>NW_023596448.1:12338642-12391142 GCF_011947565.3 Pollicipes pollicipes | reverse complement strand
GTTTTGGCAAATATCAATTGTTTGACGTTATCACACACACACCGACAGCAAGAATGCCAGTTCCTCAGGGCTCAGCCAAAATCTGTACGACACAATGATTATGTTTGCCTGAACATGTGTTTCATGATTTTCTGAAAGCAAACTTGGAAGGTTTTGATATTGCGAGTGTCAATTAAAGGAACGGCTTAGTGTCTTTTCTTGGACATGTAAGATCTAGACATTGATAGCCATCCATTTGGACGGATTTTTAGTTTTGAAAGCCCGCAAAACGGCAGAAGTGTCGGCAAAACCCGCCAACTATCGCCGCGCTCCTCAGGTGCACGCTAGGCCAGCCTGCTGGCTTAACACGGGGAATACTAGAAAACTGTGGCCCTGGTGGGTTTCCTGCAGAAAATGCCGCATTCGGTCATGGTTTCTGTGGTGTCGTTCTCCTTACCGCCCGTTTTATTAATATTGCTGAAGTGTGTATTTTGCAAAGTTTTACTCGAAAGTTAGCGCACCGCCCGATAGTACCAGTGGGTGACGTCTCCCCGAAGTGTACCGCTGTACAGCTGGTGCTCTAACATCCTGTACCGACTTCTCGTCTTCACTACCAGTGAGCATTGCCAAATTGTGTTTGCGCAACGTGTCCGAATCAAGCTGATGCAGTTGTGATGACATGTTCTACAAAAAAGCTGGCTATTCACGTTCGTAGTAGTCGCTGTGGTGAATGTTGCAGGCCAACTTTCCGATCAGCCAACCGAAACATGGCGTGGTTGTTTACATGCTTTCCCAGTCAAAACAAGATCCTCTTGTTGTCCCTTGTTGATCCCCTCTGCTTATGGTCAAAACAGCATGGCCGCTGGTACATTCGCAAAAACGATGATGCGGCACGTATGATAAACTGCCCGGAAGATGATTGGCTGTTAGCAATATTTCACTACTGAATGCGTGTCGCGAACGTAAGCGTGAGCACTTTCAGGCTGTGCGGCACTCGTGAACGGGTCATTTTCCCTATCTCTAGGCCACAGATCAGTGTTATAAAAAAGAGCGCCACTGTGTGCAATAAAAATACGGCACCCAAAAAACGGGCACTCTACCCAAAGTTATAAAAAAGAAAACGTGACAGGAAAGCTGTTTTTTCCTGTGCTAGCTTTTTTCCTTTTTCTAAAGAAACCTCTTGGGCCGCATTACCATGAACCCCGTTGGCGCTTTGTTTTGAAGGGACAATGCTGTGGCGAAATGGCGAAATGCTGTGTTATGACTGAAAATCCTTGCGGAAACTACGAGAGAAACCTGCAATTTGATTGTTCCGCGAGCCGTGCAAGTGTGAGATCACACTTATTTGACAAAAGAGTGTAAATCGGGGGCATGGAATGTGTGTGAGCACTGCTGGTGTGTGCCAGTGGCTTGTATTGATTTTGATGTGATGGGGAGAATGCTCGCGAGGTTTGTACTTCTAAGAGAACATTGTTTTGGTATTCTTTAATTCTACTGACTCCCAATCAAATGTGATATATTGATACCGTCTCTACCTTTATTTTTGTGTTTCAACATGATAAACGAACCCTGCAAGCTGAGAGAACACTAGCACTTATGTTGCAGGGGTGTACAAAGGCAAGCTGGTACTTCATTATGATCTTGCCAACATTCTGAGCCTTTTGAGATATTACAGCCTGTAAGTAATCCATTGTGCGTCATTATATCAGCAATTCATTTTGGCAGCAGGGGCTGGTGCGCACAGCTCATTAATGCACACGCTCAGTATAAGCTCACAATATATGGCCTTGCAAAATTGCCTTTCTTTAAAGAATTCTGAAAATATAGAGCCGTACTATTACTGATGCACATTGTACTGTCTTCACAAATTTTGTATGCAGACGAGCATCGCTCATGAGTCATCAATGTCATAGTCACTGCAGCTGGTGTCAGATGTTGGGTGCTGAGAAAGGTGGATAAGTATTGCTGTTGGTGTCTTGGATAGCACTTCATACTATTTTTATCATGGGCCTTGCGTGCACTGGCAGCTTCATTATTTCCTTGCGTTTTGCCCATCGTACCATAACTACATGCACTTGTCATGTTTCCAGCCTTGTGCAAGGTCAGCATGTTTGCAGTGCTATTTCGGCGCACGTAAAATTTTCTTGTTACTTTTAGTAAAGCAGCCTGATGCCTGCAGCATGTTGCATGACTGTGGAAGTGGAAGATGTTTTATATTTCTCACCTACGTTTTGTGGATTCCCAAAACATGCTGAGCAAGTGGTGCCACTTATTGGCTGTCTGCTTTGCTGAAAGTGATTTTTTTGTTGTATTATGTGTTTCTGGACAGCCATAAGTCAGATCGGGTGGCAGTACAAGAGAGGACACCTTGACCCATCTTTCATGATGGAATTATTATGAAAGCAGCATGGATTGCAGAGCAAAAAGACCATATCATTGTTCGTTATGTCATGGCACGGTACAGCACTGAGGTAGTGCCACAGCTGTTGACCCCGTGCCATTACACAATGTACCTCATTGGTTGACTACTCTGTTGAGCCTATGAAACAGCAGTTCATAATTTATGAATGACTGGTGACAACTGATTCAAGAATGCCAAGGGACTATCAACAGCAATAATTAAGCAAAAACACATTATTGGTAGCCGAACCTTACCATCTTACCATAGCAATAGCAGTGCTTTGGCAATCAATTCATAGCAACTTTGCAATGTTTTTTTTTCAATTTTTGCACGGCACCACATTCCAGGTGCAAACAATAAGAAATGTAACTACCGTGTACATCACATATCATTGTCAGGACTACAGCACTGTAGGCAACGATGGGTCGACAATAAGCACGGGCACGGCAGTAACAGCACAGCACAGCATATCGTGGTTTGATAATAATAATCTGCCCTAAACGCTGGCGATATCTACGTTGCGAATGTCAGACAGTCCACCAAAGCTATTCTTACGGTCAGCACCAAGATAAAAAAGTCCACAAAGAAATCACCCACCAATCCGCCACTCGACGCAGCCCCGCGACGAGAATTGTCAGCTGGCGTCAGCTTTCGTGTGTATCGAGGTATTCTTTAGGTCAAGCTGCCAGATGCTGCCAGGTGTTGACGTCGTCACAGAACCATTCCATGACGCCATCATACAATGACGTAATGGTGCGTATTTTTACAAACTTGGAAATTTTGCTACTTGGCGCCGTTTTTTCACCTTGAAAGCCTACCATTAGTTACAAGTAAGCTTTTCCCATCACATCTGATGCCTACCTCAATATCTTCAAATGTGGAACATTTCCTGTAAGCAGTGCTTGTTGCGTAAGGACGCGCCCCACCACACGATCGTGAAAACTCGGGCCATCGGCAGAATTTTGCGGCGAAAGCATGACGTGCCGTAACGCTTGTCACAGTCCATCCAAATCCATGACGTCACCGGACCTAAAGTACGGTCGCTGCCAGTTGCCGAGGGCTCCCTCGATCGAACACAAATAAGGAAAGCATAAAGCAGCTCGAACGCACCCTGTCACGGGTGAATGAATCTGAATGCATGCCCCTGATCAAATGAGCTACTGGACGGGGAGGGAGACTCCTGTTTGCTTCACACATGAAGAGGCGCCGTATGTATTCACTAAATATGTAAACGCCGCTGTTATTGCTTTATTCACCATAACATGATGATCAAAAGGCAACAAGATGAGAACAGCGACACCGGCAAACAAAGATGTCGGCCAAAGCAGCAAGGAATATATATCATCAAAGGCCCTGCTGAATTTGTGTTCACTTCTACCGCATCGCAGGTACCCACCCATAATAGAACAATTTCCTTGCATGATTACCGCAAAACATCCGTCCTTTGATATACTAACCGCAGCAAATCTTGCCATCTTGGAACATGAAAGGGATTGTTGCGACGGCACAAATCCACGCGCCGTTCCCTAGACATTGCGTATAGCTCACAACAACAAAGCTGTAAACTAAACTGCTTCATTAAACCACGGCCGCGTGGCTATATGGCCCAACGCAGACCGCAGCGGTGCGCTCCCACAGGAGCTATAGCGGCTCCTGACGACTCTGTGGTGTCAATATGAGAAAAACATCGCCCAAAAAGATTTTTTCACGGCAACAGCTTGACAGGCGCACGGCAATGGTGATGGGGGTCTCGCCAAGACAGCAGGTGTTAAGATAGCGGCGAATCAACCTCAAGAGTTGTGGCTTTGCCCACTGGTTGTTATTGTAGACCGCGTGTGAGAAACATGACATTATGCAACGCAATTTTGGCTTTTCTCCTTTTCAGACCTGATATAGATCAATTATATACATTTTCATTAACATCCCATCACGACGGTTGCTCCAAGTTTATTGTTTTGTGAGAATCCTTGACATTCGCGGCCGTGTTAGGATAAAGCTAACTCTTTATGACCTAGTGCTGGTGAGAACTTGCTGACTTCAAATCGCGCTCTAACATCGCCACCAATTAATGAATGGCTGGAGCTGCCCGTAGTGTATGGCGCTACAGGTAGCATGTTTTGAGAAATTTACAACTTATGTTGAGAAGACGCCGTTTGGTCAGTGAAAACGGGATATTATTCATTTAGAGCCCAATTGTAATAAGACAAAAGATATCAAACAAGAGATACCAAACCCAAACCAAGCACGTACACTAAGCAATATGTTACAAACAGGCTATACGATGTTTCCGGAAGCTCACCAAAATCACCTATCATCATTGCGGCCAATTCTAAGTAGTGTTTGCTGTGGATTTTCATAACGAGTTTATGCAGAAAGCTAACAAAATAAGTGTGGTGCGCACACAATTCACATATCTGAGACAAAGATACAAAATGACAGTTTAGGTCTCATTCTTGTCTTCCCTCACTATCGACATCAGCATGAATTTGCTTTTTACTGTGTCAATCGGAACCAGTCAGCGTTTTTTACTTATATTCCCTTGGAGCGGAACGTGTAAACGAAGAGAACAACCGGGTCGTTCGACTAGTAAACAGGCTGTGTTTATTGCTGCATACTTGATGTTCAGCACTGAAACAGTGCGTTGTTGAATTCCAAATAATGCATTTGCATTATAAGTCCAAAAAATCACGGTTCAAAAAATCATACCGTACTTTAAAGCCATTCCAAGTTTGTGTACCAATGAGCTCAAATAGACCGCGGACAAATTGAATGCGCTTTTGCTCCGACCAATGTGGTATGCGGGTATTTTTCCGTACAAGAAGCTGAATAATCAATTTACGATGAAGCTGACAGCAACAAAATGATCATTTTCCCAGATAAGCTGCTTCGCTCAGCAGTTTTATACGAAAACTGTAGCCTCTCAGTGACGCGGCGAATACCACGAGAATGGAATGTTGGGGCTCTTTCAAAAAGGGTAGTCATGTATATCATATGTTATATACATGTATGCATACATTTATTTTATTAAAAATGACTGTTGACTCAGCATTGACGAGCTTTTTGATGCATCGTTTTAGTTTCCGGGCTTTTGACTTGGCATTATCGTTTAGATTAAATATAGTTTGCACAAAATCACCCATCTATTCGTCACTCTTTACATTCTTATGTTTAGAGATCCTATCTGTTCTTCGGAGCATACTGAATGACACAATGCATAAGTTTTGGGTTTTAAACGATAAAAATTGTGCATTTCTATTGGAAGAAATATTTTAGTACGGAGAATACAAATAAAGCATGTCATGTCATTAATTGAAATAAGACAGAGATTGAAATCGTGCGGATTGCAACGCTCAGTCGCGTTCTAAACTCTTAGTCATGCTATTTACCATTTTCGTCACGACCACGCACGTAATTTTCGCCGTTGCAGTCATAACACGAGGGGCTCCGTCATCGTCGTCTCCACCGTCGCCATTAAGCACCACCAACGTGTGACGCCACGCCAGGCCGGTCCTTCTCCCCAGTGCCCGTCATTCGGTCCGGGTCAATCACAAGCGCCGCCTGCCCGCGGCCGGCCCCGTCCCCAGGGTCCCCGGCCCAAGACCTGGGGATGAGCTCCCGACCATACGATAGCCTGCGCTGCTCGTCACCCCAGTAGCTCTATCGTCCAAGGGGAGCGGAAGTCGCGAAGGTGGGTTTGCCGGTAATATCTGTGATGGGCTTTCATTTGGGCTCCGTGTTTGGAGAACGCCATGGCACAGGAGAGGATGCGTGGCCTCTGCTGAATCACACGGAAGAATGGATCACTCATCTTAAACAATCACCTGTAGCGCATGATGAGCGTTTTTCTATCCTCGCTACTTGGCGTCATGTTCGAACAGGTCTGGGCCGTCTTCGCGCCATCCTCGCCAGTTTCATTTGGTTTGGTCTTGAACTGCTGCACCCTGGTCTGGAGCAGCAAAATCGAATGAAATCGGGCGCTTGCAAAGACGAGCCTGTAAAATCGTCATCGGTCACGACCGCCATACCGACGATGGCTCTGCGTGTCCGCTGGCTGCTGAGCAAACCCACAAAGGCACATTAAAGCTGCTCGTCGAGGACTGGTCAGAACAGCATCGGCCAACGAGGCCCCTCCACTGCGTTTCAGGTAACGCTTGAGAGGTAAGGCACGCGCCCCTCGCAGGGCAGCAGTTTTCGACTTACCCCATACCCATACCCACGACTTTCCCACACGACCACCGAGTTACCCTCTCGATAATAGGAATGGACGTTGTATCAGGTTCATGTTTATGTCGATGACATTAAAAGCACCAAAAATATTTGCATGATTAACACCACGGAAAAGAAGATTCGGGCTCTGCGCTGTCGTTCACTCACTGCGGTGACGTCATCATGCGGTAGGCCGACAGCTGGAAGCACTGTAGTTTCACTTGTATTCCAATACCGCGGTGCTCTCAAGGAGAACAAGGGGACTACGTGCAGTTTCCGATGCGGTGCAGCCTTGCAACCTGTGCAAAGTTTTCTGAGGCTGTTCAGACTCAGGTCTTGACAGCACAGACAGTATGCCAAAAGTCACTTGAACTTCGCTGCACTAAGCCGCGCTGGACATGTGAAGAGCCTCAGCCAAGAACCTCCGACAAATGCGCACTGTAATAACCCATCAGTGCGCGCACCTGTTTTATATTGATGGTGGTTGCGCACGTCATGTATGCATCTGTTAGACTCTGATCCTGAAAACGGCCGCTGGCAGCTTCAAGCGCTCACATCGAGGTGTGGCAAACTCCTCAATGCCACACCCCGGCGTGACGTCACGCTTTGGCTTGTGGCCGTTGTGAAGCAGCCACATCGTTATCTGGCCATTTCTTGGTTGCCAAAAGGCGATGTAGGCATCTTTTCGAGTATGATCGACTTTCAAACGATCACATCGCTATGCGGCGAGCCGTGTTTTCCACATCGCGATGTGGTGGTTTGTAGGCAGCCCACTACCCGACGTAGTTGACGCATGCACTGAGAGCAGTAGCTTTTGAGCCCGCAATTGGTCTTCTGTTAAGCTGTGTTGTGAATGACTTAGTAGAATCGTAAGATATATGGTGGTTAAGCCTTGTTTGGGAGTACAGCGTTTGATCCATGTCGTAAAGCGCTTCGGATGGTTCCAGCACCAGGACCAGGACAGCAAGGACAGTGGACGGAAACGAGGGAAAGGTGCGACAAGTAGGTACACAGACCTGATTCGCCATGTTTGGCCTGCAACCAAGTGTGGTCAACTTAATCGCCGCGAAATTTCAACAGAAAATACACGCATTCGGTACTAATGGGCGGCAATCACACGCTGCCATCTCTGCCTCTCCTAACAGTACGAAGGTCAGCACCATTGACCAGGACCCATTAAGTCGTAACGCAAGCGTAACAGGCCTTGCACTATGCTTTCGGCCGTCGACAAACACGGTGTGATCGATACAGCGGTGGGGCGGCGGCGCGTGGGGCGGGACCGGCCTGCGGTCGCCGCCTACCGTGCCACTGGCATGGCCCTGCACGACATCGGCACCGACGGAACGCGGAGGGAATACATGGAGCCGGCGCCAGGTAACGATGGTAGTGATCCGCGAGCAAACACAAAGTGCATGCAATAACGGGGTACTGTTCTTCAAAGAGAACGGGCGTTTTCGATCTATTCTGCCGCCCCAATACCGTGCATTGTGACAGCCTGTCAGGATGACCGAATAGGATGCGATACTTGAGCAGTGGCCCGGGTTCAAATCTCACACGTGGCACATTTTTTTGGCGGGGGAAGCGGCACTAAGGCTTAGTTGGTGGCAATCAGAACATACACGTCCAGGGCTAATGTAGCCGGCAGCAGCCGGTAAAGAAAGCACCCTACTGATGCTTTCTGCCTGCGGAAAATCGCAGATTCACATCACGGCTTCTGGCTGTCATCCGGCGAGCATCTTGATTTTAACTCCCATCCTGGCATTCAAAGCGAAACGTCTGCCTCATAGGCAAATAAATCTTGGTACTTCACTCTCGTAAGACCTGTACAAGAATGACCCCTTGGTTTCCAACCTGCCCTTCAATAAAATCATTCTGATGCGCCGCCTCCATCGGTCGCGGGGCTGTGAAGAGAGCCAAAGTCGGGAGTGCCCAGCGTAGATTTGTCACACGGCACCGCCATGTATGACGGCTTTGTTTGAACTACTCGCCACCGCCATGTGATTGCACCTCACTCCCTGCCTGGTTCCTGTTTTCCACATCATTCCCAGGAGTTCAGCACATGCCGAAGAAAATGATTGAATAGTAACACACGTAATAATAATAATCGACCAGCAATAACCTGCGGGTCTAAAACCGTCATCGTTTAGTGCTAAGTGCCACAAGCCAGCAGAGTACGGATTTTGTCCAGCATTAAAGAAAGGGCTATTATAGCGAAACCCTGGAAATAATAACCCTCATGTTACCCCGCCCTGTGTTTGTGAGCTGAACGCTTCGGAGGAGGAAAGCGAAAAACAAATATGGCGCTCCTTTGAGGGAAGTTCATACTGGTCTTTCATGCCGCAGAGTCGGGTCAAATCGGCGGCTTGGAAATCTTCAAAACGCTTGAATCGCCACCCAGGCAAACTTCCATGCCGTTCAAGTTCTTGAAACCCCAGAAATGAACGAACTGAACAGCAACTTCGAACAGTTCAGTTCAACGACTGCCGATGAATCTTAGCTCAGGATCTCTGCCGATAATTTTCTGGCGCTGTGTCCGAAACAAACCACAAACACCGGGAGTAGTTAAATGGCACGGAGAAATCCTGTCTGCACGTTAAAATAAGTAAGCGTCGAGAGCGGTGGTCGTGCCCACGCTGCTGTCTGGACGGCAGATCTCTGTCGCTGTGTCTCTGGTCCGGTTAGGCACGGACGCAGTGCCGGCGCGGTGGAGGGGTAGCGCCGCCCCTGTTTGCTCGGCGCTCCTTGACAGGTCAATTATGGTCTACCCGGCCGGAGAATCGGGCTGGGATGGAGCCGGACGAACCCAGCGTCGTCGCGCATTGGCGCTCAGGGCATCGCTGAGGCGCTTCGAAAAGCGAGATGAATTCACAGATGATTGTCACGGCAGATCCGAGCCTCGGTGGATTAGCAACGCTGCAGAGGAACTGAAAACTTGGTGCGAACGCGGCCAGCTTACATTGCAGTTATCTACTGTCCTCGCAGGGCGTCTCCCCTCGCATGGTGTGAATCAACTGGTGACAAATGTGGAAAGGGTAGTCCGTTGAACTCTTAGTTCAGCATCTCTACCCTTGATTTTTTTATTTAAACTGATCAAAATGCCTCCATCTGATGATCTTATTAGTTACGTCTCAACCATCATTCAGTTTTTGCGGCCAGCAAATGTTGCTTTGGTGTAAATAAACTGCCCTACGAAAATGTTTGATGGCTATGCCACATTTCATTGGATGTGTATTTGTTTTTGTAGTTAATCGCAATTGGAGTTGTATTGCCATTGTTTTTGAAAGATCTAGTTCCAGGTGACAATCCAGACGCTTCTCGATTTCGTCGGTGACAAAAAAGAAGCTTTTCACTCCTGCAAACGACAGTGACTCCTGAGAGAGGCATCGCTGCTTACTGCAGGACGTCCGACGTGAGCGCTTCGCGAAACCCGCCAGCTCAAGCGGAGCACTTGAGGGCTGTTGGAAACACTGGGTTTGTAGTGCAAAACACCAGCATCCCAGGTACGTATGCGCAAAATAATGTTTGAGCCGAAACGCTACCTTGAAATGTCCCCAAGCTAGAATGGCGGAGGGACGGTGTTGTTGAACGCTTCATACCAATGAGTAAACTTTGCCAGTGACAGAACACTCGCATCCTTTCACTGCCGTTCCATTTATCTGTGGATGCATTCATTAGCCGTCTAGAAAGCAACGACCGCGGGTTTCCCAGCCTTTGAGCGGAAACTGGTATGGGGTTCTGCACGTAACGCCTGCCAAACCACCCGGTGAGGCTATGAGCCCAGCTTGGGGCAGACTGTTGGGGAACCATCTGTTTAAGGTTATTTCCCAGCGGAACGTAACACGGTTTTCAGTGCGAAGGTGGACGAGTATTGCTGATTACTGAGGAGGGACAGTTGTCACGAGGCCTCTGACAAGTTGGGGAAAGCGTCTATAAAGCTTTTTTACGTGACGTGACAGAGACTATCAGCTTTTAGTGGGGTTTTGGGGACAGCTGCCTCCCCCTGATCTGCTGTTGCTGAAATGTTTTGTTTTAAGGGAAAGCAATATAAGTTGTAAAGGACCCTGTTAAGGAGCTTTGACAACTGCAGTGGTCATATTAGCGCTCAGAGGCCTTGGCACGACCGGGATTCGAGCTCAGGCCCTCCATGTGAGAACCGGAGGATGCTAACTAATCAGCCATTACGCTCCCGTTCTTGAAGTTTAATTAGCACAAACTGGGCTACAAACGGTGTCACCATGGTCGATTACTATGCAGCAAAACCGAGTTTTTTTAAGTTGCCGCATACAGTAACCGCGTGAACCTCCCCGGGAGAGGGGAGGGGATAACACAACAAGCCTCCTCAGAAAACGTGAGTCCCTCGCTCGGCAATTTCCTCGGATGCCCCGGAGACTGGCAGAAATTACTAGGAGTCAATCATATCTCCTGCCGTCGGTGGCGATGGAGTATGTGCTCGATCTGCCGCATCATGGTCTGGACAGGCGGCCCCCGTGCCTCCGGACACGGGAAGGACGCGACGGTCGATCAGAACCGCTGACGGGCTGAGAGCCTCTGGCATTCATCGGGCCTTTTTTCTAGGCGGCTATGGTAAAGTCGCTTTCGAAGGTATTGTGATTTCGAGCTGGTTAAGGGAGCTGTCCAAGCAACTGAGCATGCGACATGTTGTGCTTGTGATAATTGCATGCTCCAAACTTACTAGATGAGCGCGTGTTAATAATAGTCAGACAACTTATGATAAATGTCCGTAACTGCTTCTATCATAACCATCGTCACATCCGGAACAACTTGGGTCTACCAAAGGCCATGCAGATGTGTGCAGAACGAGCATTTCAGGACGAGCAGAATGAGAGCCTTGAAGCATTTCTTGTTGCCAAAGACGCGGAAACCGGGGTGGGGTAGGGGGGGGGGGGAGAGGGCGGTGAGGGCATCTCATCCCCTTCCAACTTAAAAGCTGAAGGATGTCAGCTGCCCCCCCCCCCCCCTCCCCCAAAGTGGAGGGTCTGTGGGGGACCAATTCTGATATGTAAGGGGCAACTCTGGTATTTGACGGGCCCATTTTGAACTATTGCGGGATTATGTAAATCTGCAAAAATCCGCTCTGATCTGTCAAAGCCTCATTCTGGCCCTATAAGGGGTTATTCTGACCAAAGAAGGGCAAATATTGACCTGAGGAAAACCCATTCTGACAAGTAAAAGACGCATTATGGACTGTGGAAAGCTCGTTCAGGCCAGAAACAGTCCATTTTGATCTGTAGACGGCCTATTTTTGACTGTGGAGCGCCCCTTTTGACCTGTAGAGGACCGATGCTGGACTTGGTCGGGCCCACTCTGGCCTTTAGATTTCTCATTCTGGCCTGTAAATGACCCAATATTGGCTGTGGAGGACTAAGTTTGGCCTGCAGAGGGCCAGTGCTGACCTGCAGAGGGCTCATTCTGACCTATAGAAGGTTTGTCATCGGCTGTGGAGTATCCATTTTGGTATGTCCAGCGGCCCAATCAGGCTTGTGAGATGCCTACTCTGGCCTGCAAAGGTATCATTATTAGCTGTGCATTCCCCATTCTGACTTATAGAAGGTCCATTCTGGCCAGCACAGGGACCCTAATAGACTGTGAGGAACCCATTCTGGCCTGTGGAAGGTCCACTCTCACTAGCAGAAGGCCCTTTCTGGCACATGGAGGAATTATTATGGCCCGTAGAGGGCCCATTCTGACATGAAAACAGGCATATTGTCGGCTATGGAAGCCCCATTCTGCCGCGTAGACAGGCTCATTCAGGCCTGTAGAGGGACCGTTCAGGTCTGCCGAAGGCCCATTCTGACCGGTGTTGGTCACATTCGGGCCTGTATAGCCTAGCGTGTCGAGGTCGCGTGCCCCCCTAATCGTTGTTCGAGAGCGCTGGAGATTGTGCACAGCCTACCGGCCTGGGACCCCAAGCGCATCCCCGAAATCCACGTAATCGCAGACCCGGAGTCAGGTCTGCAGCTGCTGCAGATTTGTGCTCCGACCAGATTCTTATCCAGCCTGCTAAAATACGGGGGCTGCTGCACACACTGTATGCAAAATTCATGACCTGACTTATCACTGGGGGCTGAAGCGTGCCAGACTCAATCATGGCAACGAAGCTGCCGACTGCCTGGCCAACGATGTGGCGGCTTTGGGCCGGGCCAGCAATCCCGACAACCCGACCAGGGCGTGGGTGGCATCCAGTGCAACACTGTTGGTCTGGCTTACGCCATAGTCGCCGTAACCTGCGACCAAATGCCGCACCCGATGAAAGTCTGACTTACTAAGACTCATCACTCTCTCTCAGTAGTGGATGGGTGGAATTGAAATGTGGACACATAAAACTAGATCCTTCTTTGCATCAAAAAAGAATTTTCTATAACACATGCTGATTAACTACCCCAGCAACGAAAAATTTGAGTCCTTGAAAGGATTTAGCAATACATCATGTAGTGTAGTGTTTGGTGGAGTGGCGATCAACCCATGACATAACAGGCTTAACCGCCGCTCTGGGAGGGGGAGACTTCCCATCTTGGGGTTTAGGAAAAGTAAAAATTTTGATTTCCAGTAAACTTCGTCTCTTGGCTATGCTCGATGTGATCAGCCTGACTTAGCTTGGCAACTATCAACGTTTGACACCTTGACTGAATCTTGGCTGCATCCCTCGCAGACAAATGTCCACAGCTGCGTGTCATGCAGCAGGGGATTATCAGTTCCATACTGCAATGCAGCAGTCTGTAAACCCATTGCCTCCATGAATATACAGCATATGTGTATGGCCACTTATGCGGACAGCCTAGCATCAGGCAAACATTGTCAGGTTACCATGGTTACGGCTTCTTTCAAAATAACCAACTGTCGTTTTGTTTCAGAGCAACTGTTGAAATGGATGACCTTAAGCAATCCATCAAACGCTGAGTGATATTTGAGCCTGATCTAACAAGCTTACCAGATAAGGGCATGTTTCACATAATCAGCCCTACAGGAGTGTCGTTTTCTTTTCAGTTGTAGAGGATTTCGCCGCCCAGCCCGGGATGCATTTTCCTATGTTTAATCATTTGTGTTCGTAATTTTTCACCATTCATCATTTTTTAGGGCTCAGCCCCTGCAGTCTAATTTCAAGAAGCAATGCTACTGCTCCCAAGTCTGAAATCATAGTGGCTTAAACCTAGAAATAGAACTGTTTTATTGCATTTCGGAGGCAGGCTCAGTTTTTTTCCTTCCCGAAGCCCTCCCTCTCCTTCATCACAAGGTATATTGGAGGACTGCATCTCTTTAGCCCTAGGTCTACCAATTATAATGGTTATGCAACCACCTGAAATTAAAATCACTTTTGGTTTGGTGACATCATCATAGAACCAGCTGGAAGCGTTGGCGATCTTCACTATCGTTGCATACCATAACCGGCACAGACCTCGTATTTCCTAACATGGCCTCAATCAACAGAATTTAGTGCAAACTCATGCAATATGTGTATCAGCAGATGCACAATAAAATTGTGAACACGTTGTTTCCTTCATTTGGCACTATATACGATAAATGGCAATAAAAAGCGTTTTATCTCACACATGTCAACTGGTCAGTTCTCGAGATCCGAGGTGCGGTGGCTAAAACTATCCTGATTAAAACTACTATGTTTGGCAACATTTTGTGGCTCAACTTGCTCATACAGTGAAACGTCAATGTTTCCATATGTGCTCTACACAAGTTTACGCTGCAGGCGTTAGCAAGCAGCGACCAATAATTAAACTGTGAGTGTCGTCTGGCGCTCTGGGACGGTCTGTTGTAATCTGTCGCCATTTTCGCAATTATGTCACCAAATAGCTCACATGAGTTTCCGTTTTTGCCACAGATCAGTGATTCCGTAAATCAGTAACCTTTCATCCCTGTCAGGCGAATCACAAGCTTTGGGTCGAAGCCGTTGCGACGATCTAACAGGCACTGGCGACAGAGAGCCCCATAGGGAGGGCATGGCGTGACCCCGACGGAACGAGCTTGACCCTACCCCTGACCCTCAACGGCGCAACATCTGCGTGGGCAGGAGCCTGCCGTTAGAGAGCAAGCAATGTGGTAGCCGTTGTTGCTTACACGCAGGTACAAATGGGATGATTCGCCCTGATTCACCCGCTTTTATAACGCGGACTGGTAGGGGGAGGTCAATGTCTCCCCTCGCCTTGCCGTTTCCACGGAAAATACCAATGGTCTGATGTCAACAAAGCCTTGCGGCTAATAGTAAGCATTATATTGTTAGTTTAATAATTAACCTCATTGTGCCGGGTCAATGAGTACGTTTCCCGTAAAATCAAACTTTTCTGCTTCAACTTTTGACATTTACGAAAACATGCAAAGTAACGACATGAAACTTTGCCAAGCATATCCCTTATTTCATTTTGAGCACATTTATATGCATTCTTAGGGGGATTGAGATATTGATTATGACGTAGGGCTCCGTGAGCACCAGAGTGTTGACCCGCCGCGAGCGATAGGCTGAATCTTTGGTTGCTGCCCGCCGGCCGCGCCGGCTTGCACCGCCGTGTAGTGCTCCTAAAAAATCGTCACTGCTCTAAAAACAGGAACTTAAGAGATGCGCAGTTGGTGCCAGAACACACGCAATAAAATGCTCCACAGACCACTGAGATTTCATCGCGATTATGCGACATGCCGGAGAGATATCCTATAAACCCGCCGGGGACTGGGTCGCATCGATTCCCCAAGAGGGGAGGGCTATTAGCGTTGCAGAGTGCGGCCAGTTCCGGAATGGTGCTGTCGCCAGTTTATGCAACGCTGGACAACATACCCTTTGGTGGAATGCATAAACACGACTTTATTGTGACGAGCAGAGTACAGCACTTTCGACCGCAGCACGCGTTCGTACGTCAACATACGCTCGACCACAGCAAACGTTCGTACGTCAACATACGTTCGACCACAGTACATGTTCGCACGTCAACACACGTTCGACCACAGTACACGTTCGTACGTCAGCGCACATTCGGCCGCAGCATAAGTTCATATGCCAGCACACGTTCGGCCGCAGCACACGCTCGGACGTCAACACACGTTCGGCCGCAGCACGCGCTATGAAACTGAACCAAATATGGCACTTCCCATGTCATGCTGCTTAAAAAACGTCAGGCGGGTCAGATTGCTCGCAATCCGCTGAACGGTTCGGTGGAAGTCTCAAAAAAGCTGAAAGGCGAGCACCAGACTTACAACGCGCTGGCGACGTGCAGTAGCCGGGACCACCACACTCCTTAGGCCGGACCGCGAGCTGCGGCGCGACAAACGATGCATGCAAGGCATTCTGGTCTATCCGCATTCCGCTGCGTGCCTCTTGTAGCGTAATTGCATTCGGATGAGAGACTGGTGCAATAGTGTCCGAACCTACCGCAGTCACTTTGTGCATGACGTCACAGCCACAGTCACAAAAGCATGACGGCCATAGAGTTCACCGAGTGCCTTCAGAGCTACCCTTGAATTTTCTGAAACAGCCGCGAGGCGAATGGATACATAATCAAGGGATTTCTCTCAATAACACGCCGGTAAAATCAAGAAATCTGCGCCGCTCGCCAGGGATCAGCTGGATGGAGGCTAAACCAATTCCTCCCCGTCTGGCGAAAGCTTAATTACACGTCCGCGGCTCAAGGCAGTCCAATATCAGGAACAATGCCGGACTTAGCGCCCCCTGTCCCGGACCGTTGGCCGTGCAGGTAGTCGGTAAATGGAGCGTAGCGCTCGCAAAGTGAAACCAGGCGGGAAAGGCAACTGCCGGCCGCTCGGCCGCCTGCCAGCGCCCGGCTCAAGGCCGGGACCTAGAATTAGAGATGCAAACATTTCAAAGGCCTGACACGGGTCCACCGCCGCGCACAGGCACCAGTCTGAATGAACGGCAACGACGTGGGGCCGACAACGTTTGGCGAGCGCGGATTTGCGGGACGGTGATCAATGTACACGGGCCGGCACATCAGGGCGCTGCGCGAGATCGTGGCATTATCAGCGTGCATGCAATGATCTAGTGCCAGCGTTGTGATTCAGTCCTGGCTGCTGGTGCCACGGTATGGGTGTCTTTCATCTCCATTCAGAACAGTGGGCTTCTTCTGGCGTGCCTGGGCTGTATATTGGGAGTGGCGCCCGCCATAATCGTTCTGGTTTCCTATGTGTCCGCTTTGTTTCTGGAGAAACCGGTCTAACTTAAAGGTTTGACCGTTTAGTCGGCCGTGTTTGTGGACCTCTTTTGCTGTTTTTACGTCGTTGCTGTTAATGGATTTTTTCGTTCCTACTGTTTATGGACTCATATTGGCGGGCACGGGCGTAGTTTTACTAAATGAGGGGGAGATGAGCAGGGAAAATGTGCAACCTACCGCAAAATACGGCAAGTTTGGGGGTACTTACCGGATTTGGCACACTTTCTTCTCAAAGTGAGGGGAAGTGGAGCCCGCTTGTTTGCGGGAAATGGGAACGTCCAAGCGGAATAGTCAGCTGCAGTCTTGTTGGCTGGCAAGTATTTTACCCAATTCTAGCCCGTCTGGGCCCAGCCGCTTCGTCACAGGCGGTTCCAGCAACACCTGTCCACTGGTCATGGCTGGATCCGGCGTGTAACTATGGCTGGACCCAGCTGATGAGCCAGGCTCATTGTTCTAAAATGCCTGCCTAGGGGGAAACTGGTGGCCTTTCCCTGCCAAGGTGGCAGATACGTGCCTGGTTCTCAATTGTGATCCCTGGTTCCCACTATTCTTTCGACAAAACAAAACCCTGTGTCCTGGTTCCCACTGGTTCCTTCAACAAAAATCTTTAGATCCTGGCTTCTGTTGGTTCTTTCGACAGACCGAGAATCTGGACTTTGGCTCTCATTGGTTCTTCCGACAAAATAAAACCCTGGATCTTCGCTCCTGCTGGTTCTTTCAGGAAAACAAGATCCTGGGTCTTGGTTCCTACGCGTCATTTCGAAAAAAGAAAATCATGGATCCCTATTTTCACTGATGCGTTCGACAAAGCTAAACCCTGGATTCTAGTTCCTTCTGGTTCCACAGCAGACCATGGGTCTGACTCCTGGTTTCCGGTTCCCATCGGTTCTCTCAAAAACACTGTATTTTGCGTACTTACCACTGATTTTTCATAAGTAGCAGACCCTGGCCCACGGTCCCCGGGCACAAAGTCATGCAAGCCACGCTTGACCGCCCACATATTTTTTTGTGCCCACATTTATCCAGTCCAAAACTACAGGGAAGTCAAACAATTAGCATGCCCTGCTACTACCAATGCAACTAACGAAGCTTAACTGCTAGTTATAGATACTTTGCCTACAGCGTAAGAGTGAGTGTCTGCCAGCTGAAGCAATCACAAAATACAATCCATATATTTATGCTCTAACACCACCTCGAAGCCACACGCTACAGGCTAGTAAAACTATCAACATGCTCTGATTCAACCGCTCCAACTACCAAACTTAACTGCTTGTTGGCAATCAGTGTCTATCGCTTAGAAGTGAGTGCCTGACAGCAGAAACTATCACACAGGATAACTCATATACTTCTGCTCTCATATCACGTGGAAGTTGAACACCACAGACAAGTTAAACAGCATGTGATCTCCATACCACCGTTGCAGCTAACAAAGGTTTAGTTGAAGAACATTGCCTACAACATAGAAGTGAGTGCCTGAGAGCTGAAACTATCGCTTGAATGAATCATATATTTGCAATAAAAACAGCTAAAAGTTACACCACAGTCATGTGAAACAGTCAGCATGTTCCAACCTCGCTTGTATAATTAATAAGGTTTTGCTGTTAATTGAAGGTCATCGCCTAATATTTGCAAATAGGTACCTGGGATGTGAAACCATGTTCTCATCATTGCAGAAAAGCAAACAAGGGTGTTTATTATGAATGGTTCACGAATCAACCTCATTAAGATCGTTCAGTACCCCACTAGGTTTCAAGGTAATGAAGACACTGGTACGGTGCCACACTGGACAAGGCACCACCACCAATGTAAAGAGCTTGAGCTTCTTCCATGTCCCATGCTAGTAGCTAGTCGATAGCTGATGTTTAATCAGCATGATGACATTTCATCAGATAACAAGGCGATAGCATGATGTCCAGTGAGAACAGCATTGCTAAGGCACATTATTGACACTTTTAAGATAATATCAATGTTAGCCATGCATTGGCTGAAAACAATATACACCCGGGGGTCCAAACTGAGGGCGCTTTCATTGTCCCTGCTGTCTTCGCTTTGTTCATGTCCTTGTGCTTGCCAAACTGATAAATTCCTACCAAACAGCGCGATTTTTGTTGAAACAAAATGTGGCCAGAACCCAATGCCGCTTAACAGATGAGATGGACGATATGTAGGTCAGAAATCAGATACTTACAGAAGCCAGCAGATAATCAGCCCTCCATCCATCCATTGCTAGAAGCCTGTACAGCCTCTGAGCAATATACAACAATGGTAAGCTCATATTCCTTGCGGGTCATTATGCTTGAATCTACACCGATAAATTCCGATGATTACAGATTTTCATTAGCATAGTTCATTATAGACTACCTGACTCCAAAAGGGTTGTTGGAAAACGGACGCTTCGGGACGGGCTTGGTCGTGGCCGTGTTTTTGGCACCATTCAGCGCTACCCACGTTGTATAACCTTCGCCCAAAACGGTTGCAAACAATCAGCTGAAGTTGGGTCAGATACCGTAGTCACTTTGATGTGTTATGAGTGTTGTCTTGTTCCTAAGATGCAGTCGTGGAAACCTGCGGCCATCTGTTTGTGGCTGCTGAAGGCTTATCAGGTTGGACATGAGCTACCATGATAGCCTCCGGTGCGAAAGGTCATGCCGTCAGACGCAGTGTGTGTCAACAAACACTGGTTTCAGTCTCAGTAAGTCTGGAGTTATTGCGGTGAAGCAGAAATTTTCCGTAACTCCATACATTTCACTGCACACTCTTGTGGTAAATCTTATGTTGGAATGGTCAAAAGTGGATGTTTGAGCCATTTGTATAAGATTACGCGCATGCAGAAAAATGATATGGTCAAATTTACATGACTTCATTTCCTATGCTGTCCCTCGTTACCTGCCACGCCTCCCCCCCCCCCTCTCCCGCTATCCAAATATGCAACAACCCCAGCTTTTAAGTCCGAGCAGGCGTGCTGCCCTCACTGCCCCCCCCCCCCCCCCATCTCTTCCCGGTTCACGCGGCCTTCACAATAAACACCACAAAGCTCTCGTTCTGAAATGCTCGTTCTGCACACATCCACATGGTCTTCGGTGGGCCCAATTTGTCCCAGACGTGATAATGGTTATGACATAAGCGGTTATGGACGTTTATTGTAAGCTTAACAATTATCAACGCACGCTCATCCAGTAGATTTGGAGCATGGTTCGACAGCGCCCTGAACCGACTCGAAATCCCAATGATTTCGAAAGCGACTTTGCCGTACCCGCTCACAAAAAATAGGGTCTGCAGAATACCAGCGCCTCTCAGCCCACCAGTGGTTCTGATCGACCGTCGCGTCCTTGCCCCCCCCCCCCCCCCCCCCGTTCGGAGAGGTTCACGCGGTTACTGCATTCGGCAAATGAAAAAATCTCGGCTTTGCTGCATAGCGATTGGCCATGGTGACACTGTTTGGAAGCCAATTTGTGTTAATTGAACTCCAGCAGCGGAAGCGTAATGGCTGATAAGTCAGCAGCTCCCGGCTCTGTTCTTCATAACGTACATTGCCTTCCCTTAACGCGCGTCCGGGTGGGGGTCAGACTGACCCCCTCCCAAAGGCTTTTCCAGAATGGTTTCCGAATGGCACGGCGTAGCCGCGCCACATATAAATTTAGATGTACCTTGTGAGGTCGCTGACCTATGGCAGGTCAAATTCAGGCCATGGTTTCAGCGAGAGCAATTTCGAGGGAATCGTCCAATCTGATACAATAACGGGGTATTTGACGAAGCCACACATCTTTGAGATGCTTTCTGAGCCACCACAAATATTGAATGAGCAAATTACGTTGACCTAAGGTCAGGTATGAAGGTCAGACCAAGGTAAAAACCAACCTGATTCATTACTCTAGGGCTTGCTGTATGGGATAGTTTGTGGTGCTCATTTCAAGTTTATTGACAGCAGGAACCGCACTGTACATCTTCCATGGACTACTTAGAGGTCAGAACAGGTCATTGACCTAAGATGGCCTGAGTCGACATTTTGTTTTAGGAACATACTGCCTAGCGCAATATTTGTAGCTTATCCAAATGCAAAACTCAAAGTAGTCTTGTATGATTTTGGTCACCATGACCTTCAAAAGGTCAGACAAAGTCACTGACTGCAAATGGATTATGAACTTCTGCTTTGAAACAGTAACCTAGGTTCTGGGGGCACTTAAGAGAACAACCTGAAATTTGACTTTGTTTGATGTTATTTGTCATGAAGGTCATAACCTAGGAGGCCCACACTTTGACCTAAGTGATTTCACGTGCAGGTCAAGATACCTTGTAAATTTGGTGTCTCTGGCATTCCTAGTTCCCGAGATCACAGGGGGGTCAAATTGATCCCCCAACCACCCCACCCAACCCGAGCGAAGGGTATCTAGCCGGCCACCCGGGCCGCGTGTTAAGCAACACAAATATTGAATGAGAAACTACGTTGACTTAAGGTCAGGTAAAAAGGTTACACCAACGTCAAAACCAATCTGTTTTATATTACTCTGGGGCTTGCTGTATGGGATAGTTTTTGGTGCTCATTTCGAATTTATTGATAGCGGAAACCGCATTATACATCCTCCATTGACTTGTCAGAGGTCAGAATAGCTCATTGAACCAAGATGACTCTGGTCGATATTTGGTTTTTAGGTACATTCCGCCTAGCGTTATCTTTGTCGCTTATTCAAATGCAAAACTCGGAGCATTCCTGCATGATTCTGATCACCATGACCTTCAAAAGGTCAAACAAGGTCACCGAGCTTAAATGAGGTTGCGGCCTTTTTCTTAGAAGCAGTTATCTAGTTTCTGGGGCACTTTGGAGATCAACCTAAAATTTGACCTTGTTTTTCCTTAGTTGACCCGAAGGTTATGACCTAGGAACCTCAACCTTGACCTAAGTTAGTTTACGTACAGGTCAACACACCCTATAATAATAAGATGACGTCTCTAGCTCTCATAGGTCTCGAGATCTCAGGGGGTTAAATTGACCCCCCACCCGAGCGAAGGGCATCTAGCCGGCCACCCGGGCGCGTGTCAAACAAAACGCTTCAGGAACAGCAGATCAGGGAAAGGCAGCTATCCCCCAAAACTTTGGTAAAAGCTGATAGTCTATGTGATATCACGCTGAAAAAAACATTTAAGTCGCCTTCTCCAATTTGTCAGACGCTTCGTGGCCGCTGTCCCTCTTCAGTACTATTTGTCCATTCTCGCACTGAGAACCGTGTTACGCCCGCTAGGAAATAACCTTACACAGATGGTTCCCCAACAGTCTGCCCCAAGCTGGGCTCATAGCTTCACCGGGTGGTTTGGCAGGCGTTACGTGCAGAACCCCACGCCAGTTTCCGCTCACAGGTTGGGAAACCTGTGGCTGTCGCTTTCTAGACGGCTGATAAATGCATCTGCAGGTAGATGTAACAACGGTGAAAGGATGCGAGTGTGCTGTCACTGGCAAAGTTTACTCATCGGCATGAAGCCTTCAACAACGCTGTCCCTCCGTCATTTTGGCTGGGGGACATTTCAAGGTAACGTTTCGACTCAAACTTTATCGTGCACACACGTATCTGGAATGCTGGTGTTTTGCACTGCAAACCCAGTGTTTTCGAGATCCTCTTCAAGAGCCCTGTTTGAACCGGCGAGCTCCGTGAAGCGCTCACGTCGGACGCCCCGCTCAACAGTAAGCAGCAACGCCCCTCCCAGCGTTCATTGTTGTTTTATCCCCCTTTGGCCAAATGTTTTGGCAGAGTATTTTGGTTAATCGCTTTCGCAGCAAGTCGTGTGGCAACTTATTACGCATTACTTCAATACAATTACCAGGTGTCTCATACGATTCTACCACACTTGCTTGGTCTAAAACTCCTTTAAACCTACATTACAAAATAAAAATATGCACAGCAGTCTAGAACAGGGTGCACGCAAACGTATTCACACACAATCATGCAAACGTCACTCAAGCTTGTGCTTACCAGAGCACGCGCTTCAAGCGCCCTCCTCCCCGTTTAACACGCAAAGTGCCTGGCGCCCCAACCTCTTTGGTACACGTAAGCACATGTCTCCGACGGCATCCCGTGTATGGTAATATTGCTCGTTCGCTCGAGCCGATGCAGTGCCTATGAGGTTGTATCACCCTTGTGATGTGTGATCTCACAGCACTCTTGCGGTACCATTGTGGGTGGATGTGGTGAGGGGGGCAGTAGATCAGATGTGTGGCTTAGCCTAGGTCACTTTAGAGAAGTACGCGGTAAAATTGAACAAGTTTGGTTCTATTGTCCCAATCCAGGTGTTCCATGTCAGAGACTGAATCGTTTTGTCCTCCCCAAATTTGCATGCATTGGGATATAGGAGTCCTTTCCGCACTAGCGTTTATTCGACATGTACCTAATGTGTCCTGGCGCATTCAACACGCAACTAATTGTAAAATACATGGTAAACAGGACAGGGCAGGAGCGAAACCATCCGTTTGTGGACAGGCTTCCCTACATAACCGGTACACTTGATTGTGGATGCGTTTGTTTGTCATTATGAACCATTTTGTCACGTCACGTTTGTGCATGTGGTTCCATGGAGCCAAATCATAAAGTGCCACGATGTGGAATGTGAAATGACGGATGGGTTTATGGTAATGGTACAAGTTGAACGCTGGGGTAAACGTTTGTGGCCGTTTGGATTGCCCTGACGACATGCCATCGGTTCTACTCGTGCGTATTCTATTATTTGAACATTTCCGATTTGGTACTGAATTAGGTCCCTATTTAAAAATCATCGCGTCAAAAGGATTAACATGAATTTGAAATAAATAACGGTACATTCCTAATATCTAAGTTTCACCTTACATGCCGCACTTCTTTATGGACATAAGGTACGTTTCTCAATTATTTACGGGTCGGACCGGATGCCTCAAGACAATGGTTTCGGCGCGCGAGATCAATTTTATTTCGTCGTCAGGGCCAAGCATAGACGACATGCGTCTCCGCGACTTGGCTGGCACATCTCGAGACTCTGGCTGTCGATTGGCTACCACCAAGCCGACGTATGGTGAACCAGTGCTTGAAGTAAGGCCACCCTACCCGCCGCTTGGCCTGGCTTTTTAACTTAAAATTCACTTGAAATTATTTCCTTGCTATACACAAATGGGTGACCGACGTACACTTAGAGGGACCTGTGCAGTGACAACTAGCCCTCCTCATTCACTGCAGGCTTATGCCCCGGCTCCAAACGCATCAGGCTTTTGCCCCGGCTCCAAACGCAGCAGGCTTATGCCCCGGCTCCAAACGCAGCAGGCTTATGCCCCGGCTCCAAACGCAGCAGGCTTATGCCCCGGCCCCAAACGCAGCAGGCTTATGCCCCGGCCCCAAACGCAGCAGGCTTATGCCCCGGCTCCAAACGCAGCAGGCTTATGCCCCGGGCTCCAAACGCAGCACTCTAGTTTTAGTGGCCTTGGCTACCACTGCTATTTTTCCATCAGTATAATACGACAGGTTATTGGATCGATCAAACATGCTGGGCGCGATTTGCACGGATCTTGGATTTGCTTTCTTTGATCCAGAACCATAGCCCGTAAATAGCGTGACCTGCTATTATCCTAACAGACCAGCGTTGCGCGGCTTTCATGATGATTAAATTCCCGGACCACGACGTGACCGTCCGCACTCCGCTTCATTAAACAAAGGTGGAAGCTCTGTGAACACAAGTAATGCAGCCCGTCAAAATGGAATGTTTCGGATCACTCCACTACTGCTATAAGTGTCACTGATAGCCAAATGAAAGCCTTGTCAAAACCGGAGGAGGGGGCACGCTCAGTTCAATTCGCATCATTCTCTAGCCAAGGCTACGCCTATTTTTCAAATCATGGTTGTTTTCAACTCATGCAGCATATTCAGCAACGACGGAGCCCGTGCGCCATCAGCTCTAGAAATAGACGGCGCCTGATGAACACACGAACCGTGGATAACGAGTGCCTGCTCGGCCATAATTCACACTCCTGAACGGCCTGTCGGTTTCAGCCACGCTGTTTTACGTCAGACCGACTGATTTGTGTGATGGAAAGAAAATTGCGCCGCCTGAAAATTCGCGTGAGCATGCGATGGTCGTCTGCGTTTCGGATTATAAAGCCTATAAGGAGTAGGTCAAATTCAGCGGAGCGACGTCATACATTCCGGCGCGGCTGTCTGACATTCTGAGCTCGAGTCCCCTTTGGCAGACGACTTGGAAAACTTCTACCTGACTGCGACGGACAACAACATTACATTGCGCATTTGATGAGGGACTCAGAAGTGTTGTCTGATTGGAGCTCCGACGCGTTTGATGCAAGCTTTGGATGAAGGGTCCTTGTTCGAAGAAACTCGCTTATTGTTTCCTTTCAACAGATAGTTACAGTAATGGATATTGTTCCGTGCTTCTTTAGCAGCAACCTAGCATACAGGACAGTTGCTTCGCTCCCCTCCCCCCCCCCCCCCCCCCAACCTCGCCCTAAACTACTGGTGACGTCATCCCACCAGTCTCCACCAATCGCCGGAGCGGTGGCAGACTATTCAGCAGACTACAAGGCACGGAAATTGAGCCACGTCATTACGCCGCCTCTTCATTTTGCCACTGCAATAGCTTAAGGGGCCTGTCCAATCCAGCATCAGATTCAGGGAGGGACATGTTCCCAAGAGCGCATCAGTGTTCCGAAAATCCAGCCCAAATGGCCAGACTTCTGCTCTTTTCAGTCTGATGACTTTGTCTCTGTTTGTTCTCTTAGATCCACCAGCATGCCCCTTTTGCTTCGACGCCGGCGCGACACTCCAGATAAATGAGGTGGCATCGCTTAACCTGATTAAATGACGAAATCGATAAACCAACTACGCCCCGACAGCTACCGTCTTCATTCGCGGCGCACTGCTGTTACGGGGGCCGCTATTCTGGCCAACGCAAAGTGCAACGCGTGGCTGAAGCGGCACAGCGGTGTTCATCGTTGATGCGTCAACTGTGGCATTCTGCAGCCATCGTTCCCATATGCCTCATGAGCCTACGATGACCGGCATACGCGCCTTGGCCGAACGAACGTCACGTTCTGGCAAGTAATCAACAAGTAATGACACGACAATTCAAGTCATTTGATTTGACATTTGGTATTCGTCGGTCTGAACTTTGTATGCACCAGAGGAATCATGTGGCAACTATGTTCGCAAAAAACGCATATGTCGTACGCACTTACACATGTGGGGGAGGGGCGGGGGGCGAAGATCCTGAGGAAGAGGACGGTAGGCGGTCAGATTCAAACCCAACCTGAATCATCCAAATTTACCACTTGGCTTTTACTCTATACTTGATACTTTTGACGCTGACAGTGCTTTCCCATTTCACTGAGTATTCAGATAGTTGCTCCACTGCTCTGAGGCGGCATCGACGACCAGTATTTTCTGGTCGTCGACGGTTGAGTATTTTCTGGTCCAACCGTCATTTCTGCGGACGGACGTCTGGACACGATCCGAACAAACTGCGTTTGAGTGAGTTCTTCAGACACGACCCTGCTCTCAAGGCCTGCCTCGCGCCGTGGAGGAGCCTTCTGAGCCACTCTTCGCCGCTCGGGGCTGCTGACGAGGGGTGCGGCGCCGGCGGCGTCGGCACGCGTTCGAGGGTCCTCCCGGGGGACGAGCGGCACTTGGGGCCTCGCTCGAGGGCTATGTGGGCTCACTCTTAAAGCGGAAGACGTCTGCGGCGTCGTGTAGATGCTGCCTCCGCATCGGTTGTCATCGCACGGCTTTGACGGCGTAATATTTGAGCACAACGGCACGCATACAAAACAATTTCGGGTCAGTACGGGTCTCAGGGATTTACGTTATTTATCTCCGCGGTGGAACTTCATGGAGGTTACAACATGCGAAGACACATATAAAAACATTATTCGACGCCGTAACCCCAAAGGCAACACATTTTTGCCACTTCTTTGTACATTACAAAAGCCTTTGATGTTTCGTGCGCCGCTTTTCAGAATATCACAGCCTTTCTTGCTTCCATACAATGTTGTTAAGAACATACTAATTCAAGTGCACGTAAGGAAACAAACATAATAACTTTGTTCGCCCGCCCGCGCATTGCTTTACGTTTAATCTGAGTTACTATTTGGCAGGGGTTGGATGTCTATGACCGGCACTCCCACTGAGTTTGTTTAGCCCAGAATCCAGGGATGGCAAAAACTCGCCGACTTGGTGGACACGGTCGGCGACAAAAATGCATATTTTCACGCGCCGCTCGGTGCCAATGATGTGTTTGATCGACAATTTTGTTGACGGCCACGACCAAGCATTAGAGCGCGCATTCAACAACCTTACATAGACTTCAATGGTAATGCATTTCATCCCACAGCACCAGCGAGCGTTTCCGTAAATACCCTTTCCCGTACCCATTGTCCCCATGGTATCTTTCTTACGCTCCGTCCCATCCCGGCGACAAAAATATCCTATGATTTTTGGTTGGTCGCTCACTTCAGTGACAGATCGACGACAAATCAGCGTATTTCCTATAACCCGACCGGTCGGCCGGTTCACCATTTTTGCCAACCGACTTTCAGTGTACCAAAATAAACAGAAGAAAATAATGAAAAATATAGGTGTGCGATTTATTTGGCCGCAACGGTATGTTCCAGTCATTGTGATGCAGCTGAGATGTGTGAGGCTGGTGGTCACTTTCAATGCACTGGGGCCTTGCATGCCGCATTCGCATCGCAGTTTCCTGAATACTTATCTAGTTGTAAATTTTGGGCATTGTTGACTTAATTGATTGACAGGGGGAAAGTCGGCGAGATGAGCCAATCAACGCAGACGTTGGTTTTTGATGATTCAGACCGACTTTTCAAGGCATAGAAAAGCGACAGAAAGACCGTTGACTCCCCGCAGCAGTCTCAAGCACCGAACCTTCCCCTTTGAAGAAAGCCATGTGTTCGGCGCTGGGAGCTGATGACACTCCTCAGGAAGGGAATGACAGGAGATGAGGATGGTTCTGGGGTGCACTTTGTCATTGTTGCTCCGTTTCTTATTGGGCATGGTTAGCAGTCAAACACATCTTCAAGTCACGGTTTGTACCTAGCTGCTTTTCAGTTCAGACCTCCGGCCGCCTTCCCCCAAGTTTGCGAATGTGCCGAATCTGGAGAAACAGACTATGTTGGGGAAGATTGCATAATTTTTCACTGCTCAGCCCTCCACTTATCTTTGAAAACTATGCCTCTGCTTAAAATATAATCACTTTGTTAAATTCTGCGACCATTGGATTCATGCCACATTACCTGCTGCGTCAGAATTACTACCAACGCGCTTGAATGTCATCGGCAGTTGCCTGCAGTACCACTCTTTTATCAAGGATCATGAAACTTTTCTAACCCTATTCCTTGACGCTATATGCTACCAAATTTCTGTTTTTCTGTTTTGCTGTGTTAGAAAATACGAAAGTTGATTTTAATGTAGTCATGCATTATACAGCTCCCTGAAGTCACATTTATACCTTAAAGAATGCAGAAGATAAATTGTCAACATCACGTCACGTTGCATCCGTTTTTGTTGCATTCAGCACGCTAACAGAAGGACCACAAATACTTTGCTACAATGCGCAGCGTTTTAGTCTATGTCGCGTCTCTCGTGCGTCGTGAGTGCCACAGACACAAGCTCAAAATCTTTCTGCATTCATAAAATATGGTGCGAGAGTTAAATACATTTTGCCTGTCATCCGACATCTGTCGTGACCGCTGGCGCTTTGACGTATCATATACATGCTAACCACAAACCAAGGTACCTGGTGATCGCACAAGCTACTCTAAATGTTTCCAAATCTTCATTTGAGTTGTGAATAAACGGTATTTGGTGGCATATCAGCCGACGCTAATTTGCTGGCTCTCTGTGGAAAGCGCCTTGAAACTTTAAAATAATGACAGATCAATCACAGACATAAACACGCATTGTTCGCGTCCAATTTGTGCATGGGTTATGCAAGTGGCAGTGGGATAGATAGTACACAAAGCATCAAGTACCATCCTAATACCAAAAATAGGTTTTTATCCTGGACAAAAGTTTTTTTTTCTTCTGCAGAATCCAAAAGGTACCTAATTCGTATACAGCCCTGACTCTTGGGTGAAAAAGATACCTTTAGGCCCTGGTTGTAGATGACAGCGTGCTCATTTTTGATAGGCATCAATTTTGGAAGGGGAGGAAATAATGATGAGGATACAACTTTGCTCTGGCAGTGGGAGGAAATAATAATGACGCTACAACTTTGTTCTGGCAGCCACTTGGCTTGCTTTTGGCCATGTGATGATAAAATAGGCTGGTGGATTAGTAGACATTTTAGTTACATTGGAAGGGTAAAAGCTTTAGAGTTCCATAGCAGCATGTATAAGTGTTACTGACTCCTATCGATATTTCAATGTAATTGGTTCATCAGAAAATTTGCTTGAGGAATATGTCACTGAATGATATACATGCAGTCCGTTTGTGCATTGCTTGGAACTGGAACTACTGTATCTCATTGGTGTTAAGGCACTTTTCTGAGTAGACGCTTCTTTTCAATATTTCAGGGACTATTTAGCGATAGCTTCCATTTGATTGGTTTTCAGTTCGTTTAATCCGTGTGAGCTAGCGAATTGGACAATCTTATCTGGTACCATGGTCCATGGATAGCTCCACAACCCGTGGATTGATCTAGTCCGTGAAGTGGTCTAGGGGACACATACTTCTCAGTAAAATACAGCTCTTAATGCATGCAACAGGCTACCGCTTCGTAAGCTCGCAAAACCCGGGCTTAGTATGTAATCTGCTTTGGGAGAAACGCAACACGCCCGCGTCAAACGTTTGTGATGCTGGCTGCAGAACGCATTTATGGCTTACGAGATTGGCTACAGCTCAACAAATCACACACGGGCACGCTATTACGTAAAATGTTAAGTGTATGTGCGAGGAATATTATTCACATAGATAAGACAGTAGTAATAGCCTAATTCCTCGGAGAAAGCCAGAAGAACGGATATATAATTGTGATGGCATTTAAGCAACATTCCTTTATCGAAACGAACAGTAGAAGACTTCTGATGAAGGCACGCTGCCGAAATATCGACGCATCTATATCTCAATTTTCTGGCTTTTCTCCGGGGAGTAAGGCTAAGGCTACTGTCTTATATACGGACACGCTATGGTTGACCTACTTCGCCATCGCTACCAATTAGAGCACTTTGTTAAGTGGTTATTTGATCACAGAAGAAATGCTGATAAATGGTCCCTGCCGTGCCTAATTTACCTCCCCCTTCCTCCCTCCCTCCCTGTCTGATCCCCATACTCGGCCGGTCCGTCTCTGAGCGCCAAATAACGGTTCATCTCTGCAATGGCGGCGGCGCTCCTCTGCAATGCGGTCGGGTCACGGTGACCGAGCCGCTTCCGGTCGTAGCCGGGCGTCACCAGAGCGTATCTGGACGTAGCCGGGGCGTAGCCGGACCTCGTCTGGACATAGTCACACGCAGTCGGCCGTACCCGGCCGTACCCGGCCGTACCCGGCCGTAGCAGGGTCGTACAGTGGGTCGTACTCGGTCGCAGCCTGTGGTTGATGTTCCGCTCTGCTTCCGGCGCGTGCTGGAGGCCCAGCTGGAGGCGTGAATCCAGCGGCGGACGGATGGCAACCGTGGTCACCGACCAAACGGACTTGACCACTCGTCTTGGATGGACAGGAAAACTGGCGACAATTCACTTTGAAACGGGCCATTCAAAATGACGATGAATGAAAATTGGCTGATGATAGAAAAACCCATAACATCATTTGTGATACAAATTTGTAACAAAAATGTCAGTTTGAGGAAACGACTGGTAATTACAAACAACGGCAAAACAGCGAACGCTTAACACATAACAGCTGAAGATAGTGGTCCGGAATCATAGATTGCGTCTGGTATTGCGTCTGGTATAAATTGTGTCTGGCGTAAGTCGGCACGGCTCGCCCCATTAACTGACACCAATTGGTCTTCAGCCCATTTATGCGTTGAATGCAAGTTTTGAACACGAATTATTCTTTTTGATATGCGTATTTTGGACGGTGGTGCAATTTGTGACCAAAATCATACTGAAATCAAATAACTTTAAGGATGTGTTCCGCATTGTATGGGTTTTTAACCGAAATAGCCACATTGGAGATCATTCGGTGCAGTTCACAGTCTTGCCGTTCTTCAGGCCTAAACCCCTCTAGACTCTGAACTACACGCCCGCAAAGATGTGCAAACGATTTCGAGCAGACCATTTCGAGGTCACCCAGATACCCTGACGCCGTAATAGCATTAAATTCCCTTCATTCCAACGGACGTGAGGCGATTAAGGACAATAAAAATTTTCTTCTGGAGTCGTTCATATCTGGCGTTCATGACTACAATTGCCAGACATAACGGCCGTCAATTGGCTCTCAATCAGTGCTGTGCAAGGTACGATGACACAGTCAAATAACGACGCATCGAAGAGCACATTTACTAACTCGAGAAAGTATGTTGTCTGGAGCAATCATCCCCACTTAATATCACACCAATCGCTATAAATGAGCTTTTCTTATCATATCTGATGCTTGCTTCAATATCTTCAAATGTGGTGCATTCCCTCTAAAATAACGCTATAACCGAGTAGGTGAATGCAAGTAAAAATCAAACGCACGGACAGATATACAAGGGCATCACGAGGAAGAACTAAAACACGACAACATACCGAGATTTCGGGCCGGCAAACACGCCCTGGCAAACATTACATCCTCTCGGCAAGTTTAAGCACTACGGGCACTATTACTACAAGTGAGCCACCCTGTCCGCTACGGTGGCAAATGTGACAGTGCCAGTCTGGCAGTGACTTTGACGTCATAAGTCGTTCAATAATGGCATCAAACCGTCAGGGGTGAAAAGATGTCTGAATTACCGGATATCATTGGTGACAAAAACGGACACTTCTACGAGCCGATTGGTGACAGCATTGCAAAACCGGAAGCAAATTGCAACATACCAAACCATTTTACAACAGATTTTCCCAGTTCAACGAAACTTAAGGCTTAGTATTGGTTTGTACTCGCGAACGCTCGCAGTGTGGGCTTGTGTACATCATGTGTCGAAACGTTGACTTTTCGCTGTATGAGCCAGTTGGGGCACAAGATGTGGCCAATCAGAATAGCTTTAATGTGAATGGTTTTTAGTGGGTGACGGAAATATCCTACAAACCATGATATATTAGTACCGGCGTCGCAGATCAGTGGTGAAACGATGTTTTTCTAATGCCCCTCAGATCAGTGTTTTTTTCAGATTTTTCAGCCAAGGGAAAAAAATCAAACAACTAGGCCCATTACTGCTCGTAAGACCCGTGGCTGGCCACAACATCTTGCGACGAACGTAGTCTGTTCGCTACGTAGTGTTTTAAAGTGTCGTGCCATTTGAAACGGAGGGGCTCGAATGCTCGCCATGCGGCAAAGCACTGGGATCAGTGCAAGGTTGTGGGCTGCCATTGTTGTGTTTATGTCTTGTAAAGTTGACTGGTTTGAAGAACTTAGCCGATCGTCACTTTTTTTAGGTGCTGTGCGGCTTTTCTAAGGCTTTGCCATAGAGGGCGTCCCTGGTAATAGTGTAAAGAAGCCCTGCCAAACGCAAGAGGCTTGTTGTTTGAGGATACCCGAACCTCACAGGTCAACGGAGGACGTTGGAGCGACATGTGTCGAGGATTCATCCGGGCTTCCTGCTGTTGAGAGAAGTAGCGGCTTTGAGGTAAGACGCCGAGCAGCGTTGGTGTATGCATCTGTTACTGCCCGACGCACCTTAGGCTTAGCGTTGTGACCGGTTGACAGGCATGAGATAAAGCGCTTTTGATCAGCATGCTATTACACATAGAACTAAATGAATGCGCGAGAGGTGTTAGAAAATATCGTTTGGAGCTGCTGATATCAATATTGCATGAGTTTCTACCTAATTAATTTGGTCACGCTAGGAAGTGCAAGGCCTGTACCGGTGACACTAGCGCATGCAAAGGAAGTAAATAGCACAAACGTTTTCAGCTGATTGCACAATGACGTCACAAAACTATAACCGTTATTGTCAGTTGTTCGTAGAACCATGTTGTCTGTAAATTGAGAGCTGCAGGATGCGGTTTTGCCAAATACGTAAGGGTGAGGGAGGAGGGGGAGGGGGGGGGGGGCGCAGGAAGGAAAATGGATGAGCATACCTCCGAAATGCACTTCAGTTGTCTTCTCAGATTTGAAGCACTTTCCTTTCAGAATTAGGAGCAGGGGTGTTGCTTTTGAAAATTGGTTTGGCGGCTGAGCTCTAGAAAACGATGATCAATGAAAAATAAGGAGCACAAATTCACAACCAAAAACCGGAAACTTCATACCTAGTCATGAGGTACAATACCCCCCCCCTTAAGCACATAGGAAACTACTCGCCTCTAGGGCGGTTATGCTAAGGACGTCTTTATCCAACAATTTTATTAGTTAAGTGTCAACCATCAATCGGCGTATGATACTTTAGTGCAAATGAGCTCGAAACGCGAGTGGTTGATCGGTATGCCGCATTTTATTTCATTTGTCTTCTTTTTTTTTGCTAGTTTATGGCATCTAGGTTTACATTACAGCAGTTTGTGACGGATCTGGATGCAGGTGACAACTTAGATGGTTTCAAAATTTGCCGGTGACAAAAAATGCACTCTTTCACCGCTGCAAACCATCACGTAATGAGGAACATATTTTATTCAATACTGAAGCTGCATTGTGTTGAGCAGTATGCCACACTAAGAGGCAACCCTGTGGTTGAAAGTGAGCATAGCTCATTATACCTGAAGCTTGACTCGATATTTTCAAACATGGAGCATTCGTTTTAACCTGATGGATCGGGACGGCTATTTTGAAATGAAGGACGGAACAGCAGTCGTGACCGGAGGGGACCCATGTCAGAACAATGCTGACTAGGGTCAGCCTTAGCACAGACACCCAGGTAAGCAGAATGTGATACAGCACGAAGTAAGTCTGAAAGCATTTTGGCTCGAATGCAAGTGAGAAGTCCCAGCCTAGGCAACTGGTCACGTTGTACTAAGTTAAAGGGAATGTTCCACATTTGTATGGCGTTTTGAACTGAAACAGCCATCTTGAGGACATTTTGATGCAGTCCACGGATATGCCCTTTTAAGACCCAAAACTTTCTGGTTCCTGAGTGACATGCCCGCAGAGTACGAAAAGGCTTATTTACAGCCAACTTCAAAATCGCCTTCTGATTAGTGACGCCATAGAAACGTCATTAGATCCCCGTGGTATTACAGGCTGTTTTTGTGTATGATCAAAACAGCACGGCCACTGCTACATTCGCAAAGACGATGATGCTGCACATGTGGTACAGTCCGTGGAAGATGATTGGCTGTTAGTAAGATGCTGAATGCGTGCCTCGACCACAAGCGTGAGCAATTTCGGGGTTATGCGACACTCATTGTGAACGGGTCATTTTTCCTTATTTCTAGGCCACAGGTCAATGTTATAAAATAGAACGACACTGTGTGCAAAAAATTGCGGCATCCAAAAAACGGGCACTCTCCCGAAGTTATGAAAAAGAAGACACGACGGCAAATTCATCTTTTTTTTCTCCTGCTGGCGTTTTTTCTTCTTCTACTAACGTATCTCTTACAAACAGCTCGATTGGCGCCTTGTGTACCGGAGCACAGAACCTTGTACGGGTTTATGGGATGGCAAGGCATTATGAAATTAGGGAAACATTACAGTAATTTTAGATATGCTTCTCTAAGTATTTCACACATATGGTACGACAAATTTAGATCTTGAACAAAGCATTGTGTTTTACAAGAAGAATCTCGTGAGCCGCATTACCATGAACCCCCGTTGGGACTTTGTTTCGGAGGGAGGTGACGGTGAAGTTCGGTGTTGCGACTGAAGATGCGTGCGAGGTTTGTTCCTCTGAGAGAGAACATTGTTTTGGTATTCTTCAGTCTGCAGACTCAATGAAATATGATATATTGATGCCCGATATATTAATGCCCTTTGACGTTGATGCCTGCCTCTACCTTTATGTTTGTGTTTGAACATGACAAAGGAATGCTGGCAAACTGAGAGAAACACTAGCACTTATGTTACAGGGGTGTACAAAGGCAGTTACTGGTACAGGTACTTCATTATGATCTTGCCGACATTGTGAACCTATTGAGGTATCACATCACGAAATTAATCCATTGCATGTCATTATGTCAGCAATTTATTTTGGCGGTGGGTGCTGGTGTGTGCAGCTCATTAACGGATATACTCAGTATAGGCTCACATTATATGGCTTTGCAAAATTGTTTTTCCCTAAATAATTCTAAAAAATAGAGCTTTATTATTACTGATGCACATCCTACTGTCTTCACAAATGTTGTTTGCAGGCGAGCATTGCTCCTGAGAAATCAATGCCATAGTCACTGCAACTTACGTGGGATGCTGGGTGCTGAGAAAAGTGGAAAAGTATTGCTGTTGGTGTCTTGTACAACACTTAATAACATGTTTATCATGAGCCTTGTGTGCACTGTCAGCTTCATCACTTCCTTGCATTTTGCCCATCCAACCATAACTGCATGCACTTGTCATGTCTCCAGCTCTGTGCAAGGTCAACATGTTTGCAGTAATTTCACCACATGTAAAATTTTCCTGTTATTTTTTAGTAAAGCAGCCTGATGGTTGCAGCATGTTGCATGACCATGGAAGTGAAAGATGTGTTTGCAACTTTCTCGCCTGCGTTTGCTGGATTCCTGAAGCAGGCCGACCAAGTGATGCCACTTATTGGTTGTCTGCTTTGCTGAAAGTGATTTGTATATCGTATCATGTGATTTTGGTCAGTCATATATCAGACGGGAAGTCAATACAAGGACGCATGCTTGACCCATCTTTTCATGCTGGAATTTATTCTGAAAGCGACGTGGGTTGCAATCGAAAACCATCTTGTTCATCGTGTCGTGTCATAGCACAGCACCGAGATAGTGCCACAATAAATATATTGACCAGTGCCATTCCACAATGTACCACATTGGTTGAGCACTATGTCAATCCTATGAGAAAGCGGGTTATAATATATGAATGACTGTTAAAAATTCACTTCACAATGCCAAAGGACTGTCTACGGCAAGAATGTCGTTGCACCACAATGGTTATATCAGGGTTAGCTATTAATTGCATGAATAATCCTAGGCAAAAAAAAAACATTATTGATAGCCCAACCTTACCATTTTCACCATAACAATAGCAATGCTTTGACAATCAATGCATGGCAACGTTACAAATTTATTTATTTTCGCATGACACCACATTTCCTGTTGCAAACAAAAATGACAATGTTATAAATTTATTAATTTCGGGCACGACACCCCATTTCCAGTTACAAACAATGAAGGCAGTGACTTTTGTACACATCCCATGATATCAATGTCAGGGCTACAGCACTCCGCGCAACGATGGGTCGACAATAAAGTATTGACCAAATCATCAACAGCAAAGCAGCAACAGCAGCAGCACGGCATATTATGCTTTGATATTAATAATCTGCCACAAACGCTGGCGATCGCTACGTTGCGCATATTAAACAGTCCACGAAAGCTTTTCTTACGGTCAGCACCAAGAAAAAAAATCCAAAAATAACCCGCCCACCAATCCCACCCCCGACACAGCCCCCGCGACGAGAATTGCTGGTTGGGGTCAGTATTCGTGTGTTTCGAGGTATTCTTTAGGTTTGGCTGCCAGATGCTGCCAGGTATTGCTGTCGTCACAAACCCATTTCATGACGCCATCAAACAGTGACATAATGGGGCCCATTTTTATACACTTTGAAATTTTGCTACTTAGCGTGGTTTTTGAACTTTGAAAGCTTACTAATAGTCACAAGGAAGCATTTCCCATCATATCTGATGCCTAACTCGATATCGTTAAATGTGGAAACTTCCTTCTAACCTTTCGCACAGCCCTCGCAGACGCGTTGGTCACAAATTACACGGCTGGCTTATGGCTCACCTGGGATCTCGGCATTATGCAAATCCTCTGATTGCATCGCGTTGCCAAGCAAGACCAGTGCAGACCTTTTGCGGCGATTTCAAAGTTGGATTGTCGGCGTCTTCCGCTGCTTCCAGCCCGCAATCATGTCTGCAAACCCAGGCCCGCCGCCCAATTGCCAGTGGCGGAACCACACATGCAGGATCACACGAGTCCAAAAACATACCGCGCTGGGGCCAATCTGCTTTGCTGCTTAAGCTTTATGGACCAGAATCGTGGACACGCTCACTGGGCCAGAAGTTGCTGAGGCCCAGACTCCCGATGCCAGTGCTGCGTACGCCCTTGGCAATTCCTTTCCTGCCGCTCCGCTTAGTTCACGTCTGTTCACGTCACTGGATTTCACGCCTCACCAGTCGTCAGGCCTCTATAATGTCAAAACACCGTCATCCGGACGCAGCTCGCTGATCTGGGAAATCGCCCGTTACGACGTGCGTCACGTTCGCCGCTCATGCGGCCGGCGCCGCGCCATGAATGTCAACCGGCCGGCGCTGTCGCGGGTGCGGACGCTGCTCGGGGAGCGCCGAACAGGGGTGTCATCTCAAATTGACGCCTGTGGGGCCAACCAATGATCAAGGGGTAGATGAGGTGAGCGGGCCGGTGGGTGGGAGGAGGTTAGCTGGTGGTGTGTGACAATAAACCACTTGTTTTGAGGCCAAACCGCTAAAACGCCATCGTCGTCAAGTCCGCCAAGGTGGGTTGCGTCCCCCAGCTTCCCATTGGCGACACTGCACCCCGAGTACGACGCTCGGCCGATGTATGATGGTGACGGCAATGATGACGATGCAGGCTGATGAGACGCTCACAGCCGTGCTCTTGAGGCAAGGTCCTTTCCCGAACCGCGCGTGTGCCAAACTGATTGGCAAAGCAGACGCCTTTGCGACGCAAAACGTCACGCACAAAACAGCCCAAGAAACAGCACAATTTCGCTGCAGGAAAGACCCGTGCTCACTGCGGTTTTCAAGGGACGAGGACATGAACTCAGTCGGATGATGTCACAGTTACCAAGACCTTAGTGGACACGAATTACGTTTGGATTATGGGGGGGGGGGGGGGGGGGTAACGGCTTTACAACGCATTACATCTGTAGACAAAGTCAAGCGGTGGCTTATAATTGTCGGCGTCTCCAAACTTATGCAGGAATTTCGCTCGAAGTAATACGTCATGTTAGTGTGCGTCATTCCTGGTGTCATAATAGCAATAAACACACCACTACGTGCATATCAGACGGAAGCCGTTTAAGCACAGAAAGCAGGGCATTAAAAGACTCACAGACGACATTGAGACATTTACAACGCAGTTCTTACAGTGTGTCACCATATGGTATCTATGCGTGCTCAAAGCAGCATGCAACGGCGCAACATTCTCTTTAGCGGCGCAGGTCTTCCATTTGCTGGCCGCTACTTTGATTACTTCGGATATCATAAGTTCGCGTTGCGGATGCCAATGCATATAAATTGCTTTAGATATCCCACCACGGGCAGTTTGGAGCTGCAGGCACGAGCTGATTACCGACTTTGCTGAGAATAGCCATATGCGGTGTGGTTACTGGAATCCTGATGTGTTGCGTTAGGCGAAACGGCATCAGCGCACAGTCTGGTACCTGAGCTGCGAACTACTCTCCAGGAGAGCGAAACACGCTTTGTTCGCTGGGTGGTGGCGGAGAGCAGCCCATTGTAACGTCAATGCCGGTTGTGCGGGCGATGGCCGAACAATACGTCACAAGTAACCAAATGACTCCCATTTGGCATGGAATGAGCTAGGGAATAGCGCAACTGTTAAAGCATCGTCGTTTACACGACAACAGCATTGGCACGAATGGAGTCAAACGACACTAAAAGCCATGCGAATAAGTCTTGCTAGAAGAGTTAAAAAGACATAATACTAGGTCGGCGGACTAGAGAAGGGCAGAATTTCCATGCGTGCGATGGAACAGCGGTCTTCTGATGCATATGCATTATGGATCTATGTGCATCCTTGGGGGCTAAGGGCTTGGTGGAAGGGGAATGGGAGGGCAGTGACAGTAAGCAGTGAAGAAGCATGGACCCTAATCAGCATTTCGATGGTGCATTCACCTACACCTCAAACTATTGTCAATGGTGGTGTGAGTGACCGCGCTGGCCTTCTATGATGACGTCGAAACTCCGTGATCTGAATCAACACCAAAATGGCTTCGCACCGGAATGTGTAAAATCGATGACATGACAGTGCTGAACATTTGTATGTGCCCGTCTGGTACGCTCTGGAAGTCATTCATGAACATCTGAGGAGAGGGTATGAATTAGAGACACATATTTCCCAAACAAAAAAAAACAGCCCGCAGCCCGGCCCACCCCGCCTAACCAGTCATCCAGCCGCGAAAGCCTGCTATGTAATATTGCTGATCTTCCATTACCCCGCAAGCATTCAATTTTTGGCATAGGCATGTTTTCATTTCACCTTAATTTTAAATATGTAGTTTAAATTGGGCATAAAATGGCATGCAATTGTCATTTAATGCATGACATTGTTTTTCTAACACTAGTGATGTTATTCAGAACGAAGAAATTAAAGTACCCGCGCAATGTAATTCATCAGGCACCAAATCAGATCTGAAACACGATGAGAACAGTTTTCAACTGAAGAAGAGGGTGGAAATGTCACCGAAATGTTCTGTCTGCCTGTCACCTTCTGTCACCGAAATGTTCTGAAGATTTCACCCTCTCACCTCATTGTAATAAACCACAGGGCGGTTCTTCTCAAATTGTATGCATCAACTGATAGTTTTGTCCTGTCAGGGTAAAGAATGCTAGATGTTTCGAGTCATGGAAAATGTCAGTTCATTGCGAAGTGCACAAGCTCAGCCACCATTCAACAGAGTCGAAATTTCCACAACGTCAAATTTCTTATTGAAGAACCGGAGCCAGCTTCCTACGTAGTGTTTGTCGTCCTGAAGTAGACGCATCATGCAACCACACCACAAACAAAAAACCACATGATGGCTTTAAAATTACCCACATTTCTTTCTAACCACTACTCACGTCCTAGCCGACAACCATCGTCGCGCGGTTTGTATTATGCTGCGTGAAAGCGACGTGAAGGCAAGGAAGGCAATAATATTTTGTGCACGAAAACTTGTTCCTTCCGTTACATCACTGACATTTTCCAATGTCATAGAAGCAATGACATATTGTTGCATGCTGCAGCAAATAAACTTCCGCGAAAACGCTAGAATTTGTTCAATTAATTTTCATGAACTCTTTCCAGAGTTTTCAAATCCTGCAGACTGTAGCTTTCCATCTTTATGGAATACCTCATTGACGTCATTTGTTGAGATCCTGTTCCTTAACAGCGCAACGCTGCTCAATCAATATGCCATGTTGCATTAAGGAAGCCGAGCAAACCCGCCTCCCCTGCAGTCGCACATGTAAAAGGTGATTTAAAACATGTAAAATGGAATGTGAAGCCAGCACTTGATCGGCAGTACCTTGATATTTTACTAGCGATGCCAACCATGCTCCCAGCGCTGTCGACTAGCGCTGGTAGCGGCTGGTGTAACCTGGACGGTATCTCGGCACGTGTTGCCGTGACGTCAGTGTCCAGTCGATTTAGCTTTGCTGGGTTTGGCGTATGACGTCCTCACTCTTTTTCCGTATTTTGGTCGGTTTTGATTTGTGTCGCCTGCAGCTCCTGCGCGGAAACAGGAGACAAAGTTCTACCAGGTAGGCGGAATGCTTTGGCAATAGTTGACATTTCCGCGCCGGGCCCGCGGGGCATGCAGTCCGGCAGCATCGCGGTGAGCCGGCAGCGTGAGATTTCTCAGCTGCCGGAAATTGAATCCGCAGAAGCAGACAGCGTCGCGCCAGCATCAATAACACACGGCCGTGAGTAAGTGGTTTCGAAGCCGCAGCTGTATTTCATCTGCATCTATTTCCCGTGAGCGTTCCAAATATGCAGCCTCCGGCTGGCGTCGACGCGTTCGACGGTGTTCGCGGCGTGTGGTCAGCTGCACAATCTGCCGCGAGGTGATGCTGTGATTGGCCAGATATACATGGTGAGAAACTGATCACAGCGAAGTCACAGCAAAGCAGATGACAGCGTGTTAGAGGCCGTTTTTTGTGTAGTCTCTGGGACTGACAGGGACACAAGGATAAATTTGTTCGTTTCAATCCAACTCCTTGCTGATCATGTAAAAGCCAGTCTCATTACAAAACCATGGGTTTCCTACAAGTCTAATCGAATTAGAATACAATTCTCCCCAAAGAAGCCGACTTAGAGAAGCCAGGATGGCAAATTTTCCATGTTTAGAGACTGTGAATTTCTTCAAAGTTAATCGATCCGAATCTGATACGCTCCAAACAAGCTCACACCTAGTAAGGCCAAGATGAAAAACAACTCAAGTTTAAAGTGATGCCACATGGAATGCAATTTTTTTAGCGTGAACTTCTCAAGTTTGGCACAGCTGGCAGATATTGTGCATGTGAATAACGACTTGCTGATACAACTGGCCTGTACAACCTCGCTTTTCCCCGATACTTCTCTGTTGAAACTATCAACCAACATACATATGGATGTTTCCCTATCACTATCATTTGGAAGAAACGCACAGGTAACTCATTCAGCGAAATAGTCAGCAACTTGTGATACGAAGTTTCATCGATCACTGTTATTAGCTCGCCAGTCACCTTACGAAGCACCTGAAAGTTGATAGGCGGGAAGAGGAAATTACACAATAGCGATGCGGAACTGTGCCATTAGGTGAGAGCTGAATTCCGCGAACATACGCACATTCAGCTGTTGCGTACTCCTTCCCCAGTTCCTAGGCCACTGCCGTTTCCATTTCCATGGAGGGGCTGTGGCCAGGAAAACTTAGCGCAAACTGAATGCCACTTCTCTGCATCAGTTTTCAACTTTATATAAAGTATCTCCGCTCAAATGTTTAGCACAAGCATCAGCTGATATTGAATGCTACGGTTGTGCTATTGAGCAGACCCACCAGTGGCAAGAGAAACAGATTGCCGCCTGTGGATTTTCGCAAACTCGCAAAAGCAGACAAACGTAGCAAACTGAACTCCCGCATCCTTTTCCCCTACGTCAAAAGCATCCCATCATTGAATTTTAATGCTTCGTAGCTTATTTCAGCGGTTGTAAACAGTGGCGACGTTTCAATTAAAGTGAGTGTTTCACATATGTACGGGGTTTTGAGCTGAGACAGCCATCTTGCAAATTATTCAGTGCGTTTCAGCCTCTTCAATCCTCGTTAATGCTCGACACTCTCTTGCTTCTGAGTGTAACGCTTGCGAGCTGGGCGGACTATTTCGTGCAGGCCATTTTGAGGTGAACCAGAATTTCACGACGTCATGCTAACGGCTCGCAGATACTTTTAGAATTGCTGAAAATAAACAGGCGCACGTCTGCACGATTCATGGCATCAGCGGTCTTTAGTTTGCCTTCGACCATGTTGATGCATTGAGCGAAAGTTTTGAACACAAATCACGTTTCTTTGCTGCGTGATACAAGAATTTGGGGGGCAAACCAGACGACTTAACCCCAGGAGACCTACGCTTACTGGACCTACGCTCACGAGGCTTACGCTCGCTGGACCTACGCTTAAAAGGCCTATGCTTGCTGGACCTACGATCAAAAGACCCACGTTTGCCGGACATAAGCTCACGAGGCCTACTCTCGCTGGACCTACGCTCACGAGGCTTACACTTGCTGGACCTACGCTCAGGAGACCTACGCCTGCTGGACCTCCGCTCACCAGGCCTACGCTCTCTGGACCTACGCTCACGAAACCTACGCTCACTAGACCTACGCCCAAGAGACGTGCGGCGACGTGATGCCCACATTATCGCGTCACTGTTGGCGGGTCCGTTACCACTTACCGTGGAGAGGATTAACGAAAGCTGATATTAAAGGTATTAGATAGCGTTGTCCGCTGCTCCATGGATGTTCATTGCACCTTAGCACCGCTAACGGAACAAAGGCGAGAGAGAGAGAGAGAGAGAGAGAGAGAGAGAGAGAGAGAGAGAGAGAGAGAGAGAGAGAGAGAGAGAGAGAGAGAGAGAGAGAGAGAGAGAGAGAGAGAGAGAGAGAGAGAGAGAGAGAGAGAGAGAGAGGAGAGAGAGAGAGAGAGAGAGAGAGAGAGAGAGAGAGAGAGAGAGAGAGAGAGGAGAGAGAGAGATGAGAGAGAGAGAGAGAGAGAGGAGAGAGAGAGAGAGAGAGAGAGAGAGAGAGAGAGAGAGAGAGAGAGAGAGAGAGAGAGAGAGAGAGAGAGAGAGAGAGAGAGAGAGAGAGAGAGAGAGAGAGAGAGAGAGAGAGAGAGAGAGAGAGAGATTTCTGCTATTGCCAGTTCGATTTATATATTATTGCCCTGCCTATTCGACTTATATATGCCATTCGGCGAGTAAGGCTATCCAACTTCCCAGGATGATTCGTCGATGTCAATATTGTCTTTCCTGGGGAGGCGAAATTCCACGAGCTAGTAGGCAAACTAGGTCACTGAGAAGGTATCTGCCTCCACAGAGTAGATACCAAAATGCAGCGTCAAATTCATGAGCCTTCATTTCGCTGGCTGTGTTTCAAAAGATAAGACTTGCCACAGCATTTTAGGTGGAAACAAATTCGGAAGCTCAAAACTGTCCAAAAAAAGTGACAAAAGCCTATAACTAGGGATTCTCCTTAAAAAAACTGAGCCACCGAATGAAGGCCCTTCTGTCATATATTCCTTATCTGGGCCCTGCGCCCGTCCGCCGTCGGCGGCCGCTGCCCTGGCCCGGCTGTCTCCCGCGTGACCGGCTGCGAACTGATTGTATGGCTGCTTTGTTGCACATTTCTGGATCAGCGTCACTACTAATTGGTGTGTAAAGGATATGTTGGACACCCGCAACAGCGTCTTTCTCCAAATTGTCTTCCCTCACACCACACCACCGCAGAAAAAGCCTCCGGAAAGCTGCCTGCCTTAGGTATGAATTGGCCCAACGGACATTCATTTGCCCATCATTCAACGTAGACGACTTGATCTGATTCTGTGTGTAGGCAGGGGCGTAGTCAGAGCCTTGTCAAGGAGGAACACAGGGTTGACAAAAGCCCTCTTATGGGGAGTCCCTCTTCCTCCCCCCAAAAAACATATCCCAGATATAGCTTACTTGTAAACAAGGGAAACGGTTTTCTTCGTTGTATTGTTATTCTCACCTTGTTACCAGAACAGAAACTAGAAACTACCGCGAGATCAATTTTTGGGGTATTTTGAAGTAAATAAGCTGTAGAAGTCGGGCACTGAAAGACTGCATGGAATAAATCACCGGCGCCCTTAATTTATAACGGTCTAGTGAACCCATTCTAAGTCAATATAGTTCAGAAGCTTTGTCAGAACTTTTAGCTGGATTCTACAGACATTGAAGACACCGCAAAGGTAGATGGTAGATCGATATGTTTGATCAAAATTTAAAGATGAAAATTTGATTGTAGATCGAATGGTCAACAATGTGTATTAACATGGCCAAGCCATGTCTATCTGGAAATGTTCAACGTTCAGTCAGAGTCGATTAGTGTGATACAATTAATGTGACGTGGTTTTTAACACGCGCGCCGGCAAATCTTAGTAACAAAAACCTCGACAACAGGCGTTGCAGTCTCCGAAGGGAGCGCAGCGTCGGCCTAGCAGCTAATACTGAGCTGTAACCAACGAGTGGACGAAAATTATTATGCTTCTGAAAGGACTAGTTTTGAAAGCTTCAGGACAACAAATATCACATTTAAAAGACGGTCTGGGCGCATATTTCGCGTGTGCGGTTTGTAGACTGATGATAAGAACGGACTGGCCCTTAAACCACCGCGAAGTGGTGCTGGAATCCGGAGATTGAACTGGGAGAGTAAAGGTAGATTCCCTATTTTTTGTATTTCTGTAGCTAATCTGTCCAGAAGACAGATTAACACGGCGCCCGCTGTCTGGTGGCACTTGCAGCGGCCGGCGCCGTTCGGCTTTACTGAAGCTACAACCCAGGCCATCGCTGTCCTTGCTGTGGAGGTTGCGGACGGGCATGATGTTACTGAAGTAATAATGAGCATTTGATGTAATTTGTGTCACTGACCAATTCTGAAAAATGAACATGCTCAGGCAAACATTGGTGTCCTTGTTCGTTTGTTATACTCACTTCGACCCTCTGTTCAACAGTAATGAGACCCTCATTTTATTCAACAATATTGAGACCCCATGTTTCCTTCCGCGCAAGGGACCCCTTGCGTGGAGAACCAGCGGCACATGACCGTTTCCGGTCAAGGGCTGAAGGGCCATTCCGTCCCATTGCGAAGTGTCCTCAAGCTGTCATTCTGGTGACGTGCGGCGGGATCTCCTGGTCGATCCGGAGGCGCTTTGAAGGATACATCAGATCACATCGTTCCCACCCCTGATACGGAGACCCTCCGACCCGTGTAGCTGCCCCAGATCAGCACAGGAGCTCTCACTGACACAACAGTATCCCTGATCGCTGTGGGTGGTCCAATAATTGTCATATCGACTCCAGTTCCATGTTTTTATGTGTTCTTAAGATATATTGAAGACTCCCTGATCGGAGATTGTAGATAGAATGACGTCCCAAATTTGTATTAACACGGCTAATCCATATTCGTCTTGAAATGTCCAATATTCAGTTAGAACTGATCACTGATAAAAAAATAAGTAATATGGTGTTGAACAGGCGTGCTCGCAAGTCCCAGCAACAACCGCCTCGACGCCCGGCGTTGCAGTCTCCATAGGTCACTCGGCTCTGGTCCTATGACTGCGACACTGAGCGATGGCCAATAAGCAAACACAACAGATGACACATCTTGAGGTAGAGGGTTGGTGACCGAGGCAAATCGGCATGTATGTTTAATACAGTGCAAAAGTAAACTGAACACAGCCTTAATCTGAAAGAGGGGGCACTTAACACTGTTGCTCCCCAATTTCAAAGTGTGGGGGGACATGGGCCTCCTGCCCCCCCCCCTTCCCTGTTCCTGCACCCATGCATTGATAGTATGACCGTGTCAGCAGGCCTAAGCATCCGGCCATTTACAATGAAGCACGTAATTTTTCTAGACTGCCCACGGACATCTATGGCCGGAAGGCGTTGCAGCGATGCGCTCGTCCTCAAGTTTCGCAACGTTTTTGCAACGTATGCACGAATTACCAAAATATATTGGTGCTTTGCGTTGTCCCTCCCTGTCTAACCGTAATGCAAGAGTTTAAAAATAATTACCTCAGGTCATTCAAATGTAGCTTCATAACATTTCCTGGCATGCGGGGAGTCCATAATTTGATGCTCTGTCTCAGGCAGCCGAACTACCATTTGCATCAACGCAGATGACAGCTGTGAGTGCGACCAGGACACTTGGTCCCGCGCGGTCGGGCGTGATATTTTGATAAACCAATGTTCCCAACAGTCATTTCGTATATTGCATATCCGCGCCGACAATGCCGGTATGCATGCAAGTACATTGGATAGGCTAAGACCATCACCACACGAAACGAAAGCAATGCGACTGAGACAAAAGAGCGTAGACACTCATATCTGTTTGTAAAAGTAAAGATTTAGCTAGTGGTGAAGAGTTACTGCACTGCACAACAGTGCCCTGCGTCACTGTTGCGCAGTGCATCGGGCGCTGCACAGGTGCTGCGTTTGAAACGATTTTTTTCGGCTCGCAGCGAAAGCGAACAATTAAAAGTACGATCATTGTCAACGCTGTCTTGGGGCAGCTGGGTTCGCTGAGTGTGGATAAGCTAATAGTACCGAGTATGTGTGCATAAGTGTGAGTGCATGGTCATTAAAGAGCTCTACTAGCAACACTGTTACAATTACTGTGCGTTGGACGCGTCATTGGCATGAGGGGTGTTCCACACGCGGCACGTTCGAACTCAAGCCTGCAGGGGTCAATTTTCGTCCTGAGACACAACAGCGCGGAGCAGTGTCCCCGTTACTGCGGCACACTCGCAACCCCTGGTCAGTGAAACAATCGGTGAAAATGCATCCTTAATAGGGCGAGTCATTCTGTTTGCACATTCCAGGAGAGGCTGAGGAAAATTTTCCAAATGGTGTATAGATGTGTTTTATGTTCAATTTACACGAGCTGGAATGAGCATTTTTGTCTATTAAATTTTGGTGTGTTGTGGATGAACGTGTGAACGAGTTGCAAAAACCCTGTACATTGCTGAAACTCAATGTTCGTAAATTCATATATCAATGTGCAAGAAGTTCTGATGGTAAACAAGCTGTAATGGAAATGGTAAACCACATCCATTTTTATGCTTCATTTGGCAAGGAATGAATACAATTACGTCACACAATTACGTCACGTCACGCCCACTCCACCCCGTGCCGATACCCACTTTAAATTTATCACGCGTTCTGTTGGGTCAAAGTGCCCCCCCCCCTAAAGGTTTTTCCAGAATGATTTCCAAACTGCACGAGGTAGCCGCGCCGAATTTTATACAGCTGCAGAAAATTGAAAAGCCGACTTTTAGATAAACAAATCAGATGTACTTTGTAATGTTGCTGACCTATGGCATGTCAGTCAGTCCATAGCTGTCAGTGAGGGGCATTTCTAGGGAGTTGTCCATTGTAATCCTTCGAAAGTGTGTTAGACGAAGTTTTACAGTAGCCAACGTTTCTTGGGCAATAAGCCGATTGAATTTAGAATTAAAATTAATCCCATTGACCAAGGGTCATGCATGAAGGTCAGAGCGAGGTTAAAACTAACCTACTTTTATACTCGAGAGCATGGTTTCATGAGGTATTTTCTATCGTTCATTTCGAATTTATTGATAGGATTGACCGCAGCAAATATATTCCATGGACATTTTAAAGGTAAAATATATCAATGCGCTAAGATATCCCGGTCAGCAGTTGATTTTTAGTAATACACCGCCTATTGTAATCCTGACACTTATTCGAATAACAAAATAGTTGCAATCCTGTGGGTACTTGGTTACATCGACTCTTAAAGGTCAAAATAGGCCACTGACCTCAATGACTCTTTGCTTAGAACAGATATCTATCTACCTTCACGTCGTTTGCATGAGGAGCTCTGGGGGCACTTGGCACCATTTTGGGGGTTGACCTTGTTCGACCTTATTTAACCTCAAAGTCGTGGCCTAGGAGCTTAAAGTTTGACACAAGTGAGTTCACGTACGGGTAAATCTGCTCTGTGAATTTTGGTGTCTTTAACTGTTCTAGGTTTTGAAGTCTTTTCAGCCAGCCACCCTTGCGCGCGTTAAGTGTGCACACTATTACTAGCCTCCCATAAGCTCAATTTGAGACTGCGACATGTTTGTACAACATTTTAAACCCAAATAATGGGTTTTCGTTCTAGGAACAATGCTATTTGGCCCTCATGTTAAGCAAGGCTTGATTTCAACATCCCATTTTTGGAATCCTAGCCTGCCAATGCCTACAAACCGTTGCGTCACAAACATTATCAGCTGTTACCGTAATGACTGTGATTGATCTTAAGGGCAGCTGGGAATGGGGATGCCGGTTCATACTTATGCTTGTGTCTCAACATGGTGGAGGTTAGAAAGGCTCGTGAATGCCATGGCCGAGTTTTGCCGGATGTGTATGTTGATGCAAAACTGGTAACAACCTTTCAAAAGAGGTTAAGTAACTACTGTTACCATGGGTAATGCCTTTTATATTGTCTTGTGCGGTTTTCGGAGTGAACGGAACCACGTCTCTGCGATGGGGGTGGGGGAGGCTGGAGACAATCAAGGCTGCAGAGTTTAATTAGACTGTAACGGATGCAACTTGTGGGAAAATACTATTTTTAGCAGGACAATTGTACAATATGAGCATTTATCATGCAATCAAAATCACCTTTCGTTCAAAGTGGGGAGCATTTCCTCTCTATCCTCCAGGGGTTACACTCACGGTCCTGTGTGTTTTTTTTTTATCAATCTGTGTGGTCATTTGCCGCACATGGGGGAATGAGGGAAACTATGTGGCGAGCACATTTTATACACATGTTATTATTATTACGTATATACATTTAAATCCATACTTAATTATGGATAAAATCACTAGAGTCAATTGAAGGCCAAACGTGATTCAACACGCGCCGGATGGGGGTCAAATTGATCTCTCCCTCCTGAAGGTTTTCTAGAATGATTTCCGAGAGGCGCGGCGCAGCCGCGCCAAATTTTGCATAGCTGTATACAATTCAATAGCAAATCGTTTCCAAAAAAAAAATTGATGTACTCGGTCAGGTCGCTGTCCTATGGCAAGTCAAAATCAAGCAATGATTTCAGCGAAGGTAATTTCTAGGGAATCCTTCAATCTGATCCAACAACGGAGTGTTAAACGAAGCCATACATCTCTGAGATGCTTTCTTAGGCAACACAGCAGTTGAATGAGCAAATCAAATTGACGTAAGGTTAGGTATGAAGGTCACACTAAGGTCAAAACCAGCCTGTTTTGCTTCTCTAGGGCTTGCTGTATGGGATAGCTTTTGGTGCCCATTTCGAATTTATGGACAGCAGGAACCACATTACACATCTTTCATGGACTTCTTACAGGTAAGAATAGGTTATTGATCTAAAATGACCCGTGTCGACATTTCGTTTTAGGAACATACTGCCTAGCGTAATTTTTGTCGCTCAGTCAAATGCAAAGCTCAAAGCAATCTTGTACGATTTTGGTCACCTTGACCTTCAAAAGGTCAAAAAATGTCACTGACTTTGAATGAGTATGTGACCTTTTGCTTAGAAACGGGTATCTATGTTCTGGGGACATTTTCAATCTGCAACTTGACCTGGTTTGACCTTTTTTGACACAAAGGTCATGATCAAGGAACCTGAAACCTTCACCTAAGTAAGTTCACGTACAGGTCAATACATTCTGTAAATTTGGTGTCGGTATCTTTCTTAGTTCCCGAGATCTCAGAGGGGTCGAATTGACCCCCCCATCCGAGCGAAGGGTATCTATACGGCCACCCGAGCACGTGTTAACACGCGCTCGGTTGGGAGGGTCAGATTGACGCCCCCCCCCCCCGAAGATTTTTTCAGAATGGATTTTGGACGGCGCGACGCAGCCGCGCCAAATTTTACATAGCTGTAGACAACTGAATGCGGATTTTTTGGCACCAAAAATTTAGATGTACCTGGTAAAATCGCTGGCCTGTGGCCGGCCAAAGTCAGGCCAAGGTTTCAGCGAAGCCAATGTCTAGGTAATCGGTCAATCTGATGCAACAGCAGAGCGTTAGACGAGGCCATGCATCTCTGAGATGCTTTCTTAGGCAGAACCAATATTGAATGAGCAAGTTACGTTGACCTAAGATCAGGTACAAAGGTCAGACCAAGTTCAAAACCAACTTGTTTTTTACTCTGGACTTGCAGTATGGAATAGTTTTTGGTGCTCATTTTGAATTAATTAATAGCAGGAACCGCATCATGCATCTTCCGTGGACTTCTCAGAAGTCAGAATAGGTCATTGACCTAAAATGACCCAGGTCAACATGTTGTTTTTAGAGACATACTGCCTTGCGTAATCTTTGTCGTTTATTCAAATGCAAAACTCAGAGAAGTCTTGTATAACTCTGGTCACCATGATCTTTAAAAGGTCTAACAAGTCACTGACCTTTACTGAGCATGTGAACTTTTGCTGAAAAACAGTTATCTAGTTTCTGGGGACACTTTTGAGACCAGCCTGCAAGTTAACCCTATTTGACCTGATCTGACCCAGAGATAATGACCTAGGAACCTCAAACTTTGACCTAAGTGAGTTCACGTACAGGTCAACACACCCTGTGAATTTGGTGTCTCTAGCCTTTTTAGTTCCCGAGGTCTCAGGGGGGTCAAATTGACCCCCACCCCTACCCGAGCAAAGGGTATCTAGCCGGCCACCCGGGCGCGCGTTAATCGTTTATAGGAATGGGCCACCCAAAATTGATTAGTGAATTAATTGCTGGGGAGGTTGTGGCATGTTGCCAATTTATTTGGTATCCCTTTTGTAGAGTTTGCTACGTGCAGTAATCCGGCAGCTCTGGTCTCAACACGGGCCCAATGGGAGGCGTGTGCCGTATTACCGTGCATCAGTTGTGGAAGTGTGTTGGCAATTTTCGCGTGGTTTATATCAGTATTATATTTTCTGGCTATGTTTATTGTCTGTGTGATTCATTGGTGACGCTGTTCCAAACAGATAAATCAAAAGTTTGATAAATTTGTTTGTTCAGCGCTGGTGCGCGTTCATTACTGAGCAGGACGTTAGATTTCGGTGTTTGGAATGGACATTTGATGCGTGAGACGGGCACTGTGGTTGTGTTGCATGTAGTCTCTTAGAGCCCCTTTCGTGATGTGCATTGTGAGGCGTTGGGACAAAAATATAATACAACTGTAGAGTACGGAACGAAGCTTGCAATCCTCGTCAGGGTAAGGAAGTTTGCATGCTACATTGGTGCGCTTCAACGTCTCTCTGCCTCTTTGGCTGTTTTTCATAGACAGCTCTAGTTCTGCGATATTCGTGACCTCAGTGACCTTGTACACTGAATTCATACAGTTACGATAGAAGATGTGGATAAAATGGTTTGTAGGTCGTTGGCGGTGGTTAAATGATTATCAAGTAAGTGATACATTTATTTGTCCACTTTATCATTCGTGCACCCGTTGTTCACTAGTATTTGCTTGACGCGGTTAAGTTCAGCGTGTAATAGTTCGTATTTTGAACACGTGGGCAATGCTCTATGAGCAAATGCTTTTTTCAATGACGCCCTTTTCAACATCTTTTGGGACATTCGTTGCAAGCACTCATTGTGATTTAATCGCGCTCACTAATCCACGAATCCTTCTGCAGCTCAGACCTTGTCTACAAACTATGCATCGTGTATAGTACTGCTTTCTGCTTTATGCACAAACCAATTTGGCATTTAGCCAGGAGGAAAAGTACAAGGAAACCGTCGTTTTCCAACCGTCCCATCAAAGCTTCAAAGTAAACGCATCGGAGGACGAAATCGGTGTGAGGGGGTCGGGAAAGGGTGGTTTATGGTTTCAGCTGTTCAAGGAGCTGTGACTCACATCCAAAGACGGTTTTTACGTGACGTGCGGACGAGCTCGTATTTGCTAATCACGTATGAATGGACCATCAGCTGTCCACAGACAGGGCATAAGGTCAGTTACAGCGCCCTCGTCTTTCGCCAGATGCCGTGTTCACCTTCTGTGTCAATCGTCGACTTGCTATGCGGCATAAAGATGCCGAGCCTGTTCGGCATGTGTACAACCGTGTTGAAGGCACCGGAAGCATGCATACAAAGTCCAACGAAAAGCTTGGTAGTTAACCTCTAAGCCTCGTTACTGGACGTAGGCAAGCATAACCAGTCATCATCCAGGTATCAGCTGCTGTCTATGCATTTGGAAAGGTTGCTATTGTGATGCCTATTGATCATGAGCAACATTTGGCCATGTCCACATTGTTTTTGATATTCCATCCACGGCGTGTTAATGTGTGAGGCTATTCAGTTTTTAGTGTGTGTGTGTCAATGTTTCCCTGTGAAATTGACCATTTGGCTGGTTTGAACTACTACTCCTACCTCTGGGTGTATGATTGACAACTTCCATTACGAAATAACGAATTTATTTATGTATATGAATGTGGTCCCTATATATCCATATATTTTTAATATATTATGTATGTATATATATATTATATATATATAATATATATATATATATATATAATATATATATAT
>NW_023596448.1:12310524-12338632 GCF_011947565.3 Pollicipes pollicipes | reverse complement strand
CCCTAAACTACTGGTGACGTCATCCCACCAGTCTCCACCAATCGCCGGAGCGGTGGCAGACTATTCAGCAGACTACAAGGCACGGAAATTGAGCCACGTCATTACGCCGCCTCTTCATTTTGCCACTGCAATAGCTTAAGGGGCCTGTCCAATCCAGCATCAGATTCAGGGAGGGACATGTTCCCAAGAGCGCATCAGTGTTCCGAAAATCCAGCCCAAATGGCCAGACTTCTGCTCTTTTCAGTCTGATGACTTTGTCTCTGTTTGTTCTCTTAGATCCACCAGCATGCCCCTTTTGCTTCGACGCCGGCGCGACACTCCAGATAAATGAGGTGGCATCGCTTAACCTGATTAAATGACGAAATCGATAAACCAACTACGCCCCGACAGCTACCGTCTTCATTCGCGGCGCACTGCTGTTACGGGGGCCGCTATTCTGGCCAACGCAAAGTGCAACGCGTGGCTGAAGCGGCACAGCGGTGTTCATCGTTGATGCGTCAACTGTGGCATTCTGCAGCCATCGTTCCCATATGCCTCATGAGCCTACGATGACCGGCATACGCGCCTTGGCCGAACGAACGTCACGTTCTGGCAAGTAATCAACAAGTAATGACACGACAATTCAAGTCATTTGATTTGACATTTGGTATTCGTCGGTCTGAACTTTGTATGCACCAGAGGAATCATGTGGCAACTATGTTCGCAAAAAACGCATATGTCGTACGCACTTACACATGTGGGGGAGGGGCGGGGGGCGAAGATCCTGAGGAAGAGGACGGTAGGCGGTCAGATTCAAACCCAACCTGAATCATCCAAATTTACCACTTGGCTTTTACTCTATACTTGATACTTTTGACGCTGACAGTGCTTTCCCATTTCACTGAGTATTCAGATAGTTGCTCCACTGCTCTGAGGCGGCATCGACGACCAGTATTTTCTGGTCGTCGACGGTTGAGTATTTTCTGGTCCAACCGTCATTTCTGCGGACGGACGTCTGGACACGATCCGAACAAACTGCGTTTGAGTGAGTTCTTCAGACACGACCCTGCTCTCAAGGCCTGCCTCGCGCCGTGGAGGAGCCTTCTGAGCCACTCTTCGCCGCTCGGGGCTGCTGACGAGGGGTGCGGCGCCGGCGGCGTCGGCACGCGTTCGAGGGTCCTCCCGGGGGACGAGCGGCACTTGGGGCCTCGCTCGAGGGCTATGTGGGCTCACTCTTAAAGCGGAAGACGTCTGCGGCGTCGTGTAGATGCTGCCTCCGCATCGGTTGTCATCGCACGGCTTTGACGGCGTAATATTTGAGCACAACGGCACGCATACAAAACAATTTCGGGTCAGTACGGGTCTCAGGGATTTACGTTATTTATCTCCGCGGTGGAACTTCATGGAGGTTACAACATGCGAAGACACATATAAAAACATTATTCGACGCCGTAACCCCAAAGGCAACACATTTTTGCCACTTCTTTGTACATTACAAAAGCCTTTGATGTTTCGTGCGCCGCTTTTCAGAATATCACAGCCTTTCTTGCTTCCATACAATGTTGTTAAGAACATACTAATTCAAGTGCACGTAAGGAAACAAACATAATAACTTTGTTCGCCCGCCCGCGCATTGCTTTACGTTTAATCTGAGTTACTATTTGGCAGGGGTTGGATGTCTATGACCGGCACTCCCACTGAGTTTGTTTAGCCCAGAATCCAGGGATGGCAAAAACTCGCCGACTTGGTGGACACGGTCGGCGACAAAAATGCATATTTTCACGCGCCGCTCGGTGCCAATGATGTGTTTGATCGACAATTTTGTTGACGGCCACGACCAAGCATTAGAGCGCGCATTCAACAACCTTACATAGACTTCAATGGTAATGCATTTCATCCCACAGCACCAGCGAGCGTTTCCGTAAATACCCTTTCCCGTACCCATTGTCCCCATGGTATCTTTCTTACGCTCCGTCCCATCCCGGCGACAAAAATATCCTATGATTTTTGGTTGGTCGCTCACTTCAGTGACAGATCGACGACAAATCAGCGTATTTCCTATAACCCGACCGGTCGGCCGGTTCACCATTTTTGCCAACCGACTTTCAGTGTACCAAAATAAACAGAAGAAAATAATGAAAAATATAGGTGTGCGATTTATTTGGCCGCAACGGTATGTTCCAGTCATTGTGATGCAGCTGAGATGTGTGAGGCTGGTGGTCACTTTCAATGCACTGGGGCCTTGCATGCCGCATTCGCATCGCAGTTTCCTGAATACTTATCTAGTTGTAAATTTTGGGCATTGTTGACTTAATTGATTGACAGGGGGAAAGTCGGCGAGATGAGCCAATCAACGCAGACGTTGGTTTTTGATGATTCAGACCGACTTTTCAAGGCATAGAAAAGCGACAGAAAGACCGTTGACTCCCCGCAGCAGTCTCAAGCACCGAACCTTCCCCTTTGAAGAAAGCCATGTGTTCGGCGCTGGGAGCTGATGACACTCCTCAGGAAGGGAATGACAGGAGATGAGGATGGTTCTGGGGTGCACTTTGTCATTGTTGCTCCGTTTCTTATTGGGCATGGTTAGCAGTCAAACACATCTTCAAGTCACGGTTTGTACCTAGCTGCTTTTCAGTTCAGACCTCCGGCCGCCTTCCCCCAAGTTTGCGAATGTGCCGAATCTGGAGAAACAGACTATGTTGGGGAAGATTGCATAATTTTTCACTGCTCAGCCCTCCACTTATCTTTGAAAACTATGCCTCTGCTTAAAATATAATCACTTTGTTAAATTCTGCGACCATTGGATTCATGCCACATTACCTGCTGCGTCAGAATTACTACCAACGCGCTTGAATGTCATCGGCAGTTGCCTGCAGTACCACTCTTTTATCAAGGATCATGAAACTTTTCTAACCCTATTCCTTGACGCTATATGCTACCAAATTTCTGTTTTTCTGTTTTGCTGTGTTAGAAAATACGAAAGTTGATTTTAATGTAGTCATGCATTATACAGCTCCCTGAAGTCACATTTATACCTTAAAGAATGCAGAAGATAAATTGTCAACATCACGTCACGTTGCATCCGTTTTTGTTGCATTCAGCACGCTAACAGAAGGACCACAAATACTTTGCTACAATGCGCAGCGTTTTAGTCTATGTCGCGTCTCTCGTGCGTCGTGAGTGCCACAGACACAAGCTCAAAATCTTTCTGCATTCATAAAATATGGTGCGAGAGTTAAATACATTTTGCCTGTCATCCGACATCTGTCGTGACCGCTGGCGCTTTGACGTATCATATACATGCTAACCACAAACCAAGGTACCTGGTGATCGCACAAGCTACTCTAAATGTTTCCAAATCTTCATTTGAGTTGTGAATAAACGGTATTTGGTGGCATATCAGCCGACGCTAATTTGCTGGCTCTCTGTGGAAAGCGCCTTGAAACTTTAAAATAATGACAGATCAATCACAGACATAAACACGCATTGTTCGCGTCCAATTTGTGCATGGGTTATGCAAGTGGCAGTGGGATAGATAGTACACAAAGCATCAAGTACCATCCTAATACCAAAAATAGGTTTTTATCCTGGACAAAAGTTTTTTTTCTTCTGCAGAATCCAAAAGGTACCTAATTCGTATACAGCCCTGACTCTTGGGTGAAAAAGATACCTTTAGGCCCTGGTTGTAGATGACAGCGTGCTCATTTTTGATAGGCATCAATTTTGGAAGGGGAGGAAATAATGATGAGGATACAACTTTGCTCTGGCAGTGGGAGGAAATAATAATGACGCTACAACTTTGTTCTGGCAGCCACTTGGCTTGCTTTTGGCCATGTGATGATAAAATAGGCTGGTGGATTAGTAGACATTTTAGTTACATTGGAAGGGTAAAAGCTTTAGAGTTCCATAGCAGCATGTATAAGTGTTACTGACTCCTATCGATATTTCAATGTAATTGGTTCATCAGAAAATTTGCTTGAGGAATATGTCACTGAATGATATACATGCAGTCCGTTTGTGCATTGCTTGGAACTGGAACTACTGTATCTCATTGGTGTTAAGGCACTTTTCTGAGTAGACGCTTCTTTTCAATATTTCAGGGACTATTTAGCGATAGCTTCCATTTGATTGGTTTTCAGTTCGTTTAATCCGTGTGAGCTAGCGAATTGGACAATCTTATCTGGTACCATGGTCCATGGATAGCTCCACAACCCGTGGATTGATCTAGTCCGTGAAGTGGTCTAGGGGACACATACTTCTCAGTAAAATACAGCTCTTAATGCATGCAACAGGCTACCGCTTCGTAAGCTCGCAAAACCCGGGCTTAGTATGTAATCTGCTTTGGGAGAAACGCAACACGCCCGCGTCAAACGTTTGTGATGCTGGCTGCAGAACGCATTTATGGCTTACGAGATTGGCTACAGCTCAACAAATCACACACGGGCACGCTATTACGTAAAATGTTAAGTGTATGTGCGAGGAATATTATTCACATAGATAAGACAGTAGTAATAGCCTAATTCCTCGGAGAAAGCCAGAAGAACGGATATATAATTGTGATGGCATTTAAGCAACATTCCTTTATCGAAACGAACAGTAGAAGACTTCTGATGAAGGCACGCTGCCGAAATATCGACGCATCTATATCTCAATTTTCTGGCTTTTCTCCGGGGAGTAAGGCTAAGGCTACTGTCTTATATACGGACACGCTATGGTTGACCTACTTCGCCATCGCTACCAATTAGAGCACTTTGTTAAGTGGTTATTTGATCACAGAAGAAATGCTGATAAATGGTCCCTGCCGTGCCTAATTTACCTCCCCCTTCCTCCCTCCCTCCCTGTCTGATCCCCATACTCGGCCGGTCCGTCTCTGAGCGCCAAATAACGGTTCATCTCTGCAATGGCGGCGGCGCTCCTCTGCAATGCGGTCGGGTCACGGTGACCGAGCCGCTTCCGGTCGTAGCCGGGCGTCACCAGAGCGTATCTGGACGTAGCCGGGGCGTAGCCGGACCTCGTCTGGACATAGTCACACGCAGTCGGCCGTACCCGGCCGTACCCGGCCGTACCCGGCCGTAGCAGGGTCGTACAGTGGGTCGTACTCGGTCGCAGCCTGTGGTTGATGTTCCGCTCTGCTTCCGGCGCGTGCTGGAGGCCCAGCTGGAGGCGTGAATCCAGCGGCGGACGGATGGCAACCGTGGTCACCGACCAAACGGACTTGACCACTCGTCTTGGATGGACAGGAAAACTGGCGACAATTCACTTTGAAACGGGCCATTCAAAATGACGATGAATGAAAATTGGCTGATGATAGAAAAACCCATAACATCATTTGTGATACAAATTTGTAACAAAAATGTCAGTTTGAGGAAACGACTGGTAATTACAAACAACGGCAAAACAGCGAACGCTTAACACATAACAGCTGAAGATAGTGGTCCGGAATCATAGATTGCGTCTGGTATTGCGTCTGGTATAAATTGTGTCTGGCGTAAGTCGGCACGGCTCGCCCCATTAACTGACACCAATTGGTCTTCAGCCCATTTATGCGTTGAATGCAAGTTTTGAACACGAATTATTCTTTTTGATATGCGTATTTTGGACGGTGGTGCAATTTGTGACCAAAATCATACTGAAATCAAATAACTTTAAGGATGTGTTCCGCATTGTATGGGTTTTTAACCGAAATAGCCACATTGGAGATCATTCGGTGCAGTTCACAGTCTTGCCGTTCTTCAGGCCTAAACCCCTCTAGACTCTGAACTACACGCCCGCAAAGATGTGCAAACGATTTCGAGCAGACCATTTCGAGGTCACCCAGATACCCTGACGCCGTAATAGCATTAAATTCCCTTCATTCCAACGGACGTGAGGCGATTAAGGACAATAAAAATTTTCTTCTGGAGTCGTTCATATCTGGCGTTCATGACTACAATTGCCAGACATAACGGCCGTCAATTGGCTCTCAATCAGTGCTGTGCAAGGTACGATGACACAGTCAAATAACGACGCATCGAAGAGCACATTTACTAACTCGAGAAAGTATGTTGTCTGGAGCAATCATCCCCACTTAATATCACACCAATCGCTATAAATGAGCTTTTCTTATCATATCTGATGCTTGCTTCAATATCTTCAAATGTGGTGCATTCCCTCTAAAATAACGCTATAACCGAGTAGGTGAATGCAAGTAAAAATCAAACGCACGGACAGATATACAAGGGCATCACGAGGAAGAACTAAAACACGACAACATACCGAGATTTCGGGCCGGCAAACACGCCCTGGCAAACATTACATCCTCTCGGCAAGTTTAAGCACTACGGGCACTATTACTACAAGTGAGCCACCCTGTCCGCTACGGTGGCAAATGTGACAGTGCCAGTCTGGCAGTGACTTTGACGTCATAAGTCGTTCAATAATGGCATCAAACCGTCAGGGGTGAAAAGATGTCTGAATTACCGGATATCATTGGTGACAAAAACGGACACTTCTACGAGCCGATTGGTGACAGCATTGCAAAACCGGAAGCAAATTGCAACATACCAAACCATTTTACAACAGATTTTCCCAGTTCAACGAAACTTAAGGCTTAGTATTGGTTTGTACTCGCGAACGCTCGCAGTGTGGGCTTGTGTACATCATGTGTCGAAACGTTGACTTTTCGCTGTATGAGCCAGTTGGGGCACAAGATGTGGCCAATCAGAATAGCTTTAATGTGAATGGTTTTTAGTGGGTGACGGAAATATCCTACAAACCATGATATATTAGTACCGGCGTCGCAGATCAGTGGTGAAACGATGTTTTTCTAATGCCCCTCAGATCAGTGTTTTTTTCAGATTTTTCAGCCAAGGGAAAAAAATCAAACAACTAGGCCCATTACTGCTCGTAAGACCCGTGGCTGGCCACAACATCTTGCGACGAACGTAGTCTGTTCGCTACGTAGTGTTTTAAAGTGTCGTGCCATTTGAAACGGAGGGGCTCGAATGCTCGCCATGCGGCAAAGCACTGGGATCAGTGCAAGGTTGTGGGCTGCCATTGTTGTGTTTATGTCTTGTAAAGTTGACTGGTTTGAAGAACTTAGCCGATCGTCACTTTTTTTAGGTGCTGTGCGGCTTTTCTAAGGCTTTGCCATAGAGGGCGTCCCTGGTAATAGTGTAAAGAAGCCCTGCCAAACGCAAGAGGCTTGTTGTTTGAGGATACCCGAACCTCACAGGTCAACGGAGGACGTTGGAGCGACATGTGTCGAGGATTCATCCGGGCTTCCTGCTGTTGAGAGAAGTAGCGGCTTTGAGGTAAGACGCCGAGCAGCGTTGGTGTATGCATCTGTTACTGCCCGACGCACCTTAGGCTTAGCGTTGTGACCGGTTGACAGGCATGAGATAAAGCGCTTTTGATCAGCATGCTATTACACATAGAACTAAATGAATGCGCGAGAGGTGTTAGAAAATATCGTTTGGAGCTGCTGATATCAATATTGCATGAGTTTCTACCTAATTAATTTGGTCACGTTAGGAAGTGCAAGGCCTGCACCGGTGACACTAGCGCATGCAAAGGAAGTAAATAGCACAAATGTTTTCAGCTGATTGCACAATGACGTCACAAAACTATAACCGTTATTGTCAGTTGTTCGTAGAACCATGTTGTCTGTAAATTGAGAGCTGCAGGATGCGGTTTTGCCAAATACGTAAGGGTGAGGGAGGAGGGGGGAGGGGGGGGGGGGCGCAGGAAGGAAAATGGATGAGCATACCTCCGAAATGCACTTCAGTTGTCTTCCCAGATTTGAAGCACTTTCCTTTCAGAATTAGTAGCAGGGGTGTTGCTTTTGAAAATTGGTTTGGCGGCTGAGCTCTAGAAAACGATGATCAATGAAAAATAAGGAGCACAAATTCACAACCAAAAACCGGAAACTTCACACCTAGTCATGAAGTACAATAACCCCCCCCCCCCCCTCCCTTAAGCACATAGGAAACTACTCGCCTCTAGGGCGGTTATGCTAAGGACGTCTTTATCCAACAATTTTATTAGTTAGGTGTCAACCATCAATCGGCGTATGATACTTTAGTGCAAATGAGCTCGAAACGCGAGTGGTTGATCGGTATGCCGCATTTTATTTCATATGTCTCCTTTTTTTTGCTAGTTTATGGCATCTAGGTTTACATTACAGCAGTTTGTGACGGATCTGGATGCAGGTGACAACTTAGATGGTTTCAAAATTTGCCGGTGACAAAAAATGCACTCTTTCACCGCTGCAAACCATCACGTAATGAGGAACATATTTTATTCAATACTGAAGCTGCATTGTGTTGAGCAGTATGCCACACTAAGAGGCAACCCAGTGGTTGAAAGTGAGCATAGCTCATTATACCTGAAGCTTGACTCGATATTTTCAAACATGGAGCATTCGTTTAACCTGATGGATCGGGACGGCTATTTTGAAATGAAGGACGGAACAGCAGTCGTGACCGGAGGGGACCCATGTCAGAACAATGCTGACTAGGGTCAGCCTTAGCACAGACACCCAGGTAAGCAGAATGTGATACAGCACGAGGTAAGTCTGAAAGCATTTTGGCTCGAATGCAAGTGAGAAGTCCCAGCCTAGGCAAACTGTCACGTCGTACTAAGTTAAAGGGAATGTTCCACATTTGCATGGCGTTTTGAAACTGAAACAGCCATCTTGAGGACATTTTGATGCAGTCCACGGATATGCCCTTTTAAGACCCAAAACTTTCTGGTTCCTGAGTGACATGCCCGCAGAGTACGAAAAGGCTTATTTACAGCCAACTTCAAAATCGCCTTCTGATTAGTGACGCCATAGAAACGTCATTAGATCCCCGTGGTATTACAGGCTGTTTTTGTGTATGATCAAAACAGCACGGCCACTGCTACATTCGCAAAGACGATGATGCTGCACATGTGGTACAGTCCGTGGAAGATGATTGGCTGTTAGTAAGATGCTGAATGCGTGCCTCGACCACAAGCGTGAGCAATTTCGGGGTTATGCGACACTCATTGTGAACGGGTCATTTTTCCTTATTTCTAGGCCACAGGTCAATGTTATAAAATAGAACGACACTGTGTGCAAAAAATTGCGGCATCCAAAAAACGGGCACTCTCCCGAAGTTATGAAAAAGAAGACACGACGGCAAATTCATCTTTTTTTTCTCCTGCTGGCGTTTTTTCTTCTTCTACTAACGTATCTCTTACAAACAGCTCGATTGGCGCCTTGTGTACCGGAGCACAGAACCTTGTACGGGTTTATGGGATGGCAAGGCATTATGAAATTAGGGAAACATTACAGTAATTTTAGATATGCTTCTCTAAGTATTTCACACATATGGTACGACAAATTTAGATCTTGAACAAAGCATTGTGTTTTACAAGAAGAATCTCGTGAGCCGCATTACCATGAACCCCCGTTGGGACTTTGTTTCGGAGGGAGGTGACGGTGAAGTTCGGTGTTGCGACTGAAGATGCGTGCGAGGTTTGTTCCTCTGAGAGAGAACATTGTTTTGGTATTCTTCAGTCTGCAGACTCAATGAAATATGATATATTGATGCCCGATATATTAATGCCCTTTGACGTTGATGCCTGCCTCTACCTTTATGTTTGTGTTTGAACATGACAAAGGAATGCTGGCAAACTGAGAGAAACACTAGCACTTATGTTACAGGGGTGTACAAAGGCAGTTACTGGTACAGGTACTTCATTATGATCTTGCCGACATTGTGAACCTATTGAGGTATCACATCACGAAATTAATCCATTGCATGTCATTATGTCAGCAATTTATTTTGGCGGTGGGTGCTGGTGTGTGCAGCTCATTAACGGATATACTCAGTATAGGCTCACATTATATGGCTTTGCAAAATTGTTTTTCCCTAAATAATTCTAAAAAATAGAGCTTTATTATTACTGATGCACATCCTACTGTCTTCACAAATGTTGTTTGCAGGCGAGCATTGCTCCTGAGAAATCAATGCCATAGTCACTGCAACTTACGTGGGATGCTGGGTGCTGAGAAAAGTGGAAAAGTATTGCTGTTGGTGTCTTGTACAACACTTAATAACATGTTTATCATGAGCCTTGTGTGCACTGTCAGCTTCATCGCTTCCTTGCATTTTGCCCATCCAACCATAACTGCATGCACTTGTCATGTCTCCAGCTCTGTGCAAGGTCAACATGTTTGCAGTAATTTCACCACATGTAAAATTTTCCTGTTATTTTTTAGTAAAGCAGCCTGATGGCTGCAGCATGTTGCATGACCATGGAAGTGAAAGATGTGTTTGCAACATTCTCGCCTGCGTTTGCTGGATTCCTGAAGCAGGCCGACCAAGTGATGCCACTTATTGGTTGTCTGCTTTGCTGAAAGTGATTTGTATATCGTATCATGTGATTTTGGTCAGTCATATATCAGACGGGAAGTCAATACAAGGACGCATGCTTGACCCATCTTTTCATGCTGGAATTTATTCTGAAAGCGACGTGGGTTGCAATCGAAAACCATCTTGTTCATCGTGTCGTGTCATAGCACAGCACCGAGATAGTGCCACAATAAATATATTGACCAGTGCCATTCCACAATGTACCACATTGGTTGAGCACTATGTCAATCCTATGAGAAAGCGGGTTATAATATATGAATGACTGTTAAAAATTCACTTCACAATGCCAAAGGACTGTCTACGGCAAGAATGTCGTTGCACCACAATGGTTATATCAGGGTTAGCTATTAATTGCATGAATAATCCTAGGCAAAAAAAAAACATTATTGATAGCCCAACCTTACCATTTTCACCATAACAATAGCAATGCTTTGACAATCAATGCATGGCAACGTTACAAATTTATTTATTTTCGCATGACACCACATTTCCTGTTGCAAACAAAAATGACAATGTTATAAATTTATTAATTTCGGGCACGACACCCCATTTCCAGTTACAAACAATGAAGGCAGTGACTTTTGTACACATCCCATGATATCAATGTCAGGGCTACAGCACTCCGCGCAACGATGGGTCGACAATAAAGTATTGACCAAATCATCAACAGCAAAGCAGCAACAGCAGCAGCACGGCATATTATGCTTTGATATTAATAATCTGCCACAAACGCTGGCGATCGCTACGTTGCGCATATTAAACAGTCCACGAAAGCTTTTCTTACGGTCAGCACCAAGAAAAAAAATCCAAAAATAACCCGCCCACCAATCCCACCCCCGACACAGCCCCCGCGACGAGAATTGCTGGTTGGGGTCAGTATTCGTGTGTTTCGAGGTATTCTTTAGGTTTGGCTGCCAGATGCTGCCAGGTATTGCTGTCGTCACAAACCCATTTCATGACGCCATCAAACAGTGACATAATGGGGCCCATTTTTATACACTTTGAAATTTTGCTACTTAGCGTGGTTTTTGAACTTTGAAAGCTTACTAATAGTCACAAGGAAGCATTTCCCATCATATCTGATGCCTAACTCGATATCGTTAAATGTGGAAACTTCCTTCTAACCTTTCGCACAGCCCTCGCAGACGCGTTGGTCACAAATTACACGGCTGGCTTATGGCTCACCTGGGATCTCGGCATTATGCAAATCCTCTGATTGCATCGCGTTGCCAAGCAAGACCAGTGCAGACCTTTTGCGGCGATTTCAAAGTTGGATTGTCGGCGTCTTCCGCTGCTTCCAGCCCGCAATCATGTCTGCAACCCAGGCCCGCCGCCCAATTGCCAGTGGCGGAACCACACATGCAGGATCACACGAGTCCAAAAACATACCGCGCTGGGGCCAATCTGCTTTGCTGCTTAAGCTTTATGGACCAGAATCGTGGACACGCTCACTGGGCCAGAAGTTGCTGAGGCCCAGACTCCCGATGCCAGTGCTGCGTACGCCCTTGGCAATTCCTTTCCTGCCGCTCCGCTTAGTTCACGTCTGTTCACGTCACTGCATTTCACGCCTCACCAGTCGTCAGGCCTCTATAATGTCAAAACACCGTCATCCGGACGCAGCTCGCTGATCTGGGAAATCGCCCGTTGCGACGTGCGTCACGTTCGCCGCTCATGCGGCCGGCGCCGCGCCATGAATGTCAACCGGCCGGCGCTGTCGCGGGTGCGGACGCTGCTCGGGGAGCGCCGAACAGGGGTGTCATCTCAAATTGACGCCTGTGGGGCCAACCAATGATCAAGGGGTAGATGAGGTGAGCGGGCCGGTGGGTGGGAGGAGGTTAGCTGGTGGTGTGTGACAATAAACCACTTGTTTTGAGGCCAAACCGCTAAAACGCCATCGTCGTCAAGTCCGCCAAGGTGGGTTGCGTCCCCCAGCTTCCCATTGGCGACACTGCACCCCGAGTACGACGCTCGGCCGATGTATGATGGTGACGGCAATGATGACGATGCAGGCTGATGAGACGCTCACAGCCGTGCTCTTGAGGCAAGGTCCTTTCCCGAACCGCGCGTGTGCCAAACTGATTGGCAAACCAGACGCCTTTGCGACGCAAAACGTCACGCACAAAACAGCCCAAGAAACAGCACAATTTCGCTGCAGGAAAGACCCGTGCTCACTGCGGTTTTTAAGGCACGAGGACATGGACTCAGTCGGATGATGTCACAGTTACCAAGACCTTAGTGGACACGAATTACGTTTGGATTATGGGGGGGGGGGGGGGGTAACGGCTTTACAACGCATTACATCTGTAGACAAAGTCAAGCGGTGGCTTATAATTGTCGGCGTCTCCAAACTTATGCAGGAATTTCGCTCGAAGTAATACGTCATGTTAGTGTGCGTCATTCCTGGTGTCATAATAGCAATAAACACACCACTACGTGCATATCAGACGGAAGCCGTTTAAGCACAGAAAGCAAGGCATTAAAAGACTCACAGACGACATTGAGACATTTACAACGCAGTTCTTACAGTGTGTCACCATATGGTATCTATGCGTGCTCAAAGCAGCATGCAACGACGCAACATTCTCTTTAGCGGCGCAGGTCTTCCATTTGCTGGCCGCTACTTTGATTACTTCGGATATCATAAGTTCGCGTTGCGGATGCCAATGCATATAAATTGCTTTAGATATCCCACCACGGGCAGTTTGGAGCTGCAGGCACGAGCTGATTACCGACTTTGCTGATAATAGCCATATGCGGTGTGGTTACTGGAATCCTGATGTGTTGCGTTAGGCGAAACGGCATCAGCGCACAGTCTGGTACCTGAGCTGCGAACTACTCTCCAGGAGAGCGAAACACGCTTTGTTCGCTGGGTGGTGGCGGAGAGCAGCCCATTGTAACGTCAATGCCGGTTGTGCGGGCGATGGCCGAACAATACGTCACAAGTAACCAAATGACTCCCATTTGGCATGGAATGAGCTAGGGAATAGCGCAACTGTTAAAGCATCGTCGTTTACACGACAACAGCATTGGCACGAATGGAGTCAAACGACACTAAAAGCCATGCGAATAAGTCTTGCTAGAAGAGTTAAAAAGACATAATACTAGGTCGGCGGACTAGAGAAGGGCAGAATTTCCATGCGTGCGATGGAACAGCGGTCTTCTGATGCATATGCATTATGGATCTATGTGCATCCTTGGGGGCTAAGGGCTTGGTGGAAGGGGAATGGGAGGGCAGTGACAGTAAGCAGTGAAGAAGCATGGACCCTAATCAGCATTTCGATGGTGCATTCACCTACACCTCAAACTATTGTCAATGGTGGTGTGAGTGACCGCGCTGGCCTTCTATGATGACGTCGAAACTCCGTGATCTGAATCAACACCAAAATGGCTTCGCACCGGAATGTGTAAAATCGATGACATGACAGTGCTGAACATTTGTATGTGCTCGTCTGGTACGCTCTGGAAGTCATTCATGAACATCTGAGGAGAGGGTATGAATTAGAGACACATATTTCCCAAACAAAAAAAAAAAACAGCCCGCAGCCCGGCCCACCCCGCCTAACCAGTCATCCAGCCGCGAAAGCCTGCTATGTAATATTGCTGATCCTCCATTACCCTGCAAGCATTCAATTTTTGGCATAGGCATGTTTTCATTTCACCTTAATTTTAAATATGTAGTTTAAATTGGGCATAAAATGGCATGCAATTGTCATTTAATGCATGACATTGTTTTTCTAACACTAGTGATGTTATTCAGAACGAAGAAATTAAAGTACCCGCGCAATGTAATTCATCAGGCACCAAATCAGATCTGAAACACGATGAGAACAGTTTTCAACTGAAGAAGAGGGTGGAAATGTCACCGAAATGTTCTGTCTGTCTGTCACCTTCTGTCACCGAAATGTTCTGAAGATTTCACCCTCTCACCTCATTGTAATAAACCACAGGGCAGTTCTTCTCAAATTGTATGCATCAACTGATAGTTTTGTCCTGTCAGGGTAAAGAATGCTAGATGTTTCGAGTCATGGAAAATGTCAGTTCATTGCGAAGTGCACAAGCTCAGCCACCATTCAACAGAGTCGAAATTTCCACAATGTCAAATTTCTTATTGAAGAACCAGAGCCGGCTTCCTATGCAGTGTTTGTCGTCCTGAAGTAGACGCATCATGCAACCACACCACAAACAAAAAACCACATGATGGCTTTAAAATTATCCACATTTCTTTCTAACCACTACTCACGTCCTAGCCGACAACCATCGTCGCGCGGTTTGTATTATGCTGCGTGAAAGCGACGTGAAGGCAAGGAAGGCAATAATATTTTGTGCACGAAAACTTGTTCCTTCAGTTACATCACTGACATTTTCCAATGTCATAGAAGCAATGACATATTGTTGCATGCTGCAGCAAAAGAAACTTCCGCGAAAACGCTAGAATTTGTTCAATTAATTTTCATGAACTCTTTCCAGAGTTTTGAAATCCTGCAGACTGTAGCTTTCCATCTTTATGGAATACCTCATTGACGTCATTTGTTGAGATCCTGTTCTTTAACAGCGCAACGCTGCTCAATCAATATGCCATGTTGCATGAAGGAAGCCGAGCAAACCCGCCTCCCCTGCAGTCGCACATGTAAAAGGTGATTTAAAACATGTAAAATGGAATGTGAAGCCAGCACTTGATCGGCAGTACCTTGATATTTTACTAGCGATGCCAACCATGCTCCCAGCGCTGTCGACTAGCGCTGGTAGCGGCTGGTGTAACCTGGACGGTATCTCGGCACGTGTTGCCGTGACGTCAGTGTCCAGTCGATTTAGCTTTGCTGGGTTTGGCGTATGACGTCCTCACTCTTTTTCCGTATTTTAGTCGGTTTTGATTTATGTCGCCTGCAGCTCCTGCGCGGAAACAGGAGACAAAGTTCTACCAGGTAGGCGGAATGCTTTGGCAATAGTTGACATTTCCGCGCCGGGCCCGCGGGGCATGCAGTCCGGCAGCATCGCGGTGAGCCGGCAGCGTGAGATTTCTCAGCTGCCGGAAATTGAATCCGCAGAAGCAGACAGCGTCGCGCCAGCATCAATAACACACGGCCGTGAGTAAGTGGTTTCGAAGCCGCAGCTGTATTTCATCTGCATCTATTTCCCGTGAGCGTTCCAAATATGCAGCCTCCGGCTGGCGTCGACGCGTTCGACGGTGTTCGCGGCGTGTGGTCAGCTGCACAATCTGCCGCGAGGTGATGCTGTGATTGGCCAGATATACATGGTTAGAAACTGATCACAGCGAAGTCACAGCAAAGCAGATGACAGCGTGTTAGAGGCCGTTTTTTGGCGTAGTCTCTGGGACTGACAGGAACACAAGGATAAATTTGTTCGTTTCAATCCAACTCCTTGCCGATCATGTAAAAGCCAGTCTCATTAAAAAACCATGGGTTTCCTACAAGTCTAATCGAATCAGAATACAATTCTCCCCAAAGAAGCCGACTTAGAGAAGCCAGGATGGCAAATTTTCCATGTTTAGAGACTGTGAATTTCTTCAAAGTCAATCGATCCGAATCTGATACGCTCCAAACAAGCTCACACCTAGTAAGGCCAAGATGAAAAACAACTCAAGTTTAAAGTGATGCCACATGGAATGCAATTTTTTTAGCGTGAACTTCTCAAGTTTGGCACAGCTGGCAGATATCATGCATGTGAATAAAGACTTGCTGATACAACTGGCCTGTGCAACCTCGCTTTTCCCCGACACTTCTCTGTTGAAACTATCAACCAACATACATATGGATGTTTCCCTATCACTATCATTTGGAAGAAACGCACAGGTAACTCATTCAGCGAAATAGTCAGCAACTTGTGATACGAAGTTTCATCGATCACTGTTATTAGCTCGCCAGTCACCTTACGGAACACCTGAAAGTTGACAGGCGGGAAGAGGAAATTACACAATAGCGATGCGGAACTGTGCCATTAGGTGAGCGCTGAATTCCGCGAACATACGCACATTCAGCTGTTGCTTACTCCTTCCCCAGTTCCTAGGCCACTGCCGTTTCCATTTCCATGGAGGGGCTGTGGCCAGGAAAACTTAGCGCAAACTGAATGCCACTTCTCTGCATCAGTTTTCAACTTTATATAAAGTATCTCCGCTCAAATGTTTAGCACAAGCATCAGCTGATCTTGAATGCTACGGTTGTGCTATTGAGCAGACCCACCAGTGGCAAGAGAAACAGATTGCCGCCTGTGGATTTTCGCAAACTCGCAAAAGCAGACAAACGTAGCAAACTGAACTCCCGCATCCTTTTCCCCTACGTCAAAAGCATCCCATCATTGAATTTTAATGCTTCGTAGCTTATTTCAGCGGTTGTAAACAGTGGCGACGTTTCAATTAAAGTGAGTGTTTCACATATGTACGGGGTTTTGAGCTGAGACAGCCATCTTGCAAATTATTCAGTGCGTTTCAGCCTCTTCAATCCTCGTTAATGCTCGACACCTCTCTTGCTTTCTGAGTGTAACGCTTGCGAGCTGGGCGGACTATTTCGTGCAGGCCATTTTGAGGTGAACCAGAATTTCACGACGTCATGCTAACGGCTCGCAGATACTTTTAGAATTGCTGAAAATAAACAGGCGCAGCGTCTGCACGATTCATGGCATCAGCGGTCTTTAGTTTGCCTTCGACCATGTTGATGCATTGAGCGAAAGTTTTGAACACAAATCACGTTTCTTTGCTGCGTGATACAAGAATTTGGGGGGCAAACCAGACGACCTAACCCCAGGAGACCTACGCTTACTGGACCTACGCTTACGAGACCTACGCTCGCTGAACCTACGCTCAAAAGACCTATGGTTATTGGACCTACGCTTAAAAGAACCACGTTTGCCGGACATAAGCTCACGAGGCCTACGCTCGCTGGACCTACGTTCACAAAACATACACTCGCTGGACCTACGCTCAGGAGACCTTCGCTTGCCGGACCTACGCTCACGAGGCTTACGCTCGCTGGACCTACGCTCACGAAACCTGCGCTCACTAGACCTACGCCCAGGAGACATGCGACGACGTGATGCCCACATTATCGAGTCACTGTTGGTGAGCCCGTCACCACCTACCGTGGAGAGGATAAACGAAAGCTGATATTATAGGTATGAATAGCGTTGTCCGCTGCTCCATGGGTGTTCATTGCACCTTAACACCGTTAACGGAACAAAGGCGAGGGAGAGAGGGAGAGAGGAGGAGACGAGAGAGAGGGAGAGGGATCGAGGGAGAGGGAGAGGGAGAGGGAGGAGGGAGAGGGAGAGGAGGAGAGGGAGAGGGAGAGGGAGAGGACGAGGGAGAGGGCGAGGGAGAGAGAGAGAGAGAGATTTCTGCTATTGCCTATTCGATTTATATATTATTGCCCTGCCTATTCGACTTATATATGCCATTCGGCAAGTAAGGCTATCCAACTTCCCAGGATGATTCGTCGATGTCAATATTGTCTTTCCTGGGGAGGCGAAATTCCACGAGCTAGTAGGCAAACTAGGTCACTGAGAAGGTATCTGCCTCCACAGAGTAGATACCAAAATGCAGCGTCAAATTCATGAGCCTTCATTTCGCTGGCTGTGTTTCAAAAGATAAGACTTGCCACAGCATTTTAGGTGGAAACAAATTCGGAAGCTCAAAACTGTCCAAAAAGGTGACAAAAGCCTATAACTAGGGACTCTCCTTAAAAAACTAAGCCACCGAATGAAGGCCCTTCTGTCATATATTCCTTATCTGGGCCCTGCGCCCGTCCGCCGTCGGCGGCCGCTGCCCTGGCCCGGCTGTCTCCCGCGTGGCTGACTGCGAACTGATTGTTTGGCTGTTCTGTTGCACATTTCTGGATCAGCGTTACTACTAATTGGTGTGTAAAACATATGTTGGACACCTGCGACAGTATGTTTCTCCAAATTGTCTTTCCTCACACCACACCAACGCAGAATAAAGCCTCCGGGAAGCTGCCTGCCTTAGGTATGAATTGGCCCAACGGACATTCATTTGCCCATCATTCAACGTAGACAACTTGATCTGATTTTGTGTGTAGGCAGGGGCGTAGCCAGAGCCTTGTCAAGGAGGAACACAGGGTTGACAAAAGCCCTCTTGTGGGGAGTCCCTCTTCCTCCCCCCAAAAAACATATCCCAGATATAGCTTACTTGTAAACAAGGGAAACGGTTTTCTTCGTTGTATTGTTATTCTCACCTTGTTACCAGAACAGAAACTAGAAACTACCGCGAGATCAATTTTTGGGGTATTTTGAAGTAAATAAGCTGTAGAAGTCGGGCACTGAAAGACTGCATGGAATAAATCACCGGCGCCCTTAATTTATAACGGTCTAGTGAACCCATTCTAAGTCAATATAGTTCAGAAGCTTTGTCAGAACTTTTAGCTGGATTCTACAGACATTGAAGACACCGCAAAGGTAGATGGTAGATCGATATGTTTGATCAAAATTTAAAGATGAAAATTTGATTGTAGATCGAATGGTCAACAATGTGTATTAACATGGCCAAGCCATGTCTATCTGGAAATGTTCAACGTTCAGTCAGAGTCGATTAGTGTGATACAATTAATGTGACGTGGTTTTTAACACGCGCGCCGGCAAATCTTAGTAACAAAAACCTCGACAACAGGCGTTGCAGTCTCCGAAGGGAGCGCAGCGTCGGCCTAGCAGCTAATACTGAGCTGTAACCAACGAGTGGACGAAAATTATTATGCTTCTGAAAGGACTAGTTTTGAAAGCTTCAGGACAACAAATATCACATTTAAAAGACGGTCTGGGCGCATATTTCGCGTGTGCGGTTTGTAGACTGATGATAAGAACGGACTGGCCCTTAAACCACCGCGAAGTGGTGCTGGAATCCGGAGATTGAACTGGGAGAGTAAAGGTAGATTCCCTATTTTTTGTATTTCTGTAGCTAATCTGTCCAGAAGACAGATTAACACGGCGCCCGCTGTCTGGTGGCACTTGCAGCGGCCGGCGCCGTTCGGCTTTACTGAAGCTACAACCCAGGCCATCGCTGTCCTTGCTGTGGAGGTTGCGGACGGGCATGATGTTACTGAAGTAATAATGAGCATTTGATGTAATTTGTGTCACTGACCAATTCTGAAAAATGAACATGCTCAGGCAAACATTGGTGTCCTTGTTCGTTTGTTATACTCACTTCGACCCTCTGTTCAACAGTAATGAGACCCTCATTTTATTCAACAATATTGAGACCCCATGTTTCCTTCCGCGCAAGGGACCCCTTGCGTGGAGAACCAGCGGCACATGACCGTTTCCGGTCAAGGGCTGAAGGGCCATTCCGTCCCATTGCGAAGTGTCCTCAAGCTGTCATTCTGGTGACGTGCGGCGGGATCTCCTGGTCGATCCGGAGGCGCTTTGAAGGATACATCAGATCACATCGTTCCCACCCCTGATACGGAGACCCTCCGACCCGTGTAGCTGCCCCAGATCAGCACAGGAGCTCTCACTGACACAACAGTATCCCTGATCGCTGTGGGTGGTCCAATAATTGTCATATCGACTCCAGTTCCATGTTTTTATGTGTTCTTAAGATATATTGAAGACTCCCTGATCGGAGATTGTAGATAGAATGACGTCCCAAATTTGTATTAACACGGCTAATCCATATTCGTCTTGAAATGTCCAATATTCAGTTAGAACTGATCACTGATAAAAAAATAAGTAATATGGTGTTGAACAGGCGTGCTCGCAAGTCCCAGCAACAACCGCCTCGACGCCCGGCGTTGCAGTCTCCATAGGTCACTCGGCTCTGGTCCTATGACTGCGACACTGAGCGATGGCCAATAAGCAAACACAACAGATGACACATCTTGAGGTAGAGGGTTGGTGACCGAGGCAAATCGGCATGTATGTTTAATACAGTGCAAAAGTAAACTGAACACAGCCTTAATCTGAAAGAGGGGGCACTTAACACTGTTGCTCCCCAATTTCAAAGTGTGGGGGGACATGGGCCTCCTGCCCCCCCCCCTTCCCTGTTCCTGCACCCATGCATTGATAGTATGACCGTGTCAGCAGGCCTAAGCATCCGGCCATTTACAATGAAGCACGTAATTTTTCTAGACTGCCCACGGACATCTATGGCCGGAAGGCGTTGCAGCGATGCGCTCGTCCTCAAGTTTCGCAACGTTTTTGCAACGTATGCACGAATTACCAAAATATATTGGTGCTTTGCGTTGTCCCTCCCTGTCTAACCGTAATGCAAGAGTTTAAAAATAATTACCTCAGGTCATTCAAATGTAGCTTCATAACATTTCCTGGCATGCGGGGAGTCCATAATTTGATGCTCTGTCTCAGGCAGCCGAACTACCATTTGCATCAACGCAGATGACAGCTGTGAGTGCGACCAGGACACTTGGTCCCGCGCGGTCGGGCGTGATATTTTGATAAACCAATGTTCCCAACAGTCATTTCGTATATTGCATATCCGCGCCGACAATGCCGGTATGCATGCAAGTACATTGGATAGGCTAAGACCATCACCACACGAAACGAAAGCAATGCGACTGAGACAAAAGAGCGTAGACACTCATATCTGTTTGTAAAAGTAAAGATTTAGCTAGTGGTGAAGAGTTACTGCACTGCACAACAGTGCCCTGCGTCACTGTTGCGCAGTGCATCGGGCGCTGCACAGGTGCTGCGTTTGAAACGATTTTTTTCGGCTCGCAGCGAAAGCGAACAATTAAAAGTACGATCATTGTCAACGCTGTCTTGGGGCAGCTGGGTTCGCTGAGTGTGGATAAGCTAATAGTACCGAGTATGTGTGCATAAGTGTGAGTGCATGGTCATTAAAGAGCTCTACTAGCAACACTGTTACAATTACTGTGCGTTGGACGCGTCATTGGCATGAGGGGTGTTCCACACGCGGCACGTTCGAACTCAAGCCTGCAGGGGTCAATTTTCGTCCTGAGACACAACAGCGCGGAGCAGTGTCCCCGTTACTGCGGCACACTCGCAACCCCTGGTCAGTGAAACAATCGGTGAAAATGCATCCTTAATAGGGCGAGTCATTCTGTTTGCACATTCCAGGAGAGGCTGAGGAAAATTTTCCAAATGGTGTATAGATGTGTTTTATGTTCAATTTACACGAGCTGGAATGAGCATTTTTGTCTATTAAATTTTGGTGTGTTGTGGATGAACGTGTGAACGAGTTGCAAAAACCCTGTACATTGCTGAAACTCAATGTTCGTAAATTCATATATCAATGTGCAAGAAGTTCTGATGGTAAACAAGCTGTAATGGAAATGGTAAACCACATCCATTTTTATGCTTCATTTGGCAAGGAATGAATACAATTACGTCACACAATTACGTCACGTCACGCCCACTCCACCCCGTGCCGATACCCACTTTAAATTTATCACGCGTTCTGTTGGGTCAAAGTGCCCCCCCCCCCTAAAGGTTTTTCCAGAATGATTTCCAAACTGCACGAGGTAGCCGCGCCGAATTTTATACAGCTGCAGAAAATTGAAAAGCCGACTTTTAGATAAACAAATCAGATGTACTTTGTAATGTTGCTGACCTATGGCATGTCAGTCAGTCCATAGCTGTCAGTGAGGGGCATTTCTAGGGAGTTGTCCATTGTAATCCTTCGAAAGTGTGTTAGACGAAGTTTTACAGTAGCCAACGTTTCTTGGGCAATAAGCCGATTGAATTTAGAATTAAAATTAATCCCATTGACCAAGGGTCATGCATGAAGGTCAGAGCGAGGTTAAAACTAACCTACTTTTATACTCGAGAGCATGGTTTCATGAGGTATTTTCTATCGTTCATTTCGAATTTATTGATAGGATTGACCGCAGCAAATATATTCCATGGACATTTTAAAGGTAAAAATATATCAATGCGCTAAGATATCCCCGGTCAGCAGTTGATTTTTAGTAATACACCGCCTATTGTAATCCTGACACTTATTCGAATAACAAAATAGTTGCAATCCTGTGGGTACTTGGTTACATCGACTCTTAAAGGTCAAAATAGGCCACTGACCTCAATGACTCTTTGCTTAGAACAGATATCTATCTACCTTCACGTCGTTTGCATGAGGAGCTCTGGAGCACTTGGCACCATTTTGGGGGTTGACCTTGTTCGACCTTATTTAACCTTAAAGTCGTGGCCTAGGAGCTTAAAGTTTGACACAAGTGAGTTCACGTACGGGTAAATCTGCGCTGTGAATTTGGTGTCTTTAACTGTTCTAGGTTTTGAAGTCTTTTCAGCCAGCCACCCTTGCGCGCGTTAAGTGTGCACACTATTACTAGCCTCCCATAAGCTCAATTTGAGACTGCGACATGTTTGTACAACATTTTAAACCCAAATAATGGGTTTTCGTTCTAGGAACAATGCTATTTGGCCCTCATGTTAAGCAAGGCTTGATTTCAACATCCCATTTTTGGAATCCTAGCCTGCCAATGCCTACAAACCGTTGCGTCACAAACATTATCAGCTGTTACCGTAATGACTGTGATTGATCTTAAGGGCAGCTGGGAATGGGGATGCCAGTTCATACTTATGCTTGTGTCTCAACATGGTGGAGGTTAGAAAGGCTCGTGAATGCCATGGCCGAGTTTTGCCGGATGTGTATGTTGATGCAAAACTGGTAACAACCTTTCAAAAGAGGTTAAGTAACTACTGTTACCATGGGTAGTGCCTTTTATATTGTCTTGTGCGGTTTTCGGAGTGAACGGAACCACGTCTCTGCGATGGGGGTGGGGGAGGTTGGAGACAATCAAGGCTGCAGAGTTTAATTAGACTGTAACGGATGCAACTTGTGGGAAAATACTATTTTTAGCAGGACAATTGTACAATATGAGCATTTATCATGCAATCAAAATCACCTTTCGTTCAAAGTGGGGAGCATTTCCTCTCTATCCTCCAGGGGTTACACTCACGGTCCTGTGTGTTTTTTTTTATCAATCTGTGTGGTCATTTGCCGCACATGGGGGAATGAGGGAAACTATGTGGCGAGCACATTTTATACACATGTTATTATTATTACGTATATACATTTAAATCCATACTTAATTATGGCTAAAATCACTAGAGTCAATTGAAGGCCAAACGTGATTCAACACGCGCCGGATGGGGGTCAAATTGATCTCTCCCTCCTGAAGGTTTTCTAGAATGATTTCCGAGAGGCGCGGCGCAGCCGCGCCAAATTTTGCATAGCTGTATACAATTCAATAGCAAATCGTTTCCAAAAAAAAAAATTGATGTACCCGGTCAGGTCGCTGTCCTATGGCAAGTCAAAGTCAAGCAATGATTTCAGCGAAGGTAATTTCTAGGGAATCCTTCAATCTGATCCAACAACGGAGTGTTAAACGAAGCCATACATCTCTGAGATGCTTTCTTAGGCAACACCGCAGTTGAATGAGCAAATCAAATTGACGTAAGGTTAGGTATGAAGGTCACACTAAGGTCAAAACCAGCCTGTTTTGCTTCTCTAGGGCTTGCTGTATGGGATAGCTTTTGGTGCCCATTTCGAATTTATGGACAGCAGGAACCACATTACACATCTTTCATGGACTTCTTACAGGTAAGAATAGGTCATTGATCTAAAATGACCCGTGTCGACATTTCGTTTTAGGAACATACTGCCTAGCGTAATTTTTGTCGCTCAGTCAAATGCAAAGCTCAAAGCAATCTGGTACGATTTTGGTCACCTTGACCTTCAAAAGGTCAAAAAATGTCACTGACTTTGAATGAGTATGTGTCCTTTTGCTTAGAAACGGGTATCTATGTTCTGGGGACATTTTCAATCTGGAACTTGACCTGGTTTGACCTTTTTTGACACAAAGGTCATGATCAAGGAACCTGAAACCTTCACCTATGTAAGTTCACGTACAGGTCAATACATTCTGTAAATTTGGTGTCGGTATCTTTCTTAGTTCCCGAGATCTCAGAGGGGTCAAATTGACCCCTCCATCCGAGCGAAGGGTATCTATACGGCCACCCGGGCACGTGTTAACACGCGCTCGGTTGGGAGGTCAGATTGACGCCCCTCCCCCCCCCCCGAAGGTTTTTTTTCAGAATGGATTCTGGACGGCGCGACGCAGCCGCGCCAACTTTTACATAGGTGTAGACAACTGAATGCGGATTTTTTTGCACCAAAAATTTAGATGTACCTGGTAAAATCGCTGGCCTATGGCCGGCCAAAGTCAGGCCAGGGTTTCAGCGAAGCCAATGTCTAGGTAATCGGTCAATCTGATGCAACAGCAGAGCGTTAGACGAGGCCATGCATCTCTGAGATGCTTTCTTAGGCAGAACCAATATTGAATGAGCAAGTTACGTTGACCTAAGATCAGGTACAAAGGTCAGACCAAGTTCAAAACCAACTTGTTTTTTACTCTGGACTTGCAGTATGGAATAGTTTTTGGTGCTCATTTTGAATTAATTAATAGCAGGAACCGCATCATACATCTTCCGTGGACTTCTTAGAAGTCAGAATAGGTCATTGACCAAAAATGACCCAGGTCAACATGTTGTTTTTAGAGACATACTGCCTCGCGTAATCTTTGTCGTTTATTCAAATGCAAAACTCAGAGAAGTCTTGTATAACTCTGGTCACCATGACCTTTAAAAGGTCTAACAAGTCATTGACCTTTACTGAGCATGTGAACTTTTGCTGAAAAACGGTTATCTAGTTTCTGGGGACACTTTTGAGACCAGCCTGCAAGTTAACCCTATTTGACCTGATCTGACCCAGAGATAATGACCTAGGAACCTCAAACTTTGACCTAAGTGAGTTCACGTACAGGTCAACACACCCTGTGAATTTGGTGTCTCTAGCCTTTTTAGTTCCCGAGATCTCAGGGGGGTCAAATTGACCCCCACCCCTACCCGAGCAAAGGGTATCTAGCCGGCCACCCGGGCGCGTGTTAATCGTTTATAGGAATGGGCCACCCAAAATTGATTAGTGAATTAATTGCTGGGGAGGTTGTGGCATGTTGCCAATTTATTTGGTATCCCTTTTGTAGAGTTTGCTACGTGCAGTAATCCGGCAGCTCTGGTCTCAACACGGGCCCAATGGGAGGCGTGTGCCGTATTACCGTGCATCATTTGTGGAAGTGTGTTGGCAATTTTCGCGTGGTTTATATCAGTATTATATTTTCTGGCTATGTTTATTGTCTGTGTGATTCATTGGTGACGCTGTTCCAAACAGATAAATCAAAAGTTTGATAAATTTGTTTGTTCAGCGCTGGTGCGCGTTCATTACTGAGCAGGACGTTAGATTTCGGTGTTTGGAATGGACATTTGATGCGTGAGACGGGCACTGTGGTTGTGTTGCATGTAGTCTCTTAGAGCCCCTTTCGTGATGTGCATTGTGAGGCGTTGGGACAAAAATATAATACAACTGTAGAGTACGGAACGAAGCTTGTAATCCTCGTCAGGGTAAGGAAGTTTGCATGCTACATTGGTGCGCTTCAACGTCTCTCTGCCTCTTTGGCTGTTTTTCATAGACAGCTCTAGTTCTGCGATATTCGTGACCTCAGTGACCTTGTACACTGAATTCATACAGTTACGATAGAAGATGTGGATAAAATGGTTTGTAGGTCGTTGGCTGTGGTTAAATGATTATCAAGTAAGTGATACATTTATTTGTCCACTTTATCATTCGTGCACCCGTTGTTCACTAGTATTTGCTTGACGCGGTTAAGTTCAGCGTGTAATAGTTCGTATTTTGAACACGTGGGCAATGTTCTATGAGCAAATGCTTTTTTCAATGACGCCCTTTTCAACATCTTTTGGGACATTCGTTGCAAGCACTCATTGTGATTTAATCGCGCCCACTAATCCACGAATCCTTCTGCAGCTCAGACCTTGTCTACAAACTATGCATCGTGTATAGTACTGCTTTCTGCTTTATGCACAAACCAATTTGGCATTTAGCCAGGAGGAAAAGCACAAGGAAACCGCCGTTTTCCAACCGTCCCATCAAAGCTTCAAAGTAAACGCATCGGAGGACGAAATCGGTGCGAGGGGGTCGGGAAAGGGTGGTTTATGGTTTCAGCTGTTCAAGGAGCTGTGACTCACATCCAAAGACGGTTTTTACGTGACGTGCGGACGAGCTCGTATTTGCTAATCACGTATGAATGGACCATCAGCTGTCCACAGACGGGGCATAAGGTCAGTTACAGCGCCCTCGTCTTTCGCCAGATGCCGTGTTCACCTTCTGTGTCAATCGTCGACTTGCTATGTGGCATAAAGATGCCGAGCCTGTTCGGCATGTATACAACCGTGTTGAAGGCACTGGAAGCATGCATACAGAGTCCAACGAAAAGCTTGGTAGTTAACCTCTAAGCCTCGTTACTGGACGTAGGCAAGCATAACCAGTCATCATCCAGGTATCAGCTGCTGTCTATGCATTTGGAAAGGTTGTTATTGTGATGCCTATTGATCATGAGCAACATTTGGCCATGTCCACATTGTTCTTGATATTCCATCCACGGCGTGTTAATGTGTGAGGCTATTCAGTTTTTAGTGTGTGTGTGTGTCAATGTTTCCCTGTGAAATTGACCATTTGGCTGGTTTGAACTACCTCCTACCTCTGGGTGTATGATTGACAACTTCCATTACGAAATAACGAATTTATTTATGTATATGAATGTGGTCCCTATATATCCATATATATTTTAATATATTATGTATGTATATATATATATATATATATATATATATATATACATATATATATATATATATATGGACGGAATCTCATCACTTGAACATCATACCGGTGCTCGTTGAGTTGTTTTATTTCTTTTCAGCGTAGGGATTGTTGCCTTCTTTTGAAAAGCCTTCTGACTGATCAAGAACATTGTGTTTTTAGCAAAAAAAGATATTATGTCTGGGGCGATGGCATCACACACGCCGGTGTTTCAGCACCCTCTTCGACATGAGCTAAGGCTCCAGCTCTAAAAACGGGCAAAATCCAACGACTTTACTCATTGTTATTTCATAAATGAGATGAAATAAGATTTGTTTGCAGGTTCCAAACTCTTGTGATGGTTCTCATACTTTGATTAAGGTAAGATGTGCATTTAAAATTAAAAATAAGATTAATTGGCCATGACGAAACACAACTGCTTCTTGTGTGACAGCAGGAATTATAGTTGGGTTGAGCGTATGTGCCTGAAATGAAAAATAAGGTTCGCGGGCCCACGTTGGTTCTTAGGAGAGAACTTGCCGTGTGGGGCGGCCTGGGTTTTAGGGTTTGGATTCGGATGGGTGGGAGTTTTCTAAACCTCAAAAAGTGGCAGCTGTACCCAGCTCGCTTGGACGAAAGCTCAGCAAAAAAAAAACCGGTCAGTCAAGCTCAACCTGATATGAAGTCGCCGCTTTGTGACACTGCACAACAAGACAGCTTCCCTTCGCATTCTTGGGAGGGAAGGATGTGAAGGACTACCAGAAGAACCAGTTAAGCAGCTTGAATGATGTTTTCAAGTGTTCTCGAAACCATTTGCCATCATGGATGAAGCCGTGCGCCTCTTTTGCGGTAATGTGCTCTACCCGCGATGTTGCCAGCTCAAACCCTGAGCCTAAGTTATTCAGTGCACCCGTCATGAAAGAGGCTCCGGGAAGAACATAATGGCGTCAATCAACCCTTTCTTAGCGGCTGCGGGCAATCGCTGCCGGAAGAATTCGGTTATCCGTAACATTCCCTGAAACTAGTGCCGCTGATGGGGAGAAGAGCGTTCATTAGATACCGCCGTTCCTCCTGAGATAAC
>NW_023596448.1:12298592-12309494 GCF_011947565.3 Pollicipes pollicipes | reverse complement strand
CAGATATGGTCACAGGAAGTCTAGAGACATTTTCCGTGCCACGCGGCGCGAGTTCTGGCAAAGTGGCGCACTGCTCAACTTGCATATTTCCTCTGTGAGCGACATTCACTTCATTTCATTCGGTGATCTCAATGTAATGCCGATTGTAAAACCAAATCTTTGGTAGTTGGACAGTGAAAATAAAAATTACGGAGCAATTCAATAAATCGCCACCACGGGTCTCACATGAAATCAAATGGCCGATTGCACGCGCAACATTTGCCATTTGGTTGACTCATATTTCGATCAGGCATCTTTGAATAACTATGCCTACCGAAGCAGATAAAAAACAGATTTGTCTTGTAATTCTGAACATTAGACCGGTTTTCACCGTTTCATTACACCCGTGCGACATGTCACGCAGCGGAAGATGCGTCGCAGGTCCATGCCAGAGCAGCCAAACCCAAATGCCCGTAAAGAAAGTAAATAAGTGCTAATACTCACGTTTAAAACAGCAGGCAAACTAGGCTGCAAGTGTCTGAACTAAACAATTGTCCCAAAATAGCAAGTTTTTTTCCAAATTGGCTGATATGATAACAAGATGGTAAAGGATCACTTACGCCAGCCGCTGGTGGAACATGATAAACGTGCCCCTGCTGAACCTTGGGGCTTTGGGGGCTCTCGACTTCGATACTCGAATCAACAGTAAAAACCCAACAATAAGTACAGGGGCCTGCATTCTTGCCAGCAAGGTACACATAACACACAACAAGTCCAACGTAAAACTCAGTTCGTTGTGCATGTGGCGAGCTCCCCCCATTTTACCACCCTGCCCTTCCCCAGGCCCATTGAGGAAGCCAGCACTGGGCGTCTTCGAAGCTGAGTCTGAGTTTACTTAGTGTTGTCCACTTCGGACCAGATTGTGTGCAGTGGACGATAAGATGATTAGAACATTTAGAATATTACGAGGACACAGATCCCGCGGCTGAGGAGGTACAGGCAACCTGGAGACCTGGCGAACGAATGTTGGGAATCAACTGTGCGCAGAACGCCTTCACTGAACGCTAACACACATCATTCCTCATTGTCAGTCACTGGCTCCTCATGACACCAAATCGCTGGAACTAAAAGCGCTCACCACCATGAGTCGCGCGCAGAAGGAGTTTTCTTTAAACGACAGCCGTGACCACCAATGGAAGCAAAGCCAGCTGACGCCATCCACAGCAGGTACTTTTCATGCACACGGTCGGTCGCATGCGGATCATTTGCCTCGCTCCTCCGGTCCATGATAACACATACTTCTCTGGCTGGCGAGTTCTGCAGACCATCCAAACGACGCTACCAAATCTTGCTTGCTTGATGCTACCAAATCTTGCCAAAGTCGTTGGATTTATAAACTACGGGTAATCCCACACTAGTAAGAAGCTTTTATGGAGCGGCTGTAAGATGCCCGATTAATTGATCTCGGCTACCAGCTTGCGCTGACTCAGGATCAGATTAGGAATGCCAAAAGCAGCAAAGTGGATTTTCTTCCAGAGGATGATATGCCACCGGAACGATCGCGTTCCTGATAAGATTCATGCGAAGGCGGGTTACTTGCCTTGCGTTGCATTATTAGATTGGTTTCATGGGTTCAGTTACTATTCATATATGTGCGTGCATTGCACATGTATTGTAATTGGATGGTAGGGGTGCGTGTACGGTTTGTTTTACGCAACATGCTTAGTTTTCAACTAGAGCGTGAAAGCTGATTTTAATCCTGAAAAACAGTCGGATTTTTTTGTTGCAGTCTCCACCACCTCCACGTTAGTGACTCACAAAATAAAACTTTGACCACGCTTCACGTTGCCTTGAGGTGCTCTTACGCCCGCCACGCTTTACCAGAAGTTACAACAACTGCACACCCGCTCAAATAACGAGGCTAGTTGACATCACGATGATGAGCTGTTATCTCATCTGGTCTCAGAGCTGGAGCTGCTCCATTTCCTGGTCAATGCCCGCAAACGTCACCAGTTGGCAGCGGCCCGTGGTATCGGTGATGTCACCTCCAGCTCTTCTCACGATGCGTGTTCAGACGCGTATGCACTGTCATGTCAATGATTTCCCTCCTCTCCTCTCCTCCGGCTTTCAGATCAAGGACTTATTCCTTCAACTGCTTCTCCCTTTCCCACTGACCAAATATGCCTTCGCCGAACCATTGTTAAGTATATGCTGCAATGCCTAACTTTGTCCTTCTCTGCGCATTTGGAGACCAGCTTGGCTTTTCAGGATGACACACCATCAACATGACATAATTTGCCGTTAAAAAACGACATGGCGCCATATAGTTCACGACAACTTTGGGGAATGTCGAATATGGACGTGTCATGTCCGCGGGTTTCTCACAGCACTCGGTATATAGTAATTGCTTAGTCCTGATTATTTGTTGCACGCGCCACCTAGTTCCATGAAGTATCGATATAAAATGCTTCAATTAGTTCCAGGTATCCCTAATTTTCATCCAGTCCTTTTCACATGGGTCGTCTTTACGATTTCATCACACGCCAATTGAGCCACTCCCATCCAGCAGTTGTATTTGACCTGCCGTGCCCGGCACACGCTGACCCCAGCTGGTAGCTCAGCGCACATCAAGCTGAGCGAGGCGTCTGCCCGATAAAGCATAAAGAGGTCACCTTGGTGCCATCGGTACCACGAAGGAGGCTCATTTGCAGCGCTGCATCCGGATGAGACGATGGCGGGCGTCAGTGGCCATTTGTTACCTGTTTTCTGTGGACTGCCTCTGGCGGAGGGCGGTATTGTCGTCGAGGGAGTCGTTCCGCCGACGGTGGCCCGCACTCAGGCGGGCCCCCTCCTCCCTCCCCAGAGCTGGGGCCACACGAGTGATCTTCCCAGAAACGCTCTCTTTGTCTCGGGTCTTTATTACCGCGGCGTTCGGGAAACGGAAGGGATACAGGCAGAGAAGAGAGGCACGGCTGGAAGGGAGGGGGAATACGAGGGGAAAAAGGTGAGAAGGAGAGAGAAGAACAGGTTACATGGATGAAAACGTTATTAGATCATCCAGTGGACATTAGGTCTGTTGACTGGGCTCACGAGCTTTCCACGCGATTATTGAACATATTGTGTTAGTACTGCGTATTCAGTTTTCACACGCGGTTCGATTCATCTGGCTGTTCTACAATGCGAGGCGCAAATTACAACTGCAGAACAAGTTGCCTCTGGGCGGGCTACAGCGAACGTAAAAAGCAATTCATCCCGTAACAATCGATCAATATCATGTCAATCGCACCTTTTGCAACTATAAAACGTCAAAACGAGTTACAACGCGTCCGAATTTTTTGATGAATGCGATGAACTCGTGAGGGAGGTGTCAATTCGACGCTCCCTGAGTTATCAAGATTTAACAAGCGCTCAGGTGGGGGTCAAATTGACCCCTCCGAAGGTTTTTCCACAATGGTTTCCGAACGACGCGGCGTAGCCGCACAAAATTTTGCATAGCTGTAGACAATTAAATAGCAAATCGTTTGACACCAAAAATTTAGATGTTCTCTGTAAATTCGTTGACTTATGGCAGGTCAAAGCCAGGTCATGGTTTCAGCGAAGGAAATTTCTAGGGAATCGTTCAATTTGGTCAAGCAACGGAGTGCTAGATGAAGCCATGCATATCCGAGATGCTTTCTTAGGCAGCACAACAGTGGAATTAGCAAATTACATTGATCTAAGGCCAGGTGTGAAGGTTACAACAAGGTCAAAACCAACCTGTGTTATTGCTCTAGGGTTTGCAGTATGGGATAGTTCTGGTGCTCATTTCGAATTTATTGATAACAGGAGCCGCATGATGTTCTTCCATGAACTATTTAGAGGTCAGAATAGGCCAGTGATTTAAAATGAACCAGATCAACATTCTGTTTTAGGCACAGACTGCCTTGCATAATTTTTGTCGTATAGTCAAATGCAAAACCCAAAGCAATCTCGTATGAGTTTAGTCACCTTGATCTTTGAAAGGTCAAACAAGGTCACTGACCTTGAATGAGAATGTGACCTTTTGCTTAGAAACGGTTATCTAGGTTCTGGGGGCACTTAAGAGACCAACCTGGAACTTGACATTGTCTGACGTTTTTTGACCCAAAGGTCATAACCTAGGAACCTAAAATGTTGACCTAAGTGGGTTCACCAACAGGTCAGCACACTTTGTAAATTTGGTGTCTCTAGCTTTCTTAGTTCCCGAGATCTCAGCAGGGTTAAATTGACCTCCCACCTGAGCGGAGGGTATCTGGCCGGCCACCCAGGCGCGTATTAAGATAACTAAACACCACATTCAGAGAGTAAACAAGACTCCATTTAAACACATTTGCTTGATTTTTTGGCTTCCCTGGTCGTTGCATTCAGAACAAACAAGGTCCAACAAGGTCAATCTCTAGATTGCCGTTCAGTGTCCCTAGAGCTCACGCGTGCAGTCTGCAGTCTATATACGTACTGTAAAACATGATAACAAGGGTGATATCCGTTCAGCCATCCTATTTGTCCTCTACAAGTTCACATGACTAGAAACCCTTCGCTTATTTCCACATTTTGATTTATAATGAAGGTGAAGAAGCACCCCCGGCGATATGTTTATACAAGCAAAAGCTAATTGCGGCCAGTTCATGTCGGTGAACTTCCCTGAATAAAGCCAAACTAAAAATATACGCTACCGTCTGATTAAGACATTAAATGAAGGCCAAACATCGACCAAAAAAGCAAGTTCTCCAGTGAAAAGACTGTTTGAGTTGGAGCTCGATTAGACCTCCTTACCTCACCCAATGTCAGAAAAATCAGGTGCAAACTTACTTGCAGTTGCGCAATTGTCTAAGGAACCATCTCAAAGTTGGATGATTTCGTTTCACAGACCGGTGTCGCATCAACATAACATATAACCTAACAACTACCTTCGCTGACAACCATGGCCTGAATTCGAACTGGCACAGGTCAGGGAGGTCATGAAGCATATCCCTTGTTGCATACCAAAATATCAGCTGCTAATTGCTTGCAGTTATACAAAGTTTAGCGTGGCTACACCGCACCTCTCAGAAGCAATTCTCGTCAACCATTAGGGCCGAACTGGCCCCACCCCAGTGAGTTTCAAAACCGATCGCTGGTTCTTTATTTTAGAGAATACTGGTGCAGGATATTGGTGCATGATCAAATGACCGTGGTCTTCCTGCGTTTCACACCGGAGGGTACTGACTGCTTTTCATACTGAGAAGGCAGTGGCAGTTGACATCTGGCTTTAATAACAAATCCAAAGCAGCTCGTTTGATCCGTCAGTGAACTTCTTGCAGTTTGAGGTGTTTTGAAGCGTCGATTAGAGCATGATTCAAATAAATGCGAGAACACCACATTAACCTCAACAGCAATGAATTCGACAGGCGATAAACTCTTTTTGTTCGTACTTGTGCTAAATAAATGCATGGGGAAAGTTGTCAAGTTCTGGAACATTTCAGACAGTAACGTTTTGAAGTACAGCCGGAGAGATTCGGTGGGGGCGGAGGGACAATATGATGCATTTTTGCGCGAAGATAATGCCGATCTGATTACTGTGCTGACAAGGAGGTTTACTTTATGGCGTTAGAATGAATAGGTCGAGGATTGTGTCGGTGTCTCAACACGACGCCTGATCGGTCGATCACCGCTAAACTGTTGATGTTTTCTCTCACTCTCTCCCCAGCCCCTTGCCCGACGTTCCGAGACGGCCCAGAAACATCAAACGGAAACTGTCGAAGCGAATAAAGGAAAACAGTGGATGGCGCAACCTATGCAGACATCCAACATCCCAGCAAAGGAAACATATCGGGCCATTATTGAAACCGACAGTTGTTCTGACTCTACCAGATCAGCACGCCGTCAATAGGTCGTGCGTCAGACAACGCCTTCCTGCGGACGCCGCGGCGCCCTCCGAGTCTAACAACATGTTTGTTTTGTCAAGCGAACGCAGATTAGGGCGGGCTGGCGTATGCCTGCGCCTCTCGTTTTCGCATTAGTTGCACACCGACGGTTCTTAAGCAGTCCTAAACAATCTGTCTCGTATCTGTGCGGCGGTTGCTCGCCCCTGAGAGCTGCCGGTCTGGCCGGGCCGGTGCGCTACACAGCAGGCGTCGCCGCACGTGGTAAAGACCATACCAGTGAGTTTCACGGGCTGCCTGTGCTTTTGAGACGTCGCAGCTTCCGAAGTTCGCAGAAAATTCCTCTGGTGGCGGTGCGCCATGTAGAAAACGCAAAGCGACAGCTGTGGAGCTGGTGTTGCAAGCAATGTGGGACTTGTCTAGCTCACGCTACGAGACTGCTGTCGTCAGCACGTCGGCCGCCGTTCGAGCTCGGCTGTGGTGAGCGACCGTAACGCGACGATCGCTCCACGACATACACTCTGTCACTGTGACAGCGCTGCCAGTGGTGACCGGAAAATGGCTCGTCACTTCGAGGAAGAAAAACGTAATACCTGAGGATTTTCCCCAAACATAAGCATGCGGGATCATTTAAAGGGAGTATTCTACCCTTCTACACTTTTCACGCAATTAGGTCACGCGGGTCCACTTTGATCGGTACCACTAGTTTTCTCTAAGTCCTTCTGAAAGCCTAATAAATTTAATTTTAAGTGGGCGCTTCGGCAGGACTTCCCTCTTAAGGCTTTCAGCACTCTTATGGGACTCCCTCCTCACCACTATGAGATTAATAGTTGCCATTTGTTCGGCTTTTTCCAACGTGTGGATTATGTGATATTCCCAGTATAGCAATTCGTCAAGATCCTTGCGTAATGAATGGTATGAGAGCTTGAAGTCCTCTATTAAGATAATATATATAAAAAATATGAGGTCATTCTCCCGTGAATCGAACGAAATGTTGCACAACGGCATGACGTTTCGCATGCAGAACCTGCTCGGAGGGTACTTACGGACAGCTTTGGAAAGCATTGTTTACTTGGGTGCTTGTTTCAGCCAAGGTTGCTTTTATAAGGCGGGTGAACTCTAGCGACCAGCTGGCTTAGTGACGTACATGTTTCACCAATGCATTGCTCGCCGAATGCTTACGCTGCGCGGTGTGACTACAACGGCTCATAACTATTGACAACACTCATGCCTTACTAGAACGCGAATGAAACAGATGCCCACCACTGCAATCATGGTGTACAGGAGAATCATGCAGTTTAAATGAATATATTTTGTTCCAATTCAGCTTTAGCCTCGCCTCACATTAACTCCCCCACACTGTAGCCGTTGTTATCACCACATCATGAACTCACTTTTGCACTCATGGCCAGTCCACAAATGTGTTAGCAAATTGCATAAATGTACTGATTTTGCTGCTGTCCGCTTTGCTTTGCCAGTGCACAATGTAAGCATGACACATTGCACAAATAGTTGCGTTCGGGGATTATCTGCAATTGAGCCAAATGTGTGGAGACAGGAAATGGTGCAAATGCTTGTAAAGACGTTCACAACGTTCCACTCAACATGCGATGGCTTTTTATCCCAAAATATTGGATGATAGTTGCAGAACGACACCTGGACCACGTATCGAAATATCTTGTCAAAGGTAGCAGTCGGAAGTTGTCACTTAAAATTCACATCAACAATCGATGACCTGCAAGCAGTAGATGAACACAGTGTTTTGCTTTGTATGCGTGTGTGTTATTGGATCCAATAACGTTGAGTCTAATTCTATCCGTGCTTATATGAACACTGCATGCGAAAATTGGAAAGGTTCCGTTGAAAAAGTTCAGAACAGAAAGATTCTGCGACAAAAGCGTAATGATCCGAAATATCATTATGCTGTAACTTTGCCATCATCACACACCTCAAAACGGGTTGCGGAATTAAGTAAATGTATCCATTTTTCTACTTTGTCCATTTTGTGTTGCCAGTACAGCACGTAGCATATCTTGTACCAAAAATTGTGCTGGATGAAAATGAGTGCACTTGAGCCACAAGTGCGAAAACTTGAATAATGTAAAATAGATACCAAGATGTTGACAATGTTCTGCTCGAGACACCATCGCGGGTTTTCCCAAAGTACTGCATAATATGTATAAAACATTCGTTTCCCATATTGCAACAAGCCGTCATTGTAACAACGTTTACATCAGAGATCGTCAATTGACATGAATATCAACCAGTCATAGTATCAAAGCAGCTAAGTGCAGAATGCTTGCCGCTGTAATTATTTCAGCCGAATGCCTCCTGTTTCTCCTTTGCAGAATGGAACAAAAACCCCAGGAAGTATTACATATATTAATGAAAGGAATTAGGACATTGTGAACACCAAAAACAAATATCAAATTTTTTGGTTGGATGCCATCACCAGCTTATGTTGATGCCAAACCTGGCACTTGTCAAATAAACAAACTTGACGGACCTGATGTCACCTTTCCAGTTTTTCACTTGCCGAGTTCTACAAAACACAGGATAGAACAAGTTAGTTGGTATTTTGTGGCAACCGATGAGACATAACGTTTCAGAATAATACACTTTATTTTTATTTCCTTGCTGTTCGCATGCCACCAATGTTGTATGTTAATCAGCAATCAAAACTTCTGATTGCTGCCTTTGAACAGGCGATTCGAGGTTAGCTGCAACGCCGCTCTGCCATAATCGTTTTTGGGAAAGCAAGTCCTTACATGCTGAGCAGGGTTGTTTCAACATCTTGAAAGCCTTCGTTCGCAATTGACATGCGGTGCATAAAATCCAGCAGTCATTCGTAAGAGTCATGACTTTCGCCTTAGGCATACAATGCAGTTCTGGCCTGAAGTGTTGACCGCGTAATTTCGAGCAAAAATCCATAAAATTGATCCGCTAATAATGTCCGTTGGTGATGCAGTTTTGCTCCCCAGTGGCACTTGTGTTAGTGACTGGTCCGATAATTCAGCGGTTCATGATTTTGAAATTTGCTCCAAAGGTGGGACACCCTCTTTAATATGCGTAAACACAACGTCACGCTGGTCTTCGAAAAGGAAAAAAATTGCCGCAGTTGTCGCTGGTAATTACTGAGACGTGTCGTGTCCAAAACTTGAGTATTTTCTGGCCAGCTTTGACTGCCGTCGACCATCTAAATGCTGCACAAGAACTAAAACATAATTCACATGAGTATTGCGCGGTCGGCATCAGAGCTGCCACATCATAACATACATAACTGGAAACCTACATGCACGCTTTGTAACCTGCCTCACCTGACTTGCTGCTGCAACCTGGATCAACGCTCCCCAAATATCCTCCAGCACTCGATGCAATTTTCCAGCTGTGATCTGTCAGTGGCAATCTCGTTAAAGCGAGCAGTCTGTTCTATTCGCTTAATGCAGGCCTCACCAATCGGATTAAGCGTTCGGCCTTGGGACCGCAAGGGCTAATCGCTGCTTAGGAGTTCATGTTGACGTGCCCATCACTTTCCATACGGGGTCACATATTGATTCTCTAGAACAATGATAACTTTATAGCTATATCAATGTGCCTATACATGCTCCCCTACAACTGGTTTTCCTAGACTGAGGCAGCTGGAACATCTGCCGCATTTTGAGTATTTGAGAGCCCGGGTTATACGTTTGTCAATGCAGCAGTCCTAGCAGAGCAGTCCGGTACAATCCGGTGTCCGGTGTGGTCACAGACAACATTCGTAGCTATCTCCGTCACAGTTCACAATGCAGGCCAAGCTGTGGCAATAGGTCGAGAGTGTTACTGATTCAGAGAATGTTGTGCTGCAGTATTTGTAGCACCTGCAGCACGCTGGACGTCCTGAGCAGAATGTAGCATGTATAGATGCTGTGGGCTGAAGAAAGCTTTAATTCCTTCACCGTTGTTGTCACGCTTCGGGACTAACAGACTAACAAGAGGAATCGACAGGGCTGTTTCAACTCTTCTCTGTCTTAGGTTCGTTGCTAGGTGACGTTAGTCCAAAGAGGTGAAAGCAATAGCCCTCTCCGGTTGCATGCTTCTTCTACCTCGCAGTGTCGACGGATAGTTGTGGTACGATATCAACAAATAGGCACACCGGGGTTCCGTTCGCCGTGACCAAACACCTTCCACAAGTCGTAGCTAGTGACGTCACAGGTAAGTACATCACGACATCTTCTGTGGCTTGCAATGCAGTCACGTGGGTGGCGTAGGCACTCGTTACAGTAGCAAACCCAGGTAGGTTATTTGCCGCTGGAGAATTAGGCCCCGGACAACGGATGCCTTGATAAACATACCGATGTCTTTGCGTTTGGCAACAAGATCCTTCTCGTTCGAAAAATCTTTAGGATTCGCTCGCATTCTGATATAGATAGCCTGGCATTAGAGGCAGTACATGCCCTAAACCCAATTACCAGCATGCTGCGCTGCTTATGTCACGTATAGCGTATCTGAGCTGGCATCGATATGTGAAGCCCAGTTTATCAAATGTGCTCATTCCATCTAGCCTCATATCTATCACTTAATTCGATGGGAATCCCCAAGGCTTAAGTCTCAGCCAGCACAAATGACCTCCGGCGGTCCAAGCAAAGTGCCCTGCAAAGTCCATCTGTCGGCTCCAATCGAGAAAAGCACGCTTTGATTAAAGGCCAAGGGCAGTGCAAGGCACCAAAAATATCCGTGGTCACTCAGGAAACATCCACACCCCACCCACGATGACGTCACTTTTCAGTGGCTGGCTTTCAGTTTCGTGTGATATTTGTGCCGCGTGCGTGCAGAAGCCTCTTTTTTGGTGGTCTACCGTCGCCCATGTCTAATGACCTCAGCCTAGACTTTTAGGACGTCGGGAAATTGAATTGGGGTTAAATTAGCTCCCCCCGTTGGGCACTAACGTTGTAGTTGGTCCGCCTGAATGTCCCGCTAGAGTCGAGAGGACTGAAACATCTCCTCCGCCAATGCTACGACGCTCAAGGGATGCGTACATTGAGTGGCCTCTACGCCTCCGTACGGG
>NW_023596448.1:12216795-12297553 GCF_011947565.3 Pollicipes pollicipes | reverse complement strand
CATATTATGCAGTACTTTGGGAAAACCCGCGATGGTGTCTCGAGCAGAACATTGTCAACATCTTGGTATCTATTTTACATTATTCAAGTTTTCGCACTTGTGGCTCAAGTGCACTCATTTTCATCCAGCACAATTTTTGGTACAAGATATGCTACGTGCTGTACTGGCAACACAAAATGGACAAAGTAGAAAAATGGATACATTTACTTAATTCCGCAACCCGTTTTGAGGTGTGTGATGATGGCAAAGTCACAGCATAATGATATTTCGGATCATTACGCTTTTGTCGCAGAATCTTTCTGTTCTGAACTTTTTCAACGAAACCTTTCCAATTTTCGCATGCAGTGTTCATATAAGCACGGATAGAATTAGACTCAACGTTATTGGATCCAATAACACACAGGCATACAAAGCAAAACACTGTGTTCATCTACTGCTTGCAGGTCATCATCTACTGCTTGCAGGATTGTTGATGTGAATTTTAAGTGACAACTTCCGACTGCTACCTTTGACAAGATATTTCGATACGAGGTCCAGGTGTCGTTCTGCAACTATCATCCAATATTTTGGGATAAAAAGCCATCGCATGTTGAGTGGAACGTTGTGAACGTCTTTACAAGCATTTGCACCATTTCCTGTCTCCACACATTTGGCTCAATTGCAGATAATCCCCGAACGCAACTATTTGTGCAATGTGTCATGCTTACATTGTGCACTGGCAAAGCAAAGCGGACAGCGGCAAAATCAGTACATTTATGCAATTTGCTAACACATTTGTGGACTGGCCATGAGTGCAAAAGTGAGTTCATGATGTGGTGATAACAACGGCTAGAGTGTGGGGGAGTTAATGTGAGGCGAGGCTAAAGCTGAATTGGAACAAAATATATTCATTTAAACTGCACGATTCTCCTGTACACCATGATTGCAGTGGTGGGCATCTGTTTCATTCGCGTTCTAGTAAGGTATGAGTGTTGTCAATAGTTATGAGCCGTTGTAATCACACCGCGCAGCGTAAGCATTCGGCGAGCAATGCATTGGTGAAACATGTACGTCACTAAGCCAGCTGGTCGCTAGAGTTCACCCGCCTTATAAAAGCAACCTTGGCCGAAACAAGCACCCAAGTAAACAATGCTTTCCAAAGCTGTCCGTAAGTACCCTCCGAGCAGGTTCCGCATGCGAAACGTCAGGGGGAGGAGGCAATGCCGTTGTGCAACATTTCGTTCGATTCACGGGAGAATGACCTCATATTTTTGATATATATTATCTTAATAGAGGACTTCAAGCTCTCATACCATTCATTACGCAAGGATCTTGACGAGTTGCTATACTGGGAATATCACATAATCCACACGTTGGAAAAAGCCGAACAAATGGCAACTATTAATCTCATAGTAGTGAGGAGGGAGTCCCATAAGAGTGCTGAAAGCCTTAAGAGGGAAGTCCTGCCGAAGCGCCCACTTAAAATTAAATTTATTAGGCTTTCAGAAGGACTTAGAGAAAACTAGTGGTACCGATCAAAGTGGACCCGCGTGACCTAATTGCGTGAAAAGTGTAGAAGGGTAGAATACTCCCTTTAAATGATCCCGCATGCTTATGTTTGGGGAAAATCCTCAGGTATTACGTTTTTCTTCCTCGAAGTGACGAGCCATTTTCCGGTCACCACTGGCAGCGCTGTCACAGTGACAGAGTGTATATCGTGGAGCGATCGTCGCGTTACGGTCGCTCACCACAGCCGAGCTCGAACGGCGGCCGACGTGTTGACGACAGCAGTCTTGTAGCGTGAGCTAGACAAGTCCCACATTGCTTGCAACACTAGCTCCACAGCTGTCGCTTTGCGTTTTCTACATGGCGCACCGCCACCAGAGGAATTTTCTGCGGACTTCGGAAGCTGCGACGTCTCAAAAGCACAGGCAGCCCGTGAAACTCACTGGTATGGTCTTTACCACGTGCGGCGACGCCTGCTGTGTGGCGCACCGGCCCGGCCAGACCGGCAGCTCTCAGGGGCGAGCAACCGCCGCACAGATACGAGACAGATTGTTTAGGACTGCTTAAGAACCGTCGGTGTGCAACTAATGCGAAAACGAGAGGCGCAGGCATACGCCAGCCCGCCCTAATCTGCGTTCGCTTGACAAAACAAACATGTTGTTAGACTCGGAGGGCGCCGCGGCGTCCGCAGGAAGGCGTTGTCTGACGCACGACCTATTGACGGCGTGCTGATCTGGTAGAGTCAGAACAACTGTCGGTTTCAATAATGGCCCGATATGTTTCCTTTGCTGGGATGTTGGATGTCTGCATAGCTTGCGCCATTCACTGTTTTCCTTTATTCGCTTCGACAGTTTCCGTTTGATGTTTCTGGGCCGTCTCGGAACGTCGGGCAAGAGGCTGGGGAGAGAGTGAGAGAAAACATCAACAGTTTAGCGGTGATCGACCGATCAGGCGTCGTGTTGAGACACCGACACAATCCTCGACCTATTCATTCTAACGCCATAAACCTCCTTGTCAGCACAGTAATCAGATCGGCATTATCTTCGCGCAAAAATGCATCATATTGTCCCTCCACCCCCACCGAATCTCTCCGGCTGTACTTCAAAACGTTACTGTCTGAAATGTTCCAGAACTTGACAACTTTCCCCATGCATTTATTTAGCACAAGTACGAACAAAAAGAGTTTATCGCCTGTCGAATTCATTGCTGTTGAGGTTAATGTGACATAACACGCTTACTTCATGCATCAAGGACGCATGGGTTTGGTGTTCTCGCATTTATTTGAATCATGCTCTAATCGACGCTTCAAAACACCTCAAACTGCAAGAAGTTCACTGACGGATCAAACGAGCTGCTTTGGATTTGTTATTAAAGCCAGATGTCAACTGCCACTGCCTTCTCAGTATGAAAAGCAGTCAGTACCCTCCGGTGTGAAACGCAAGAAGACCACGGTCATTTAATCATGCACCAATATCCTGCACCAGTATTCTCTAAAATAAAGAACCAGCGATCGGTTTTGAAACTCACTGGGGTGGGGCCAGTTCGGCCCTAATGGTTGACGAGAATTGCTTCTGAAAGGTGCGATGTAGCCACGCTAAACTTTGTACAACTGCAAGCAATTAGCAGCTGATATTTTGGTATGCAACAAGGGATATGCTTCATGACCTCCCTGACCTGTGCCAGTTCGAATTCAGGCCATGGTTGTCAGCGAAGGTAGTTGTTAGGTTATATGTTATGTTGATGCGACACCGGTCTGTGAAACGAAATCATCCAACTTTGAGATGGTTCCTTAGACAATTGCGCAACTGCAAGTAAGTTTGCACCTGATTTTTCTGACATTGGGAGAGGTAAGGAGGTCTAATCGAGCTCCAACTCAAACAGTCTTTTCACTGGAGAACTTGCTTTTTTGGTCGATGTTTGGTCTTCATTTAATGTCTTAATCAGACGGTAGCGTATATTTTTAGTTTGGCTTTATTCAGGGAAGTTCACCGACATGAACCGGCCGCAATTAGCTTTTGCTTGTATAAACATATCGCCGGGGGTGCTTCTTCACCTTCATTATTAATCAAAATGTGGAAATAAGCGAAGGGTTTCTAGTCATTTGAACTTGTAGAGGACAAATAAGATGGCTGAACAGATGCCACCCTTGTTATCATGTTTTACAGTACGTATATAGACTGCAGACTGCTCGCGTGAGCTCTAGGGACACTTTGAACGACAATCTAGAGATTGACCTTGTTGGACCTTGTTTGTTCTGAATGCAACGACCAGGGAAGCCAAAAAATCAAGCAAATGTGTTTAAACGGAGTCTTGTTTACTCTCTGAATGTGGTGTTTAGTTATCTCAATACGCGCCTGGGTGGCCGGCCAGATACCCTCCGCTCAGGTGGGAGGTCAATTTAACCCTGCTGAGATCTCGGGAACTAAGAAAGCTAGAGACACCAAATTTACAAGGTGTGCTGACCTGTTCGTGAACCCACTTAGGTCAACATTTTAGGTTCCTAGGTTATGACCTTTGGGTCAAAAAACGTTAGACAATGTCAAGTTCCAGGTTGGTCTCTTAAGTGCCCCCAGAACCTAGATAACCGTTTCTAAGCAAAAGGTCACATTCTCATTCAAGGTCAGTGACCTTGTTTGACCTTTCAAAGATCAAGGTGACTAAACTCATACAAGATTGCTTTGGGTTTTGCATTTGACTATACGACAAAAATTATGCAAGGCAGTATGTGCCTAAAACAGAATGTTGACCTGGTTCATTTTAAATCAATGACCTATTCTGACCTCTAAATAGTCCATGGAAGAATATCATGCGGTTCCTGTTACCAATAAATTCGAAATGAGCACCAGAACTATCCCATACTGCAAACCCTAGAGCAATAACACAGGTTGGTTTTGACCTTGTTGTAACCTTCATACCTGGCCTTAGATCAATGTAATTTGCTAATTCAACTGTTGTGCTGCCTAAGAAAGCATCTCGGATATGCATGGCTTCATCTAGCACTCCGTTGCTTGACCAAATTGAACGATTCCCTAGAAATTTCCTTCGCTGAAACCATGACCTGGCTTTGACCTGCCATAAGTCAACGAATTTACAGAGAACATCTAAATGTTTGGTGTCAAACGATTTGCTATTTAATTTTCTACAACTATGCAAAATTTTGTGCGGCTACGCCGCGTCGTTCGGAAACCATTGTGGAAAAACCTTCGGAGGGTCAATTTGACCCCCACCTGAGCGCTTGTTAAATCTTGATAACTCAGGGAGCGTCGAACTGACACCTCCCTCGCGAGTTCATCGCATTCATCAAAAAATTCGGACGCGTTGTAACTCGTTTTGACGTTTTATAGTTGCAAAAGGTGCGATTGACATGATATTGATCGATTGTTACGGGATGAATTGCTTTTTACGTTCGCTGTGGCCCGCCCAGAGGCAACTTGTTCTGCAGTTGTAATTTGCGCCTCGCATTGTAGAACAACCAGATGAATCGAACCGCGTGTGAAAACTGAATACGCAGTACTAACACAATATGTTCAATAATCGCGTGGAAAGCTCGCGAGCCCAGTCAACAGACCTAATGTCCACTGGATGATCTAATAACGTTTTCATCCATGTAACCTGTTCTTCTCTCTCCTTCTCACCTTTTTCCCCTCGTATTCCCCCTCCCTTCCAGCCGTGCCTCTCTTCTCTGCCTGTATCCCTTCCGTTTCCCGAACGCCGCGGTAATAAAGACCCGAGACAAAGAGAGCGTTTCTGGGAAGATCACTCGTGTGGCCCCAGCTCTGGGGAGGGAGGAGGGGGCCCGCCTGAGTGCGGGCCACCGTCGGCGGAACGACTCCCTCGACGACAATACCGCCCTCCGCCAGAGGCAGTCCACAGAAAACAGGTAACAAATGGCCACTGACGCCCTCCATCGTCTCATCCGGATGCAGCGCTGCAAATGAGCCTCCTTCGTGGTACCGATGGCACCAAGGTGACTTCTTTATGCTTTATCGGGCAGACGCCTCGCTCAGCTTGATGTGCGCTGGGCTACCAGCTGGGGTCAGCGTGTGCCGGGCACGGCAGGTCAAATACAACTGCTGGATGGGAGTGGCTCAATTGGCGTGTGATGAAATCGTAAAGACGACCCATGTGAAAAGGACTGGATGAAAATTAGGGATACCTGGAACTAATTGAAGCATTTTATATCGATACTTCATGGAACTAGGTGGCGCGTGCAACAAATAATCAGGACTAAGCAATTACTATATACCGAGTGCTGTGAGAAACCCGCGGACATGACACGTCCATATTCGACATTCCCCAAAGTTGTCGTGAACTATATGGCGCCATGTCGTTTTTTAACGGCAAATTATGTCATGTTGATGGTGTGTCATCCTGAAAAGCCAAGCTGGTCTCCAAATGCGCAGAGAAGGACAAAGTTAGGCATTGCAGCATGTACTTAACAATGGTTCGGCGAAGGCATATTTGGTCAGTGGGAAAGGGAGAAGCAGTTGAAGGAATAAGTCCTTGATCTGAAAGCCGGAGGAGAGGAGAGGAGGGAAATCATTGACATGACAGTGCATACGCGTCTGCACACGCATCGTGAGTAGAGCTGGAGGTGACATCACCGATACCACAGGCCGCTGCCAACTGGTGACGTTTGCGGGCATTGACCAGGAAATGGAGCAGCTCCAGCTCTGAGATCAGATGAGATAACAGCTCATCATCGGGATGTCAACTAGCCTCGTTATTTGAGCGGGTGTGCAGTTGTTGTAACTTCTGGTAAAGCGTGGCGGGCGTAAGAGCACCTCAAGGCAACGTGAAGCGTGGTCAAAGTTTTATTTTGTGAGTCACTAACGTGGAGGTGGTGGAGACTGCAACAAAAAAATCCGACTGTTTTTCAGGATTAAAATCAGCTTTCACGCTCTAGTTGAAAACTAAGCATGTTGCGTAAAACAAACCGTACACACACCCCTACCATCCAATTACAATACATGTGCAATGCACGCACATCTATGAATAGTAACTGAACCCATGAAACCAATCTAATAATGCAACGCAAGGCAAGTAACCCGCCTTCGCATGAATCTTATCAGAAACGCGATCGTTCCGGTGGCATATCATCCTCTGGAAGAAAATCTACTTTGCTGCTATTGGCATTCCTAATCTGATCCTGAGTCAGCGCAAGCTGGTAGCCGAGATCAATTAAATCGGGCATCTTACAGCCGCTCCATAAAAGCTTCTTACTAGTGTGGGATTACCCGTAGTTTATAAATCCAACGACTTTGGCAAGATTTGGTAGCATCAAGCAAGCAAGATTTGGTAGCGTCGTTTGGATGGTCTGCAGAACTCGCCAGCCAGAGAAGTAATGTGTTATCATGGACCGGAGGAGCGAGGCAAATGATCCGCATGCGACCGACCGTGTGCATGAAAAGTACCTGCTGTGGATGGCGTCAGCTGGCTTTGCTTCCATTGGTGGTCACGGCTGTCGTTTAAAGAAAACTCTTCTGCGCGCGACTCATGGTGGTGAGCGCTTTTAGTTCCAGCGATTTGGTGTCATGAGGAGCCAGTGACTGACAATGAGGAATGATGTGTGTTAGCGTTCAGTGAAGGCGTTCTGCGCACAGTTGGATTCCCAACATTCCGTCGCCAGTCTCCAGGTTGCCTCTACCTCCTCAGCCGCGGATCTGTGTCCTCGTAATATTCTAAATGTTCTAATCATCGTATCGTCCACTGCACACAATCTGGTCCGAAGTGGACAACACTAAGTAAACTCAGCACAATTACTAACTACAATAAGTAAACTCAGCACAACACTAAGTTAACTCAAACTCAGAAGATGCCCAGTCTGCTTCCCCAATGGGCCTGGGGAAGGGCAGGGGGTAAATGGGGGAGCTCGCCACATGCCACAACGAACTGAGTTTTACGTTGACTTGTTGTATGTGTACCTTGCTTCAAGATGCAGGCCCCTGTACTTATTGTTGGGTTTTGACTGTTGATTCGAGTATCGAGTCGAGAGCCCCCAAGCCCCAAGGTTCATCAGGGTCAAGTTTATCATGTTCCAGCGGCTGGCGTAAAGTGATCCTTTACCATCTTGTTATCATATCAGCCAATTTGGAAAAAAACTTTGCTATTTTGGGACAATTGTTTAGTTCAGACACTTGCAGCCTAGTTTGCCTGCTGTTTTAACGTGAGTATTAGCACTTATTTACTTTCTTTACGGGCATTTGGGTTTGGCTGCTCTGGCATGGACCTCGACGCATCTTCCGCTGCGTGACATGTCGCACGGGTGTAATGAAACGGTGAAAACCGGTCTAATGTTCAGAATTACAAGACAAATATGTTTTTTATCTGCTTCGGTATGCATAGTTATTCAAAGATGCCTGATCGAAATATGAGTCAACCAAATGGCAAATGTTGCGCGTGCAATCGGCCATTTGATTTCATGTGAGACCCGTGGTGGCGATTTATTGAATTGCTCCGTAATTTTTATTTTCACTGTCCAACTACCAAAGATTTGGTTTTACAATCGGCATTACATTGAGATCACCGAATGAAATGAAGTGAATGTCGCTCACAGAGGAAATATGCAAGTTGAGCAGTGCGCCACTTTGCCAGAACTCGCGCCGCGTGGCACGGAAAATGTCTCTAGACTTCCTGTGACCATATCTGGAAGTTTGACCGGCGGTCAAATCAGCCACTGATATGGAACGGCGCCACCTGTGATGTGCGATCGAGGTGCAGACACATCAGCTTCCTCTCAGTATTGAAACCAACAGCATCCACGTAAAGCATTTGGCACGCAGTCTAATCAGAAAGAAAACGGCAGCCCAGCCAGGGAACTCCACAGTGAGGGAACCTGTTGACACGCTCTCGGGTAGGGGGTCAATCTGTCCCTCACCCAAAACATTTTCCAGGATAACTTCCAAACGCTGTGGCTAAGCCGCGCCAATTTTTGGGGGTTGCAGACAGTTAAAAATCTGATCTTTTGGTATTCAAAATGAGCTGTCCTTGAAAGGTCGCTGATCTCTGCCAGGCCAAAGTCAGGCGATGCCTGTGCGCGAAGGCGAGTTCATCAATCTGATGCGAGAACGGCATGTTAGACGAAGCCATGTATCTTTGAAACGGATTATTATACAAGTAAACATTTATACCTAGAACTGCAATTGACTGCATTGACTCGAGTCGGTGGGGAATGGCAGACTAAGTTTAAAACAAAACTGTTTGTACTGGGAACTTGTATAATGGAGCAGTTTTTGACGACAATTTCAATTTACATCACAGGGGCGTTAACAGACAACTAAACATTCACATGTACGATTACGATTGACCGCAATGACCTTGGTTCGCGTATGAAGATCAGACTTAGGCCAAATCAAAACTGTTTTACTGGGGAACCTGTATAGTGAAGTAGTTTTTGACGCCAATTTTTTATTGCAGGGACGTTAACAGACATCTTATGTTGGCTTCATGGAGTTTAGAAGAGGTCACTGACCTAAGATGACCCCGGTCAACCTTGTGTTTTAGGAACATGCTGTCTAGCGCAGACTTTGACACCGATGTATAATCGAATGTAAAGAGAACTCGAAGGTTTTTGTCACCTTGCCCTCCTAAATGTCAAGAAAATTCAGTAACTACATATAAACACCAGTGGCATTTTGTTTAGGAGAGGCATCTAGGGTCAAGATGGTTGCATGAGGAGGCCCGAGCCCACTTCCAGCCCAATCTGAAAGTTGACGCTGTTTGGCCTTATCTGACCTGAAGGTCATGACCTAGAGACCTCCATCTTTGACATAACTAAGTTCACGTACGCATACGCATATGCATACGCAATGCATACGCGGCAAATTTGGTATCATTAGCTCCCTTAATTTATGGGATCTTTGGGAGTTGGGCAAACTGCCCTCATACCACACTCAAGCGCGTTGCATTCTCAGGCACGAGCTAAACCGGTAGAAACAAACCTGTTCGTCAGACGGAGCAAATGTAACCAGGTCGCATTTTCAGCTGACGCTGGAAAAACCATAATGCAAAACCAACACTACTTTGCTTGACCGCATCGCCGGCTTCTGTTCACACCACAGTCTCCGTCCCCTGTTTATCGCCAGGGTGCGCGTCTGCTGGGAAGACCCCCCCCCCTCTCCACACACACACACACACACATACACCGCGATGGGTCGGGGACGGCTGCAGTGCTCACCACAGTCGGGACTAGAGACACAACTTTTCAGCCTGCCACATCTGACCCGACAACAACCCGCGGGCGTTTGGCCGAGCTGGACGGGTTATGTGTGTTAACACGTGCTCGGGTGGAGGGGCAAGTTGCCCCCCTCCGAAATTTGTTCTAGAATGGTTTCCAAATGGCGCTGCTACACTGCGCCAAATTTTGCATAGCTGTAGAAAATTGAATAGCGGATCGTTTGGCATCAAAAATTTAGATGTATTTTGTAAGGTCGCAGACCTATGGCAGGTCAAAGTCAGGCCATGGTTTCAGCGAAGGCAATTTCTAGGGAATCCTCCAATCTGATTCAGCAACGGAGTGTTAGACGAGACCATACATCTTTGAGATGTTTTTTTAGGAAACATAATAGCTAGATGAGCAAATTGTATTGACCTAAGGTCAGGTATGAAGGTCACACCAAGGCCAAATCAACTTGTTTTGTTACCCTAGGCCTCGCTTTATGGGACAGTTTCTGGTGCTCATTTCGAATTTATTGATAGCAGGGAACCGCATTATACATCTTTCATGGACTTCTTAGAGGTCAAAATAGGTCATTGACCTAAATAGCTCAGGTCAACATTTTGTTTTAGGAACATACTGCCTAGCGCAATCTTTGTCACTTAGTCAAATGTAAAACTGTTCACCTTGACCTTCAAAAGGTCAAAAAAGGTCACTGACTTTGAATGAGCATATGCCCTTTTGCTTAGAAACGGTTATCTAGGTTCTGGGGGTACTTTGTAGACCAACCTGGAATTTGATCTTGTTTGACCTTTTCACCCAAAGGTCATGACCTAGAAACCTGAAACTTTGACCTAAGTGATTTTACGTACAGGTCGAACACACTCTGTAAATTTGGTGTATGTAGCCTTTCTTAGTTCCGGAGATTTCAAGGGGTCAAATTGCCCCCCTTCCCCACCCGAGCGAAGGGCTATCTGGCCGGCCACCCGGGCGCGTGTTAAAACAATCTAACGAAGTAAAATGATGGATTTTTACCAAAAAATAGCCGTAAAGCCTTTCAAAAGATTTTGTAGCAACGGCCAAAGTTACAGGAAACCCATGGTATGGCCTGTCAACAGACCTGTGTACATCAAACGAAAAAGTCAAGAGCAATTACACAATTTTTCATAGCTTACCCTGATGTCATTGAGCAGTAGCCCGGTGGGTCCTTAAAATTTGTGCAGGAAACATACTGCGCTTAGCTGCTTTTGTAAGGGTAAGATGCACTGAAACTGCATAACTCCATACAAAAACCTATCTCAGAATCAATACAAATGATTTATAAATGGACCGGAAGATTGCGCAGGACTTCGCATCGCCGAGGGGTGCGTTTGAACCCTTCCCACTTGCTCGCCACTCGAGCATTTGTAATAGATTCCAATCGCAACATTAGAAAGAATACGAACACAAGGAACACTTGATAGCTGTTCAGTTCTAGCGCAGCACTGATGTAATTTATTGACAACACGGATAAAGCCATGTGTGTAATGAAGTTCTATGGACTTGTAATTGATTTATCTGCCGTATTCGTAACATAAATAGACCCGATGAACGCAGCAAGCGTGTACTACAATGGATGATGGTTAGAAATGGCTTGGAAATGTTCGTACGCATTAATGCTGCTCCCCTTTTAAAACTCCGTTAAAGCTTGACCTCACGTCTAGAGTGACCTTTGAACAGCGCTATTTAACTTTGGGATAGAAGCGTCATTGGTGGTGTGTAAGTAGGTACCAGGTGTTTGGTGAGGAGTGAATGAGGTAAATGTGGCACCAATCACCAATCCTTTCCAATTATTGCCATGCTCTTGTCTTTCATTTAAACAAACATATAGAATTAAGCGGCTCTTATAGTGTTGCCGGTATCCTTCTCAGGGTTTGGATTATGCCAGACGAAGGGCCTGCAACAAGGGCATAGTTTTGCAAGAGTAGGTCCCTGTTTAGTTGGGGGAGAAGGGCTTGTACAATGAAAAAGCAACAGAATCTTCTCCCGAGATAGTCCAACCAATAGGTCACTCCCAGATTTGGCTCAGTTTCTTCTCAAATCGGTTGGGGAGGGGGTGCGGCTGACCCCCAAGTTGGGAGCCAAAGTCTCCCTCTCCATGGGCTGAAAAGAACATTACAGACCTGGCTTTGCAGTAAGGTCAATGATTTTATCCTGGCTGTGAGGTGTGATAGTGTTACAAGGGTAGCTGTGCTGGGCTGCTTCTTGAAGATTATCAGGTGTCTAACTGTCCCTGTGTCAGTTAGTATGTCCTGATGGACTCAGTTGGATAGAGTGCCTGCCTTCTGAGATAGCCACCCGTGGATCGGAAGATTCGTGGGGTGGGGTTCGAGTCGGTTTTGGCGCTCGCTATTCGACCTTGACAGGTATGGCCTGCGGCCGGTCGCTGCGGCCGTACGAAAGGTCAGGTGGCGTCAGGAGACAGGACGGACCATGCCGAGCCATCGCGGTGCGCTTAACTTTCGCCATCAACTTCTGCCAGAGACATGGAATTTTGCAGTCGGATGGTAGGGGTCAGGGCACGCACAATAAGTACTGCTTAGCGAGAGCTCTGATCCCAGAAATCCATGCATTTAAAATGTTCGGATTAAATCTCTCAAAAAAGTAGGTGTTAAGATATTGCCATGACTGCTGACCGAATTTAAAACTACTCCAGCCATGATCACATGAAATGACGTGTATCTTAAGATGATGGTGTGCATTAAAATCACACTTAACATGAGGGTAAATATTTTGGTTACAAAAATCAGTAGTGGTTAGCAGAACATTACTGAGTCCAGTTGGTGGGACGGCTACACGCAAGCTACAAACCATCATAGGTGATCAAATACTGCCCAAAACCCCAGGCACAAGTACACACCATGCGTTTGAATAGCATCCAAAACTGGTTCTGCTATGTTGCGTCTCTCATTTTTCCCCCGCTTCATTCATTTGGTATTCCATTACCTTACTAGAAACGTCACTACATAGCATGCATTGACTTCTCCAAGACCGAAGCAATCTTAAGCATACAGCGGTTGAATTATCAAGTACATAGGTATATGCGGCGTCCACAGCCATCCAATCACACAAGGGGGCCTGGTCACCATTAGGCCTGAGACCAATGCTACAGAGTTTCGCAGAAGACCACTACCGCATTTGGTCAGCGGTAACGAAAATCGGCTAGATGACCCGAACTGTACATCCACGCGACCATGCACGGTCACCGGTGATAACTAAGCCAACCCCGTTCGCGCCGTGCGATTGCAGTACAACGCGTTCTGTCACGACAAGGATCATATCTTTTGAAATGTGCTACCGAATTTATCCCAGGTTGGAGGGTGGGCAGCCCTTCTTGGCTCGTTATTAAGTCAACATCCATAACAGCAGTGCTGCATGTCTTTGAAATTGGGGCTGAGAGGCCCTGGCTTCTGCTCCCCCCCCCCCCCCCCAATCCTCAGCTGTTGAGGTCCTGTCTACTGATGCAACCAGCAGTGCAAGACATACAATTTTTGCCTTACCCATAGGTGTGCTGATTCGCATACCTCAGCGAATGTAAGCGTCTGCATAAAATGTTTGACAACATAACACCACAAGTTGTATGAAGAACACTTATTGAAAGGAGCATGAGCAAAGTGTCTGGAGCACATTCCAACACCAGTGCTCAGGTTTACACAGCAAGGAACGGTCAGCCAGGTACTCATTCATTATGAGTGGTCGTATGGCCGCTCATGCAGCGGTCCGCCAGCTCCACGTGTGTACGCAACAGTCCCGTACTGGCGGACGCGATGAGCCACCAGGCCGTCCTCGTCACACATCACGATGCTGTTCCATGCGAGCACTTTCACCAGCCCGGTCGTGACGCTGAGCCGTGGCAGTGGGTGCGTGGCATTCGACGAACGGATAGCAGACACTGGGCAGCGACGGCTCGCCGGCCGAGGCGCACGCAGACGCCAGCGCACTCCGAGTCGAGCTACACCTGCAGCGTATCGAGGTGGTCGCGCAGCAGGCACTGACACGCCTCGCCCGCCCTTCGGCCGCAGCCCACCAAGTCCGGGGCAGCAGCGACTGCAGCAGCCTAAAGCCGCTGCACCGCCACCGCGGCGACGGGAGGTGGCCGGTCGGGCAGGTGGCGACGGGAGGTGGCCGGTCGGGCAGGTGGCGGCGGGAAGTGGCCGGTCGGGCAGGTGGCGACGGGAAGCGGCCGGTCGGGCAGGTGGCGACGGCGGCGGCGGCGGCAGTCAGCTGACGTCGGTGGGGCGCACCAGCTGCGCCAGCTCCGTGGGCCCACCGAGCGCTGGTAATCCAGGCCGACCAGAATCAGACAGACCGCTGGTGCAACTGGTGATCATGCTTCTGCAACCAGACGCACGCACGCCGTTGAAACCTTACTAGGTTGTACACCACCCCCGCACCTTAGCGTAGCTGTCTTAACATGCACGCTCATTTTTAATTCGCTTGTGAAGCAGCCGGTTCATTGCCAATGTGGTGGATCAGCAGGCCTTTGCATGCATATGTACATGTACAGAGCAGGGACAGCAAACAAATGCACAGAACGGGGATGCAAAGCAATTTCAAAATAGCTGGCTCGATGCGTCATTTCGTGCTGTGGCCACAAACGCACAATCGATTTTCGCGAGGAACGGTCCGATCTTGAGGTACATCCGGAAGAACTCCGATGACCCTCCTGAACACCAGCACTTTAAAAATCCATACATTTGCTATCCATTCTCGATACCCTGTTCGTGTGTCAAAGTGATTAGTGTGAAATCCGCTAGCTCTTGGCACATACTCGCTCTTTATGCGGTGCAGTGGGCCAACGAGGCCGTCATATACAAAATGGAATGTACATGAAGTGATGCTTCCTGTTGTTAAAAGCTGTAGGGTGGAATGATGGGCAGCTCCAAAGATCTGATAGGAACTGATACCCCATCAATTATAACACATAGCTGCCACAGTAATATCTTGAAACATGTGCATGGAGAAGGGGGGCAAAGCAGCTTTAAAATAGCATGCTTACCATGTTAGACCAGAGGCTAATTACCACAATGATCTATCTTTCATGGCAATGGAATCTCAGCCTTTTAAAAAATCAGCAGCTAATCATGATGTTAGTTGCATTTGTTGTTACAGCACACTTCGTACCAGTCTAGTTCCTTGCAAGCAACGTTGGTTGCACACATCAGCTTCTAAAGTAATGAAAAATTGAGCATGTTTATAAGGATTATCACGCAAAACTGCCTGGGCAAGAGTAGTTCTAAAATGATGTTTAAGATGGCTGCACGAGAGGTTCAACAATTAGTGACGATGAGCTTACATGGTAATGTAATTACCAACAACTGGCGTGCTGTCCTTTTCATGCCGGTCCCAGTTTGTTTTGGAGTGGAACCAGGCTTTAGCTTGAATGGGTGTGTGCACCTGAAATGATGAATTCCAATTACATGTAGCAATATTCGCAAACAAAAAATGCATCAATTCAGATTACAAATATAGGGTATAACACTGTTTTTGAAATTGGGGGATAAACAAAGACTGGGTGGCACCTAAATCGTACAGGGGACAAGTCGACCCGATAACCATATTTTGAGAGGGGAAGCATGACTGTATGCATTTATCGGTAAATTGGTGCGAAAGATCTTTTATCTCGATGCAGATTCAGGAGGTCAGAGGTCAAATTGAACCCCCCCCCCTCCCCCCACCCTAGCGAAGGGTATCTAGCCGGCCACCCAGGCGCGTGTTAAAGATATTTGTTGTTTGCTGCTGCCATCTCTTGTAATGCTGGTATCTGTACCCAAGCCTGTAAAAATCTACTTAAATATATTAATTCAATCAGAGATTCGATGCAGATCCGAAAGCCACATTCAGCAACGGACTTGTGCCGCGCTCCCAGTTTTGGTTCCCGGTTCCTGCTGGTTCCTTTGACGAAACAAAACCCTGGAGGCTGGTTATAATTGGTTCTCACGATGGAATAGACCCTGCATCCTGGTTCTTGCCTGCGTTTTCGACAAACCAAAATCCGCGACACCGGCTCTCACTGGTCCTTTTTACAAACTAAACTCCTGACCTCTGGTTCCCATTGTTGTTGTTTTTTTTACCAAACCAAACCCGACATCCTGTTTTTTTTCTCTCCTCCGGTTCCTATGACAAGACAGAACCCTAGATCTTGGCTCTCACTGGCCCTTAGGAAGCAGTGAGAGCTTAAGAAAAACACACATCATACTTAACTTAATGCTTGCTGATTAATGCCGGGTCAGCATGGTAGCACAGCGGGTTTTTACGTCCCCTGCCGGCCGGGACGGGCCGGGCTCCGGGCTGACATTTTGGAAAGAGTGACGTCTCTGGTCGGGACACGAGGACTTCCGGAGCGCATGTGGAATGTGTGGCAGGCACGGGACGGCCGCCCTCAGCCACGGTATCGGCAGTGGACCGCTGAAAGCATGACTGTCGCACTCGTGGCAGGCGGTTACTTATGTATGATATCGAACATGCAACGCTGCCATTGAATGCCGGTCGAGCGCCACGCACGCATGCCGGACTGCACCATTCCTGCCAATCGCATGTGCCGGACTGCACCATTCCTGCCGATCACATGTGCCGGACTGCACCATTCCTGCCGATTGCTTGTGCGCTCGTCCTCCTGCCCCTACGTCTGTTCACAAAGACGTATAACGTCTTTGTAAACAGAAGGAGGTAGCGTTAAGACATGAACTTGTGAAGGTTATGTTTACCGATCTAGTTTTTACTATTATTTACCTTAAAGTTACTCATTCAATTATTAGCATCAATTTACAAGCGTACAACTATGTTTAACTTACAGTAATTGTGTTGTCTACAGTAGAAAGACAATGCAGAAAAATGCAGCGAGCAGATGGATTGCCAAGGACGTTCGCATAGGCCCAATACCACTGTCTGCTCCCAGCTCCTATCGTTCTCCTGGGCGTGTGCCTGGTACACAGCGCGCTGCATGTTAAGCTGTCGTCCGGCACCATACCGACGGCACGTGACCTTCCGCCATTCGAAAGCTGGTGATCAATTGTTCAGCGGCATGCGACGTCAAATTGGGACGCATTTTAGTCAGTCGCTCGGGCGCAGCACCGTTACGCGATCCGTTGGGGTATCGGGCGCTATAGGCTGCCCGGCTGCCGCTGTTGGGCTGCGTCGTTGGCTGCCATCACGCGTTCTCGCCAGGGCGCCAGCCTGGTGTGCCGAGGGACACCTCTGAGCACGCCATCTCCCAGGAACGGTATTCATATGAGCAGCTCGTTGGTCGGCCAACGAGACGCATTTTGTCCAGTGTACGACTGGGCACGGGGGACTCAAATACATTCGAAAGTACATCCGAAATCGATACATGCAGGTGACCTGCAGAGTAGATAAAACGTCTGACGGTGAATTGGCGGGATGGCAAATTCGGTCAGGCACCGCGCACCGTGTGCGCTCTTCACCACGGTATTCCACCTCTTTCCGTCGGTGATTGTATATGAACGAGACGCCAATGGAACCAGAAATAACTCGATGATCAAGTTATCCTGGAGATACAGTGATTCTTAATTTCTGACATGCTCGATCTTTTGTTAGCTCTTTGACCTTCCTCCTATTTCTAGCTCCACTCCCGCCTCCAGGAGTATTTTGCGGATGAGTCATTGACTACATTCAACTCTTCTGGTAAGAATTCGCCGTGGTCATTTAGCTTTTTGGTTTTGAGGTTTTCAAGCCCTTTTCTTCATGCCCTTCGCCATTCTTATAGTTTGTGTTTTGGAATTTCCTTGTTTTACGCTTTATCTTCTATCAACGCACTGCGGATACTGAATGCACAGCGTTTTAGCAGCTCCAATCACCAAAAATGGTTTGCTGTAAATAGCTTATGTTTATAGCTGTGCCTGTGCATAACGTTAGCAATCAGCACAAGGAGTTGCTGCCTGGCCAGTGCCACCATTACTGGCCTGACGTTCACAACATTCATGCGAGTGCTTTCTGATATAGCTCGCCTCCGTTTTTCCGTGCAGATTGGTACAGATTGGTAACAAATCATGTGATATTGCAAAACACATTGACACTCAAACTTCAAAAAAAATCCGGATTTTAAGAAATTGTCCGCCGTGTGTTGCCCAAATTTTCTGACTCGGTCTTCTTCCCCCGCGGATCGATTTCCAATCCGCGAATTAATCCAATCCGTAAAGCGTTGTTCTATTGCCCAAGCTCGTACATTCCTCGGCAAGCAGCAAGGCTGACCAGGTCGGACTCGGAACCTCCGTGTCGCACCGGCGCGGCGACTACGGCCGGGCCGCGCACGCGCTGACCCCGAAGGCCCTGCCCGCACCGCGGGAGCTGCCGCTAGGGCTGTTGCCCAGGCGCCCGGTGCGCGACGGGCCGACCGTCACGTCACGTCACGTGACCGTCGCGAGCCGCCGCGGCAGTACGTCACTCGCTGACCGCCGGGCCGGGGAGTCGCGGCCGCCGCGGGTACGCCACCGCCGGGCTCGCTGGGCCGTTGACCGTCGCGAGCCGCCGCGGCAGTATCGCCATCGGCTGAGCCCGCCGGACCGGTGAGAGTCGCGAGCCGCCGCGGCGGTACCGCCACCGGCGGGCCGGGCCGTTGACCCGGAGCCGCCGGGCTCTGGACGGCTGAGAGTCGCGAGCCGCCGCGGCGGTACCGCCATCGGCCGGGCTCGCTGGGCCGTTGACCGTCGCGAGCCGCCGCGGCAGTATCGCCATCGGCTGAGCCCGTCGGCCTGCTGTCGGTACCGATGCGAATCTCCGGAGCAGGCACGGGCGAGGGCGGGCCCGCATTGGCGAGAATGGATGGCCCGTCGGTGATGGACGAGCGAGCTGAGCGCATCCGACGGCGACATATGGGCCAGCCGATGTCGGCCGACAGGCATCGACAGACAAACATTCTGCTGAATTGGAACCGGTCCGGCGGCACCGGTCGGCTCTGCTGGCTGGTGCCCGCCAGGTAAGGCAATCCGATCTGGCGACTCGCTATTGCAGATGAAGCCAAAGGCGAGAGGCTCTTTCACTGGCTACAGCACTGCTCCATATAGGTAGGTAATGGGCATACGCAGAAAAAACCGCCTGAGCCTGGATTAAGCCACCGGATGCCGAGCTTCAAAAGGCTCTCAAATTCTAGGAGCTGAGCTTGAGATCGCCTAGATTCAGACTAGCCGGACATTTGTTGGCCCAGAATCCGGGCTCAACCGCACGGCCTCCGCTTCCTAAGGCACCTCTTGGGCGTAGAAGCAAGCATGTCTGTTCTTATTTTTGGATATGAAAATGTCAGGTTTATCATAAGGGAAAAGACGAACTGTCGTTCAAGCACGCCCGACGCCTATTCTTTGCTTATACCTGAAGCGGCCAATGCCGTTGGGTTTTACGGGACCTGCAATCCCGGCCATCGCTGTTCTTGCTCGTTGATTGCGTGCGCCTGGCCTATAAAACACCGTTTATATAATTTGTTCAAATAATATATTCTGAAAAGGATCGCATAGGCGTTCGCAGGCAAACATACATTGACCCTTTCCATTTTTACCTTATTTCAATCCACTCTGTTGAGCACTAGTGAGGTCTCTTATGTTTTTTCCTGGGGAAGAGGTCCCGTAGGTAAAAACACCGTGGTCCTCATCGAATCAGGAGCCCCAACTTGGCACAAAGAGTCCTATGACTAGCATTTGAGGGCTCGGGCTCGCTCGTACATTTCTTGACATGGATATTGATGCATGTTAAAATATGATGAAGAAGCACGCATCCAAGTGACCCTCAAAGGGACGGATGGTTGTGAAAAACGGTGGTGGTGGATGGTGTTGGTGCATGGTCCCTCGAATGCAACGCTACCCAGAAGGCCCCCTGTAAGGAGGCACCACTTTGTTCAACAGGCCTCTTGCCGAATATCCCCTCCCTCCACTCTAAATCCTCGGCGCCGTCACTGCACGGGGCCTTTCCCCGTCACCCCTTTGCCGATGTCTCCAGCTCATTAATGACGTTCTTGGCATCGTCGCTCCTTCCCGCACCAAACGCGTTAAGATCTGTCAACGCTCGCAATCGCTGACGCAACACATCTTCGTGGTTATAAGGGAGCAAGCTCAAGGCAGATATGCGGCGCCTGTACGACACGAAAAGTTGCCACTCATCTGCGATGCTGCTGCTTGTCCGCGATACGGCGACGTGCCGCCATGCGTGCCACGTGTCCGCAATATGGTGACGTGCCCACCATGCGTACCACGTGTCCGCGATACGGTGACGTGCCGCCATGCGTGCTACGTGTCCGCGATACGCCGACGTGCCTGCCATGCGTGCCACGTGTCCGCGATACGGTGACGTGCCGCCATGCGTGCCACGTGTCCGGGATAGGGCGACGTGCCCGCCATGCGTGCCACGTGTCCGCGATATGGCGACGTGCCCGCCATGCGTGCCACGTGTCCGTAATACGGTGACGTGCCGCCATGCGTGCCACGTGTCCGCGATATGGCGACGTGCCCACCATGCGTGCCAGGTGTCCGCGATACGGCGACGTGCCACCATGCGCGCCACGTGTCCGCGATATGGCGACGTGCCCACCATGCGTGCCACGTGTCCGCGATACGGTGACGTGCCGCCATGCGTGCCACGTGTCCGGGATAGGGTGACGTGCCGCCATGCGTGCCACGTGTCCGCGATATGGCGACGTGCCCGCCATGCGTGCCACGTGTCCGCGATATGGCGACGTGCCCGCCATGCGTGCCACGTGTCCGCGATACGGTGACGTGCCGCCATGCGTGCCACGTGTCCGGGATAGGGCGACGTGCCCGCCATGCGTGCCACGTGTCCGCGATATGGCGACGTGCCCGCCATGCGTGCCACGTGTCCGTAATACGGTGACGTGCCGCCATGCGTGCCACGTGTCCGCGATATGGCGACGTGCCCACCATGCGTGCCAGGTGTCCGCGATACGGCGACGTGCCACCATGCGCGCCACGTGTCCGCGATATGGCGACGTGCCCACCATGCGTGCCACGTGTCCGCGATACGGTGACGTGCCGCCATGCGTGCCACGTGTCCGGGATAGGGTGACGTGCCGCCATGCGTGCCACGTGTCCGGGATAGGGCGACGTGCCCGCCATGCGTGCCACGTGTCCGCGATATGGCGACGTGCCCGCCATGCGTGCCACGTGTCCGCGATATGACGACGTGCCCGCCATGCGTGCCACGTGTCCGCGATATGGCGACGTGCCCGCCATGCGTGCCACGTGTCCGCGATATGGCGACGTGCCCGCCATGCGTGCCACGTGTCCGCGATACGGCGACGTGCCCCTCTACGCCTCCGTGATGCAGCACATCCCACGTACAATGATGGTGACGGTAGACGGCAAACGTCGCTCATTAGTGAAGTTCCTTGGTGCTGGTAGGTTAATGTCCGCTTCTGTGCGCTGTGGGCACCAGTGAAGAGGGCATTTTGCCACCAGGAAAATACGGCCGTTTAACATCCCCAACGAGCAGTGCATGGCAGGGCGGCATCCATTGTAAGCAGTGGTCGTTACTGATCCAAATCGTCATAGAGCGCATAATGTCACTGATGCATTGCCTGCCTGTGTGTATATGGACCCAATTGGCCAGCGAAATGTCGTTTGCATGCATGGCTGGAATACATTATTCGAGCCTACGGCTTGCTGCTGTTTGCGTTGTGAAAAGGAGCGTCAATTTGTGTAAATGATTGAGGGACGGGGGAGGGGGCGAGGGGAAAATGTGTGTTGCTCAACGGATGCATCTCAGGTTATTTAAATGTACGGCATCAATTATTTCATCAGTGGTCATATCATGTAAATGTTTGCCAATGCGTTGTATGTGTACAACTCAAGGAAACTGCAACGCATCAACGCATCCTTGACCCAAAAAGTACAGCTCCCCCTCCCCCCACCCCCACCGGTTTCTCCAGTTGGTGCCGTCAACTTCGCTACCGGCAGCGTTGATACTAACGCCGCCTTCCGAGCCGTGACAATGGCACGGTTCGTTTCAAATGTTTCTTGGCGACCCTGCCCGAGTCATATCAGGTCAGTGTGCTGTACAATGCCATTTATTTTTACCTGCCGCCGTCGCGAGGGTGCGTACTATGATGCGAGGTGAGAATTTGCGATCGCACCTGATGCAACAGGTCCAGGGAGACCAGCCATGGTTGCTTCAGCATACCTTGACCGGGTTGGGGTAGCTTGAGCAGCGTGTTAGCAGGCCGTTCTTAATGACTCTGCCAACCTTAGCGGAGGGGGCTTCATGCTTCGATGTGGGTTTTGGTCCTGTTACCGGACGTAACAGACGTCCCACGCGGTCCCACGCGAACATGCTTTGTCTTTGCTTCTCAGGGGATTTCGTGGCTGCTTGCCGACTCTGTGACCGCACTTGCTAAAACTGTGGGCAGGCAGGTCAGTTGGCTCATTCTTGCCGCGCAGGCCGTCCGTCTGGGAAACGGGCCGGGGGCGTCCGCTCACAGGCCCGGGGGGAGGTCCCCGCTCCCCCGCCCCCCAGTAGGGAGCGATGGTCGCACAGACGTGACTGATCAGATTAGTGTCGCTTTGCTAGATGACTTATTGTTTTATGCCATGGTGTCAGGTACGGTGACCAGTTGCCTGCTAGACGCCGTCTCTACCATCAGCGCATCGTATCAACCAGATGTTTAGTCTATCTCTGGTGTTAAGCTGTGCACTACCTCCACTCAGGCTAGGACATCATCCAGAGATCCCCTCCCGTTGTCTAGCAGAGTGACTGTCAAATTTGAGGTGGAAGATGCAGCTCGGATGGTCCCGTTCTTTGTGTCCGAAGCCACTGATAGCCCTGCCTCCTGAGCCTGGACCTTCTGCAACACGTCCCCCGTGTCGTCGACCTGCGTAAACGAATGTTTATAGTTTACCCTGCCGAGTCGATTCGCACATCATCAGCTGCTGCGACGTCTGTTGGGAAGGTTGTCGTGGAAATATACTTTTAATTCCACCTGTGTTAGGGCTGGTTATCCAAACTTTCATTTCAAGTCGTCTCAACGTTCAGATCTAGCTGAGCCCACATGGCACCACCCACCACCGACCACCAGGCGATGGTAGTCCGTTGTATTGCGAGCGTGGACCATTTTTCAGTGTCTCTCATAGTAGGCAATGTCAAAGCGGAGAAAATCGCCGCTCCAAGGCACTCGGAGATCGGTGATTGGCAGGCAGGTTTGGGGCAGGAACCGTTGTTCGACCATGAACGCGCACCTTCGCCGGTGCTGGGGAGTATGGTCTGTTGGGACGGCTGCACGCTGTCTGGCAGTCAGCGTAAACCATTTGCTTCTGTGCTTAAGAAATATGAGTCCATGTTCGATGGTTATAGGGGGTTTACCGATTTGGTGAGCGACAAGATAGAGACTGGGGGCATGCCCCGATAAGGTAGAGCCCACCTGCCTTCTCACCTGAAAGAGGGGCTGTGCGCGCGGCTGAGCGAGCATGTCCGTCAAGGTTTCTTAGAGGAATCTGACAAAAGTTGGGCGGCGCTCAAGTGCTTAGTGAAAAAAGAATGGCAAATATAGAATCTGTGCAGACCTGCGTAAGTTGAACTCAGTCGCCAGGCTACCGGCCTACCCAATCTGTCGCATCGGCGACTCGTTTGAGCCACTAGCCGTCTCGTCGTGCTGTACGCTTGACATGACTACTGCCTACCACAAGATTCTCATGCACCCAGCTGGCAGGGACAAAACCACAGTCACTCTCCCGTTCGGTAATCCAGGGCACACCAAAGTTTGTGTTGGGCTCAAATCAGCGCCGTTTTTTGATGCGCAAAATTGTCAAATATAGTCCCCAGAGACCTGCCTCCAAAGACCTGCGCTACTTATTTCGACGACATCATTGAGCACGAAAACCGTTTACGGAATTGTTACACGGTGTAGACCCTGCTCTCTTTCGCCTTCACTCGGCAGCCTGACTGACTTTGCCTACGTGTCAGTTATTTCGCAAACAGTTCACATTACTCGGTCTGTGGTTTCTGGTGATGGGTTAACCACAGACTCCGGGAAAATTCGGAAGCTGCGTAAGTGGTCGGGATCGCGCACAGCAAAGCAGCGTAGCTATGTATCAGAAATCGGCCTATCCCCGAAAGCCTCTTTCATCACCTCACCTTGCGATATCATGCACACAACAGAAACGATCAATTACACATCATTCAACTAATGTCAGGATAACTGCTGCTGTTAAGAATGTAGGCACACCGGCCCTAGACGATATGATAGTCCAATCACAAAAGCTGTATTCTCCAATCTTCGGGCTTGGCCCCAGCATCACGATTAGGCTTGATTTACGGTTGGGTTTGTTATCTTTGACGTGAAAAAACCGGCGAAGGACCTCGAGAGCAAAGGAAGTTGAATGCAAAACAGAATTATAACCGGTAGCAGGCAGCACTGGGGGATGACGTCCAACATGCGGACCTCCTTGAAGCCATGTCCCCTCATAGAAACCACGTGTGCGCTTTGAACACCACCCCCAATCATCATCATTCTCTCCAGCATGGCTTAGGCATGTTCCAAGCCTGGCGCGCCTGGCAGGCGCTTTTTGCTGTGCCCCAGCAATGTGTATTTACAGGTGTGAACTGGGTTTCTAGACTGCCTGGAAAGACAGAAGCAGTATATCGGGTTCTGGCAGCGGTGGTAAAGGTCTTCCGACTTGGTGGATCAGGTCGTTGACAAAAAAGCATAAATTCATGAGAAGCTTTGTGCCAAGAATTTTTGACAGAAGATCTTGATAACGGCCACGACGTTATAATGCAGAATTATTTGCAAAAACCAGCATGATGTCTGCATACACTGATATTGTGCCTCTATGATGATGCATTTCGTCACACAACACAACCAAACCATTCCGTAAAGACTCTTTACCGTGCCAGATGGCAGTGTAGTATTTTTTAAAGGTTTTATCCCAGCCCGGTGACAAAATTATCCTATGATTTTTAGTTGGTCTCTCGCTTCGGTGACAGGTCGGCGACAAATCAGTGTATGCCCTATGGTGCGGCCTGTCGGCCGATTCGCTGTTTTTACCAGCCGACTCTCAGGGTCCCATACCAGACAGCATGAAACGCTGAAAAACATCTAGATATGGGGATTCATCTGGCCGCAGGGGCATGTTTCCATCATTGCGATGCGACTGATATGAGTTGGGGGTTGGCTTTCAATGCACTGCGACTTTGCAAACGACATTCGCATTGCATCGACATGGTTACCGGTCCAGGATACAATTTTTGGACCTTGTTTACGTCGTTGGCGGTGCCGCGATTCAGCATCCTGTTCTCAGCGACGAAAGGCATTACCAGTTGAGGGCAAGGTTCAGGGTAAGTCGGCGAGGGTGAGCCGATCGAGATTGAAAGTGACCTGTGATTGTCCGGACTGCCTCAGTCAGTTTACGCGTGGTGGTGTAAATATCGTCACTTCAGATCAAGAAAAAGATTGACTGGCAGATCAAAATGGCACTTTTCGTTCCCAGCATGCATACATTAGTACCGATTGAATCAGCGAGCCAAAAAAAGCCCTTTGCACACGAGGTAGCGAACTGGTCTAATCAAACCTGGGTCATACACGATGCAGGAGTGTCAATTTAATTCATTTGGGGAGTTCTGCTGCACCCCAATGCCGATTGGGCCCCCTTAATGCTGGTCCCTTCCTTCCTCCCCGATACTTTTGGCTGTGAGATCACAAAATATCAGGAAAAACTAGCTATAACACAAAGCTTATCTTCTTCAGGATTGATTCACTGGCCATAACCACAATGTTGCTCAAATAAGGGTTTTTCATAAAAGACAAAATACCTAAGAATAAAAATTACCTGCAATCAAAACAAAAAAGACTAAATCCCTTGACAAACACATCTGAGGGAGGGGAGGTTGTGAGGCTCATGGTCCGCTACCTTCTCCTTCCCCTTATCATGTATAAAGCTTGATAACCCTGACATCGTACCACAACCAAACTATATTGTTTTATACTTACTACCAGTGTGGGTTGCATTTAAGTAAGGCTGTCTGCCCTCAAAACCTGCACTTGATATTAACAGTGTTCATATTGATGGATCCATGGAGTATTGTTTTACTTCATTATTAGTAGAAACAACAATAAAATATAGTGCATTTGCATCCATGCAAATGTCACGTCACGTGTGCAAATAAATTATGCATATGAACGAGGGCTGCAGAATGAATCACTTTCAGAGTTTTTCCTGTTATTACATAGTTGTTATGTAATAAATTATTCAACCACAAAGAAAGAGCTGCTCGCTTGTGATATCTTTACCTGGAAGATTGCACACTGATTGCGGGGCAAAAGATTCCATTTAAGGACGGACCACACCAGCTTTCAGATATTTCTGAATTTGAAAAACCATCAGGAATGCTGGCTAGGTGGTTGGACGTACAGGGCAGCTTCCAATTTCACATCCTTTTTCATACCAGGCGCGCAGAACGTTGTTGCAGACGCCATTAGCCCCTGCCTGCGGAGGTCCGGGATGTGTCGTGCAAAACTGAGCATGGTTCCGACCGTCGCCATGTGTCTAGTAGTGAGCGGCCAATGATGTTCATTTATTTCGAGCGGAAAAATGACAAGTCTTTTGCTAAGATTGTCTGTCACTTGCCCTCAGGCAAGGCACAACAGAAGTGCCACTCCTCGTGCGAGGCGCATCCTCTTCTGTGGCGGTGGGATCGGCTTCGCTTATTGGAGGGTGGTTATTTGAGGCGCTGTTTCGAGTGTGCAAAGCTTGTCCCCCACAGCTCTGAGCAGTTGCAGCTGGTCACTCCCAAGTCTCTGGTCCCTAGGATTCTGACATCGATGCAGTCGAGCCCCACGGCGATCAATAGAGCTTTGAGAAGCTGTTGGCGCTGGTGCAGCTTCGTTTCTGGTAACCCTCGATGACCGCTGACACACAGGTTTTGCAGAGTAAGACATGCAGTCCACGTCAGTCAGCTCTTCCCCAGTCCCGTGCACCGATGGGAGAGCTGTATGCGTCGGAAAAGTGGGCAACAGTGTGCATTGATTTTTTGACCAGTCTGCCCCTCAAGGCGCATGAAAGCAAACATCTGTTGGTGTGGTGCGATCATTTCCCCGGGCGGTGGATCCCTCTTCCAGATATTCTGCTGCTACGGCGGCGCACGTCCCCACTCATGAGTTATTCTCTCGGTTTGGACTCCCTTAGAATTTGCATTCATACTGCACGGCAAATTATAACAGTGACCTGATGGCCGAGGTGCGTCGGCTTATGGGGATCCGCAGAACCAGCACGACTAGTTTTTATCCGTTGGGAAAAGGCCGGCGTGAGCGGATAATGAGAACTGCGTTGGACGTGTTTTCCAGGCATCCGAATGACAACCATCGCGGGTGGGACCAGCACATGCCGCTGCTCATGTTTGGGTACCGCTCACAGTGCACAAGTCTCTGGGTCACAGTCCGTCATTTTTATGCTGGGTCGAGGGCCTTGCCTGCCGGCCGATGTGACGATTGATGCAGCTAAAGCCCCCTCTGCGTCAGCTATGTGGGCAAATTGTTTGAGCGCCTACGCGACGCTTGCCGGGAGGCTATTCGCATGTCCGACGCAGGCGCATGCACGAGCGAAAGCTTAACACTTGCCTTTCAAATTGGTGACAACGTATCACTTTTCAAGGACGTTTCAAAAAGTAGCAAATGGTATAAATTCGTCCTGTGCTGGAACCTTGCTGTCATTGTGTCTGTTCACGAAGATTTGAACGCGTAGCTTTCGAGGACAGTGGCAAAATATTGCGGGCTTACCACAAGAGATTGAAGCCACGCCACTGTCCAGATCAGGCGTCAGGTCTAGCGCCGTCCAGTGGTGTGGATAAGGAAATGAGTGGGTGCGGCTCTCTTTCAGGGAGGACAGAGTCAAGCCTGAACGGCCGCGTTGTGGACGACGGGGGTCGGTGGGCGCCCGACAGCCATCCGTCGTTACTGACCACCGGCGCATCCCCGACGTGAATGCTGATTGTGATGGCGTTGGGCAGGATATTACTGTTCGAGTCAAGTGATACACGCTATCGCGGCCGCCCGGCCTCCTGGTGAGGAGGCTCCGGTCGCGGCTCCCGTCTCGGCTCCGCGGGAGCCGGGCGTCCTAACTGGCGCAGTCGTCGCTGACGTCGGTCCGAGGCGGGTTGCTCCGGCGAGTCTGTTGCCGCACCTGCTGCTGCAGTGGTCTCCGGCGATTCGGGTGGCCGTAGACTGACTTCTCGGATGGTTCAGCGAGCCGGTCCTTTCCACGATGCTCTACTCAAATCTGGCGCCCCCCCCCCCCCCCTGGCTGGTTCACATTATTTGTGATGTTACTATTCCTGCCATGGTTAACCATTGTACTGCTATCGTAGATTAAGTGGTTATCATATAGGGCGATGCAGCAGTGGCGTTGGCTATGGCTGGGCTGGGCTGCCAGTTGTATTTCAGCCATATGTTTGTCGTGGAGCCTGTACCGTCGCAAGGATCTTGCCGTGTTGTTTGTCGCGTCTGGTTGTGAGCTGTGCAGGGTTGTCATTTTAGGTTTGTTAGTGCGGTATCTAACCAATTTATGTGCGCTGTTCGGCTCACCCGATCAAGTCCTTCGGTCTTAATCAGTCCTATGTACTTCCAGGTGTTGGCTGGCATCGGGATCAGGGAGCCTGGGTGCACCAGCCCGGTGGGTTGGAGCGCGCTGTTATGTGTCGGAGCGCCAAGAGCTGCCTGGTTGGCAAGCGTTTGGTGCCGATGCGTCCTCGTCTGACTGGAGTTTGCTGTTTGTTTTTACGGTGCGCTTGGAAGCACTGCCTGCTTGGGAGGCGTCTGTGTGGCATTAGTCACGTCTAAATAAAATACTGCATGGCTTTGTCACTTAGTTGGCGGCGTTACTTGTGTTGACTGCCCCGCTCCCTGCTGCGCGACGCGTCCTGACCGCTCGGCGGTCGGGGGTCGCGGTGCCCGGGGTGCTGTGACCCGGCCGGTGATTGGTTCGTGGCGTGTCGGACGCTTGGCGGGCGACCTGTGCACGGGCTCCCGTACGCCAGCAGAGCGAAGGACAGATGTCGGCCCGCTACGGGCGTGGAGATGGGCAGTCACAGATGGAAATATAGGCCTCAAGGTTGGCTACGTCTATCGAGTTAACAAAAGGACGCGTGACCGCGCTGGTCGCAGCGGACTCCTCCAAAACAGCGCCGAGCATGGCCGTCCCCCGGTGAAACTGAGGTGGTACGTGATCGACGACGAGCAGCTCCATGCGAGACTGAGAGGACGAGCCCACACCACCCAGGAGGGGGGGGGGGGGGGGGGCTCCAGCGCACAATCTACTTACACGACGTATTGCAGTGACTCATCTTGGACCATGTGCCATTATTTTCACACAGAGGCGGTGCTGCAGCATAAATCGTTTGATAAGACCGCTGCGCACGCGGATGACGCTCAGCTCTTTGACACTTACCCACCCTCGAATGTTCAAAGACTCTCAGAACGCGGTGAAAATGGTTTTCCCGTTGCTCTCAACTAGTTTGCTCAGAACAGGTTGGAGATAAATCCAAGGATGGCTGAAATAATTGCTCTTCAATCTCGACGCCAAAGTACAAATGCAAGCTCACTCGCGTTTTTCGGAAACTCAGCAACCATTTGTTGGTCAAGGTACTGTGTGCCACCGTCAAGCAGTCTTGATGTGAAACAAACACATATCGAGCGTCACGCGTTTATATTGCTGTATTTTGATGGCACTAGTTCATATATGACGCCGTATGCCGCGTGACACCAGGCAGATGCCGGTGAAGGTGTTGGCTTCCCCTCATATCGAGCATTGCATATATATTTAGAGAAGGCTGCTTGAATACGCAGTTGAAGCTACTGCAGACCTGCATTTACTTGGTGTCCGCATTGTCACGGACCTGAGACACTGTGGTAGTGGTAGAGACACTGGCCGTACAAACCATACGCATGTCATCCCGCGCCAGAGCGGCACAATCTGCTTCGTTAACTCGTCACCAGCCGCTTCGATGTATCACACCGGTCCAAAGCGGTAACCGTCAACCATCAGCTCAATACCCCACTTATGACCACAGAGTTTGGTCAGCGCTCATTTCTTAGTCATGCAACGCAAGCGCGGAACGGGCTGCCAATGTGTGTGAAGTGTTCGACGAGCATGGTCATTTCTAAGACCAGACCGGATGAAAGCCGATAATAGTGCTGAAATGATGAATGCGGAGTGTGTGTGTGTATGTGTCTATGTGAATGTGTATGTGTATGTGTATGTGTATGTGTATGTGTATGTGAATGTGTACGTGTGTGTGTGGGTGTGGGTGTGGGTGTGGGTGTGGGTGTGGGTGTGGGTGTGGGTGTGGGTGTGGTGTTGTGGGTGTGGGTGTGGGTGTTGTTTTATGTTTTCGCACTGTCTATCGCATTCTGGGATAAAATAAAGCTTAAAACGAAAATCACAGACGTCATGCTAAGCCGGGGATACCTCATTTACCCTATAAGGAACCGCGGCCTTATCTGACTCGCAGTACTCTCTGGAGCCGACGGCACAGGCTGAAGTAACTCATAGCGAGACATTGATAGAGTTACAAAGCCAAGGAGCGTCGGTCTGTTTGGATGCTCGTGCACAAAACGTTAATGCTTGAGTTTGCGCTGAGGGCAATGCGTGAGGTTCGTGCCAATTCACTAGTCACTTTACGCCCTTCTCAAGGCTGGCCAATTGACTTATCTGCGTACAGCGTATGTATGTATGTATGTATGTATGTAAGTTGTATCATACTTAGTCCCGTCCATCTCCACGCGGTAAGGCGTAGGAGAGAAACTGACGCCGGTCTCCACCCAGCCTGTATTTAAGATGTGAAAATATGTGATAGGTATGACACGTAAGCATATCATGTCGGCCGGTCTATTCCATGTTTTTCACGGGCGGGATGAGACGCAGAGACCGATGAGCGTACCTTAAGCAGATGAATATAGACGACACTCTTGAGGAATGTGAACTTGAGGAATATAGACGACACGCTTAGGAACGGTCTAAGCGTTGTCGGCAATTAATAACCGATGGCTCTTAAATGAGGCAGGGCTGAGTAGTGAGCTGTGGAATCCATCCATCATGCTTAACAGGAAAACGTCTCACGGCGAGGCTGTAGTGCTAAAGCTGGATACCGCTAGGGGTGAGAATCGCGCGCTAGATGTTATAGCATGCTGTGGTAGCCCATAGATCTTCCAAAACTAACACAATTGGCAGCTCGTATTTCTCCACCTTCCAGCTGAAAACGTGAAGCATAATGAAGCTGCTATTGAGCTGCTATGGCAGATGTTCAGGTAAATGTGTATATATATATATATATATATATATATATATATATATATATGAATACAGAGAGAGACAAGAGCGAGAGAGAGAGAGAGAGAGAGAGAAGAGAGAGAGAGAGAGAGAGAGAGAGAGAGAGAGAGAGAGATAGAGAGAGAGAGAGAGAGAGAGAGAGAGAGAGAGAGGAGAGAGAGAGAGAAGAGAGAGAGAGAGAGAGAGAGATGAGAAGAAGAGAGAAGAGAGAGATAGAGAGAGAGCGAGAGAGAGGAGGAGAGAGAGGAAAGAGAGAGAGAGAGAGAGAACTATGATGACTTTGTGGCTAAAACGTCAGCTTTGACCGTTGATATCATTCCTTGGTGTCGACGTTGCCGCTACATTCAGTATCATGACCAGCCTGTCAGGACATTACACATTACACATCACAGCAAGCAAGCAAGATATCTTAACTTAAACAAGTCGTCGGTCACATCTCAAGCAAGCATCGTGCACTTCTAGTAAAGCAGTTCGCACAGCTAAGCGGAGCCTTTGGCGAATGGCAAGGCGATCGCGGATCCCTTGTGCCAGTTCGATACACGGTCGGTCGAAAAGAACTGGTCTAAATTTAGTGCCAAATTAAAGGCCCATAGAGCGAAACGCCTTATCCGGAATCCTGTCAACGAGTGGCTTATTCTGGCATACGGATATAGCGGCTAAGGGTATTGTAGGCCACTACTTTCTTCGTCGTCTTTTCAGTGGCAGCACGAAAAAGAGCACATAGGAATACTAGTCATCATGTGAATTATGGAAAATCATCTATATAGTCCTTCATTTCAGTGTGTGTGCCAATGTCGCATACAACTGCCCTTGTTGTCGCGTAACACCGGGCTGCGCCTGACAGTGACCCTGACTGGACGTGCGTGAGGTCAGCTGCGTACCGCCCCGCCGCAGCCGTGCGCCACCAACGAATCCCGCTACAGCGGCGTGTGATCGTTGTTAAGCCTGGCGTCTTGGCTGCTGCAAGCGATCCTGCTGGGAGAAGTTTGGCGAATTGCGAATTATGACGTCAAGTGAGACTCGCATTGCCTTTCAGAACAACACAATCTATACAAGACGATTAGATGAGACTTCGCTGAACCCCAGTACATCAGCCAGTATTAGTAATCAGCGGAATGGTGACATATTACCTTTGGAAGTAAAATTCTCGTGATATCATACCGGCGACGGCGTCCGCAGCAGCGTCAAAAGATGGCGCTGATCGGTGATTGGTAGACGACTCAGCTGAGCGGTGGACGAGTCAGCTAAGCATAGAGCGACACCCCCGCTACGGTAACAAGGATTAAGCTAGGGAAAGGTTAAGTTAGTTTAGGTTAGGTTGGGTTTGGTTACGTCAGGTTAGGTTAGCTTAGATACGGATCGTAAACAAGATCGGGAGTAATTATCCTTTCAGGTTTCGTCTGTAGGCATTTACTTCATTTACAACCGAATTTGTGGTTATTGATAACAAGATGTGATCGTGAAGGTTGAGAACTAAAGATGAGGTGATAGCCATGAAGAGTATATACATAATATATTATATATATATATATATATATATATATATATATATATAAGTGACAGTGGCTTGAGCAGTTGTTCACAATGTTTATTTGTTCTTAACGATTTACACACACACACACACGCACACGCACACGCACACGCACACGCACACGCACACGCACACACACACACACCACACACACACACCACCACCACACACACACACCACCACACACACACACCCACACACACACACCACACACACACACTACACATACACATACACATACACATACACATACACGTACACTACACGTACACATACACGCATGCCCACACACGCATGCGCACACACGCATACGCACACACGCATACGCACACATGCACACGCACACATACATACACACACATACATACACACACACATACAACACCATACACACACACATACATACACATACATGTGTGGTGTGTGTGTGTGTGTGTGTGTGTGTGTGTGTGTGTGTGTGTGTGTGTGTGTGTGTGTGTGTGTGTGTGTGTGGTGTGTGTGTGTGTGGTGTGTGTGTGTGTGTGTGTGTGTGTTTACGGGCACATAAATTTTAATACACCTGGGATGTGGGAACATCTTGGTTTGTGGGGAAATGCTGTGTCCCCGTAAACTGATTGACGACAAAATCGTCCTGGAGGGTCCTTTTACGACATTAGCTCGAGTGCCGGTCGATTTGTTTCACGGGCACACGATTTTTATGTGCCCACGCCCCACCGCTATTACATCTGGAGTATGCATACTCGGAGTATGGTAGTGGGCGGAGCCAATTGTGGTTGGCAAGTTCCCGGATGTTGAATGTCCGTGGGATGTCCGTGATATGTCCAAGCCAAGTCCGTGAATGTCCATGCCCCGCCGCCGCCCCCCCCCCTCCCCCCACGAGAGGGGGCGGGTGCTTGTGCTCATTGTGCTCTACCTGGGTCACTGTACCTCAATGCTCCTGTCTTCAATTTTCGTGTCCTTTTGACGTTTTGTTGTTTCTCCTCTCCTTTTTTGAGAGCCGGCAAAAGCAACAAAACCCATGTCCTGGTAAACAGGATTCACGAATTTTGTTCCTCGTTAGCCTAATAATCCATGTTTTATTTTCTCCCTTTAGCGCCGCTCCCTTGTGAGACATTTGCAGTGGGTCCCGATGTATTCAGCGTCAGCTTCAGCCGTGGCAACCAACTTCGGGCGCTAGGGGTGTTATGTATGGTGGTGCACGGCTGGGGTCAGCATGTAGTCAATCTTTGTACGTAAGACCAAGAGCATGTCGCTAACTTTCACAATGACAGTATTGACCACTACCATGCCTCCAGTTATTTCCCAACATGTTCTTTCGTCAGCTGTTTTCCCAGCACTCACATTTATTCAGTATGAGGCTACTTAACCCATAAAAATCCTCGCCCATTCAACGTTTACAAAGCTGCTGTTTCCGCAAACCACGACCGGCGACGTGAACCCCGTCCCAGGCTGACCGCTTCCCAAGTCACGCCTTCGTTCACCAACTTTTGGCCTCCGATGTGCGCGTGAATCTAAATACAGTATGTCCCTGTTTGCAGGGATGCTCTCAAGCATGTTACACCCCTTTTGAAAGGAGACTGGTCCTGCAGTGTGTTGAAGATGCTCAAGTGAATCATCTGCTGACAAAAAGGCCAGCTCCAATGCAACCTGTACTAAATGTCAGACGTGCTGTCGGCTTGGAGCGGACCATGTGTCAGTAATTGCGATCGCAGTTGACCATGCTATTGTTTACCTATATCATTGGCAAAACTCCATGGAGATTAGTATGTTCTCACAGCGATTCGTCTGCGGATTGACGAAAAGGTGAAAATTCATGAGGAAACCATAGCATTCGCCCAAAAACTGTAGCCGTGATAAATGAACCCTGTGCAACAAAACCGGCATGATTGTGTGTTCGGCGATCCTGTACATGCATCACATGCTAAGATGCAGAATACAAAGGTTTGTTTTAGTGTGCATCGTTTTTGTGTTCTACAGGGGTTTGAGCGCATTTTTGAGCGCAGAGGTTTTTCCTCCGTGGATCGACGAAAAAGTGAAAATTCGTAAAGAAACCACAGCATTCGCCCGGGAACTGTGACCGTGCTAAACGAGCCCTCAGTCAAACAAGACACGCATGAGTCTGTGTTCAACGATTGTGTACGTGCACCACATGCTAAGATGCAAAATACAAATAGTTGTTGTTTATGTTGTTGCGTTGTTGACATCCATAATGCGCAAATTTCCATGCAAATTAACAACCGAATGATTTGTTCCTGTTACGCAAAGTGCGACCCAACAGACGGTCAAATGATAGGTTACGCCATCCAATTATAGAACCGGTGATCATTTCCATGTCTCGGTTGTTTCACCTTTGCTTGATACATCAGTTGCCGTTTTTTCTTCAAAACGTTCGTAGGTTTTGGAGTGGACTCAAAGGTTTGTATGTGCGTCGGTGGGAGGGAAGCCAAAACTAATCCTGTAGTCGATTATTTTTATGCGTTGCTATTACACTAATGCTGAGCAATCTAAGGCAGTTGAGGGTGATATAGCACCCACGGAGCCCATGCCCGTTCCCACCCATACGAAAACGTGTATGTGCCACCTGCCAGGTGAAACAAACGGTGCTTATGAAGTTGTGTAATCGACGCTTGAAAACATGTTGCGTGGGTATTAAATAAGCGGTTCCTTCCTGCATGGCATTTCTTTTGAGCCGGGCTGCGGAGCATAATGCTTTATAGCACTGCTTAAAAAATTGATTTTGGAAATAAATCGTCATGGACTCGATGCACGGGCGCACTTACAACGTCCAGGGATTCATGTTGCCTCTGAAAATAGCTCTTCTTTCTTGCGATGCACTTCGAGGGCATTTACGACCCTACGCGTTTTAAAAGAGTCGGTGATCCACACCCTACATCATCAGTAGCAGTAGCTAGTACTTAATCGCAAGCAATCGACAACATGCAAGGCTTATTATGGCTTCCACTGTCATAAAATGCAGAGAATGGAAACATGCAGGACAGATTTGATGAACTAGGATACGCTCGACAATCGACAGTTTACTTTATTCAACCTAAGAAATCGACGCAGTATCCCATTTATCATTAATGTCGGCGGACTAATCTTGAAAAAATTGAAGTGAAATTGGTGGACGTTAGAAATAACGTGAAATCTGTCAATCGAGAAATTCGCATCTTGACTACCGAACAACCTGAGCCTTTAATATAAAATATATGCGTCACAAAATGTCAATCCAATCACTGGTAAACACACACAATGTACATGTCATGGTATGTGGGCATGTGCCAAATATGGGCATGAGTAATGTACCCATAAACCAAATTTTTACACCATCTCGCCTTTTGTTTCCGTTTGTGCACGCTGTCAAGATCCCGAGATATATATGGGGTTAAGACCGAATTAAGCCTTAATCAGGTGTCATATGGAGTTTCAAGGCCCACCTCAACTAATAACAGGCCCGTTTTGGTTGTGTGTCCACAAACAAGGTCCAACACACATGTCCCCGCAAAACAAAATAACGTGTGCGTGTGCGTGTGCGTGTGCGTGTGCGTTTGCGCGCGCGTGTGTGTGTATGTGTGCATGTGTGTGTGTGTATGTGTGTATGTGTGTATGTGTGTATGTGTGTGTATGTGTGTATGTGTGTGCATGTGTGTGCATGTGTGTGCATGTGTGTGTATGTGCGTGCGTGCGCGTGCGCGTGCGCGTGCGCGTGCGCGTGTGCGTGCGCGTGTGCGTGTGCGTGTGCGTGTGCGTGTGCGTGTGTGTGTGTGGTGTGCGTGTGTGTGTGTGTGTGTGTGTGTGTGTGTGTGTGTGTGTGTGTGTGTGTGTGTGTGTGTGTGTGTGTGTGTGTGTGTGTGTGTGTGTGTGTGTGTGTGTGTGTGTGTAAATCGTTAGGAAAAGAATAAACATAGTGAACAACTGCTAAAGTCACCTGTCACTGCTGAGTTGCCTTATCCGTAGGGTTCCGTGATTTGCGGCTCGACTTGTGGTGAATCGAAGATAGACGCTAAGCGACAGTAGGGCACTAGTGCACGCAGCTCTTGGGGACCGAGGTGCCTTCCGTCGCCAGGAGTGCCGGCCGGCCGGTTAGTCGGGGCGCGCCAATGCCGGACCCAGCCGCAGTCAGGTGATGGTCCGCTCTATGATTGACGACCTCACCAGGAAGGAGGACACAGAGAAACGAAGTCAAGCGGCCGAGAGTGGTCTCCAGGGGTTCACAGACGGAGGTCCTCTCAGACGGAGGTCCTCTCATGGTCCAGTGGTTCACAGACGGAGGTCCTCTCGGATCCTGAATGGGATGCTCGTCCGAATGGCCTCTCGCATGGGCTTCTGAGGGCGGAGCTGTCAAAGTTGACAAGCCTACTGTCAACATAATAGTGTAATCCGTCTAGAACTTCCGGCAAGAGCTGGGCGGCATGAGGCAGCGCGTGCTCCACCTGGAAAGTCGCCTCGAGAACCAGGGCGCGGGGATGGGTCTCCTGCGATCCTCTGTAAATCATCGCGACACGAGGATTTCAGAAATGGAAGGAGCCAGCCCGGTGCTGGAGCTGGATAGGAACCCTTGGTGTCTCATCTTCGAATGACCAGGTGTTCCGCCGCCTCCTAGCCACGAGCCGCAAGAGGAGAATGTGTGTGGGGGGGGGGGGGACGGCAGTGAAAACCATGCGTAAGTATTTGCCGTACGATGTGGTGAGTGCAGATGGCATTGCACAGGATTGCCGCGTGTGGAGGGGGAGGAAAGTTCTCTAGTCGTTTTACGCGTATAAGTCTGAACTAGAGGCGTCATTTTCCGGAAGTTAACGTCCAAAGTCCAGCTGAACTTTCAAGGAAGAACCAGCTGTTCCTCCAAAAAAATTCCAAAAATCGGATTGTCCAATACTCTCTAATTTCGCAGGCATCAAATTACTACTACCTACAACCAAGAACCCTGACCACTACCCGCGTCTTTGCATTTCCTCCTGGGGCAGATGTTCGTTCGCCTGTCTGAGCATGGCCTGATAACGCAGGTGAACAATTCCAAAATCCGGACTTTGTGCCGCACGCGGTTTCAAAAATCGAGCACCATAAGAGCCCCTTTCAAATTACCGGTACATTACGGTAGAGTGTAGCTACTTGTAAGCGGTTCTAAGACAGCTCAATGTCGGTGAAAGTCCAATTAGTTTGGTCAAGCTGTTGCCTAGAGAGTCGAAGGTAGCAGTCGTCAACAATGGCTTCACATCTCAGTGGTTCGGGTCTGCCGGAGGCTTACAGCAGAGATGCCCGGCTTCTGGACTGATATTTGTTTTGGACTGCTGTTTGTTTTAGTACTCAAAATTATAGCATTGAAAGCCCGTGAACGGAGTGGCATACGGGGTATTATAATGAACCATAACCACGTAAAACTGTCCCAACATTGTGATGACATAACCGTCTTGTTAGAGACGGGCAATCCGCTTTTGACGTGCTGGAGGCGGTAAATGAATTCGGAATGGCTCCTGGGCAAAATTTTAATTAACAAAAATGTCAGTTAATGAGGTTGGGGAAATGCACGCACACTTTAAGCCTATTGTGCGGGCACTAGGCAGCACAAAGGTGAGAATTATGGGCGCTTGGCCCAGAGCAAAGCACGGATGCCATCGAGAAGATGTTGGGCAAGCTCTTGCAACGATATAACGGACTCTCAACGTCTGGCTACAACGCGACATTGCCCTTAATGTGTCATCACAGTGGCAAAATCCCTCATCATTTTGTAGCTGACGTACATGATGACATCGAGTCAAGATGATAACACTGATGTCGACATGATTGAGGCCACCATAAAGAAATTGTCATGGCGAGGATGTCCACCCAATGAAGCCAAAGTAACGCTTTTCTAAAGCGCAGGAGAAGAGGTTTAAAAGCTCCAATATTGTTATTGATATGGCAAGGTAACAGGGCTGTATAGATGGATCAAAGAGGAGCGCCAGGAAAATAGAAAGCCCTGTCGTTATTTTGACAAGCTTGTTTTGTCAAAATAACGACAGCCAAAGTCCACCCATTACAGCTAGAAGTTAAACCGAAATACGACCACAACCATGCATGGGTTCAACGGTTACCGATATTCCGCTTCTTCAAAGGTACGTTTGGATGGTTGCGAGAAACATCCCCATTGAAAGTTCCGATAAAAGGAAATGATGTGAGCGGACAGCACGTCTAGCACAGCAAGATGTAAGGGTGACCAGGAGTCTGGTCACGCATGCATTATATCGAAACGGCATCAAAACCATCGACACTTTTGTGAACCATAGAGGGTGCGTTCCATCCTGCAATGCGTTTAGGGAAAAATGCACCGTAATGTGTAAATTACCTGCCATACGTGGATCGATGCCAAGCTATACCAAGGCAGTGAAAGGTTGTGCTGCGTTATGGCGATGTACCATTAACGCCTATTTTTAAATGCTAGCTTTTTGTGCCATTTAAAGGGAAGTCAAGACCGATAACGTAAGTCAAGTATTAGCATCTATACATGCTGGGATTGCAGAAGCATATACTTACAACACGAACACACTCGGTGGCATAATGCGTCAGTTTTGGTAATTAATAGGCAAAGTCTATGCTCTACCTTTTAAAGTTACGTCATCGACGACATAACGAACATTGCAACATAGGATAATGCATACATATTGCCGAAATCAAGGTGCCTTTTTTCAAGACGCGCAGTTACAGACCCTTTCTGTAACCAGTGTATTGGGGTAGATACGCTAAGTCATTACTTTGCTGGATGAACGGACAACTACTAGACGAGTAGTAAGAGAGAGTAACTGAGGCCAATATATTGTTTGGAATGCTGCTAACAAAAACAAGCAAACGTGAACTTCGATGCGTTATTTTCATACGTTTAGAGAAGGTGTGATTATATGTGAGCTGTTTGACAACCACATAGGTAAAATGTTGCAAATCGCTAAGTAAAATGCCCATAAAAATAGGAAAATGAAGGCAATGAAGCAAAGATGGAGTCCATTCATATAAAATGATACGTTGTTATAATTTTGATGCGCTGACTGTGTGATAAATAATAAGCAATGCTGAGGTTTTGGAGTCATGTATCCTGGTGTAAAATGTTACCGACTGTGCTGCACGGTCATGAGCGCCATCAAGAGCTGAAGCATCAAGACTAACTGCCATCAAGAATCCCGCTGAAGTGCAGCTACAGCGGCACGAGCTGGAATGTGTTAATTGAGAGAGTGGTGCGCGGTGTCGGCCGCTGTATGTAGCGGCATCGCTGCATGCATGTCTGTGTATGGATGTGTTTACGTGTGACGGGCTCTCATGTCATAACCCCCAGTTGGAAAATGTGCCGCATGCGGCCCAGACATGGAAATCACAGCTTTTCCGCGCAATGTACCGGTGTTTGCGATGTCTGCATGCCGTGTGTTTCGTGGTCTGACTTGCTGATAGGTCTGAGGCCGTCTGCATGCTACGTTGCCCGTGGTGATTAGCTCCTTCCTCGGCGACCTTGGCTGCCGCCAGGGCAGATCAGCTGATGGGTGCGGTGTCTCGCGCACCTAAGCTGCTGCTTGGGCTGATTACCGGGTTTACAGGCGGCGTCTGCAACGGCGGTTTCGTGTAGCATTGCGAATGCAAATGGGTGTACTTACCGAGACGTTCGTGTGTCGCGGAACATATCGATTGCAGTCACAGCAAGGTTAGATATTCAATGAAAAATGCGGTTCGTTTATATTTTCATTCGGTTACATTGGTAAGTGGGTGATGTGAAGCTGGTTTCTTTTAAAACGAGTGCTTCACATTTGTGTAGGCTTTTTTACTTTAAAAAAACATTTTGAAGATCACTCGGTGCAGTTCGCAGCCCTGCCGATCCTAAGATTAGAACACATTAGTATCTGAGCTACACGCCCGCTAAGATTTGCAGATTATTTCGTGCAGACCATTTCAAGGTTACCCAGGCATCCATGATGTCATAATAACGTCATTCAAATCCTGCCATTCTATTGACAATGCAACGATCGGGGCCAAAACAATTGTCGGGCAGTTCGTATCAGGCGTCCGTGAGCACGATTTCCATAGATAAAACGCGCTGTCTAGAGCAGTCTTTTTCACTTCAGAGCATACCAATTTTTACATGCGAGCTTATTTTATATCTGATGTTTGCTTCAGAATCTTCAAATGTGGAACATTCCCTTAAATATGAGGAGCATGCAACAGGGATACAAAAGGCGGGATATTTTGCATTTTTTTGCGTGCAATGTACCCAAATTGCATTCAGATTTGCAAGAGACGCACCCATGGTTGTCAGATACGATCATATGGAAAGCCTAGTGAGATGGGGCATTTTGTTCACACACAGTCTGAGATGTTATGAATCAGGCGTGGCTATCTTGTCAAGGTCCAACGCATGCTGTACATATGACTCTTTATCGCGGGCGTGTAGTTTCACTTAGATGTGTTCCTCGTAATTATTTTTGCTGCTTATTCACCAAACTATGGTAAAGCGCAGTTAGAATTTCATGATAGTATGGTTAAGAAATTGGAAGCTTTGTCTGCTGGTGAGATAACTTTGCTTCAATGTGCGAGGACTGCAAGGTACATCTAAACAAACTTCATGTCAGTGCAAAACAGCACCGGGGTACCCAGGCCGCAAAAGTCTTGTCACATGTTTTGAAGTACTCTGATCGGTTAGGCGTTTTGAGGGTGTGATTCCGAGCACCGTTCAGTATTCGCGGCCCTACCTGGGGCCATCATGCTGGCCGTCCAGTCGTCTAAAGCCGTCAGCCCCGGTTCGACTTTGTGTTCGCTTGTAAATATTTGGTTAAGACCTACATGATAAATAAGGTAGACGTTCAGTCTTGAATCCAGCGAAGGCATGATGAGAGGGTCATTATTTTCGAAGCACGCTTGTATTCCGTCCAGAAAAGCCAAGGGTTGTGACGGTTCAATGTTGTGTTCTTATACTACGAAAAATTCCAAGGCATTCTCGTATGGTTGTTAAATATTAGGATAAAATATTGTAAAGCCGAGAAGATTAGGTATTACAGATAAGGTTAGAAGTGATATTCGGTCAAATAAGGGCTGTGGCTATGAGCGATACGGAAATTTCTTCAAAGACAAGAGATAGAATAAATCAACCAGTGAGGTCAAAACCCTTATTGGAAAAAGAAATTGCTAGTCATCCTTCTCCAGAAATAGAGCTCGAAAACCAACGATTAGCAAAACCCTTGAATAGCTATAAAGAGGAGAATCGAAAACGTGAAGTGGTTACAGGTGACAGGTGGTAAGGACATGGAGGAAAACCTTTTAGGTACTTTTCAGTGTGTACGCAAAAAGGAGGGCGGAGGAAAGCATTGCTAAGATACAGACTGACCGCAGGAAATTTTGTGCCTGATAAAAAGGAAATAGTGCGGTTGTATTAGAAACATTATGAAAAATTACCGATCCAAGAATGTAACGTTGTATTCAAATAATGTCATATCTAATTATGCTGAGAATGGCCAGAGTGTCTATGACTGAGTTCAAATGACATGGTCCATTGTGACGGTCCGACAACGGATGAAGAATGCAAGTAATCGCCCAAAGGTATGCTGAACAAGACATTTGCTTCACTATCGAGGTTTTCCACACAGTGTTTCGTTTTCTGTTCGGATGGCATTGGTAGTCTAGCGATTAATTACATCAACCAAGCCAAAGAGAAAGGCCAGTTTTTCATTGTGCAATGCAGAGTTATCTCAAATTCTGTTCAAGATTACCCTAATCTCCAAGAATGGTGATCATATTTTACTGAAGAATAAACATATCTACTTCTCTTGGATAGAGCGTACAAAATGGTGGCCAAGGCGTTAGCTAACCGGCTTCCCCGAAACATGTTTAAAAGTGAATCTGAGGGCCAATCAGGTGGCATTAGGAACAGATGTATTAGTACGAATCTTGAATCAATAGCTAACTCAGTTTATTTGAGTGAAGAAGAAAACATTGGGGGCTTTTGTTGCCTATCGAGGCATGGGGGCGCGTTGACTGCCCACTGTAATCGGTGCTTCCGAAAACCCCAACAACAACGCCTCGAATGTTTTCTTCTTCGGCCAAATTAATTGCGTCAGTTGTTGTTCTAAAATTTGTCCCGTTATAGTTATATGATTGACATTAGAATGTAAGGATATCTTCAGCTCTGCTCAACACTCGTTGATGTTTGAAATGTTGAGGCGGCTAATTTCGGCGAAGGAATTCAGCCTTTGTATAATGGTTTAGTGTTCGCCATAAATAACAACTGGAATACCTCGGGTTGGTGTGCGCCTTTGAGAGGTCTCCAACAGACACGTCCAGCTGCGGCATCAGTTTTCGCGCTTGTTGTGGAAATTTTAGCGTAAAAAAATCGTACAAGCACTGGTGCTGGAGAAATGTACTGAAAGGATGTGACATATGTTTCATCCCAGTGCTGTGGCGGCACCACAATTGTTGTCAACGATCTCAGGTCGACTGAGCACATTTATGGCTTAGTGCAATATTTCCGAAACGCCTCCGGCTTGGCGGTGAATTTAAATGCGCGAATTTATGTGGACGCGGAGAGAGAAACAAATTCAAAACAGTTGGCATACGGTAGTTTCAGCACTAGGAGTTAGAATGCTCGGCGTTGTTTTGGAGTCGTCACGACGCATAAACAATGCTATATGGAGAACACTCATCGATAACTGCTAAATTAAGACGTGCTTTAGGTGCATGGTTGCAAAAAGATTTTGCTCACATTTTAATAATGACTATGGCCTAATCCCTCGTGATGTTACTGCTGACATATCTTATAAACATATTAAGACATCAAGACATCTGGCGAAAGGACCTTTCGAGATTGGCCTACCTCAAGTTCCGTGCAAATCCTCGTAACTAATCTCGCCACCGGACCTGCATTAATCTATCTATAAATGAAATATTGAGACCGATAGAGCTGGTTCAAACGATCTTTTAGTGTTGCTGGAGAGGGACTTCCTACGTTTGTCAGCTCATTCCAATGGCTCACTACTCTTGACTTGACTTGGCTAAATGACATCTGCCTCTTCATAGCTCTACTCCTACCTTTTGCTAAATAAAGATGGTTTCCTCTAGGTCTTGATGTAATTTCCAGTTTTTCATGTATATGTATCTTGTCAAATGTCTTTCCTAGTATTGAATACCTTTATCAGATCCCCTCTAAGTCTACGATATTTTAGTGAATACAAATTCAAGCCCCTAATCATATCCTCATACACTAAGTCTCCAATCCCATTTATCATCCTAGCTGCTTTACGCTGTACTCTTTCCAGCTTTCACAATTTTGGAGGCAGTGGGGACCAAGCCTGTATACAATACTCTAGATGTGGTCTCACATAAGTTAAGTACAGCTTTTTGGCAGCATTCCTACATTCCATCTATCTATCCATCCAACATCGCCCACGGTGACAAGTCAAGTTGAAGACGGGGCCGTTCACGCAAGATAAAGGAGAATTATGAAATTTGTATGGGGAAAGCGGTCACAAGTTGCGGAAAAGGCGCTGATACAGGATACTGACAAAGGGGGTTTAGCGCGCCCGACTTACCATTAATGCATAAGGCTCAAATGGATGGATGGCTCACACGAAAGGCGCGACATTCGAATCTGACATTTGTAAGTGTTTTTTTCGTAAAGAAGCAAGGCTCATCGTTGAGGGAAGTTTGGAGAATAACTTACGGTGAAAGTTAGGTTAAGAGGTTACACATCTCGTCTTTCTACTATGCCCTTTTTCCCTCAAATTAGCGAAATCAGCTCTTATGTAAAGCCTCCAGTTCAGAATAGCTCACAGAAACTGTCCAACCAAACGCTACTTGTTTGTAGGGCTTGCTGTCTCGGGAACCGTTTGTTACGAGTGCAGCGGAGTGGACAAGATTGTCCATTACTTTTGGTCATGCCTGACGCACTTCTGCGTAGTGCTCTGACGTATTGAGTCAAAAATGAGTCAGGATGGTGTGGTTTCACGCCAGTGCCGCGAATGTTCGTTTTGGGTGCATTCATGGATCAAATGACGTTACCTTTGTTCCTAACTTCGTAACTAACAGATGTGCTAACCGTCGCAGCGTGTTTGATGCGGAGAAGTGTGTTGCGGTTTCGAGTGATGGATAGAGCGATTGAGATCTAGGTGGAAACCTTTTGAAACAGCGCTCCTGCGGCTTCAAATGTAAGCTGGTGGTAACGCTAAGCGGTATGTGATGTGATGCAGCGGATGAGAGCGGTTTATGTGCTCTGCGTTGTTCCAGTTATGTTGAACGGGTGTTTGGGACGGACTGTGCAGTGAGGTTTGGTTTTATTTTAGTCATGTCTTAATGCTTTATGAGTGCTTTTAGACGCACGCAAAAAATCATGGAAAGATAAAAGTTGTCGCGTAACACACGCTTGTTCTTCGATCGACGTAGCAGCTTGGCCACATCAAAATTTCTATTTTACCATTTTTGATAGCGTTAAAAGGGAGCGTTCCTCATTTGCATGGGGTTTCAAACTGAAATAGCCATCCTGAAGATCACTTGATGCAGTTCAGAGCCTTGCCCGCTTAAAACATAAGTCTCTCTAGTGTCTGAACTACACGCTCGCAAAGACCTGCAGGCTATTCCTGGGCACGAGTGCCGATTTGCATTTTTTGTGAGCGCCCTGTCGCCCTTGATGTTTAGTCGGAACCCCCAATGTTGGCTTGGCCCCTCCAACGTGTTTGGCTGGAATACTGCAAAAACATGGGTAAAAGATGATCAGAACACAAAGACTATCCTCTTTATTCTTTCTGTGTAGTGGCGTCTCGTACCGCTCTCAAACAAAGTCATGGTTGCTCTCACCACAAGATACAAATCGCAACGGCTGAGCGGATAAGTGATGCAATAAACTTCACATACATAGCGCCGTAAGACACGCAGTGGTTTGTGAGGTTTTAGAAAAAAAGCTCTGGAATATGGGGATGACCCAAGTCTTGCATGGCTAACCCCGTCCCCGTCCTCCACAACCAAAATGCGTGCCGCTTCCTATGACCGCCATAGAAGAGCGCCATCGGCGCGCTAAGGCGGCCTCTAAAGGGGTGTCTTCAAGCGTCGATCACAAGAGACGCGTGCGCCCAGCGCCTGCTCCCTGGATCCAGCCCTGCATGACTTCTATACTGCTTAAATCAAATACTTTTACAAAGCATGCGAAGATTGAAAACGCATCTTGCGTTTGATCAAATGAAATGGGCTAAATCCGGTAAAAAAAATGGGGGAGGGCTGGTTGTTGGGCCTTTCGTTCACCCCCCCCCCCCTAAGATAATTCACAAAACTTGACACCTCTGCTTAGGGAAGACTATTTTAAAGCCACCCAAACATCCATGACGTCATAACTAAGTCACTCGTATCCCGTCACTCTATTAGCCATACAGCGATCAAGGCGAAAATACATGCACTTGTCGAGTCGTTCTTGTCTGACGTTCGGACGTAGGATTTCCAGATTTAACGGCCATAAGCTGTATAGAGGAGCATGCTTACTAAACGGATATATTTTGGTGTCTAGAGCAGTGTATTTTACTTAGAAGCGTGCAAATGGTTATATGCGAGCTTATTCCATCATATCCGGTGTCTGTTTCCATATCTTTAATGTTTTAGGTCTCGTAAAAGGAGTGCATTTTCGCAACCAGCCAGTCTTCCCGATAGCTTATGGAGTTCGGATTGCAATCTTGTTCGTAGAAAGCTATCCAGGCTTCCAAAGCAGTCATTATAAATGTATTATACACCTCATTGTTGCAATGCATCTAATGTATTTCCATACCACGTTTATTTTTATCTCACTCTCGCTTGGCGGCAGCAGGCTAATGTATCGCACCTCTCCATGTACATAATACCCAAGCCTGAGTGACGTTTGCCATAGATAGTTTTATCTTTAAGGGAGTGAGCGATTGTTCCACAGAAATCGAGTTTGCTCCAAAAGCAATGAGATCTTGGTTATCGAAGTCCGATGGTAGGATCGTATGTCTTGGAAATGGCTTCATCCGCACCAAATAACGTTCCAAAATGTGCGGCGACGTCCGTGTATGCGTACTTGCTGCGGCATCAGCCGACACAATGCTGCCCAGCTCTTGTACATGCTTACAAGAATAACCATAAAAGTAGGAACTTCACAGGATCGAGCGCACACAACTTCGTTTCCTATCAGATTAGATGTTAGAGCAATGGACCGTCGGGTACGCAAAGTACTAAGGAATTGATCTGTTCTGTGCGAATCGTTGGACATCAGTTCTAGCCAGTAGCCGTTTTCTTCGACTTGCATTGAAAGTCGCCTATGTCCCGCAACTAATGACCAGGATAGCGGTTTGCATTAGTGGGGTAAGCTCTTATAGTGCGATTGCTTGTTTGCCGCTGAAGTAACGACATCTCATTCCAGGAAGCAGTCATCGCATGCCTTTCATGCCACGCGGCGGAGACGCAGGAACGCTATATTTGTGGGAACCTAATCATGCACCATCTTCCCAAAATGGTCAAAGGTGATGACTCGCTTCGCAAATTCTGCGCGCGACCTGACTCGCGACGATAGCGCAACGCATACAAGTACCAAAAACTTCTCACTCCCAGCATCATATACAAACGCCATAGGCCTGCTGCATGAGCATATTTCTAATGCGTAGTTCCCCTCCAAACACTCGCTCTTCGCCGCCGTGGCGCCAGGAGCAACTGAACACCCTGCACCAGCACCCGCCCCTGCCGGGACGCGGAATAAGGCGCTGAGAGTCGTATCAGCTGCGATTATTCACACTAAGTTTACCTGCCACACGCTAGATGGGCACTGCTACCTCACCAGCGGTAGAACGCGGGTAACGCCCGTCCTGCGCCCGCACTGGCACTTCGGCCGCCGGCCTCTGTCAAGGCCACTCCGACATCGTGTCGCCGTGCGGCTTACCGCGCCCCGTATTCCCAGCGTGGCCATGTCTCCATCAAGCCGCAATCCCTGCAGCGGAGCGTGCCCGGCTTGAGCACGATTTCCAGCGAGCAGGGACCGAGCCCGACGATGCTTCGTCCGAGGATGATGGCGCGTCATTGTAGGTGCAGATTGCCGGGCCCGGCGCGTGCCGCCAGCGCGTGGGGAGCCGCCAGCGCCGGACTGAAGGCTGCATAATGCATCGCAGACGACTCGGTGTCCGCCACCAACGGCGCATCCATCTTCGGGTGCCCCGGAGGAAGAAAAGACGATGGTGCCTCCGAGATTGCTTTCGGGTCCCGATGCGTGCATGGCAGTCGGCTCTGGCATATGCAGAAGATGGGGCCGCTTTTAGGGAGCGCGGGCATCAATATAATATGGCCTCTGGGGCCGGAGTGCCAGGAAAGTGTCAAGGCATTGATGGATGCTGGTAACGACAGCCTACCAGAAGTCGCATTACCGTTCCGGCGCCAGTTAATCTCTGTCGTTAACTGTTCGCAACTGTACTGAAGTCATATCTTTCAATGTCCCTTAACCATGTGAGTGTCTGGGGAGAGCACATCGTCTGTTTCAACGTGTATTCCGCAAGCAGCGTTGTGTTTGCATGCTGCACTACAACACTCACAAATCGAGACAGAGGCATACTCTAGACACAATCTGTCTGCTACAGTTGAGTTGCACTCTGTCAAACGCACACGCACTTACGCACGCACGCACTTACGCACATACACAGTCTAGTCCTGGAGAGCGCTACACGTTCTGGTAATAAATCAGTCGATTTTCCGGAAACTCGAACCAAAATCGCTACATTCTGAGCCACCGTCGCACGGAAAAGACCACACGGTCTACGCAACATAGATCGAGATCATCGATAGAAACGGAAAGGTTCAGGATACGCTTTTCTTACGATTAAGACTAGGCACATAATATACAAGACCTATTACACTCAACGTCTTTCTAAATGCCGTACATGCAGAAGCATCCAAGAGCCCAACCACCATCCCAAAATCCCAGCGACGAACACCAAGTGCGTGACGATAGCATGAATACAGGTACAACTCAGTTTAATTGCCGCTACGTCACTGACTAATGCACGAAGATTTTCATTGATTGAACTGAACTACTGGGCAACACAACCCGTACAAGTGTCATACGGTGTAATTACCTCGCGACCTCTTATACGGCATCGCTTGCGACGTCACCCGGCCATGCGTCTGGCGGACGCATGCAGACAGGCGGACACCGCCGCCGCGCCGCAGTCACCGAGCCCAACCGTCACCCGCCTTCGGTCGTCTCCCCCGCCGCAGGAACCTGCGGTCGCCGGCGAGCGCCGTCCGCGGGGAGGCGACGCCCCACGCTTGCGCCACACCGACCGCCGTCGGCGGAGAGGCGACGCCCCACGTCTACGTCACACGTCACAGGACAGCGTCACACCGACCGCCATGGGCGGGGAGGCGACGTCACAGGACAGCGTCACACCGATCGCCGTCGGCGGGCAGGCGACGCCCCACGTCTACGTCACACGTCACAGGCAGCGCCACATCGATCGCCGTCGGCGGGCAGGCGACGCCCCACGTCTACGTCACACGTCACAGACAGCGTCACACCGACCGCCGTCGGCGGGGGAGGCGACGTCCCCACGTCTACGTCACACGTCACAGGACAGCGTCACACCGATCCGCCGTCGGCGGGGAGGCGACGCCCCACGTCTACGTCACACGTCCACAGGAACAGCGTCCACACCGATCGCCGTCGGCGGGGAGGCGACGTCCCCCTGTCTACGTCACACGTCACAGGACAGCGTCACACCGACGCCGTCGGGGGGAGGCGACGTCCCACGTCTACGTCACACGGTCACGGACAGCGTCACACCGATCGCCGTCGGCGGGGAGGCGACGCCCCACGTCTACGTCACACGTCACAAGGCCGCGTCACGCTGACGGCGCAGCCGCGGCACAAAGACAAGCCAGTCAGGCTGCAATAGGAGCCCCGTGATACCGCACCGCGAGAGCTGATCCGGTTCTAGACGCCTCCTCACGTCGGGCCAGGTGGGATTACCAGTAGTCACATACATGAACTGCCACTTTCGCAAATCAATGAACTGAGTGAAAGCACAAAAGTTCGATGCACGAGAGCGCCCACATTGCAAGTCACCCAGGCGGCCCATCGCGTCGCTACCTTTCGACCATGGCTCGAGCATGCTTAATAATGATTGAGGCTTTACGTCTCACCGACTGTCAGGGCCATTTCGAAACGGATGCCTTTACTAGGGATCATGTGGGATGGGATGGCGGCGTGGCAGGGGCTCCAACTCAAGACCAAGGGGTGTAGGGTCGACCGCCATAACCGCTGTGTCGCCAACTCCACTTCAAGCATGCTATCCAATTTGAAAAAAACATTCCTAGTCTAGGGGCGCGACCATATTTACTCGCACTCAGTAATTTAGTTGGAAAGGGAGGACGAGCACGTGCACAAAGGAGCCAGTCGCGGGTCACAGTGGGCAAGCCCAGCGCCATCACGGCTTCCTCGAGCAGCCGCCGTCACCAGTCTTCTTCGTGACTACCGCGCGAGGGGTCCCGACAGCTGCAGTCCGGTATCGAGGCCGCTCCGACCGCATATATCACATATCTATCGCACTATAGCACAGCGCCGTTGCACAAAAAAGCAGGAAATGACGCACAACAAACGCGCAGACAAAACGACGTGCACGTCATCAACCACGTCAACAAGGACAAGCAACAGGACAGTGGAACTGACGATTCTACATTACAAAAAAAAACATCAGTCTGCTTCATTACGTTGGTTTGGATCAGGCATGGGGACGAAGCTGGCTTCAGCTTTGCGAATCTGGGAATTATCTACCACGGCTTCGGGTTCGGTTGAGAGTCCTTCACATTGGCATGATGCCCCCACGAGAAGTCTTGCCCGACCAGTCATCACAACATACCGCACAAGTTATCATGGCTACGACGGAATACTACGACGACGCAACGTCTATGACTGAAAGCCAAGACCAGCCGGTCGCTCCCAGGACCAACTCACACCTGCCGATGGCCGGCGAACTAACTGCGCGAAACGGCATGCGTTTACTACCACACAAGACAAGAGCTAACTGTGCACAGGAAACTAACTGTGCACGCGACGGCGAGAACGTACTACCACACAAGACGAGGACCTTAGTCAGAAAACATCCTTTTTAGTTGTGCTAAATCCCATTTCAATTTGCTTCACTTGAAAAATATTGATGATATCTTCCGATCTGATATTTTTGACAATTGGATTTAGCAGACTAAGCGAAATTTGTTTTGGTTGCGTACAACACCGCTGCACTAAAATGGGCCTCAGCGGAGGACTCGTAATTGTAAACTGCTTCGTTGGCCTTTGCCTTGATTCCTAAGTTCGAGGACACTTACTTCAGCTTCGCCTTCGCGGGTAGAACGTTCAAGGTCCTGGCTTTGGACTATCATGTCCTCGTCTTGGCCCCCGACAAGGCTTGGAGGCCAGAAGCACGGCTTCGTCCCTAAGCCAGAAGAGGGGGCCAACGAATACATCGACCCAGACAAACATGATGAAAGCTTAACTCCTGACTTCGGGCGGCCGTGGCTTGACCGCCCCGACGTCCACGCCCGCCTACTGAGCCCGAGCGCTGTCCCGCCGTCAGCGGGCCGCGGCCGCCGAGAACCGTTCTCGGTGGCCGCGGCCGCGAGCGGTGTTGCTCTTTCCTCCGCGCGCGCGGTGGCGCGCCGCTGACGAGCGCGGCGCGGCTGCGCGGGAGCCGCCGCCGGACCGAGGTCGGCCGGCGCTCGCCGACGCCGGCGCCAGCGCCGTCGGATGCGGCGCGCCGGCTCCCCCCGACCGCTCCGGGGGCCCGCGGCACCGCGCGCGCCGCCGGCGGCGGCCGCCCAGCGCCGCGGACAGGACGTGCCCGCTAGGGACACCGGACCGAGGTTAGGTTACAGACGCCGAGCGTCGGAAGCGGTCGGGGCTCGCCTTGGAGGATCGGCGCAGTCGGTTGTCGAAGCAGGCGACTGGCGATATGCTGAAGGCATGCTTCAGGTGCCGCTGACTCTAAACACCTGGTTTTGCACGTGGTTCACGACTGCAGCCATCCACTAAGGGTATCCCAAACAACGTGAGTGGTCAAACATGGGATGTCTAAAGAAATAAAAACCACATTTCACCATGGACAAAACGTCTGTTTTAAAACACACTGCAGACGGAGTTCACAAACTGCAGACGACTTTACACCATAAAATGACAACACTAAGCTCTTTAAACTGCTGCTGGCAAAGTCTCGTTGTGTCACAAACTTGCAATTGAAAGTAAGATCAGAATGGCCAATAATTTAGTGCTAAAAACATTGCTAATTATTGAATTGCTAAAAACAGCTATCAACATGCACTAACATAATCCACACTTAAACTTGTATACTATATATATTAAGTTTGTTCATCTTACATATGCAAGCAGGCTTGTATCATATCTGATGCTTGATTCAATATCATCAAATGTGAAAAAGTTACTTTAAATGTAGTGCCAAGAGAACAAAATATGGGAATTACTTACCCACTTCCAAAACTGGAAAAAAAAAACATATTGATCCAATCCCAGGAGGGCATATTTCATGACACACAATCTGCATATGAGATGACACAAGCTTGCTATTTATTTCATCTAGCCTTGGCCATAGCATACTTCCAGCAGTCCAAGTGGTGGTTTAGAGTCAGGTATGGATTTATTCAGCATTGTGACAATTGACAATGAAAAATAAGCTATTGCCCTTGGACATTATTGGTAGCAGACACTCCTTAACATACCCAAACAAAGGATACAGTAATCTAAGATAGCTATAACCTGAACTATCCTCTGGTTCCTGGATGAATTGGCACACAAATCAGGATAAAAAATACTGTGCTTGCTGCCTAGAAATTACAATAGTACGACTCGTGCCGATTTTAAAAACAAGTGTTTTTTACCCACTGAACATGCTACTCATTTTAACACCTTGAAAAGGCCTGCTGATTTGCCTGGGGCATGCTATATTTCCTCATGTTATAGCTTTATTCAAGCCATATGGCACACTAGCACAACCATGTTACACATGGGGCTCACAATTCAGCTCACAGAAATCATACAGAATGTGACAGCTCATGCCTCAAAGCAGGGTTTTCCCAATTGTCTGAATGAGTGGACTCACCTTACAGCTCAACCCAAAACAATTAACTTATCAGTCAATACATAATTCTGCTTCAGCTAAACACAAGTCTGACTGGTATAAAGCATTTATAAATATTTTCAACATTTGATTCTGGCACAGACACCTGGGCTATTACCTTGGCTTCAAAGTACAAGCGGCATCGACAGATTGACAAAGTTAGGATATATTTCATGTTAGTTTTGGCAACATTTGTGGTCTCTTTCACACACACACACACACACACCCCTTCCAAACCATGCAGTTATACATGACACACAATTTCCATATCTCCTATACACCTACTGTCATAAAATAGGCATTCCATTTTCCAAATATAGAGTATTGCCAACCTGCAGACAGCTTTTTACCTTCTCCACTTATGCACAGGACCATTCCTCCAATGACCATCAATATCTAGAGTAATTTTTGAAAGTAGATGTTATTTTTTACAAGGTCTGCTTCTTTGCAGGCATAAGTGTGCTGGTATTGCTGATTTTTAGATGAGCTAATAAAGCCCCAATAATAATCATCTTTGGCTTATGGGTGACACACAAACAAAAATCCTAACATTCCACATCACTATCAAACTTTGTATGCCATACACTACAGAACATATGTTATGAATGTTTGAGCTATCTATGGCATGTGCCCAGCATTGAAAAACATTGGAAAACTGGGATGCTTCTGATCAGGCTGCCACTTAAGGACATTGCTATTGACTAGCTGGCACAAATTTGGAAAGGCAGCAATGGTTAATGAATTTCATGATGACTGTGCTGAACAAGGTAATCAACAAACAGCCCAATTCTGGAACTGTACCAAGCCAAACCAAGGTTTGCTGCTACATTCAACCAGTGTGGTCCTGCCTTTGGACCTTGGACATTTTGTCAAAGGCAGTCCCTATTTGTGCATAGAGCATTGGTTAATCCAATGCATATAGACAAATCTGGCTTTAACACCAACTTGCACTATGGAAATGAAATGGCTCGAAACAGCCTTGCCCTGCAATGCTAACCAGATCACCCCATGTCTCAAATCAGCAAGAACCTTAATGACTAGCAACCTGTTTGATTGCAGTTACCTAAACCTTCTCTTAACATTTCGCGACTTAACCATCACCTAATGATGAAGAAAAAATTACAACAATTGAACTGACACCGGCCACCGCGCCCCGGCTTTGAGAACCACGCTGATCAAGGCCGTGTAAAAAAAGGTAAGACGTCCAGTGATTCTCGCTGCAACTTTCTCACTGAACGTTGTCTTGACGCCACTGGTGCTCAGACTTCATCACTTGAGCGGCGGGCCTCAAAAGACGTCAGACTCAGTGCTGAGGAGGCAACCGTGACATCAAAATAGCCGTGCAATTCACGAGGAAGCCACAGGTGGGAGGTGTATAAGACCAGCGAACAATTACCTTAATTTTATTGTAAATGTGATGATGTGCTTCGCAAGCGTATGCGGCAAACCTAAAGAGCGTTCCACATTCGTGTGGGGTTTTGCAATGAAAACGCGATCTTGAAGATCACTCAGTGCACTTCATACCCTTGCCCTTCTTAAGACACGAGTCTCTCTAGTTCTGAACCACATCCCGCGCAGACATGCAACCTATTTCGTGTGGGTTATGTCAAGGACACCCAATCAACCATCACGCCATGGGTGTCTGTTGCTTGAAGTTATCATGCGGTCAAATTCGTGGAAGTCACCACAAGGAGACGGAACGACGAACTTCGCGGATTTTTTTCACTTAAGTTCAGCTCATCCATCAATATATATGTATGTATATAAGAAGTAAAACCTTGATGCCAAGGACAACAGTCGTTATCACCTATGCAATTTGTTAACATTTTGATCCATTGCGTATCAGCACCGGAGCAAGAGTACACTGGTACAAAGTTGCTATGGAAAACATGTAGGTATATTTAACCGATATCGCTAGACATAACAACGGTCAAAGCTGAGAAACACAATGCGACACGACATCTCTACGCATCAGCAGAGCAGCTTGAAAAGTACAAAAACCTCGCGACGAAATACTTGCTTGACTCCGTACAAGAAGGGGCTGCCTTTAATTCGCAAACAATATGTAGACCCATGATATTCGATGGCGGATTTTTGGGTAACTATGAAGTGAATCAAAAATCTTCGACCGACAGAATTGCTGCAACGCCCTAATACGGAAAAGCTTTCAATTTTCAGATGAGTGTCACACACAGATGAGTGGTCTCAGCTGAGCGAACGGTCTGGGCTAGGTGGAGTGTTTCCTGTACGGTCAGACCTTCCCAATATTGCAGTACCCTGCTGTACAAACTAAAAATGGGTTGAACTGACGCAATATACTCCACACGAAGCACAACAATGGTTATAAATGTTTGCAGCGACAGATCGTATATTTACACATGTATACGTATATATATATATATATATATATATATATATATGTGTGTGTGTGTGTGTGTGTATATATCACCTTCTTTTACTCAAGTTTGCAGTGTTAGTGTGCGTAGCCACAGCTATCAACCACGGAGGCTTGGTCGTTCACTTGCAATCCCTGTTCTGCAAATGTTATCCTGGCTGACACGGTGTCTCTTGCCGACACAGGACCTTCCCTTAAGCACTGTGGGCCCCTGACCTACACAGGGACCCTCATTGCTGTAGTGCTCTCGACCAAAGCAAATCATGGGTCCCGACCTTTTCTTATTCGGCAAACGTGCCCCCAGAGCTCAGACCGATACTGAGCCGGCTGCTTGGTCTTGGCGGTAAGAAGAGGCCCACGGGGCACCATGGAATAAGAGGCATTATTCCATGGTGTCCCGAAACGGTGCATGAGGCTATCTGACTTATATTCGAGGAACTGACCCCGCGGGCCGAAGTGACATACATCCAACACTTCCCGCCCTTCCGTCGGGCACCTGACCGTCAGTCCTGAGGAACTCTTCGGTCCCCTCAGCAGGCCCCCTCAAACAATGCCCTAGGCCGGCTGTGGCTCTGCTAATGCAAGACCGTTGTCAGGCACTGTGGTCCCCCGACTGACGCAGGAGACCCTCATTAACTCAGCGACCCGGGCAACATAATTCGCGGGCTCCGACCTTGTACATGTCTGCGAAATGTGTCGTCAGTCGCAGACCTGACGCTGGAGTACCCTGGTAGCGAATCCAATGTGTGCCACGATCGTTAAGGCTCCACTACAGGGGCACAGTTTTGCAAAATAGCAAGGGGGCGGAGCGGAGAAAGTCTAGCGTTAAATAAGCAAAAACACACTTCGTCCCAGATTCGAACCACTTTAACGTTGCTAAGTTTAATCCTCCTCCCCACTGAATAGGAAACTACAGCCCAGCTCTCATACGTCTTCTCACTCCGTCTCAAGGAAAGATCCTGTTCTCAACCGACACCCATGTGGCGAATGTTTTCATGAGATCGGGGAGATCATCCTCTTCTCTAGTGCCCGTGCCCCTGTCCAGGCTGTTCACCCCCATCCCGGTTGAAGTGTTCAAGCTTTCGCGTGGCGTGTTTAAGAGGTATCGACGCTGCCAAACGTAATTCCATACGTTTTAGACCCTTGCAACGCGTTGTTAAGGAACTACGAGCCGATAAAAAACCCGATGACTTCACGACCCTTCTTTTAAATTTGCTTTTGCGACCACAGTTAACGGAGCATAATATTTGGAATTGTGTTTCGGAAACCCAAGTAACCACATCTTCCTGGGACATGAATCAATATAGCTTTCATAGCCAATGGGGGCACTTATAGTTATGTAGTTTGATTCGTTACCTAAGTTGTTTGACCTCATTTTTTGAAAAGCATGTTGCCTTCAATTTTCTTAACATCGACATGCAATTGAAGAACAAGCTATGGGAGCTCAGACTAAATGAAGAGACCAATGGAATCTTCCATACATCGGCCGTAAATCGAATCTGAATACTGGCGCATCACCCACGGGGCACGCCGTGAGCCGACCAGTCAGTATCGGGTCACCGGGCGTCAGTGGCACAGGCACGGGTGGCATGAGGGTGACCCCCTTCGCCCTTAGGTGCCGAAGGGTGGCGGACAACGGACGAAGGGCCTAAAGGGCTTGCCGGATGTCGCATTGGGAGTTCCTGCATTTACGGGCCGAAGAGGGGTACGATTAGAAGGCTGAAGGGTCCGAAAGACTTGCTGTAGGCTACACTGTAGGGAGTGTTTCACATTTGTATGGGCTATTAACTGAGATAGCTTTTTAGAAGATCATTCGGTGCAGTTCATAGCTCTGCCCTTCTCAAGGCCGAAACCCGTCTAGTTTCTGAGTTAGACGTCCGCGCATTGTGCAGACTATTTCGTGCAGACTATTTCAAGGCCACTCAAGCTTGCATAACGGTACAGAAACGTTGCTAAAATATTGCCACTGCAATGGCCACGTGGCATTCGAGCTTTTTGCGCCTGGCGTACGTGAGCACGATTCATGGAACTACCGGCTTTCAACTGGCCCTCAAACAATGCTATTACATTTTGTGCTACATAGTACAGGGCGTTGGACATTGGAGCTAGTTATTTCGGAACTAAGTTATATAAACAAATAGCTGAGGAATGACGTCATAACTGAAGATGCAAATGCAAGCAACTAACAGCAAAACACGGATGGCAGGACACGATAAAATGAAAATTGTCAAATAAGCACACAAGGACGCTCGGGTTCTGGAAACGCTGTACCCATTATTGCAACATACCTAATTGAGTTGGAGTTCTACAAGTGAGTCACCCCGTACGTTGGAAGTCAGCCCGCTCGTCATCCGATGACATGTTGCATTGGCAGCTTGGCAGCCCTCTTACACCATATAAACGTGCTAGGACGCAATCATACGATGACGCATGGAGGAGCATATTCATTAAGGAGCTGAATAGTGTTGTCTAGAGCAGCATTGGACACTTTAAAGTTATACGGTACAAATAATTATAAGTGACTTATGCAAATAATTGTAATGATTAAATAAATACAAATAATTATAATAAATAAAATACAAATAGATCCAAGCGAGCTTATGTAATGATATCGGATGCGTGCCTCTATTTTTTCGAATGTGGAAAATGCGCTTTCAGGATGCCGGCCCCAGGGTCGAGACCTCAGTTGTTAGTGCGAGGGCCTGAGAACTAGATTGAGAACCAGTTTTCGGGGACAATTTGACCTCTGTTTTAACTGGAGACAACCAATGCCGAACAGCTCACTTCATGTTGGTGTGAGTCCTGGAGGGGCATTTCCCAAGCAGGAACAGGGCCGGAGACAGCGATTTGCATTTTGAGAGGTCAGTGGAACAATCGCGGGGGGGGGGCCTTCTGTTGGTCAGGGGCTCACAGCGCCTAACATTACCCATGGAATATTTTCTGAATAGAGACATGGGCTGGACTCCGAATGCCAGAGGCGACGAAAGCGCTTTGACAAAGAAACGAAATATGAGAGCTTATGATGAGAGTTTATACTGAGTCAATGAAACGCTCTGTGTCCGTTAGGAGCTCCAGTGCGGAACGGGGGCCCTCCATCCCCATTTCAGCTGAGGTTGGGTTAGGCCGAACTGGAGTGTCTGCCAATTATCGGACCACCTGCAGCGATAAGGGACCTTGTTGCGTCAATGAGGGCCTCTGCATCGATCTGAGGTCAGGTGCCCGATTCAGAGGTTTTCCCGCGTCAGGGATGGCACCAATGTTTTATGTTCCCTCTAAGAACTTTCGGGCCGACCAATCGATCCCACCTCCACTTCGCCAGAACAACCCCAGGGCAGAAGGCAGGCACCTCAAAGGCAGGCACCCCGAAGGCAGACACCCCGAAGGCAGGCACCGAGAAGGCAGACACCCCGAAGGCAGGCACCGAAAAGGCAGACACCCCGAAGGCAGGCACCCCGAAGGCAGGCACCCCGAAGGCAGACACCCCGGAGGCAGGCACCGAGAAGGCAGACACCCTGCGCTGAGGCGGAACCGAATAGCCCTTCAATCCCTGGCCGCGACCGGAAGTGTGCCTCCCAATGTCCTATGCGCGAGGCGACTCGCCCGGAAAAATGCAAGAGGCACCATTAATGTTGAAAGAGTTGATCGAATTGTGGTCAGAATGCGAACAGCAAACTTTACGTCTGCTTACGAACGTTCGTCCTTTTGTAGAAACGACATGCGAATTAAATAATTAAACAGCAAATTTTGAGCACGCGCGCTGGCAATTTTAGGAGCAAGAGCAGCTATGACCGGTGTTGCAGTTTTCGTAAAATTGAACTACACTCCAGGGAACAACAGGGTGCGGACTATATATCTATATGCATATGTTTACCAGCTATACATCACATATGATGGAAAAAGCTGACTTATAAATATTGGCATACCTCTAAATACCTCTAAATATCTGATATCTATAAAAAATCTAATATCTAAATCTATCTAATAAATATCTAAATACCATACCTCAGTTCTCTAAACAGCTAAATTTCTCTACTTCGTAAATATGATCCAAATACGTCATTGTTTGATCGCGCTATCGTTCCTTGCATAATGTTGATTGAGAACCGATTGACGGCCGCTATATCTGTAAATGGTGCTCACGAACGCCAGACATGGACGGCTCGACAATTATGTTTTCTTCCGCATGACCAGTGGAATGGTAGGGCTTAAATGACGTCATTATTTCGTCATGGATGCCTGGGTGATATTGGAAAAGTTTGAGTAAAAAAGTATTCATATCTTTGCAGCGTGTATCTCAGAAAGGGCTGTGAACTGCACCGAATGATCTTCAAGATAGCCATTTCAGTTCAAACCCCCATACAAATGTGGAACACTCTCTTTAAAAAGTGCGAAATGAATAGTGCCAGCGCCGTAGCTAATCTACGTTCGGTTTCAGTTAAAGAGATAATAATGCTAGAAAATCCTGCTTCCTTGAAATCGAGAGCGCCAAATTCCGGCGATTTTTTTGGTGGAAGACCGTTTACCACCAGCGGATCCTTGTCAACGCTGTGCCCCACTTCTTCCCCCCCCCCCCCCCCCCCCCCCCCCCCCTCCTTCTTGTACCAAGGCTCTGGCTTACGCCTATGCAGGGTGCGATTGGTTCACGCTGTCTGGAACCATAAACGTGATCTTTAAACCTACATACACTTTGGAGCCTGTATAAAGGAAGAATTAATTTTGATCGACCTCACGTACCTGCCATTCAAGCCGTGACAACTAGGAGCTGATTTGTATTTCAAAGACATAGTGTGCATCCAGCTTCGCCAGTTTCCAAGTCGTCGTTAATAACAAGTTATGTCACTGACCATTTGTTCATGTTGTTTGATGTTTTCGTAAACAAGTAAAATAAAACGCTCCAAGCCATGATGGCTATTCCGTGCCGTGGGTTTTGTGCACCTACGCAGTTGTATTAAATGTTTCGCGCTGCATATATCCCTCACACGATTGCTTCAGATGTTCGAACTATTGTGCTCAATAATGTAACTGCGACTTAGACGTGTTTCCCTGGGCCCAATAACGACTGTAGCTCCGCGTGCTCTCCAGCGTTTGTGCGCTTTATCAGCCCGTATTCTGAGTGTGGCTCCGTTTTGTGGCTTTCGCCAGGTGGCACATAAGAAGGCTTACAAATGGAACAAAACGGCAAGTTTAAACTACGTAAATAACGCCACAAACTTCAGGATGATTCGTGGAAAGCTGTGTGCGCATCTATGCGTGGCTGAAATGAGTGAATAGGCTGGGTGAAATGCACAAATGTGTGCCTCTCCGTGCCGTGTTTCGTGGAGAATATGATAACCTTCGTCCATATTGATGTTTGTTCACTAATCAGCAATGTGATTGGTGTAGCTAGGAAAGATATTCTGTGACGGCAGGAGTTCGTCCTGTTCTGCGCATTACTTACTTCCACATCCCGCCAGGTGTTTATGGGTGCTCCCCCCCCCCCCCTTCGGTGCATGGTACTTTCTCATGAAAGGTCGCAAGGAAGTGTTGTAGACATTTGGCCCAAATCCTCAGTGTGGTGACCTGTGTTGAATAACTCGTATTTGTTTTAAATTGTGTTAGGCAGCGACACGCAAAACAATGAACTTCTTTCGACTTGGATGGAAACTTTTCTGCATGTTTAGCACCTTTCCCTGGATAATGTGCACTAAGGCTGTTGAATGGGTTTAATTATCACTGATGATACAGATCCTTTTGCTGACGAGGTCACTGACCGTTTTGAAACATGCCATGAATGGATGTATATTGTGAAGTCGTTACTCGCGTGAGTGTTTTCGCAATGGTAGCTTTGGATTGCATCTTGGGAGATAACCTAATTTCTTTTCGGAAACAGCCGGCGCCCAATGGACAGGCGTTTTATGGTGATAGCACCATGACTTCTTTCGTTCCGTCTTTTAGTCTATGTTTCTCTCTCCGTTGAATAAAGTCTCGTATTTATCCCAAGTTTGGCCTATGTGATTATTTGGTTTTTTGCCGAAAATGAGCAAGAAATCCACCTCGTGACGTCATCTTAGCCATTCTCGCCTGGAACGAGTAAGCCACAAACGTTCATTGACCAGCCAGTCATGACTTTCACGAACGCGTCGTCAGCGTTCTGCCGTGAGCCGTCTCGCTTTACTGCGTCCCATGAAATGCACGGCATTCAGGACGCTTCGAGCTATCGCTACCAGAACGACGTGAGTGCCAGATTTGGCAGCAGTGAGGTCGCAGTGAGATGTTGCGACCTCAGGCGTGATGGAGGTAATCCCAATTTATGGTGATTTGTTTTTAACTTTAAGCACAAGCATCAGAGTGGAAGGTGACCAATGCATGATTGGACGATAAATTGACGATGAACTCAAAAGCAGCACTAAAACCATACACACAACAATAACTTTTCGGATCCTTATTTTACGCGACAGACCAATAATTTCAAGCGCACCTTGGACAAGTGTTGACCCAGTCGTTGCCAGCTTAGTTTTGGTCGTCTAATTCAGAAAAAGTAGCAACCATCTTTGTAGAATGTTATTGCCCACTATCATGCCCCATCTTTTCTTGTGAGTCCGACAATACTTTTCAGCGGCGCAAACGTGGCATAAAACTGTAGTTGATTTCAAATGAACATAAACTTAAGTTACCTCCGAGGACCGAGTGTCGATGCGTGGGAACGTGGGAAGTGTTTTAGGGTTCAGATGTAATTTTAATGCATTTTTGTTTCGTTGCGGCGGGACCATCTCCTCAACCTAGGGCAGTCTTGACTGGACGTAGATAAGGATCTCATCACCATAATCTTTTTCCGACGCCCGACAGAACAACACGAGCAGAACCCAAACAACGCCGTCATAAACATCATAGTGACACACCCGCATAGTCCAGGCGATGGACACGTGACAGGTGATCTGTTGTGACAGGCTTCTGGCATCTTGTGTGCTGGATGACAGCTGCTTGAATGTCTCGACGAGGTCTCAGCGACGTCTCAGCGGAGCAAGCAGTCTGAAGAGGACAAAGGTCAAAAGTCTGTGACGTCTGTTAACAATCCGCAGTCTGTCGAACGTTGCTGGGGGTACGCCGGCGGCGGTGCGTACCCCGCAGGCTAGCTCCGGTCGCACCGCCACACGGAGGTCATAAGCTGGGCAGAGGCTACAGTGCATCAAGATGGATTCTGTCGTAAACAAAGCCACATACTCAAAAGTTTTCCTCAGACAGGAGGAATGCCTAATTTTCTCCGAAACTCTATGCATTTGTACCAGATTCCCGCGAAACCACTGGGCATTTTCTAACGTTCTCGTGAACATGCCTTGTAATGGCTCGGCAGGGAGAGGCTTGTCTCTTCCCTTGTCTACGTCTCCGGCTGAACACGGACACGCGCAGTTTGATCCGGGGAAGTGCAGGGTTGTGGTGCACCTGCTTCTCTCTCAGGCATATCACATGCAACTTTCAGTGTTGATACCCACCGGACCTTCACGCATTGAACGCCTGTCAGACTTACTACGCAACCGAAACGAAGCATAGGACTTTCACCCTTCGTGTTGCTTCAGCTGTGGGGGAGGGACATAACCATTCGCCGGAGGAGAACCTAGCCCGTGCCGAAACAGAGAGGCTCAGCGTACCGGTCAGAAGCATGCGTAAAAACTGCAGAGGTGTGAGGCAGAGGCGTGCTCCGCTGGGGCACCACTGCGCAGCTCCTGATCGATGTAACATGGCCCGCTACAGCCCGATGTTATGCCCGCTCGCGGTAGTCCTGGTTCTTGTTGAAAGCAGCTCGTTCACTGAGTTTATACCGGCGTTGTGGGATGAAGAAGCGGTGACAAACTGCCCCGCGAAATGCTCAGTGATTCGACCTGCTTGTCGCGATGCTAACTTCTCCCGACTAACTCCAACCGACGATGCTATATACAGCTGTCGGACTGCTGGTTGCTGGTGCTTCCGCGACGAGCCGCAACGCTCGCACCTGCGAGTTCAGAGCCGTCGTAGTGTGTGAAGGAAATTCATGCATGCTTACGTCATAGATAACACACAGGTAATCGGACAGCTAAAATATCTCCCCACACATCCATGCAGAGCCTGGGAACAGGTGCTCCTAGAAAGGATGAAACTTTGTACTCAAATACGCAACGCGTCAGAAGCTATCGCCCGCATAACGCGCCGGAGAACATTAACCTTGAACCTGATTAACCTTGAACCTGATTAAACCCTGCTCCCAGACCACCGCCCTCCAGCAGTCAGATTAACAGCAAAACACATCGCGGGAAGACCCCCACAAGCCGGCAGCTTCGGTCCCTTATGTCGATTCGTTCGCCGGCACCGCTTGTACATCACACAATGCAGGCACATAGAGTCTTGAACGGAATCTTCGTCCTCCGCCTCGAACCTCATCCGCAAAGGCCGACCTACGAGGCTACGTCGCACCACGCAGCACCATTCAAAACCGGCTCTCGTCGTTGGCTGTTGGTGCCAGCCATTTACACTGTCGGCCAAAGTCACAACGCACTGGGCTGAATCCGTTCTAGTGCCCCAGCCGCCCCGGTCGACATGTGTACTGGGTCATGCCTCAAGCAATTTAAATTAGGCAGGATGACTTTTCGAAGAGACTTAGACCTTAAAAAAGTGACGGCGTTTTCTCCCGATTCAGACTATGCCTAGCAGCCGAGCCTCTTAACCGTGTGGTCTGTGACTTGTGTGTTGCTTCATTTTCCTTGGTCTGTGACGATCAACTCAATTCAACCATTCTTCTTTTTCATCTCTGTTTTGTGTGTGACTTCTCTACAACCTTAGCCACGGAGGTGCGAGCGCGGGTCGGCAGATCTTAAGCTCGCGATTCATTATTGATTCATGATTCACTCGTGATTATGGTTCCCAGGTGCGCCTTGGAACAATTGCACACAGCAGTGTCTACAGCTGGACATTATTGTGTGTAATTGTGTACCACACAAAGGTCGACACGGGTTGATCTATCCGTCATCTATTCAAGGGGCTCGGACGCATACCATAGGGTGGGATCATGGCTTTACGTGGCGTACGGAAGAACTCTGATTTGCAAGTCACGTTTGAATGCATCATCAGCTGTCAAACGGCATGAGGCTATTTATGAAGGACTTATTTCTCACCAAATGCTGTGCAAGCCATCTGTGTCTGCTTACCATCCGTGTTGCTCGTTTGCTTGCATTGTGGTATGAACATGCCGAGACTGGTTGTCATTCTGTGTACACCGTCACTGAACGAACTTGGAGAATAAATAAAGTATTAAACGAAAGGTTCCTCAGTTAAACTCTGAGCTTCGTTAAAGGAAGCGGGAAAACAAAGTCACCAATTGCATATTTGCAATTGCATAGACAGCAGCAAGTACCTGAAAAAAATTATATTGTGGTGCCTATTGGTCATGAACAATGCTACTCTTGATATTAGTTCCATAGAATATATTTAGGCATGAAGGTATACCTGTTTCAGTATATCCAATGTTTCCCTGTGAAAGTGATATTTTGGCTGGTCTGAAGTACCTACTGCCTGTGGGCTTTCGGTGGCCAATTTTTGGTCACAAAAGGCATGCCCAAGTGTTTTGGATGCATTTCAACTAAAAAGTCACCATAAAAACTGAGGTAACTCATTTTGTCCTGAATGAGGCGGATTTTGTACCTAAGCCTAGGGCATTGCATGAGTTAATTCTTCGGCAGGCTCATCAAAATGATCCATAGTTCCAGATCCTGAAACGAATATATTGCAAAAATTTCACTCAGTGTTGGTCTTTAAAAAAACAGGTGAGGCAATGGGTGTTTCTAGATTTGTAGATCCTTGTGGAATTATGCTGCGGGCCAGATACGGATATCTCAAATCACAAAAGTGGCAGCTCTAGCTCGAGGCCATGTTAAAAGGAGTGCTCCACATTTGGGTTAGGTTTCAAGAGAAACAGGCTTTGTGAAGGTAGTTAGGTGCAGTTCACAGCCTTGCCTCTCTTAGTTAAACCCCCCTTTTTTCTGAATTATACGCCCGCGAAGCCGTGCAGACTATTTTGGGAGACCATTTCAGGTCACCACACATCCATGACGCCATCATAAAGTCATTTAAATCCTGCCGTCCCATTAGTCATGCGGCGGTCGAGGGCAAGAAAAATATAATTGTCGAGTGGTCATATCTGGCGTTCGTGAGCACGATTTCTAGATATAACGGCCAATGAATCCCAGTCGTTTCACGTGAGCTTATTTCATCACATCTGATGTTTGCTTGGATATCTTCAAACGTGGCCACTCCCTTCATAAGGAAATGTTAAAAATGTTCAAATAGGAAGCATTCCTTTTACAAGAAAAGGGAAATATCTTCCAATGTGGAGCATTCCCGTTAAAGAGACAGTACCGCATAGAAAAATATGAAAGCAAGCATCCAATCTAATGAAATAAGCTCACTTATTGCGGTGGGTGCACTTTTAAGTGGAAAAGACTAGTTTCGACAACACAATTACTCTATGTTGTAAATATGCGTCTCAATACGCAGTAACGCACGCACGCACCCTCAAACGCACCTTGTTCACGAACGCCAGATATGAACGACTCGACAACTATGTATCTTGGCCTTGATCGCTGCATGGCTAATGGAATGACAGGGTTTGAATGACTATTATGGCGTCATGGATGCGCGGTGACCTTGAAATAGTCTGCCCGAAACAATATGCACATGTTTATGGGCGTGTAACTCAGAAACTAAAAGGTTTTTGGTCTTAAGGTAGGGCAGGCCTGTAAACTGCACCAAATGCCCTCCATGGTGGCTATTTTAGTTACAAGCCCCATACAAACGTGGAACACTCCTTTAAAGCAAATTGCTACAGCTCGATGCACGCGTGCCTTGATGACCCCGGCTTTGTACTTCGACATTTATAGGCATCATGTAGGTATTTCCCAGGTTAGTACATTCGCGGAGCACGCTAATCTGATACGCCGCAGCAAACTCTGGCAACCAAGAGCAAGTCACAGAAGGTCAGTGGACTATTTACCACTCCCACTCCGCCTCGCCCCATCCGACCGTGACCTGCCCTCCGCCTCGCAGTAGCGGCGCGGCTCGTCTGCATGCCTGGGTGAGCCATGTTTGCCCGGGGCGCTGCTGATGTCTCTAATGGCCACTGTCAGCGATTAAGGCGCGCGTTGCCGTTGCCCGGCTGGCGAATACTGCGCAGTCAGACGGACGGCGATGGGCCAAACCAGAGGCAAGGGACAGACGACGACGGGACGATCCAGAGCCAAAGGACGAACGACGACGGGACGATCCAGAGCCAAAGAACGAACGACGACGGGACGATCCAGAGCCAAGGGATGGAAGACGACGAATCAAAAAGGGCCGAATTAGAGCCAAGGGATGAACTGCGACGGGCCGAATCAGAGCCACGGGACGAACGACGACGGGACGATCCAGAGCCAAAAGACGAACGACGACGGGACGATCCAGAGCCAAAAGACGAACGACGACGGGACGATCCAGAGCCAAAGGACGAACGACGACGGGACGATCCGGAGCCAAAAGACGAACGACGACGGGACGATCCGGAGCCAAAGGACGGAAGACGACGAATAAAAAAGGGCCGAATCAGAGCCAAGGGATGAACAACGACGAGCCGTATCAGAGCCATGGGACGAACGACGACGGAGGCACGGACGACGACGGGCCGATCCAGAGCTAAGGGATGGACGACGACGAACTGATCCAAGGCCAAGGGATGGGTGATAGACCGATCCAGAGCCAAGGGATGGACGACGACGGGCCGAACCTGAGCCAAGGGACAGACGACGACGGGACGATCCAGAGCCAAGGGACGGACGATAGACCGATCCAGAGCCAAGGGACGAACGACGACGGGACGATCCAGAGCCAAGGGATGGACGATAGACCGATCCAGAGCTAAGGGATGGATGACGACGGGCCGAACCTGAGCCAAGGGACGGACGACGACGGGACGATCCAGAGCCAAGGGCAACGGTCTGGCGACGCGCAACGACCGGCGGCGGCAGCCAACGGCAGCGGGCCACGTAACGCGGTGAGAGAGAATGTGGCTGCTTTTAAGGATGATCACGGCAGGGAAAAGTGAGCAGGACAAGGGTGTCGCAGAGGCGAGGGAGAAATGTCAGACTGGAGTGTCGAGACAGGCAGCGGGAGAAGGACCAGCAACGCCGTTTGATGGAACCTGCAAATTTACATTTGGTGTGTCATCAGTAGATTACCTCATTCGCTATACGTGAAACAAAAACAGACATGAACTGGTGCGAAGGCGAATTCGTTCTGATGGTATTTCAGCCACAGGTGGCTAAAAATGCAGATACGTTTTATTTAGAGGCCTGACGGTTGTTCTCACTATAAAAGTCACGCAACTGCACGGGGAATGCAGGCCAAGTACTACAATTTTCCGTAAAAAGGCGCAGTGTCCAGCCGCTCCATATTGCATGATGTTTTTATTTTTGCTGCAGCTTCAGCTGGGTTGACTGACTTGCAAATGTTACGCATTGGTGATGCATATTTTGCGGTATCTTGGCCTGTCAATCTGCAACGTATACGAAAGCTGATTTACGTGTAGGTTTGCGACAATAAGGCAAGACCAAGCACTTTTTCAGCAGCTGTTTGACTTTGAGCCGGTCTTTTTAAAAGAGTTCGCCATTTGTATGCGGTTAACGCTGCGGTTTCGATCATGACAGCATTGGTTGTGTTGATAATGTGCCAATGCTGGGGCTATTTAAGTTCTGGAAGTTATGTAATTAAAGCCACTTGGTGTATGTGTTTGAATTAGGCACCACGACAACGCGTTTTGAAGTTCATCTGTATGACTACCAATGCGACCAATGGCCGAAAGCTTAGTCCTTACCTGGGCTTGGTTTAGAACACGCTATCGACCATCGCTGCCATGCTGCACTATCCTTCCTTATAAAGATGATCGATCCAGAAACACATGCAATCATAATTGGTATCAATGATTCCAACAATTCACGAAGGTTCGGGATGTTCGCATATGGATATCGATGCGGAGATATATAATATCATGTATATCCGTATAAATATATATACCTCTCTTCCCTCTCTCTCCTCTCCCCTATCCCCCTCCCCTCTCCCCTCTCCTCTCTCCTCTCCTCTCCCCCTCTCCCCTCTCCCCCTTTCCCTCTCTCCCTCTCTCCCTCTCCTCTCTCTCTCTCCCTCTCTCCCTCTCTCCCCTCTCTCCCTCTCTTCCCCTCTCCCTCTCTCTCTCTCTCTCTTTCTTTTTCTCCCCTTTGGCCAAAGTTTTCAACAATCTTGGCAATGCTTGGAAAGCTAATAGCCTTTTCCTGACACTCTGACTACGATTGGTAACAGCTTATTATGAATAGTTGGAATGCATACAAAAAACAGACAAGTCAGGACCACAGGCAGAACAAATTATGCATCCCGGAATGGCCGTAGAGGGGTTTAACTGTACCATACAACCGCCATAAGACCGAAAAGAAGTGGGCTTTACGTGCAGTCATGACATCGGACAAAAGGACCGTAACTGACGTTTGCGGACCCGTGTGTCAATTAACGGTCACGTTCGCATGCGCCCGTGCCATTTGGGGGCGGATTGCTTTGTTGGTTTAACACTGGCTGCAGCCGCCACCCGCCTGACCAGGCCAGCTGCCTGTGAAATTAACACGTGGTCGATGAGGCGTCGTGGGTAGTCCACAAAATCCGCCACCGCCCACCGGCTCCGGTCGCTGGGCTGCAGCTGGAACTGACTTCGGCACGGCTGGCTCGCAGTCTGGGCAGCACGCGGCACGCCTGGCTCGCAGTCCGGGCAGCACGCGGCACGGCTGGCTCGCAAGCCGGGCAGCACGCGGCACGGCTGATTCGCAGCCCGGGCAGCACGCGGCACGGCTGGTTCGCAGTCCGGGCAGCACGCGGCACTGCTGGCTCGCAAGCCGGGCAGCATGCGGCACGGCTGGTTCACGAGCCAGCACGGCAGTGGCCACTCGTGGTAGTCAAGGTTTTCCGATCGGAGGTCATGGCGACCCTGCAATCATTGACTTGGAGGGCTGGGACAAGTTGCGGTGTCACGCACGGTTGCGTTCTCTTCACGCAAACCTACGGCGCGCTGCTCCTATTTAGGATCCGTAAACTTGGTGCAGAGCAAACACTCGGATACAGGGGCGGTATCGCTAGGCCCGAAACGAAAGGCCGGCACCCAAGTACAAAGTGGAATCGCTTCACAGAAGTCGTCATAGCGGGAGCAAACTTACTGGGGCTAAACTTTTCCACTTGACTAAAGACCGGTTCTGACACACCCTGCCGAGCGAAAGAGCGGCCTTCTTCGGAAGATCCGCCCTTGAAGCCAATCTAGCACTCTGCTAAACTCCGCTGCTCTGTACACGGCTGGTGGGACGGCTTCTGATATACTGTGACCCTCTGAGATATGTGAATGGTCACATAGCCATCAGACACTCGGACTCGGCATGCGCTGGTGTTTTGCCCCCAAACGAGCCGGAGGAGACATTACAACCCGTGAGCAGGGCAGTTCTGAAATCTGGTCGATAGTGGTGTGCATGTATTAGCATGGTATGATCACAAGTCTGGCTTTTTAAAGCCAGAACTGCACTTAGCAATAACCAGTGCTCACATGGATTGACCATCAGTCTTACAGATCTATGTATGATAAAGTATTTGAAAATGCAAACGTCAAACATGCTGAGCAATTTGGTGTAGAAGCATGGTTCATCATTTGTTTGGGCTATCTCCATCATTCAAAGACCATGTTGGCTTGATAACGAAAGTCACATTCGCATTTTTTGGAAACAATGATTATAGCATTCAACAAATGCTTCGGAAGTCTTCTGTAGCTTGACAGGTCTTGGCAGTTTTTCCAGATAGGGGTATATCAAGCAAAGAAGTACCTACCAAATCCTCTGTGGCATATCGGCTCAAACTTCTTTTTAAGGTTTGGCAGCGCACCGGGCGGCTCGCAAGATCCTCTACGCTGCGGATATTTGACGGCGCTTGCCCCCAGCATCCGTGCGTTATGGCCGAATATAATGTATTGACGGTCAGGCTGCGGCTAAGAGGCCTCACAAACGAGTTTGCTGCGCATTATGCGACCGAGAACTTTGCTCTATAGAAGTTACTGCGCGCCTGCAACTGGCACGAGAGTTCAGCTATTTCTCTCCGGGCGCTGCCGCCCTCTACTGTCACCGTTAATGGGGAGTGGAATGACGTAAGTTTGCTGAGGCACTTGGGAAAATGGCTGCCCCTGACATAAGCAGTGCACATTTAATACCGGGAATCAGGTGTAAATAGAAATGGAAAACGCTTCGCCATAAGACTCTAAAGTGCAGTAATTAGAAAGCTTTGCAACACCAACGTAAGTTTAATGCCAAACTAAAGCAATGAACAAAGTCTGGCACTGCCACTTAAAGAAACTTGCCTTAGCATTCAAAATGGCGTCAGCAAAAACTTGGCAGTGGTTATCAGACGTTGAACGACGCCTGTAGCCTTAAAACGGCTGGCACAGTGGTTTTTAACTTGTACATGGTATGAGCGATATTTAGGAGCCTTATACTTCCAGCCTGTCCTCCAGAGCGTCACCTCGGTTCATCCAGGTTTGAAAGAACGCAAAAGTTAATGGGCACCGAGGTCAAACTGAGGAGTCGCAAGAGGTGCTCCTCTATCAGGCATACCCGATGGATGCACACTTCCTTTTTGCCATGGCTTCGATCATCATTTCCCCGAAAAACAGTTTGATTGTAGGTAACTAATATTTTTTATTTTAATTATTTTTTATGTTTGTATATGTATTTATTTATGTAAGTTTATTAATGATATATGATAAATTAATATTGTATTATTATATTTATATAACTATTTCATTATAATTTATTTTAATTCAGAATTAATTAATAGAAACGTAGATTGGTTTCGGTCAGCGAATTGTCGCCGAAGTTTGGTTTTCTGCGGCTGTGTAATGTAATTCTGACATCTACAACTGAAACCGCACATATTCCGTATTTACCAAGTCAAGGTCGTGCGATAGCGTTGGACAGAGGCTGACGCTTCAGTTCACTTCCGGTGTTTAATGTAGAGGAGACATGTTCGTATTTACCCTCGACCAACAGTGCCATATTTACACAAGCGCACGACGAATGGCTCATGACAAACCCACTCCCTATTCACTTCCGAACTGAGGCGGATGAAGTGTTAGAATGCAGCCAGCGTGTAGGTCGTTGTCTCAGCTAGCTAAATATATCCGGTTTTGTTTTTGTTTCAGATCAACAGGTGACTCTTCTGGTCAAGATAACGACGTTGTGCGCCCCATATGGGTGCTGCGACAAGACGTCCGCGCCGGTGTAATTCCATATTTAAAAAAAAACAGGAAGTAATCTCGTAAACACCAGTGCAGCTTTGCTGTTGTTGCGTGCTTTTGTTTTGGAAATACCGTGATTTCGGGGTTTGAATCAAATGAGTGACCTTTCAGGTCACGGAAGCGTCACCATAACTGAAAGTCCAACCGGTGCGCATAGTGCGCCCAACGGTAGCCGCCACGCTAAGCAAGGTGGGGCGATGGTAGAAAAACCGATGTAATGATCTCCCAAGTTGTTCAGCTTAGTTGTTTTTTTCGAGTTTAATTTGTAACAGCTGAGGTCCACTTAGTTCGTCGGGGGTAACTCATGCTTCACCCCCTATGCGCATGCCTTACGACGTCCATATTTGTGTTACGATCATGCAATACACGTAATGTGGTTTCTGACACAATTTAAGTTGGGAATCCTCTCGATGATATGCATCGAACCACTGACAGGCCAAGGCCAAGCTTGATTTTCTGAGGCCAAATACTTCCCCGATAAGTCATATGATAACCCCCCCCCCCCCCCCCCCCCACAGACACCTATTGCAAATGCAGCCACAGGCCATGGAAAGGCGTCTTAAATGAGGCACGCATGCTACTGACCACTCAAGGTCATGTCTATGCTTGATCTCTGGAGGGCCTGTGTCGCTTACATGGAGGTAGTCATAAGCAAAGGAAGTTGAAAAATGCATGATCAGCAAGACAGCATGTATGTACCAATCACCGGGCAAACGATGTTTGTCGGCACTTACCTGTTCTACCTTTTCTGACCAGGAGTGACTCTCCCCCAAAGAAATTCACCGTAATAGGTCGCAAGTCACTCATCAATATGATGCCAATGTGGTGAATCGTGATAAGACCTTCATTTCGAATGAATGTTTCATCATGTTTTGGCAAAGCCGGCTGGTGTGTGTGCGATGAACCACGTATAATATGCTTGACGCATTAAATCTCAGACGACCTGACCGCCCGCCGTCACGAACAAGTAGGCCAAGCACCATGGATATCAAAATAAATAGCGTTTTTAAAACTAAACGAGTGATCTGTCTCAACCGCCAATACGCAGCAGCTGCGTCTATTTGTCAAAAACCTAACTCACATGACCTAACGCATGGCTTATAGGTCATGACCTTCATGAGACAGTGTCGCAAATTGACAGAAGGGATACGGATCTTTTGGAGCCAGCTACCTAGAAATCAGCACAGCTTCTAAAAAATTCACGTAATGAGAGCTAGCAAACTATTCAAGAAAACCTCAGGGGAGCCTGTCAGGACTCTGCTCCTAGTCAGTTGAGGTTTTAGTAAAAGATAGCTGCTGGCTACTCTTTCGGCGAATGTCCCGTGGAACATAATAAGGCCCAAAGAAAATGTCGTACACGATGCTTTAGACAAAGGCCACAGTTCCGCTGTTTTCCAATCAGCATCTTCCTGACTGCATTAGCTGGGGCGGTTCCAACCACCGTCTTCCTGCCTGCACTAGCCGGGGGCAGTACCAACCACCGTCTTCCTGGCTGCATTAGCTGGGCTGGTTCCAACCACCGTCTTCCTGCCTGCGCTAGCCAGGGCGGTTCCAATCAGTGTCTTCCTAGCTGCATTAGCCAGGGCGGTTCCAACCACCGTCTTCCTGGCTGCATTAGCTGGGGTGGTTCCAACCACCGTCTTCCTGCCTGCACTAGCCAAGGCGGTTCCAATCAGTGTCTTCCTAGCTGCATTAGCCAGGGTGGTTCCGACCAGCGCCTTCCTGGCTGCATTAGCCGGGGCCGTTCCGACCAGCGCCTTCCTGGCTGCATTAGCCGGGGCCGTTCCAACCACCGTCTTCCCGGCTGCATTAGCCGGGGCCGTTCCAACCACCGTCTTCCTGGCTGCATTAGCCGGGGCCGTTCCAACCACCGTCTTCCTGGCTACATTAGCCAGGGCGGTTCCAATCAGTGTCTTCTAGCTGCATTAGCCGGGGTCGTTCATAACAGCACCTTCCTAGCTGCATTAGCCGGGGCCGTTCATAACAGTACCTTCCTGGCTGCATTAGCCAGGGCGGGGTGCATTTGTGGCCCGTCATGCGCTTACGAGTTGCATCCGACACCTATCTGTCCTAGGCTGCGTTACGAACGGGACCGGGGGAAGCAGCCGGTTTCATAAAGTCCATGATTCCTCCGTACGCAGATCCTTTAAGAACACGTACCGATAGCGGCGGAACGGACTTTCGGCAACCGTGGACACCGTCTTGAAAGCGGCATATTTGTTGAATGAGGAAGTCGCAATGTTTCCCTACTTAACTGAATTAGATCGGGGCACCGCGCCACGCTCCCGTGCGTTCTACCTCGTCTACCACCTCATTCCCATTCCGGCTTTCCCCGTGCAGGTGGAAAAAGCGCAAAGATTGCAGGACCATTTAAGAATGATTGTGTTGTTGGAACCAAATAAATCGATGAATGGTGTTGGCTAGAACTGATGGCACACATCCTGTCATGTAATGTGAAACAACCAGATGTTCACCTCGTGAATGTCCTGCTTCAGAATACAACAAAGTTCAGGGTTCCAAAACTGTCCTCAACTCTTACCTTAAAGTCATGAGATACCAGAGCATTTGAGGAAATGGTTAGAGAAGGGCGGCTAGCGTAGTATGGCGTGAAAAATTAGTAAAATCGCTAAGCAATGATGGCCGTCGAAGAACTTCTTTGCGAACAACTTTGTTATGCGTTGATGACTGATTAGCTCCTTTCTGTGTCATTTTTAAGGACGAATCGAAGTTGGTTCTCATGCAATTATCGTTGGCTAATGACTCGAACCAGGGACATGCATCCATTCGCCACATTCGTTTTACCAGCTCAACTGCCTTGTCCTGCCTTTAAAAATGTGTATGCTTTCACACTGGCGTAACGGCAATGTCCAGTTGATGGCATAACGAACCGCGCACAGAAAGCAGAACACCAGGGGGTGTTGCGTGTGACATGTGGAATCAGGTCACACGACAGAGCCTTATGTGCTGGGCCCGACCTAGCTATCGCAAGAACGAGCATGCTGCAACGATGCAAACAACTCTGGACAGCGCTCATTGGGCTGCATCAGGCGTCGTGAAATATGTTTGATATGATGACCGCCGTTGGCGTTTGACACGTGGACTATGAACGGAAGTCCAAAGATCAGCTGCTGGAAATCCACGCCTTCGTGCCTTCCGCAACATTTAGGCTACTCCCATAAAACCAGAGAAAAGGACCTTAGAACCCACCATCCAGTGATGACTCAAATTTTAGACAGTTTCCATTTGCAACGCAATATCTGATTAGCACGCGACACTTAATGCTCCGTGACGTCACTCCCCCAGACTCAGATGGCCGCATTTGCTCAAGAGAGCAGTCACACGGGTCGAAACCCTTGAGCAGTGTCACCTTTCAGACCTATGACGAGCATCAGCCCCCAGGCTGTGGGCAGGCGCCTCCTGCATTGCCTGAGATGTGAGCAGGCGTCTCCTGCATTGCCTGAGATGTGAGCAGGCGTCTCCTGCATTGCCTGAGATGTGAGCAGGCGTCTCCTACACTGCTTGGGATGTGGACAGGCGTCCTTTACACTGCCTGGGATGTGAGCAGGCGCATCCTAGACTGCGTGGGATGTAAGCAGGCGTCTCCCACACTGCCTGAAATGTGTACAGGCGCCTCCTAGACTGCCTGGGACCAGCCTCCAGCCTGTCGGTAGACGTCTCCCACACTGTCTGGAATACGTACAGGCGCCTCCCAGACTGCCTGGGATCAGCCTCCAGCCTGTCGGCAGGCGTTTTCTGCACTACCTGGGAGGTGTGCAGGCGCCTCCTAGACTGCCTGGAGTCAGCCTCCAGCCTGTCGGCAGGCGTCTTCTACACTGTCTGGGATGTGGGCTTGGTGCAGCCTTATCAGCTGTACTGGCCGCTTGACGGCGACCGCACGGCGTGATTTAAACAGACATAATTTGCTGGTGGGGCCTCGCCGCGGCTGGTTTAGCTAATTAAATTCCGCACCAGCACCGGGCCCGTCCAGACCGTGTTGATGTAATTTTGCGGAGCTAATTCAATCCGCGCCAATTTCTTCGCTTGACACGAAAGCGTGCGTGGCTTCGCACGGTGAAGGGGCAATTATGTCACTCGTCACATCACAAGCAATAGCACACAGAGCGATGGTTCTGGTCTCTACCCATTCCAAACGCAACGTAGGCCAAGAAAGCGAATATGATAAAGATACTAGCATGACTAATATCAAGGAACATAATTTCGCCTCATTTTTCTATATCTTCACTCTCATTTCACAAGCCATATAAACCAATGAACGCGGAGCCAAGGCGACTTAAGAAAAAGCTAGCAGAGGCAAACATTTTTAAACGCGAGTGTTTTAACCATACAATGCCGCGTGGCTGACGTTGAATTTGTTAACAGTTCGGGAGACAATTGGCTGGCTTGGACGACCTTCGAAGGTCATTGTGTCCCCCCCCCCCCCGCCCAGCTGCGTTCTGCGCCACTGTTGATTGGGCATTTCCTCAGGGGAGGGGGCTTTGGTGTCTTTAGCATTAAGAAAACGTGTCACTTTTCTAGCCCCCCTAACTTCGAATTCGGACGTCAATCTAGCCTGGGATTAGTCAGAGAAAGTAGCGTTGTCTCAGTTTTAAGCCTGCGAATCCCCGGTTACTATGGTGATTAACCCCGGCGTCGATAAAAACTCGTACTTAACACTTGGTTTGCCTCGGTTGGTATTGCGCAAAATATCGTCCTTGTTTTAGAGATATTTGGTTCATTTAAAACGCAAAATTGCGGATAACCTCAGACCTGACACTGGCAAAAAGCACTGGAACTCAGCTATCGCTCTCCATACCAACCACTTTTTATTTGAAGTTCCCATTTCATTTTGACAGTGCAGTGATAACATGCTGACCTACGACCGTGTAAATCGAAGTTATAAAGGTGAGGTTCGGACTGAAACGCCGGTGTGAGAGTAGGCATCGGGATCTGCCAACATCTGCTTATAAGTGCTGACTCGGGTGGGTTCAACACTGGGATGTTGTGCGATGGATGCGGGTTAAAGAATTTATATATATATATATATATATGTTTGATTAAAAATAACTGCTGACTCAGCATTAACGAGCTTTTTGATGCATCGTTCTAGCTTCCGGGTCTTTGACTTTGCGTCATCGCTTAGATTAAAGATGGTTCGCACAAAATTACTCATATATTCATCACTCCTTCCATTCTAACGTTTCGAGATCTTATCTCATCTTCGGAGAAGACTAAATTGCACAAGAAATAAGTTTTGAGTTTTAAAGGATGAAAAAATTGTGCACTACTGTTGGAAAACATCTTTTAGTACGGAGAACATAAATGAAGCACAACTAATTGAAGTAAGACGGATTGCTATTTCATCTTCATACATGTAAGAAACACTCATAATGGGAACATCACAAAGACACAATGGGAACACTATTGTCACATTGTTCTTTGTGTTCCCATTGTGTCTTTGTGATGTTCCCATTATGAGTGTTTCTTACATGTATGAAGATGAAAATAGCAATCCGTCTTACTTCAATTAGTTGTGCTTCATTTATGTTCTCCGTACTAAAAGATGTTTTCCAACAGTAGTGCACAATTTTTTCATCCTTTAAAACTCAAAACTTATTTCTTGTGCAATTTAGTCTTCTCCGAAGATGAGATAAGATCTCGAAACGTTAGAATGGAGGGAGTGATGAATATATGAGTAATTTTGTGCGAACCATCTTTAATCTAAGCGATGACGCAAAGTCAAAGGTCCGGAAGCTAGAACGATGCGTCAAAAAGCTCGTTAATGCTGAGTCAGCAGTTATTTTTAATCAAACATGTATCAAAGAAAGAATTCTGCCAAAGTATTCCATATATATATATATATATATATATATATATATATATATATATATATATATATATATATATATATATATAGTGCATTACAGGAATTATTGCTCCCGAAGTGGTGTCCTCTTGGTATCGGCACCAGCAAGAGGGGCCATCGGCCGTGCCGACCGGTCTGCCCGCCCGCCATCTGACCGTGTTGCTGTCTACTCGCTGATCCCACCACTGTTGGTTGGAGACCCGCGAGAGACCGCCTGCATGGTGGACCAGCGTGAGCGCGATGGTCAAGCTACCTCAGCCATCATGTTTTGAACTGCAGCGTCAAGACGTGTCCGATTTTCAGGCCATGCGACAGATACATAAGTAGTGCAGCTATGGTGATCCAATGGTGATAAGTTGGTTTGAGGTGTTTCAAAAGGAGTGGTTTGGAACTGAATGTATTACCTATTGCAATCTACGACCTCCAAGAAGCAAGAGCTTGCTCCGACTGACTGACCGAAGCTCAGCTGAAAGCATGGTGCGACATCATCATCATGCATGAAGAGATCTCAACATGTCACGTGAGGATATGCAAGGTTATAAGGTGACTAAAAGGTCACTTAAATTTAATGGTTCCCGTTATCAGTAGAGCGCATGCAAGCGCCATTTGAGATCTCGAATTTGCTCATCAACATAGGGTGTGAGAGGTTTTAAAGTTACATCGTGAAAAGTAGGTGTCGCCGGGGGTATCTTTGCTTACTACACTGTACAAAACACTTGAAGGCCGGATTGCACCAGCAGCGGCCACGGTCACCTGCGGAAAACGGGTGAACTCGAAGTGATGACCCGGTGCTCTCCGTGTGGTCGGTCCATCCGCCCCGTTCAGTGCCACGAAGAAGGCGTGCCTTCCGCGCGGTGCACCGGAGGCTGAGATGAGTGAGTTGAGACGCTTGGGTACATGGCCCGTTGCACTGCGTTCGTGGGTTCGTGCGTGCGCCTGTGCGTGTGCATGTGCGTGTGTGTGAGCGTGTGCGTCCAGGCTGTAATACATATATAGCAAAAAGGTAAGAGGCTCGGACTAAGACGTTAGGTGAGGAAGCCTGGCGACTGGTGCACTTTAGCTCTATCGCATCCAGCCAACCGCGCGGAGAGGCCGGTTTGAACAAGTGTGACGTGTAAACCACCTTTATATCATGCTTGTGATGCTGATGAGTATAATTTCTTGTGCCAACACGCAATTCTCAGTTTGTTACACGTACATTACTAAGCACCGGATGGACTATGTTAATGTATCCCACAGCTACGCGATCTTGGGAGTACCTGCAGATGTACAAAACATTATTTCTGACCACAGAAAAAGCCATTGCACTCGTCACTCAGACCCGGATAACAAAATGGCTTTTCTCATTTGGATGGTGCATAAGTTGACGTTAATTGACCTCAGCTGACTTCTTAAGCCAGCCTAAATTCTATTTTGTGCCTGAGATGCTTTCGTTCCGCAGGTGCACCTAATAAAATAAAGTTGTCAAAAGCAGATTGTGAAAGAAAACAAAAAGCATCGTTCTTGCAGGCTACTGGTACATCAATTTGAAACGGTGACCCGACCTGATTTCACGTGATCTCGGTGGGGAAGCAGAAATTGCCGGAATGGACTCCCACAGTCTTAACCTGCTCCCGGCCAGGGGTCTGAGGCAACTGCACCGGCCTAGGGAAAGTTGGCCCCCTCCTGGGATCTCCAACTTCCATAAGTCTTATGGGAAAAAGAGACACCGTTGTAAAAGTCTCACCAAATCATTAAAAAATCACACCAAAAGTTTGACCTTGGGTCAAATGTAAGTTAACCAGAGATAACGAAATAGCAAGTTTATAGATGCGGTTAAAACATACGCTAACACGTGAAGACGGATATTGAAGGCACGGAAATAAGTGTTAAGATTGTGGTAGTCTGTTCCGACCATTTTGTGTTGCCCAAAAAGGTCAGGTAAGGTTGGGTCAACGTTCAATGTTGGTGTGCCAGAAGCCTACAAGAAGGATGCCTGTGTGTTTTCGTTTACAATGCGCTTCAGACTAAATGTATTTTATTAGATGCAGCTGTGGTATAAAAGTTCCCCAGAGACAAAAGTTGATTTTCAGTCAGCCCTAGAGGTCAGGTGAGATCAGCATAGGTCAAATTCATAAGCTATACAAATGTCAAGGTTTGAAGTGCCAACCGGGTCTAAATGATCAGCGCAATGCTTCCCTATTGCTAGAAGTGGCGTGTTGTACATCTTCAGGTACTCGATATTGCACAGATCTTTTATATATTACACATAGTCCATTCGACGTTAGGCAATATAGATAAGACAGAAGTAATAGCCTTATTCCTCGGAGAAAAACTAGGAGAATGAAATTGTAGATGATTTGATATGTCGGCAGCATTTCCATTCTCCTGGTCTTTTCGAGAAATGAAGCTATTACTACTGTCTTATATATGTTAATAATGTTCCTCGCTAATACACTGGACAACTTAGGTAACCTTGGCAATGTATTCGCAACAAACTGACCACAAGCACGTTTGTACATGAACTTATACTTAATCAGCTTCACAAACACCATATAGAGGTGGTTACACGCGCCACACTCGTCCATCTGGCCTCTCCACCTTTGACAACACAGGTTATTGGCCTTGGATAACTTCATATGACCTTGTACCTCCTTACGCGACCTATTGTTATCTCATTATGCTATGGAATGATACCACAACATGTTTTTCAGTATAGGATTCAAATTCTTCGGCGCCCAGAATTACTTCATGTGTTTTTCAAAAGGCACTCACAGAGGTAGGTCATGCCTTAACACGCGCCCGGGTGGCCGGCTAGATACCTTCGCTCGGGTGGGAATCAATTTGAAACCCCCTGAGATCTCGTGAACTAAGGAAGCTAGAGACACCAAAGTTACAGAGCGTCTTGATCTGCACGTGAACTCACTTAGGTCAAAGTTTCAGACTCCTGGATTGTGATCTTCGTGTTAAAAAAGGTCAAACAAGTTCAAGTTCCAGGTTGGTCTTCAAAGTACCCCCAGAACTTAGATAACCGCTTCTAAGCAAAACATCACATACTCATCCAAGGTCAGTGACCTTTTTCAAATTTTGGAAGTTTAAGGTGACCAAAATCATACAAGAGTGCCTTGAGTTTTGCATTTGACTGAGCGACAAAGATTACGCTAGGCAGTATGTTCCTAAAACAAAATGTTGACCTGGGTCATTTTAGGTCAATGACCTGCTCTTACCTCTAATTAGGCCATGGAAGATATATAATGCGATTCCTGCTATCAATAAATTCGAAATGAGCACCAGAAACTATCCCTACAACAAGCCCCAGAGTAACAAAACAGGATGGTGTTGACCTTAGTGTGACCTTCATACCTGACCTTAGGTCAATGTAATTTGTTTATTCAACTGTTGTGTTGCCTAAGTAATCATCTCAGAGATGTATGGCGTCGTCTAACACTCTGTTGTTGGATCAGATTGAAGGATTCCCTAGAAATTGCCTTCGCTGAAACCATGGCCTGATTTCACCTACCATAGGTCAGCGACGTTACAAGGTACGAATAAATTTGTGATGCTAAACAATGCGCTTTCAATTTCTACA
>NW_023596448.1:12181256-12215795 GCF_011947565.3 Pollicipes pollicipes | reverse complement strand
AAAGGAGTGCATTTTCGCAACCAGCCAGTCTTCCCGATAGCTTATGGAGTTCGGATTGCAATCTTGTTCGTTAGAAAGCTATCCAGGCTTCCAAAGCAGTCATTATAAATGTATTATACACCTCATTGTTGCAATGCATCTAATGTATTTCCATACCACGTTTATTTTTATCTCACTCTCGCTTGGCGGCAGCAGGCTAATGTATCGCACCTCTCCATGTACGTAATACCCAAGCCTGAGTGACGTATGCCATAGATAGTTTTAGCTTTAAGGGAGTGAGCGATTGTTCCACAGAAATCGAGTTTGCTCCAAAAGCAATGAGATCTTGGTTATCGAAGTCCGATGGTAGGATCGTATGTTTTGGAAATGGCTTCATCCGCACCAAATAACGTTCCAAAATGTGCGGCGACGTCCGTGTATGCGTACTTGCTGCGGCATCAGCCGACACAATGCTGGCCAGCTCTTGTACATGCTTACAAGAATAACCATAAAAGTAGGAACTTCACAGGATCGAGCGCACACAACTTCGTTCCCTATCAGATTAGATGTTAGAGCAATGGACCGTCGGGTACGCAAAGTACTAAGGAATTTATCTGTTCTGTGCGAATCGTTGGACATCAGTTCTAGTCAGTAGCCGTTTTCTTCGACTTGCATTGAAAGTCGCCTATGTCCCGCAACTAATGACCAGGATAGCGGTTTGCATTAGTGGGGTAAGCTCTTATAGTGCGATTGCTTGTTTGCCGCTGAAGTAACGACATCCCATTCCAGGAAGCAGTCATCGCATGCCTTTCATGCCACGCGGCGGAGACGCAGGAACGCTATATTTGTGGGAACCTAACCATGCACCATCTTCTCAAAATGGCCAAAGGTGATGACTCGCTTCGCAAATTCTGCGCGCCACCTGACTCACGACGATAGCGCAACGCATACAAGTACCAAAAACTTCTCGCTCCTAGCATCATATACAAACGCCGTAGGCCTGCTGCATAAGCACATTTCTAATGCGTAGTTCCCCTTCAAACACTCGCTCTTCGCCGCCGTGGCGCCAGGAGCAACTGAACACCCCCCTGCAACCAGCACCCCGACCCCCTGCCGGGACGCGGAATAATAAGGCGCTGAGAGTCGCTATCAGCTGCGATTATTCACACTAAGTTTACCTGCCACACGCTAGGATGGGCACTGCTACCTCACCAGCGGTTAGAACGCGGGTAACGCCCCGTCCTGCGCCCGCACTGGCACTTGGCCGCCGGCCTCTGTCCAAGGCCACTCCGACATCGTGTCGCCGTGCGGCTTACCGCGCCCCCGTATTCCCAGCGTGGCCATGTTTCCATCAAGCCGCAATCCCTGCAGCGGAGCGTGCCCGGCTTGAGCACGATTTCCAGCGAGCAGGGACCGAGCCCGACGATGCTTCGTCCGAGGATGATGGCGCGTCATTGTAGGTGCAGATTGCCGGGCCCGGCGCGTGCCGCCAGCGCGTGGGGAGCTGCCAGCGCCGGACTGAAGGCTGCATAATGCATCGCAGACGACTCGGTGTCCGCCACCAACGGCGCATCCATCTTCGGGTGCCCCGGAGGAAGAAAAGACGATGGGTGCCTCCGAGATTGCTTTCGGGTCCCGATGCGTGCATGGCAGTCGGCTCTGGCATATGCAGAAGATGGGGCCGCTTTTAGGGAGCGCGGGCATCAATATAATATGGCCTCTGGGGCCGGAGTGCCAGGAAAGTGTCAAGGCATTGATGGATGCTGGTAACGACAACCTACCAGAGGTCGCATTACCGTTCCGGCGCCAGTTAATCTCTGTCGTTAACTGTTCGCAACTATACTGAAGTCATATCTTTCAATGTCCCTTAACCATGTGAGTGTCTGGGGAGAGCACATCGTCTGTTTCAACGTGTATTCCGCAAGCAGCGTTGTGTTTGCATGCTGCACTACAACACTCACAAATCGAGACAGAGGCATACTCTAGACACAATCTGTCTGCTACAGTTGAGTTGCACTCTGTCAAACGCACACGCACTTACGCACGCACGCACTTACGCACATACACAGTCTAGTCCTGGAGAGCGCTACACGTTCTGGTAATAAATCAGTCGATTTCCCGGAAATTCGAACCAAAATCGCTACATTCTGAGCCACCGTCGCACGGAAAAGACCGCACGGTCTACGCAACATAGATCGAGATCATCGACAGAAACGGAAAGGTTCAGGATACGCTTTTCTTACGATTAAGACTAGGCACATAATATACACGACCTATTACACTCAACGTCTTTCTAAATGCCGTACATGCAGAAGCATCCAAGAGCCCAACCACCATCCCAAAATCCCAGCGACGAACACCAAGTGCGTGACGATAGCATGAATACAGGTACAACTCAGTTTAATTGCCGCTACGTCATTGACTAATGCACGAAGATTTTCATTGATTGAACTGAACTACTGGGCAACACAACCCGTACAAGTGTCATACGGTGTAATTACCTCGCGACCTCTTATACGGCATCGCTTGCGGCGTCACCCGGCCATGCGTCTGGCGGACGCACGCAGACAGGCGGACACCGCCGCCGCGCCGTAGTCACCGAGCCCAACCGTCACCCGCCTTCGGTCGTCTCCCCCGCCGCAGGAACCTGCGGTCGCCGGCGAGCGCCGTCCGCGGGGAGGCGACGCCCCACGCTTGCGCCACACCGACCGCCGTCGGCGGAGAGGCGACGCCCCACGTCTACGTCCACTACGACGTCACACCGACCGCCATGGGCGGGGAGCGACGTCACGACCGACCCGACGCAGTCGGCGGGGCAGCGACGCCCACGTCACAGCGTCACAGGGCAGCGCCACATCGATCGCCGTCGGCGGGCAGGCGACGCCCCACGTCTACGTCACACGTCACAGGACAGCGTCACACCGACCGCCGTCGGCGGGGAGGCGACGTCCCACGTCTACGTCACACGTCACAGGACAGCGTCACACCGACCGCCGTCGGCGGGGAGGCGACGCCCCACGTCTACGTCACACGTCACAGGACAGCGTCACACCGATCGCCGTCGGCGGGGAGGCGACGTCCCATGTCTACGTCACACGTCACAGGACAGCGTCACACCGACCGCCGTCGGGGGGAGGCGACGTCCCACGTCTACGTCACACGTCACAGGACAGCGTCACACCGATCGCCGTCGGCGGGGAGGCGACGCCCCACGTCTACGTCACACGTCACAAGGCAGCGTCACGCTGAACGGGCGCAGCCGCGGCACAAAGACAAGCCAGTCAGGCTGCAATTAGGAGCCCGTGATACCGCACCGCGAGAGCTGATCCGGTTCTAGACGCCTTCCTCACGTCGGGCCAGGTGGGATTACCAGTAGTCACATACATGAACTGCCACTTTCGCAAATCAATGAACTGAGTGAAAGCACAAAAGTTCGATGCACGAGAGCGCCCACATTGCAAGTCACCCAGGCGGCCCATCGCGTCGCTACCTTTCGGCCATGGCTCGAGCATGCTTAATAATGATTGAGGCTTTACGTCTCACCGACTGCCAGGGCCATTTCGAAACGGATGCCTTTATTAGGGATCATGTGGGATGGGATGGAGGCGTGGCAGGGGCTCCAACTCAAGACCAAGGGGTGTAGGGCCGACCGCCATAACCACTGCGTCGCCAACTCCACTCAAAGCATGCTATCCAATTTGAAAAATATTCCTAGTCTAGAGGCGCGACGATTTTTACTCGCACTCGGTATTTTAGTTGGAAAGGGAGGACGAGCACGTGCACAAAGGGGCCAGTCGCGGGTCACAGCGGGCAAGCCCAGCGCCATCACGGCTTCCTCGAGCAGCCGCCACCAGTCTTCTTCGTGACTGCCGCGTGAGGGTTCCCGACAGCTGCAGTCCGGTATCGAGGCCGCTCCGACCGCATATATCACGTATCTACCGCGCTATAGCACAGCGCCGCTGCACAAAAAAAGCAGGAAACGACGCACAACAAACGTACAGACAAAACGACGTGCACGTCATCAACCAGGTCAAAAAGGACGAGCAACACGACAGTGGAACTGACGATTCTACATTACAAAAAAAAAAACATCAGTCCGCTTCATTACGTTGGTTTGGATCAGGCATGGGGACGAAGCTGGCTTCAGCTTTGCGAATCTGGGAATTATCTACCATGGCTTCGGGTTCGGTTGAGAGTCCTTCACATTGGCATGATGCCCCCACGAGAAGTCTTGCCCGACCAGTCATCACAACATACCGCACAAGTTCTCATGGCTACGACGGAATACTACGACGACGCAACGTCTATGACTGAAAGCCAAGACCAGCCGGTCGCTCCCAGGACCAACTCACACCTGCCGGCGGCCGGCGAACTAACTGCACGAAACGGCATGCGTTTACTACCACACAAGACAAGAGCTAACTGTGCACAGGAAACTAACTGTGCACGCGACGGCGAGAACGTACTACCACACAAGACGAGTACCTTAGTCAGAAACATCCTTTTTAGTTGTGCTAAATCCCATTTCAATTTGCTTCACTTGAAAAATATTGATGATATCTTCCGATCTGATATTTTTGACAATTGGATTTAGCAGATTAAGCGAAATTTGTTTTGGTTGCGTACAACACCGCTGCACTAAAATGGGCCTCAGCGGCGGACTCGTAATTGTAAACTGCTTCGTTGGCCTTTGCCTTGATTCCTAAGTTCGAGGACACTTACTTCAGCTTCGCCTTCGCGGGTAGAACGTTCAAGGTCCCTGGCTTTGGACTATCATGTCCTCGTCTTGGCCCCCGACAAGGCTTGGAGGCCAGAAGCACGGCTTCGTCCCTAAGCCAGAAGAGGGGGCCAACGAATACATCGGCCCAGACAAACATGATGAAAGCTTAACTCCTGACTTCGGGCGGCCGTGGCTTGACCGCCCCGACGTCCACGCCCGCCTCCTGAGCCCGAGCGCTGTCCCGCCGTCAGCGGGCCGCGGCCGCCGAGAATCGTTCTCGGTGGCCGCGGCCGCGAGCGGTGTTGTTCTCTCCTCCGTACGCGCGGTGGCGCGCCGCTGACGAGCGCGGCGCGGCTGCGCGGGAGCCGCCGCCGGACCGAGGTCGGTCCGGCGCTCGCCGACGCCGGCGCCAGCGCCGTCGGATGCGGCGCGCAGGCTCCCCCCGACCGCTCCGGGGGCCCGCGGCGCCGCGCGCGCCGCCGGCGGCGGCCGCCCAGCGCCGCGGACAGGACGTGCCCGCTAGGGACACCGGACCGAGGTTAGGTTACAGACGCCGAGCGTCGGAAGCGGTCGGGGCTCGCCTTGGAGGATCGGCGCAGTCGGTTGTCGAGGCAGGCGACTGGCGATATGCTGAAGGCATGCTTCAGGTGCCGCTGACTCTAAACACCTGGTTTTACACGTGGTTCACAACTGCAGCCGTCCACTAAGGGCATCCCAAACAACGTGAGTGGTCAAACATGGGATGTCTAAAGAAATAAAAACCACATTTCCCCATGGACAAAACGTCTGTTTTAAAACACACTGTAGACGGAGTTCACAAACCGCAGACGACTTTACACCATAAAATGACAACACTAAGCTCTTTAAACTGCTGCTGGCAAAGTCTTGTTGTGTCACAAACTTGCAATTGAAAGTAAGATCAGAATGGCCAATAATTTAGTGCTAAAAACATTGCTAATTATTGAATTGCTAAAAACAGCTATCAACATGCACTAACATAATCCACACTTAAACTTGTATACTACATATATTAAGTTTGTTCATCTTACATATGCAAGCAGGCTTGTATCATATCTGATGCTTGATTCAATATCATCAATGTGAAAAAGTTACTTTAAATGTAGTTCCAAGAGAACAAAATATGGGAATTACTTACCCACTTCCAAAACTGGAAAAAAACATATTGATCCAATCCCCAGGAGGGCATATTTCATGACACACAATCTGCATATGAGATGACACAATCTTGCTATTTATTTCATCTAGCCTCAGCAATAGCATACTTCCAGCAGTTCAAGTGGTGGTTTAGAGTCAGGTATGGATTTATTCAGCATTGTGACAATTGACAATGAAAAATAAGCTATTGCCCTTAGACATTAATGGTAGCAGGCACTCCTTAACATACCCAAACAAAGGATACAGTAATCTAAGATAGCTATAACCTGAACTATCCTCTGGTTCCTGGATGAATTGGCACACAAATCAGGATGAAAAATACTGTGCTTGCTGCCTAGAAATTACAATAGTAAGACTCGTGCTGATTTTAAAAACAAGTGTTTTTTACCCACTGAACATGCTACTCATTTTAACACCTTGAAAAGGCCTGCTGATTTGCCTGGGGCATGCTATATTTCCTCATGTTATAGCTTTATTCAAGCCATATGGCACACTAGCACAACAATGTTACACATGGGGCTCACAATTCAGCTCACAGAAATCATACAGAATGTGACAGCTCATGCCTCAAAGCAGGGTTTTCCCAATTGTCTGAATGAGTGGACTCACCTTACAGCTCAACCCAAAACAATTAACTTATCAGTCAATACATAATTCTGCTTCAGCTAAACACAAGTCTGACTGGTATAAAGCATTTATAAATATTTTCAACATTTGATTTTGGCAGACACCTGGGCTATTACCTTGGCTTCAAAGTACAAGCAGCATCAACAGATTGACAAAGTTAGGATATATTTCATGTTAGTTTTGGCAACATTTGTGGTCTCTTTCACACACACACACACACACCTTCCAAACCATGCAGCTATACATGACACACAATTTCCATATCTCCTATACACCTACTGTCATAAAATAGGCATTCCATTTTCCAAATATAGAGTATTGCCAACCTGCAGACAGCTTTTTACCTTCTCCATTTATGCACAGGACCATTCCTCCAATGACCATCAATATCTAGAGTAATTTTTGAAAGTAGATGTTATTTTTTACAAGGTCTGCTTTTTTGCAGGCGTAAGTGTGCTGGTACTGCTGATTTTTAGATGAGCTAATAAAGCCCCAATAATAATCATCTTTGGCTCATGGGTGACACACAAACAAGAATCCTAACATTCCACATCACTATCAAACTTTGTATGCCATACACTACAGAACATATGTTATGAATGTTTGAGCTATCTATGGCATGTGCCCAGCATTGAAAAACATTGGAAAACTGGGATGCTTCTGATCAGGCTGCCGCTTAAGGACATTGCTATTGACTAGCTGGCACAAATTTGGAAAGGCAGCAATGGTTAATGAATTTCATGATGACTGTGCTGAACAAGGTAATCAACAAACAGCCCAATTCTGGAACTGTACCAAGCCAAACCAAGGTTTGCTGCTACATTCAGCCAGTGTGGTCCTGCCTTTGGACCTTGAACATTTTGTCAAAGGCAGTCCCTATTCGTGCATAGAGCATTGGTTAATCCAATGCATATAGACAAATCTGGCTTTAAGACCAACTTGCACTATGGAAATGAAATAGCTCGAAACAGCCTTGCCCTGCAATGCTAACCAGATCACCCCATGTCTCAAATCAGCAAGAACCTTAATGACTAGCAACCTGTTTGATTGCAGTTACCTAAACCTTCTCTTAACATTTCGCGACTTAGCCATCACCTAATGATGAAGAAAAAATTACAACAATTGAACTGACACCGGCCACCGCGCCCCGGCTTTGAGAACCACGCTGATCAAGGCCGTGTAAAAAAAGGTAAGACGTCCAGTGATTCTCGCTGCAACTTTCTCACTGAACGTTGTCTTGACGCCACTGGTGCTCAGACTTCATCACTTGAGCGGCGGGCCTCAAAAGACGTCAGACTCAGTGCTGAGGAGGCAACCGTGACATCAAAATAGCCGTGCAATTCACGAGGAAGCCACAGGTGGGAGGTGTATAAGACCAGCGAACAATTACTTTAATTTTATTGTTAACGTGATGATGTGCTTCGCAAGCGTATGCGGCAAACCTAAAGAGCGTTCCACATTCGTGTGGGGTTTTGAAATGAAAACGCGATCTTGAAGATCACTCAGTGCACTTCATACCCTTGCCCTTCTTAAGACACGAGTCTCTCTAGTTCTGAACCACATCCCGCGAAGACATGCAACCTATTTCGTGTGGGTTATGTCAAGGACACCCAATCAGCCATCACGCCATGGGTGTCTGTTGCTTGAAGTTATCAGGCGGTCAAATTCGTGGAAGTCACCACAAGGAGACGGAACGACGAACTTCGCGGATTTTGTTCACTTAAGTTCAGCTCATCCATCCATATATATGTATGTATATAAGAAGTAAAACCTTGATGCCAAGGACAACAGTCGTTATCGCCTATGCAATTTGTTAACATTTTGATCCATTGCGTATCAGCACCGGAGCAAGAGTACACTGGTACAAAGTTGCTATGGAAAACATGTAGGTATATTTAACCGATATCGCTAGACATAACAACGGTCAAAGCTGAGAAACACAATGCGACACGACATCTCTACGCATAAGCAGAGCAGCTTGAAAAGTACAGAAACCTCGCGACGAAATACTTGCTTGACTCCGTACAAGAAGGGGCTGCCTTTAATTCGCAAACAATATGTAGACCCATGATATTCGATGGCGGATTTTTTGGGTAACTATGAAGTGAATCAAAAATCTTCGACCGAGTGAATTGCTGCAACGCCCTAATACGGAAAAGCTTTCAATTTTCAGATGAGTGTCACACACAGATGAGTGGTCTCAGCTGAGCGAACGGTCTGGGCTAGGTGGAGTGTTTCCTGTACGGTCAGACCTTCCCAAATATTGCAGTACCCTGCTGTACAAACTAAAAATGGTTGAACTGACGCAATATACTCCACACGAAGCACAACAATGGTTATAAATGTTTGCAGCGACAGATCGTATATTTACACATGTATACGTATATATATATATATATATATATATAGTATATATATATATATATATATATATATATATATATATATATCACCTTCTTTTACTCAAGTTTGCAGTGTTAGTGTGCGTAGCCACAGCTATCAACCACGGAGGCTTGGTCGTTCACTTGCAATCCCTGTTCTGCAAATGTTATCCTGGCTGACACGGTGTCTCTTGCCGACACAGGACCTTCCCTTAAGCACTGTGGGCCCCTGACCTACACAGGGACTCTCATTGCTGTAGTGCTCTCGACCAAAGCAAATCATGGGTCCCGACCTTTTCTTATTCGGCAAACGTGCCCCCAGAGCTCAGACCGATACTGAGCCGGCTGCTTGGTCTTGGCGGTCTCTGGCAGAAGAAGAGGCTCACGGGGCACCATGGAATAAGAGGCATTATTCCATGGTGTCCCGAAACGGTGCATGAGGCTATCTGACTTATATTCGAGGAACTGACCCCGCGGGCCGAAGTGACATACAGCCAACACTTCCCGCCCTTCCGTCGGGCACCTGACCGTCAGTCCTGAGGAACTCTTCGGTCCCCTCAGCAGGCCCCCTCAAACAATGCCCTAGGCCGGCTGTGGCTCTGCTAACGCAAGACCGTTGTCAGGCACTGTGGTCCCCCGACTGACGCAGGAGACCCTCATTAACTCAGCGACCCGGGCAACATAATTCGCGGGCTCCGACCTTGTACATGTCTGCGAAATGTGTCGTCAGTCGCAGACCTGACGCTGGAGTACCCTGGTAGCGAATCCAATGTGTGCCACGATCGTTAAGGCTCCACTACAGGGGCACAGCTTTGCAAAATAGCAAGGGGGCGGAGCGGAGAAAGTCTAGCGCTAAATAAGCAAAAACACACTTCGTCCCAGATTCGAACCACTCTAACATTGCTAAGTTTAATCCTCCTCCCCACTGAATAGGAAACTACAGCCCAGCTCTCATACGTTTTCTCACTCCGTCTCAAGGAAAGATCCTGTTCTCAATCGACACCCATGTGGCGAATGTTTTCATGAAATCGGGGAGATCATCCTCTTCTCTAGTGCCCGTGCCCCTGTCTAGGCTATTCACCCTCATCCCGATTGAAGTGTTCAAGCTTTCGCGTGGCGTGTTTAAGAGGTATCAACGCTGCCAAACGTGATTTCATACGTTTTAGACCCTTGCAACACGTTGTTAAGGAACTACGAGCCGATAAAAAACCCGATGACTTCACGACCCTTCTTTTAAATTTGCTTTTGCGACCACAGTTAACGGAGCATAATATTTGGAATTGTGTTTCGGAAACCCAAGTAACCACATCTTCCTGGGACATGAATCAATATAGCTTTCAGAGCCAATGGGGGCACTTATAGTTATGTAGTTTGATTCGTTACCTAAGTTGTTTGACCTCATTTTTTGAAAGGCATGTTGCCTTCAATTTTCTTAACATCGACATGCAATTGAAGAACAAGCTATGGGAGCTCAGACTAAATGAAGAGACCAATGGAATCTTCCATACATCGGCCGTAAATCGAATCTGAATACTGGCGCATCACCCACGGGGCACGCCGTGAGCCGACCAGTCAGTATCGGGTCACCGGGCGTCAGTGGCACAGGCAGGGGTGGCATGAGGGTGACCCCCTTCGCCCTTAGGTGCCGAAGGGTGGCGGACAACGGACGAAGGGCCTAAAGGGCTTGCCGGATGTCGCATTGGGGGTTCCTGCATTTACGGGCCGAAGAGGGGTACGATTAGAAGGCTGAAGGGTCCGAAAGACTGGCTGTAGTCTACACTGTGCGGGGTGTTTCACATTTGTATGGGCTATTAACTGAGATAGCTTTTTAGAAGATCATTCGGTGCAGTTCATAGCTCTGCCCTTCTCAAGGCCGAAACCCGTCTAGTTTCTGAATTAGACGCCCGCGCATTGTGCAGACTATTTCGTGCAGACTATTTCAAGGCCACTCAAGCTTGCATAACGGTACAGAAACGTTGCTAAAATATTGCCACTGCAATGGCCACGTGGCATTCGAGCTTTTTGCGCCTGGCGTACGTGAGCACGATTCATGGAACCACCGGCTTTCAACTGGCCCTCAAACAATGCTATTACATTTTGTGCTACATAGTACAGGGCGTTGGACATTGGAGCTAGTTATTTCGGAACTAAGTTATATAAACAAATAGCTGAGGAATGACGTCATAACTGAAGATGCAAATGCAAGCAACTAACAGCAAAACACGGATGGCAGGACACGATAAAATGAAAATTGTCAAATAAGCACACAAGGACGCTCGGGTTCTGGAAACGCTGTACCCATTATTGCAACATACCTAATTGAGTTGGAGTTCTACAAGTGAGTCACCCCGTACGTTGGAAGTCAGCCCGCTCGTCATCCGATGACATGTTGCATTGGCAGCTTGGCAGCCCTCTTACACCATATAAACGTGCTAGGACGCAATCATACGATGACGCATGGAGGAGCATATTCATTAAGGAGCTGAATAGTGTTGTCTAGAGCAGCATTGGACACTTTAAAGTTATACGGTACAAATAATTATAAGTGACTTATGCAAATAATTGTAATGATTAAATAAATACAAATAATTATAATAAATAAAATACAAATAGATCCAAGCGAGCTTATGTAATGATATCGGATGCGTGCCTCTATTTTTTCGAATGTGGAAAATGCGCTTTCAGGATGCCGGCCCCAGGGTCGAGACCTCAGTTGTTAGTGCGAGGGCCTGAGAACTAGATTGAGAACCAGTTTTCGGGGACAATTTGACCTCTGTTTTAGCTGGAGACAACCAATGCCGAACAGCTCACTTCATGTTGGTGTGAGTCCTGGAGGGGCATTTCCCAAGCAGGAACAGGGCCGGAGACAGCGATTTGCATTTTGAGAGGTCAGTGGAACAATGGGGGGGGGGGGGGCCTTCTGTTAGTCAGGGGCTCACAGCGCCTAACATTACCCATGGAATATTTTCTGAATAGAGACATGGGCTGGACTCCGAATGCCAGAGGCGACGAAAGCGCTTTGACAAAGAAACGAAATATGAGAGCTTATGATGAGAGTTTATACTGAGTCAATGAAGCGCTCTGTGTCCGTTAGGAGCTCCAGTGCGGAACGGGGGTCCTCCATCCCCATTTCAGCTGAGGTTGGGTTAGGCCGAACTGGAGTGTCTGCCAATTATCGGACCACCTGCAGCGATAAGGGACCTTGTTGCGTCAATGAGGGCCTCTGCATCGATCTGAGGTCAGGTGCCCGATTCAGAGGTTTTCCCGCGTCAGGGATGGCACCAATGTTTTATGTTCCCTCTAAGAACTTTCGGGCCGACCAATCGATCCCACCTCCACTTCGCCAGAACAACCCCAGGGCAGAAGGCAGGCACCTCAAAGGCAGGCACCCCGAAGGCAGACACCCCGAAGGCAGGCACCGAGAAGGCAGACACCCCGAAGGCAGGCACCGAAAAGGCAGACACCCCGAAGGCAGGCACCCCGAAGGCGGCACCCCGAAGGCAGACACCCCGGAGGCAGGCACCGAGAAGGCAGACACCCTGCGCTGAGGCGGAACCGAATAGCCCTTCAATCCCTGGCCGCGACCGGAAGTGTGCCTCCCAATGTCCTATGCGCGAGGCGACTCGCCCGGAAAAATGCAAGAGGCACCATTAATGTTGAAAGAGTTGATCGAATTGTGGTCAGAATGCGAACAGCAAACTTTACGTCTGCTTGCGAACGTTCGTCCTTTTGTAGAAACGACATGCGAATTAAATAATTAAACAGCAAATTTTGAGCACGCGCGCTGGCAATTTTAGGAGCAAGAGCAGCTATGACCGGTGTTGCAGTTTTCGTAAAATTGAACTACACTCCAGGGAACAACAGGGTACGGACTATATATCTATATGCATATATTTACCAGCTATACATCACATATGATGGAAAAAGCTGACTTATAAATATTGGCATACCTCTAAATACCTCTAAATATCTAATAACTATAAAAAATCTAATATCTAAATCTATCTAATAAATATCTAAATACCATACCTCAGTTCTCTAAACAGCTAAATTTCTCTACTCCGTAAATATGATCCAAATACGTCATTGTTTGATCGCGCTATCGTTCCTTGCACAATGTTGATTGAGAACCGATTGACGGCCGCTATATCTGTAAATGGTGCTCACGAACGCCAGACATGGACGGCTCGACAATTATGTTTTCTTCCGCATGACCAGTGGAATGGTAGGGCTTAAATGACGTCATTATTTCGTCATGGATGCCTGGGTGATATTGGAAAAGTTTGAGTAAAAAAGTATTCATATCTTTGCAGCGTGTATCTCAGAAAGGGCTGTGAACTGCACCGAATGATCTTCAAGATAGCCATTTCAGTTCAAACCCCCATACAAATGTGGAACACTCTCTTTAAAAAGTGCGAAATGAATAGTGCCAGCGCCGTAGCTAATCTACGTTCGGTTTCAGTTAAAGAGATAATAATGCTAGAAAATCCTGCTTCCTTGAAATCGAGAGCGCCAAATTCCGGCGATTTTTTGGTGGAAGACCGTTTACCACCAGCGGATCCTTGTCAACGCTGTGCCCCACTTCTTCCCCCCCCCCCCCCCCCCTCCTTCTTGTACCAAGGCTCTGGCTTACGCCTATGCAGGGTGCGATTGGTTCACGCTGTCTGGAACCATAAACGTGATCTTTAAACCTACATACACTTTGGAGCCTGTATAAAGGAAGAATTAATTTTGATCGACCTCACGTACCTGCCATTCAAGCCGTGACAACTAGGAGCTGATTTGTATTTCAAAGACATAGTGTGCATCCAGCTTCGCCAGTTTCCAAGTCGTCGTTAATAACAAGTTATGTCACTGACCATTTGTTCATGTTGTTTGATGTTTTCGTAAACAAGTAAAATAAAACGCTCCAAGCCATGATGGCTATTCCGTGCCGTGGGTTTTGTGCACCTACGCAGTTGTATTAAATGCTTCGCGCTGCATATATCCCTCACGCGATTGCTTCAGATGTTCGAACTATTGTGCTCAATAATGTAACTGCGACTTAGACGTGTTTCCCTGGGCCTAATAACGACTGTAGCTCCGCGTGCTCTCCAGCGTTTGTGCGCTTTTTCAGCCCGTATTCTGAGTGTGGCTCCGTTTTGTGGCTTTCACCAGGTGGCACATAAGAAGGCTTACAAATGGAACAAAACGGCAAGTTTAAACCACGTAAATAACGCCACAAACTTCAGGATGATTCGTGGAAAGCTGTGTGCGCATCTATGCGTGGCTGAAATGAGTGAATAGGCTGGGTGAAATGCACAAATGTGTGCCTCTCCGTGCCGTGTTTCGTGGAGAATATGATAACCTTCGTCCATATTGATGTTTGTTCACTAATCAGCAATGTGATTGGTGTAGCTAGGAAAGATATTCTGTGACGTCAGGAGTTCGTCCTGTTCTGCGCATTACTTACTTCCACATCCCGCCAGGTGTTTATGGGTGCTCCCCCCCCCCCCTTCGGTGCATGGTACTTTCTCATGAAAGGTCGCAAGGAAGTGTTGTAGACATTTGGCCCAAATCCTCAGTGTGGTGACCTGTGTTGAATAACTCGTATTTGTTTTAAATTGTGTTAGGCAGCGACACGCAAAACAATGAACTTCTTTCGACTTGGATGGAAACTTTTCTGCATGTTTAGCACCTTTCCCTGGATAATGTGCACTAAGGCTGTTGAATGGGTTTAATTATCACTGATGATACAGATCCTTTTGCTGACGAGGTCACTGACCGTTTTGAAACATGCCATGAATGGATGTATATTGTGAAGTCGTTACTCGCGTGAGTGTTTTCGCAATGGTAGCTTTGGATTGCATCTTGGGAGATAACCTAATTTCTTTTCGGAAACAGCCGGCGCCCAATGGACAGGCGTTTTATGGTGATAGCACCATGACTTCTTTCGTTCCGTCTTTTAGTCTATGTTTCTCTCTCCGTTGAATAAAGTCTCGTATTTATCCCAAGTTTGGCCTATGTGATTATTTGGTTTTTTGCCGAAAATGAGCAAGAAATCCACCTCGTGACGTCATCTTAGCCTTTCTCGCCTGGAACGAGTAAGCCACAAACGTTCATTGCCCAGCCAGTCATGACTTTCACGAACGCGTCGTCAGCGTTCTGCCGTGAGCCGTCTCGCTTTACTGCGTCCCATGAAATGCACGGCATTCAGGACGCTTCGAGCTATCGCTACCAGAACGACGTGAGTGCCAGATTTGGCAGCAGTGAGGTCGCAGTGAGATGTTGCGACCTCAGGCGTGATGGAGGTAATCCCAATTTATGGTGATTTGTTTTTAACTTTAAGCACAAGCATCAGAGTGGAAGGTGACCAATGCATGATTGGACGATAAATTGACGATGAACTCAAAAGCAGCACTAAAACCATACACACAACAATAACTTTTCGGATCTTTATTTTACGCGACAGACCAATAATTTCAAGCGCACCTTGGACAAGTGTTGACCCAGTCGTTGCCAGCTTAGTTTTGGTCGTCTAATTCAGAAAAAGTAGCAACCATCTTTGTAGAATGTTATTGCCGACTATCATGCCCCATCTTTTCTTGTGAGTCCGACAATACTTTTCAGCGGCGCAAACGTGGCATAAAACTGTAGTTGATTTCAAATGAACATAAACTTAAGTTACCTCCGAGGACCGAGTGTCGATGCGTGGGAACGTAGGAAGTGTTTTAGGGTTCAGATGTAATTTTAATGCATTTTTGTTTCGTTGCGGCGGGACCATCTCCTCAACCTAGGGCAGTCTTGACTGGACGTAGATAAGGATCTCATCAGCCATAATCGTTTTCCGACGCCCGACAGAACAACACGAGCAGAACCCAAACAACGCCGTCATAAACATCATAGTGACACACCCGCATAGTCCAGGCGATGGACACGTGACAGGTGATCTGTTGTGACAGGCTTCTGGCATCTTGTGTGCTGGATGACAGCTGCTTGAATGTCTCGACGAGGTCTCAGCGACGTCTCAGCGGAGCAAGCAGTCTGAAGAAGACAAAGGTCAAAAGTCTGTGACGTCTGTTAACAATCCAGCAGTCCTGTTGAACGTTGCTGGGGGTACGCCGGCTGGCGGTGCGTACCCCGCAGGCTAGCTCCGGTCGACACCGCCCACGCTCACGGAGGTCAGTAAGCTGGGCAGAGGCTACAGTGCATCAAGATGGAGTCTGTCCTGAACAAAGCCACATACTAAAAAGTTTTCCTCAGACAGGAGGAATGCCTAATTTTCTCCGAAACTCCATGTATTTGTACCAGATTCCCGCGAAATCACTGGGCATTTTCTAACGTTCTCGTGAACATGCCTTGTAATGGCTCGGCAGGGAGAGGCTTGTCTCTTCCCTTGTCTAGGTCTCCGGCTGAACACGGACACGCGCAGTTTGATCCGGGGAAGTGCGGGGGTGTGGTGCACCTGCTACTCTCTCAGGCATATCACATGCAACTTTAGTGTTGATACCCACCGGACCTCCACGCATTGAACGCCTGTCAGACTTACCACGCAACCGAAACGAAGCATAGGGACTTTCACCCTTCATGTTGCTTCAGCTGTGGGGGGGGGGCGGCATAACCACTCGCCGGAGGAGAACCTAGCCTGTGCCGAAACAGAGAGGCTCAGCATATCGGTCAGAAGCATGCGTAAAAACTGCAGAGGTGTGAGGCAGAGGCGTGCTCCGCTGGGGCACCACTGCGCAGCTTCCTGATCGATGTAACATGGCCCGCTACAGCCCGATGTTATGCCCGCTCGCGGTAGTCCTGGTTCTTGTTGAAAGCAGCTCGTTCACTGAGTTTATACCGGCGTTGTGGGATGAAGAAGCGGTGACAAACTGCCCCGCGAAATGCTCAGTGATTCGACCTGCTTGTCGCGATGCTAACTTCTCCCGACTAACTCCAACCGACGATGCTATATACAGCTGTCGGACTGCTGGTTGCTGGTGCTTCCGCGACGAGCCGCAACGCTCGCACCTGCGAGTTCAGAGCCGTCGTAGTGTGTGAAGGAAATTCATGCATGCTTACGTCATAGATAACACACAGGTAATCGGACAGCTAAAATATCTCCCCACACATCCATGCAGAGCCTGGGAACAGGTGCTCCTAGAAAGGATGAAACTTTGTACTCAAATACGCAACGCGTCAGAAGCTATCGCCCGCATAACGCGCCGGAGAACATTAACCTTGAACCTGATTAACCTTGAACCTGCTGATTAAACCCTGCTCCTAGACCACCGCCCTCCAGCTGTCAGATTAACAGCAAAACGCATCGCGGGAAGACCCCCACAAGCCGGCAGCTTCGGTCCCTTATGTCGATTCGTTCGCCGGCACCGCTTGTACATCACACAATGCAGGCACATAGAGTCTTGAACGGAATCTTCGTCCTCCGCCTCGAACCTCATCCGCAAAGGCCGACCTACGAGGCTACGTCGCACCACGCAGCACCATTCAAAACCGGCTCTCGTCGTTGGCTGTTGGTGCCAGCCATTTACACTGTCGGCCAAAGTTACAACGCACTGGGCTGAATCCGTTCTAGTGCCCCAGCCGCCCCGGTCGACATGTGTACTGGGTCATGCCTCAAGCAATTTAAATTAGGCAGGATGACTTTTCGAAGAGACTTAGACCTTAAAAAAGTGACGGCGTTTTCTCCCGATTCAGACTATGCCTAGCAGCCGAGCCTCTTAACCGTGTGGTCTGTGACTTGTGTGTTGCTTCATTTTCCTTGGTCTGTGACGATCAACTCAATTCAACCATTCTTCTTTTTCGTCTCTGTTTTGTGTGTGACTTCTCTACAACCTTAGCCACGGAGGTGCGAGCGCGGGTCGGCAGATCTTAAGCTCGCGATTCATTATTGATTCATGATTCACTCGTGATTATGGTTCCCAGGTGCGCCTTGGAACAATTGCACACAGCAGTGTCTACAGCTGGACATTATTGTGTGTAATTGTGTACCACACAAAGGTCGACACGGGTTGATCTATACGTCATCTATTCAAGGGGCTCGGACGCATACCATAGGGTGGGATCATGGCTTTACGTGGCGTACGGAAGAACTCTGATTTGCAAGTCACGTTTGAATGCATCATCAGCTGTCAAACGGCATGAGGCTATTTATGAAGCACTTATTTCTCACCAAATGCTGTGCAAGCCATCTGTGTCTGCTTACCATCCGTGTTGCTCGTTTGCTTGCATTGTGGCATGAACATGCCGAGACTGGTTGTCATTCTGTGTACACCGTCACTGAACGAACTTGGAGAATAAATAAAGTATTAAACGAAAGGTTCCTCAGTTAAACTCTGAGCTTCGTTAAAGGAAGCGGGAAAACAAAGTCACCAATTGCATATTTGCAATTGCATAGACAGCAGCAAGTACCTGAAAAAAATTATATTGTGGTGCCTATTGGTCATGAACAATGCTACTCTTGATATTAGTTCCATAGAATATATTTAGGCATGAAGGTATACCTGTTTCAGTATATCCAATGTTTCCCTGTGAAAGTGATATTTTGGCTGGTCTGAAGTACCTACTGCCTGTGGGCTTTCGGTGGTCAATTTTTGGTCACAAAAGGCATGCCCAAGTGTTTTGGATGCATTTCAACTAAAAAGTCACCATAAAAACTGAGGTAACTCATTTTGTCCTGAATGAGGCGGATTTTGTACCTAAGCCTAGGGCATTGCATGAGTTAATTCTTCGGCAGGCTCATCAAAATGATCCATAGTTCCAGATCCTGAAACGAATATATTGCAAAAATTTCACTCAGTGTTGGTCTTTAAAAAAACAGGTGAGGCAATGGGTGTTTCTAGATTTGTAGATCCTTGTGGAATTATGCTGCGGGCCAGATACGGATATCTCAAATCACAAAAGTGGCAGCTCTAGCTCGAGGCCATGTTAAAAGGAGTGCTCCACATTTGGGTTAGGTTTCAAGAGAAACAGGCTTTGTGAAGGTAGTTAGGTGCAGTTCACAGCCTTGCCTCTCTTAGTTAAACCCCCCTTTTTTCTGAATTATACGCCCGCGAAGCCGTGCAGACTATTTTGGGAGACCATTTCAGGTCACCACACATCCATGACGCCATCATAAAGTCATTTAAATCCTGCCGTCCCATTAGTCCATGCGGCGGTCGAGGGCAAGAAAAATATAATTGTCGAGTGGTCATATCTGGCGTTCGTGAGCACGATTTCTAGATATAACGGCCAATGAATCCCAGTCGTTTCACGTGAGCTTATTTCATCACATCTGATGTTTGCTTGGATATCTTCAAACGTGGCCACTCCCTTCATAAGGAAATGTTAAAAATGTTCGAAATAGGAAGCATTCCTTTTACAAGAAAAGGGAAATATCTTCCAATGTGGAGCATTCCCGTTAAAGAGACAGTACCGCATAGAAAAATATGAAAGCAAGCATCCAATCTAATGAAATAAGCTCACTTATTGCGGTGGGTGCACTTTTAAGTGGAAAAGACTAGTTTCGACAACACAATTACTCTATGTTGTAAATATGCGTCTCAATACGCAGTAACGCACGCACGCACCCTCAAACGCACCTTGTTCACGAACGCCAGATATGAACGACTCGACAACTATGTATCTTGGCCTTGATCGCTGCATGGCTAATGGAATGACAGGGTTTGAATGACTATTATGGCGTCATGGATGCGCGGTGACCTTGAAATAGTCTGCCCGAAACAATATGCACATGTTTATGGGCGTGTAACTCAGAAACTAAAAGGTTTTTGGTCTTAAGGTAGGGCAGGCCTGTAAACTGCACCAAATGCCCTCCATGGTGGCTATTTTAGTTACAAGCCCCATACAAACGTGGAACACTCCTTTAAAGCAAATTGCTACAGCTCGATGCACGCGTGCCTTGATGACCCCGGCTTTGTACTTCGACATTTATAGGCATCATGTAGGTATTTCCCAGGTTAGTACATTCGCGGAGCACGCTAATCTGATACGCCGCAGCAAACTCTGGCAACCAAGAGCAAGTCACAGAAGGTCAGTGGACTATTTACCACTCCCACTCCGCCTCGCCCCATCCGACCGTGACCTGCCCTCCGCCTCGCAGTAGCGGCGCGGCTCGTCTGCATGCCTGGGTGAGCCATGTTTGCCCGGGGCGCTGCTGATGTCTCTAATGGCCACTGTCAGCGATTAAGGCGCGCGTTGCCGTTGCCCGGCTGGCGAATACTGCGCAGTCAGACGGACGGCGATGGGCCAAACCAGAGGCAAGGGACAGACGACGACGGGACGATCCAGAGCCAAAGGACGAACGACGACGGGACGATCCAGAGCCAAAGAACGAACGACGACGGGACGATCCAGAGCCAAGGGATGGAAGACGACGAATCAAAAAGGGCCGAATTAGAGCCAAGGGATGAACTACGACGGGCCGAATCAGAGCCACGGGACGAACGACGACGGGACGATCCAGAGCCAAAGGACGAACGACGACGGGACGATCCAGAGCCAAAAGACGAACGACGACGGGACGATCCAGAGCCAAAGGACGAACGACGACGGGACGATCCCGAGCCAAAGGACGAACGACGACGGGACGATCCGGAGCCAAAGGACGGAAGACGACGAATAAAAAAGGGCCGAATCAGAGCCAAGGGATGAACAACGACGAGCCGTATCAGAGCCATGGGACGAACGACGATGGAGGCACGGACGACGACGGGCCGATCCAGAGCTAAGGGATGGACGACGACGAACTGATCCAAGGCCAAGGGATGGGTGATAGACCGATCCAGAGCCAAGGGATGGACGACGACGGGCCGAACCTGAGCCAAGGGACAGACGACGACGGGAAGATCCAGAGCCAAGGGACGGACGATAGACCGATCCAGAGCCAAGGGACGAACGACGACGGGACGATCCAGAGCCAAGGGATGGACGATAGACCGATCCAGAGCTAAGGGATGGATGACGACGGGCCGAACCTGAGCCAAGGGACGGACGACGACGGGACGATCCAGAGTCAAGGGCAACGGTCTGGCGACGCGCAACGACCGGCGGCGGCAGCCAACGGCAGCGGGCCACGTAACGCGGTGAGAGAGAATGTGGCTGCTTTTAAGGATGATCACGGCAGGGAAAAGTGAGCAGGACAAGGGTGTCGCAGAGGCGAGGGAGAAATGTCAGACTGGAGTGTCGAGACAGGCAGCGGGAGAGGGACCAGCAACGCCGTTTGATGGAACCTGCAAATTTACATTTGGTGTGTCATCAGTAGATTACGTCATTCGCTATACGTGAAACAAAAACAGACATGAACTGGTGCGAAGGCGAATTCATTCTGATGGCATTTCAGCCACAGGTGGATAAGGATGCAGATACGTTTTATTTAGAGGCCTGACGGTTGTTCTCACTATAAAAGTCATGCAACTGCACGGGGAACGCAGGCCAAGTACTACAATTTTCCGTAAAAAGGCGCAGTGTCCAGCCGCTCCATATTGCATGATGTTTTTATTTTTGCTGCAGCTTCAGCTGGGTTGACTGACTTGCAAATGTTACGCATTGGTGATGCATATTTTGCGGTATCTTGGCCTGTCAATCTGCAACGTATACGAAAGCTGATTTACGTGTAGGTTTGCGACAATAAGGCAAGACCAAGCACTTTTTCAGCAGCTGTTTGACTTTGAGCCGGTCTTTTTAAAAGAGTTCGCCATTTGTATGCGGTTAACGCTGCGGTTTCGATCATGACAGCATTGGTTGTGTTGATAATGTGCCAATGCTGGGGCTATTTAAGTTCTGGAAGTTATGTAATTAAAGCCACTTGGTGTATGTGTTTGAATTAGGCACCACGACAACGCGTTTTGAAGTTCATCTGTATGACTACCAATGCGACCAATGGCCGAAAGCTTAGTCCTTACCTGGGCTTGGTTTAGAACACGCTATCGACCATCGCTGCCATGCTGCACTATCCTTCCTTATAAAGATGATCGATCCAGAAACACATGCAATCATAATTGGTATCAATGATTCCAACAAATTCACGAAGGTTCGGGATGTTCGCATATGGATATCGATGCGGAGATATATAATATCATGTATATCCGTATAAATATATATACCTCTCTTCCCTCTCTCTCCTCTCCCCCATCCCCCTCCCCTCTCCCCTCTCCTCTCTCCTCTCCCTCTCCCCCTCTCCCCTCTCCCCCTTTCCCTCTCTCCCTCTCTCCCTCTCTCTCTCTCTCCCTCTCTCCCTCTCTCCCTCTCTCCCTCTCTTCCCCTCTCCCTCTCTCTCTCTCTCTCTTTCTTTTTCTCCCCTTTGGCCAAAGTTTTTCAACAATCTTGGCAATGCTTGGAAGCTAATAGCCTTTTTCCTGACACTCTGACTAAGATTGGTAACAGCTTATTATGAATAGTTGGAATGCATACAAAAAAACAGACAAGTCAGACCACAGGCAGAACAAATTATGCATCCCGGATGGCCGTAGAGGGGTTTAACTGTACCATACACCGCCATAAGACCGAAAAGAAGTGGGCTTTACGTGCAGTCATGACATCGGACAAAAGGACCGTAACTGACGTTTGCGGACCCGTGTGTCAATTAACGGTCACGTTCGCATGCGCCCGTGCCATTTGGGGGCGGATTGCTTTGTTGGTTTAACACTGGCTGCAGCCGCCACCCGCCTGACCAGGCCAGCTGCCTGTGAAATTAACACGTGGTCGATGAGGCGTCGTGGGTAGTCCACAAAATCCGCCACCGCCCACCGGCTCCGGTCGCTGGGCTGCAGCTGGAACTGACTTCGGCACGGCTGGCTCGCAGTCTGGGCAGCACGCGGCACGCCTGGCTCGCAGTCCGGGCAGCACGCGGCACGGCTGGCTCGCAAGCCGGGCAGCACGCGGCACGGCTGATTCGCAGCCCGGGCAGCACGCGGCACGGCTGGTTCGCAGTCCGGGCAGCACGCGGCACTGCTGGCTCGCAAGCCGGGCAGCATGCGGCACGGCTGGTTCACGAGCCAGCACGGCAGTGGCCACTCGTGGTAGTCAAGGTTTTCCGATCGGAGGTCATGGCGACCCTGCAATCATTGACTTGGAGGGCTGGGACAAGTTGCGGTGTCACGCACGGTTGCGTTCTCTTCACGCAAACCTACGGCGCGCTGCTCCTATTTAGGATCCGTAAACTTGGTGCAGAGCAAACACTCGGATACAGGGGCGGTATCGCTAGGCCCGAAACGAAAGGCCGGCACCCAAGTACAAAGTGGAATCGCTTCACAGAAGTCGTCATAGCGGGAGCAAACTTACTGGGGCTAAACTTTTCCACTTGACTAAAGACCGGTTCTGACACACCCTGCCGAGCGAAAGAGCGGCCTTCTTCGGAAGATCCGCCCTTGAAGCCAATCTAGCACTCTGCTAAACTCCGCTGCTCTGTACACGGCTGGTGGGACGGCTTCTGATATACTGTGACCCTCTGAGATATGTGAATGGTCACATAGCCATCAGACACTCGGACTCGGCATGCGCTGGTGTTTTGCCCCCAAACGAGCCGGAGGAGACATTACAACCCGTGAGCAGGGCAGTTCTGAAATCTGGTCGATAGTGGTGTGCATGTATTAGCATGGTATGATCACAAGTCTGGCTTTTTAAAGCCAGAACTGCACTTAGCAATAACCAGTGCTCACATGGATTGACCATCAGTCTTACAGATCTATGTATGATAAAGTATTTGAAAATGCAAACGTCAAACATGCTGAAGCAATTTGGTGTAGAAGCATGGTTCATCATTTGTTTGGGCTATCTCCATCATTCAAAGACCATGTTGGCTTGATAACGAAAGTCACATTCGCATTTTTTGGAAACAATGATTATAGCATTCAACAAATGCTTCGGAAGTCTTCTGTAGCTTGACAGGTCTTGGCAGTTTTTCCAGATAGGGGTATATCAAGCAAAGAAGTACCTACCAAATCCTCTGTGGCATATCGGCTCAAACTTCTTTTTAAGGTTTGGCAGCGCACCGGGCGGCTCGCAAGATCCTCTACGCTGCGGATATTTGACGGCGCTTGCCCCCAGCATCCGTGCGTTATGGCCGAATATAATGTATTGACGGTCAGGCTGCGGCTAAGAGGCCTCACAAACGAGTTTGCTGCGCATTATGCGACCGAGAACTTTGCTCTATAGAAGTTACTGCGCGCCTGCAACTGGCACGAGAGTTCAGCTATTTCTCTCCGGGCGCTGCCGCCCTCTACTGTCACCGTTAATGGGGAGTGGAATGACGTAAGTTTGCTGAGGCACTTGGGAAAATGGCTGCCCCTGACATAAGCAGTGCACATTTAATACCGGGAATCAGGTGTAAATAGAAATGGAAAACGCTTCGCCATAAGACTCTAAAGTGCAGTAATTAGAAAGCTTTGCAACACCAACGTAAGTTTAATGCCAAACTAAAGCAATGAACAAAGTCTGGCACTGCCACTTAAAGAAACTTGCCTTAGCATTCAAAATGGCGTCAGCAAAAACTTGGCAGTGGTTATCAGACGTTGAACGACGCCTGTAGCCTTAAAACGGCTGGCACAGTGGTTTTAACTTGTACATGGTATGAGCGATATTTAGGAGCCTTATACTTCCAGCCTGTCCTCCAGAGCGTCACCTCGGTTCATCCAGGTTTGAAAAGAACGCAAAAGTTAATGGGCACCGAGGTCAAACTGAGGAGTCGCAAGAGGTGCTCCTCTATCAGGCATACCCGATGGATGCACACTTCCTTTTTGCCATGGCTTCGATCATCATTTCCCCGAAAAACAGTTTGATTGTAGGTAACTTAATATTTTTTATTTTAATTATTTTTATGTTTGTATATGTATTTATTTATGTAAGTTTATTAATGATATATGATAAATTAATATTGTATTATTATATTTATATAACTATTTCATTATAATTTATTTTAATTCAGAATTAATTAATAGAAACGTAGATTGGTTTCGGTCAGCGAATTGTCGCCGAAGTTTGGTTTTCTGCGGCTGTGTAATGTAATTCTGACATCTACAACTGAAACCGCACATATTCCGTATTCTACCAAGTCAAGGTCGTGCGATAGCGTTGGACAGAGGCTGACGCTTCAGTTCACTTCCGGTGTTTAATGTAGAGGAGACATGTTCGTATTTACCCTCGACCAACAGTGCCATATTTACACAAGCGCACGACGAATGGCTCATGACAAACCCACTCCCTATTCACTTCCGAACTGAGGCGGATGAAGTGTTAGAATGCAGCCAGCGTGTAGGTCGTTGTCTCAGCTAGCTAAATATATCCGGTTTTGTTTTTGTTTTCAGATCAACAGGTGACTCTTCTGGTCAAGATAACGACGTTGTGCGCCCCATATGGGTGCTGCGACAAGACGTCCGCGCCGGTGTAATTCCATATTTAAAAAAAAACAGGAAGTAATCTCGTAAACACCAGTGCAGCTTTGCTGTTGTTGCGTGCTTTTGTTTTGGAAATACCGTGATTTCGGGGTTTGAATCAAATGAGTGACCTTTCAGGTCACGGAAGCGTCACCATAACTGAAAGTCCAACCGGTGCGCATAGTGCGCCCAACGGTAGCCGCCACGCTAAGCAAGGTGGGGCGATGGTAGAAAAACCGATGTAATGATCTCCCAAGTTGTTCAGCTTAGTTGTTTTTTTCGAGTTTAATTTGTAACAGCTGAGGTCCACTTAGTTCGTCGGGGTAACTCATGCTTCACCCCCTATGCGCATGCCTTACGACGTCCATATTTGTGTTACGATCATGCAATACACGTAATGTGGTTTCTGACACAATTTAAGTTGGGAATCCTCTCGATGATATGCATCGAACCACTGACAGGCCAAGGCCAAGCTTGATTTTCTGAGGCCAAATACTTCCCCGATAAGTCATATGATAACCCCCCCCCCCCCCACAGACACCTATTGCAAATGCAGCCCCAGGCCATGGAAAGGCGTCTTAAATGAGGCACGCATGCTACTGACCACTCAAGGTCATGTCTATGCTTGATCTCTGGAGGGCCTGTGTCGCTTACATGGAGGGTAGTCATAAGCAAAGGAAGTTGAAAATGCATGATCAGCAAGACAGCATGTATGTACCAATCACCGGGCAAACGATGTTTGTCGGCACTTACCTGTTCTACCTTTTCTGACCAGGAGTGACTCTCCCCCAAAGAAATTCACCGCAATAGGTCGCAAGTCACTCATCAATATGATGCCAATGTGGTGAATCGTGATAAGACCTTCATTTCGAATGAATGTTTCATCATGTTTTGGCAAAGCCGGCTGGTGTGTGTGCGATGAACCACGTATAATATGCTTGACGCATTAAATCTCAGACGACCTGACCGCCCGCCGTCACGAACAAGTAGGCCAAGCACCATGGATATCAAAATAAATAGCGTTTTTAAAACTAAACGAGTGATCTGTCTCAACCGCCAATACGCAGCAGCTGCGTCTATTTGTCAAAAACCTAACTCACATGACCTAACACATGGCTTATAGGTCACGACCTTCATGAGACAGTGTCGCAAATTGACAGAAGGGATACGGATCTTTTGGAGCCAGCTACCTAGAAATCAGCACAGCTTCTAAAAAATTCACGTAATGAGAGCTAGCAAACTATTCAAGAAAACCTCAGGGGAGCCTGTCAGGACTCTGCTCCTAGTCAGTTGAGGTTTTAGTAAAAGATAGCTGCTGGCTACTCTTTCGGCGAATGTCCCGTGGAACATAATAAGGCCCAAAGAAAATGTCGTACACGATGCTTTAGACAAAGGCCACAGTTCCGCTGTTTTCCAATCAGCATCTTCCTGACTGCATTAGCTGGGGCGGTTCCAACCACCGTCTTCCTGCCTGCACTAGCCGGGGCAGTACCAACCACCGTCTTCCTGGCTGCATTAGCTGGGCTGGTTCCAACCACCGTCTTCCTGCCTGCGCTAGCCAGGGCGGTTCCAATCAGTGTCTTCCTAGCTGCATTAGCCAGGGCGGTTCCAACCACCGTCTTCCTGGCTGCATTAGCTGGGGTGGTTCCAACCACCGTCTTCCTGCCTGCACTAGCCAAGGCGGTTCCAATCAGTGTCTTCCTAGCTGCATTAGCCAGGGTGGTTCCGACCAGCGCCTTCCTGGCTGCATTAGCCGGGGCCGTTCCGACCAGCGCCTTCCTGGCTGCATTAGCCGGGGCCGTTCCAACCACCGTCTTCCCGGCTGCATTAGCCGGGGCCGTTCCAACCACCGTCTTCCTGGCTGCATTAGCCGGGGCCGTTCCAACCACCGTCTTCCTGGCTACATTAGCCAGGGCGGTTCCAATCAGTGTCTTCTAGCTGCATTAGCCGGGGTCGTTCATAACAGCACCTTCCTAGCTGCATTAGCCGGGGCCGTTCATAACAGTACCTTCCTGGCTGCATTAGCCAGGGCGGGGTGCACTTGTGGCCCGTCATGCGCTTACGAGTTGCATCCGACACCTATCTGTCCTAGGCTGCGTTACGAACGGGACCGGGGGAAGCAGCCGGTTTCATAAAGTCCATGATTCCTCCGTACGCAGATCCTTTAAGAACACGTACCGATAGCGGCGGAACGGACTTTCGGCAACCGTGGACACCGTCTTGAAAGCGGCATATTTGTTGAATGAGGAAGTCGCAATGTTTCCCTACTTAACTGAATTAGATCGGGGCACCGCGCCACGCTCCCGTGCGTTCTACCTCGTCTACCACCTCATTCCCATTCCGGCTTTCCCCGTGCAGGTGGAAAAAGCGCAAAGATTGCAGGACCATTTAAGAATGATTGTGTTGTTGGAACCAAATAAATCGATGAATGGTGTTGGCTAGAACTGATGGCACACATCCTGTCATGTAATGTGAAACAACCAGATGTTCACCTCGTGAATGTCCTGCTTCAGAATACAACAAAGTTCAGGGTTCCAAAACTGTCCTCAACTCTTACCTTAAAGTCATGAGATACCAGAGCATTTGAGGAAATGGTTAGAGAAGGGCGGCTAGCGTAGTATGGCGTGAAAAATTAGTAAAATCGCTAAGCAATGATGGCCGTCGAAGAACTTCTTTGCGAACAACTTTGTTATGCGTTGATGACTGATTAGCTCCTTTCTGTGTCATTTTTAAGGACGAATCGAAGTTGGTTCTCATGCAATTATCGTTGGCTAATGACTCGAACCAGGGACATGCATCCATTCGCCACATTCGTTTTACCAGCTCAACTGCCTTGTCCTGCCTTTAAAAATGTGTATGCTTTCACACTGGCGTAACGGCAATGTCCAGTTGATGGCATAACGAACCGCGCACAGAAAGCAGAACACCAGGGGGTGTTGCGTGTGACATGTGGAATCAGGTCACACGACAGAGCCTTATGTGCTGGGCCCGACCTAGCTATCGCAAGAACGAGCATGCTTGCAACGATGCAAACAACTCTGGACAGCGCTCATTGGGCTGCATCAGGCGTCGTGAAATATGTTTGATATGATGACCGCCGTTGGCGTTTGACACGTGGACTATGAACGGAAGTCCAAAGATCAGCTGCTGGAAATCCACGCCTTCGTGCCTTCCGCAACATTTAGGCTACTCCCATAAAACCAGAGAAAAGGACCTTAGAACCCACCATCCAGTGATGATTCAAATTTTAGACAGTTTCCATTTGCAACGCAATATCTGATTAACACGCGACACTTAATGCTCCGTGACGTCACTCCCCCAGACTCAGATGGCCGCATTTGCTCAAGAGAGCAGTCACACGGGTCGAAACCCTTGAGCAGTGTCACCTTTCAGACCTATGACGAGCATCAGCCCCCAGGCTGTGGGCAGGCGCCTCCTGCATTGCCTGAGATGTGAGCAGGCGTCTCCTGCATTGCCTGCGATGTGAGCAGGCGTCTCCTGCATTGCCTGAGATGTGAGCAGGCGTCTCCTACACTGCTTGGGATGTGGACAGGCGTCCTTTACACTGCCTGGGATGTGAGCAGGCGCATCCTAGACTGCGTGGGATGTAAGCAGGCGTCTCCCACACTGCCTGAAATGTGTACAGGCGCCTCCTAGACTGCCTGGGACCAGCCTCCAGCCTGTCGGTAGACGTCTCCCACACTGTCTGGAATACGTACAGGCGCCTCCCAGACTGCCTGGGATCAGCCTCCAGCCTGTCGGCAGGCGTTTTCTGCACTACCTGGGAGGTGTACAGGCGCCTCCTAAACTGCCTGGAGTCAGCCTCCAGCCTGTCGGCAGGCGTCTTCTACACTGTCTGGGATGTGGGCTTGGTGCAGCCTTATCAACTGTACTGGCCGCTTGACGGCGACCGCACAGCGTGATTTAAACAGACATAATTTGCTGGTGGGGCCTCGCCGCGGCTGGTTTAGCTAATTAAATTCCGCACCAGCACCGGGCCCGTCCAGACCGTGTTGATGTAATTTTGCGGAGCTAATTCAATCTGCGCCAATTTCTTCGCTTGACACGAAAGCGTGCGTGGCTTCGCACGGTGAAGGGGCAATTATGTCACTCGTCACATCACAAACAATAGCACACAGAGCGATGGTTCTGGTCTCTACCCATTCCAAACGCAACGTAGGGCCAAGAAAGCGAATATGATAAAGATACTAGCATGGACTAATATCAAGGAACATAATTTCGCCTCATTTTTCTATATCTTCACTCTCATTTCACAAGTCCATATAAACCAATGAACGCGGAGCCAAGGCGAACTTAAGAAAAGCTAGCAGAGGCAAACATTTTTAAACGCGAGTGTTTTAAACCATACAATGCCGCGTGGCTGACAGTTTGAATTTGTTTAACAGTTCGGGAGACAATTGGCTGGCTTGGACGACCTTCGAAGGTCATTGTGTCCCCCCCCCCGCCCAGCTGCGTTCTGCGCCACTGTTTGATTGGGCTTTCCTCAGGGGAGGGGGGCTTTGGTGTCTTTAGCATTAAGAAAACGTGTCACTTTTCTAGCCCCCCTAACTTCGAATTCGGAACGTCAATCTAGCCCTGGGATTAGTCAAGAGGAATTAGGCGGTGTCTCAGTTTTAAGCCTGCGAATCCCCGGTGACTATGGTGATAACCCCGGCGTCGATAAAAACTCGTACTTAACCACTTGGTTTGCCTCGGTTGGTATTGCGCAAAATATCGTCCTTGTTTTAGAGATATTTGGTTCATTTAAAACGCAAAATTGCGGATAACCATCAGACCTGACACTGGCAAAAAGCACTGGAACTCAGCTATCGCTCTCCATACCAACCACTTTTTATTTGAAGTTCCCATTTCATTTTGACAGTGCAGTGATAACATGCTGACCTAACGACCGTGTAAATCGAAGTTATAAAGGTGAGGTTCGGACTGAAACGCCGGTGTGAAGTAGGCATCGGGATCTGCCAACATTGCTTATAAGTGCTGACTCGGGTGGGTTCAACACTGGGATGTTGTGCGATGGATGCGGGTTAAAGAATTTATATATATATATATATATATATATATGGTTGATTAAAAATAACGGCTGACTCAGCATTAACGAGCTTTTTGATGCATCTTTCTAGCTTCCGGGTCTTTGACTTTGCGTCAATCGCTTAGATTAAAGATGGTTCGCACAAAATTTACTCATATATTCATCACTCTTCATTCTAACGTTTTCGAGATCTATCTCATCTTCGGAGAAGACTAAATTGCACCAGAAATAAGTTTTGATTTTAAAGGATGAAAAAATGTGCACTACTGTTGGAAACATCTTTTAGTACGGAGAACATAATGAAGCACAACTAATTGAAGTAAGACGGATTGCTATTTTCATCTTCATACATGTAAGAAACACTCATAATGGGAACATCACAAAGACCAATGGGGAACACTATTGTCACATTGTTCTTTGTGTTCCCATTGTGTCTTGTGTGATGTTCCCATTATGAGTGTTTCTTACATGTATGAAGATGAAAATAGCAATCCGTCTTACTTCAATTAGTTGTGCTTCATTTATGTTCTCCGTACTAAAAGATGTGTTCCAACAGTAGTGCACAATTTTTCATCCTTTAAAACTCAAAACTTATTTCTTGTGCAATTTAGTCTTCTCCGAAGATGAGATAAGATCTCGAACGTTAGAATGGAAGGAGTGATGATATATGAGTAATTTTGTGCGAACCATCTTAATCTAAGCGATGACGCAAAGTCAAAGGCCCGGAAGCTAGAACGATGCGTCAAAAAGCTCGTTAATGCTGAGTCAGCAGTTATTTTTAATCAAACATGTATCAAAGAAAGAATTCTGCCAAAATATTCCAATATATATATATATATATATTATATATATATATATATATATATATATATATATATAGTGCATTACAGGAATTATTGCTCCCGAAGTGGTGTCCTACTTGTATCGGCACCAGCAAGAGGGGCCATCGGCCGTGCCGACCGGTCTGCCCGCCCGCCATCTGACCGTGTTGCTGTCTACTCGCTGATCCCACCACTGTTGGTTGGAGACCCGCGAGAGACCGCCCTGCATGGTGGACCCAGCGTGAGCGCGATGGTCAGCTACCTCAGCCATCATGTTTTGAACTGCAGCGTCAAGACGTGGTCCGATTTTCAGGCCATGCGACAGATACATAAGTAGTGCAGCTATGGTGATCCAATGGTGATAAGTTGGTTTGAGGTGTTTCAAAAGGAGTGGTTTGAACTGAATGTATTACCTATTGCAATCTAACGACCTCCAAGAAGCAAGAGCTTGCTCCGACTGACTGACCGAAGCTCAGCTGAAAGCATGGTGCGACATCATCATCATGCATGAAAGAGATCTCAACATGTCACGTGAGGAATATGCAAGGTTATAAGGTGACTAAAAGGTCCTTAAATTAATGGTTCCGTTATCAGTAGAGCGCATGCAAGCGCCATTTGAGATCTCGAATTTGCTCATCAACATAGGGTGTGAGAGGGTTTTTAAAGTTACATCGTGAAAAGTAGGGTGTCGCCGGGGGTATCTTTGCTTACTACACTGTACAAAACACTTGAAGGGCCGGATTGCAACCAGCAGCGGCCACGGTCACCTGCGGAAAACCGGGGTGAACCTCGAAGTGATGACCCGGTGCTCATCCGTGTGGTCGGTCATCCGCCCCGTTCAGTGCCACGAAGAAGGCGTGGCCTTCCGCGCGGTGCACCGGAGGCTGAGATGAGTGAGTGAGACGCTTGGGTACATGGCCCGTTGCACTGCGTTCGTGGGTTCGTGCGTGCGCCTGTGCGTGTGCATGTGCGTGTGTGTGAGCGTGTGCGTCCAGGCTGTATACATATATAGCAAAAGGTAAGAGGCTCGGACTAAGACGTTAGGTGAGGAAGCCTGGCGACTGGTGCACTTTAGCTCCTATCGCATCCAGCAAACCGCGCGGAGAGGCCGGTTGAACAAGTGTGACGTGTAAACCACCTTTATATCATGCTTGTGATGCTGATGACGTATAATTTCTTGTGCCAACACGCAATTCTCAGTTTGTTACACGTACATTACTAAGCACGCGGATGGACTATGTTTATGTATCCCACAGCTACGCGATCTTGAGTACCTGCAGATGTACAAAACATTATTTTCTGACCACAGAAAAGCATTGCACTCGTCACTCAGACCCGGATAACAAAATGGCTTTTCTCATTTGGATGGTGCATAAGTTTGACGTTAATTGACCTCAGCTGACTTCTAAGCCAGCCTAAATTCTATTTTGTGCCTGAGATGCTTTCGTTCCGCAGGTGCACCTAATAAAATAAAGTTTGTCAAAAGCAGATTGTGAAAGAAAACAAAAAAGCATCGTTCTTGCAGGCTACTGGTACATCAATTTGAAACGGTGACCCGACCTGATTTCACGTGATCTCGGTGGGGAAGCAGAAATTGCCGGAATGGACTCCCACAGTCTTAACCTGCTCCCGGCCAGGGGTCTGAGGCAACTGCACCGGCCTAGGGAAAGTTGGCCCCTCCTGGGATCTCCAACTTCCATAAGTCTTATGGGAAAAAGAGACACCGTTGTAAAAGTCTCATCAAATCATTAAAAAATCACACCAAAAGTTTTGACCTTGGGTCAAATGTAAGTTAAACCAGAGGTAACGAAATAGCAAGTTTATAGATGCGGTTAAAACATACTGCTAACACGTGAAGACGGATATTGAGGCACGGAAATAAGTGTTAAGATTGTGGTAGTCTGTTCCGACCATTTTGTGTTGCCCAAAAAGGTCAGGTAAGGTTGGGTCAACGTTCAATGTTGGTGTGCCAGAAGCCTACAAGAAGGATGCCTGTGTGTTTTCGTTTACAATGCGCTTCAGACTAAATGTATTTTATTAGATGCAGCTGTGGTATAAAAGTTCCCCAGAGACAAAAGTTGATTTTCAGTCAGCCCTAGAGGTCAGGTGAGATCAGCATAGGTCAAAATTCATAAGCTATACAAATGTCAAGGTTTGAAGTGCCAACCGGGTCTAAATGATCAGCGCAATGCTTCCCTATTGCTAGAAGTGACGTGTTGTACATCTTCAGGTACTCGATATTGCACAAATCTTTTATTATATTACACATAGTCCATTCGACGTTAGGCAATGTAGATAAGACAGAAGTAATAGCCTTATTCCTCGGAGAAAAACTAGGAGAATGAAATTGTAGATGATTTGATATGTCGGCAGCATTTCCATTCTCCTGGTCTTTTCGAGGAATGAAGCTATTACTACCGTCTTATATAGTTAATAATTTTCCTTGCTAATACACTGGACAACTTAGGTAACCTTGGCAATGTATTCGCAACAAACTGACCACAAGCACGTTTGTACATGAACTTATACTTAATCAGCTTCACAAACACCATATAGAGGTTGGTTACCGCGCCACACTCGCCCATCTGGCCTCTCCACCTTTGACAACACAGGTTATTGGCCTTGGATAACTTCATATGACCTTGTACCATCCTTACGCGACCTATTGTTATCCTCATTATGCTATGGAATGATACCACAACATGTTTTCAGTATAGGATCAATTCTTCGGCGCCCAGAATTACTTCATGTGTTTTTCAAAAGGCACTCACAGAGGTAGGTCATGCCTTAACACGCGCCCGGGTGGCCGGCTAGATACCTTCGCTCGGTGGGAATCAATTTGAAACCCCTGAGATCTCGTGAACTAAGGAAGCTAGAGACACCAAAGTTACAGAGCGTCTTGATCTGTACGTGAACTCACTTGGTCAAAGTTTCAGACTCCTGGATTGTGATCTTCGTGTCAAAAAAGGTCAAACAAGTTCAAGTTCCAGGTTGGTCTTCAAAGTACCCCCAGAACTTAGATAACCGCTTCTAAGCAAAACATCACATACTCATCCAAGGTCAGTGACCTTTTTCAAATTTTGGAAGTTTAAGGTGACCAAAATCAAAAGATTGCCTTGAGTTTTGCATTTGACTGAGCGACAAAGATTACGCTAGGCAGTATGTTCCTAAAACAAAATGTTGACCTGGGTCATTTTAGGTCAATGACCTGCTCTTACCTCTAATTAGGCCATGGAAGATATATAATGCGATTCCTGCTATCAATATTCGAAATGAGCACCAGAAACTATCCCATACAACAAGCCCTAGAGTAACAAAACAGGATGGTTTTGACCTTAGTGTGACCTTCATACCTGACCTTAGGTCAATGTAATTTGTTTATTCAACTGTTGTGTTGCCTAAGTAATCATCTCAGAGATGTATGGCGTCGTCT
>NW_023596448.1:12149384-12180217 GCF_011947565.3 Pollicipes pollicipes | reverse complement strand
GGTTTCGATCATGACAGCATTGGTTGTGTTGATAATGTGCCAATGCTGGGGCTATTTAAGTTCTGGAAGTTATGTAATTAAAGCCACTTGGTGTATGTGTTTGAATTAGGCACCACGACAACGCGTTTTGAAGTTCATCTGTATGACTACCAATGCGACCAATGGCCGAAAGCTTAGTCCTTACCTGGGCTTGGTTTAGAACACGCTATCGACCATCGCTGCCATGCTGCACTATCCTTCCTTATAAAGATGATCGATCCAGAAACACATGCAATCATAATTGGTATCAATGATTCCAACAAATTCACGAAGGTTCGGGATGTTCGCATATGGATATCGATGCGGAGATATATAATATCATGTATATCCGTATAAAATATATACTCTTCCCTCTCTCTCCTCTCCCATCCCCCCCTCCCCCCTCCTCCTCCCTCTCCCTCCCCTCTCCTCTCCCTCTCCCTCTCCCCTCTCCCTCTCCCTTCCCTCTCTCCTCTCTCCCTCTCTCCTCCTCTCTCCCTCTCTCCCTCTCTCCCCTCTCCCCTCTCCCCCTCTCCTTCTCTTCTCTCTTTCTTTCTCCCCTTTGGCCAAAGTTTTTCAACAATCTTGGCAATGCTTGGAAGCTAATAGCCTTTTTCCTGACACTCTGACTAAGATTGGTAACAGCTTATTATGAATAGTTGGAATGCATACAAAAAAACAGACAAGTCAGACCACAGGCAGAACAAATTATGCATCCCGGATGGCCGTAGAGGGGTTTAACTGTACCATACACCGCCATAAGACCGAAAAGAAGTGGGCTTTACGTGCAGTCATGACATCGGACAAAAGGACCGTAACTGACGTTTGCGGACCCGTGTGTCAATTAACGGTCACGTTCGCATGCGCCCGTGCCATTTGGGGGCGGATTGCTTTGTTGGTTTAACACTGGCTGCAGCCGCCACCCGCCTGACCAGGCCAGCTGCCTGTGAAATTAACACGTGGTCGATGAGGCGTGGGTAGTCCACAAAATCCGCCACCGCCCACCGGCTCCGGTCGCTGGGCTGCAGCTGGAACTGACTTCGGCACGGCTGGCTCGCAGTCTGGGCAGCACGCGGCACGCCTGGCTCGCAGTCCGGGCAGCACGCGGCACGGCTGGCTCGCAAGCCGGGCAGCACGCGGCACGGCTGATTCGCAGCCCGGGCAGCACGCGGCACGGCTGGTTCGCAGTCCGGGCAGCACGCGGCACTGCTGGCTCGCAAGCCGGGCAGCATGCGGCACGGCTGGTTCACGAGCCAGCACGGCAGTGGCCACTCGTGGTAGTCAAGGTTTTCCGATCGGAGGTCATGGCGACCCTGCAATCATTGACTTGGAGGGCTGGGACAAGTTGCGGTGTCACGCACGGTTGCGTTCTCTTCACGCAAACCTACGGCGCGCTGCTCCTATTTAGGATCCGTAAACTTGGTGCAGAGCAAACACTCGGATACAGGGGCGGTATCGCTAGGCCCGAAACGAAAGGCCGGCACCCAAGTACAAAGTGGAATCGCTTCACAGAAGTCGTCATAGCGGGAGCAAACTTACTGGGGCTAAACTTTTCCACTTGACTAAAGACCGGTTCTGACACACCCTGCCGAGCGAAAGAGCGGCCTTTCTTCGAAGATCCGCCCTTGAAGCCAATCTAGCACTCTGCTAAACTCCGCTGCTCTGTACACGGCTGGTGGGACGGCTTCTGATATACTGTGACCCTCTGAGATATGTGAATGGTCACATAGCCATCAGACACTCGGACTCGGCATGCGCTGGTGTTTTGCCCCCAAACGAGCCGGAGGAGACATTACAACCGTGAGCAGGCAGTTCTGAAATCTGGTCGATAGTGGTGTGCATGTATTAGCATGGTATGATCACAAGTCTGGCTTTGTAAAGCCAGAACTGCACTTAGCAGTAACCAGTGCTCACATGGATTGACCATCAGTCTTACAGATCTATGTATGATAAGTATTGAAAATGCAAACGTCAAACATGCTGAAGCAATTGGTGTAGAAGCAGGTTTCATCATTGTTTGGGCTATCTCCAATCATTCAAAGACCATGTTGGCTTGATAACGAAAGTCACATTCGCATTTTTTGGAAACAATGATTGATTATAGCATTCAACAAATGCTTGAAGTCTTCTGTAGCTTACAGGTCTTGGCAGTTTTTCCAGATAGGGGTATATCAAGCAAAGAAGTACCTACCAAATCCTCTGTGGCATAGGCTCAAACTTCTTTTTAAGGTTTGGCAGCGCACCGGGCGGCTCGCAAGATCCTCTACGCTGCGGATATTTGACGGCGCTTGCCCCCAGCATCCGTGCGTTATGGCCGAATATAATGTATTGACGGTCAGGCTGCGGCTAAGAGGCCTCACAAACGAGTTTGCTGCGCATTATGCGACCGAGAACTTTGCTCTATAGAAGTTACTGCGCGCCTGCAACTGGCACGAGAGTTCAGCTATTTCTCTCCGGGCGCTGCCGCCCTCTACTGTCACCGTTAATGGGGAGTGGAATGACGTAAGTTTGCTGAGGCACTTGGGAAAATGGCTGCCCCTGACATAAGCAGTGCACATTTAATACCGGGAATCAGGTGTAAATAGAAATGGAAAACGCTTCGCCATATACTCTAAAAGTGCAGTAATAAGAAAGGCCTTTGGGCAACACCAACGTTAAGTTTAATAATGACTGCCAAACTAAAGCGAATGAACAAAGTCTGGGGCACTGCCACTTAAAGAAACTTGCCTTAGCATTCAAAATGGCGGTCAGCAAAAACTTGGCAGTGGTTATCAGACGTTGAACGACGCCTGTAAGCCTTAAAACGGCTGGCACAGTGGTTTTTAACTTGTAACATGGTATGAGCGGATATTTAGGAGCCTTATACTTCCAAGCCTGTCCTCCAGAGCGTCACCTCGGTTCATCCCAGGTTTGAAAGAACGCAAAAGTTAATGGGCACCGAGTCAAACTGAGGAGTCGCAAGAGGTGCTCCTCTATCAGGCATACCCGATGGATGCACACTTCCTTTTGCCATGGCTTCGATCATCATTTCCCCGAAAAACAGTTTGATTGTAGGTAACTATATTTTTTATTTAATTATTTTTTAGTGTTTGTATATGTATTTATTTATGTAAGTTTATTAATGATATATGATAAATTAATATTGTATTATTATATTTATATACTATTTCATTATAATTTATTTTAATTCAGAATTAATTAATAGAAACGTAGATTGGTTTCGGTCAGCGAATTGTCGCCGAAGTTTGGTTTTCTGCGGCTGTGTAATGTAATTCTGACATCTACAACTGAAACCGCACATATTCCGTATTACCAAGTCAAGGTCGTGCGATAGCGTTGGACAGAGGCTGACGCTTCAGTTCACTTCCGGTGTTTAATGTAGAGGAAGACATGTTCGTATTTACCCTCGACCAACAGTGCCATATTTACACAAGCGCACGACGAATGGCTCATGACAACCCACTCCCTATCTCACTTCCGAACTGAGGCGGATGAAGTGTTAGAATGCAGCCAGCGTGTAGGTCGTTGTCTCAGCTAGCTAAATATATCCGGTTTTGTTTTTGTTTCAGATCAACAGGTGACTCTTCTGGTCAAGATAACGACGTTGTGCGCCCCATATGGGTGCTGCGACAAGACGTCCGCGCCGGTGTAATTCCATATTTAAAAAAAAAACAGGAAGTAATCTCGTAAACACCAGTGCAGCTTTGCTGTTGTTGCGTGCTTTTTGTTTTGGAAATACCGTGATTTCGGGGTTTGAATCAAATGAGTGACCTTTCAGGTCACGGAAGCGTCACCATAACTGAAAGTCCAAACCGGTGCGCATAGTGCGCCCAACGGTAGCCGCCACGCTAAGCAAGGTGGGGCGATGGTAGAAAAACCGATTGTAATGATCTCCCAAGTTGTTCAGCTTAGTTGTTTTTTTCGAGTTTAATTTGTAACAGCTGAGGTCCACTTAGTTCGTCGGGGTAACTCATGCTTCACCCCCTATGCGCATGCCTTACGACGTCCATATTTGTGTTACGATCATGCAATACACGTAATGTGGTTTCTGACACAATTTAAGTTGGGAATCCTCTCGATGATATGCATCGAACCACTGACAGGCCAAGGCCAAGCTTGATTTTCTGAGGCCAAATACTTCTCCCCGATAAGTCATATGATAACCCCCCCCCCCCCCACAGACACCTATTGCAAATGCAGCCACAGGCCATGGAAAGGCGTCTTAAATGAGGCACGCATGCTACTGACCCACTCAAGGTCATGTCTATGCTTGATCTCTGGAGGGCCTGTGTCGCTTACATGGAGGTAGTCATAAGCAAAGGAAGTTGAAAAATGCATGATCAGCAAGACAGCATGTATGTACCAATCCACCGGGCAAACGATGTTTGTCGGCACTTACCTTCTACCTGTTTCTACCTTTTCTGACCAGGAGTGACTCTCCCCCAAAGAAAATTCACCGCAATAGGTCGCAAGTCACTCATCAATATGATGCCAATGTGGTGATCGTATAAGACCTTCATTTCGAATGAATGTTTCATCATGTTTTTGGCAAAGCCGGCTGGTGTGTGTGTGCGATGAACCACGTATAATATGCTTGACGCATTAAATCTCAGACGACCTGACCGCCCGCCGTCACGAACAAGTAGGCCAAGCACCATGGATATCAAAATAAATAGCGTTTTTAAAACTAAACGAGTGATCTGTCTCAACCGCCAATACGCAGCAGCTGCGTCTATTTGTCAAAAACCTAACTCACATGACCTAACACATGGCTTATAGGTCACGACCTTCATGAGACAGTGTCGCAAATTGACAGAAGGGATACGGATCTTTTGGAGCCAGCTACCTAGAAATCAGCACAGCTTCTAAAAAATTCACGTAATGAGAGCTAGCAAACTATTCAAGAAAACCTCAGGGGAGCCTGTCAGGACTCTGCTCCTAGTCAGTTGAGGTTTTAGTAAAAGATAGCTGCTGGCTACTCTTTCGGCGAATGTCCCGTGGAACATAATAAGGCCCAAAGAAAATGTCGTACACGATGCTTTAGACAAAGGCCACAGTTCCGCTGTTTTCCAATCAGCATCTTCCTGACTGCATTAGCTGGGGCGGTTCCAACCACCGTCTTCCTGCCTGCACTAGCCGGGGCAGTACCAACCACCGTCTTCCTGGCTGCATTAGCTGGGCTGGTTCCAACCACCGTCTTCCTGCCTGCGCTAGCCAGGGCGGTTCCAATCAGTGTCTTCCTAGCTGCATTAGCCAGGGCGGTTCCAACCACCGTCTTCCTGGCTGCATTAGCTGGGGTGGTTCCAACCACCGTCTTCCTGCCTGCACTAGCCAAGGCGGTTCCAATCAGTGTCTTCCTAGCTGCATTAGCCAGGGATGGTTCCGACCAGCGCCTTCCTGGCTGCATTAGCCGGGGCCGTTCCGACCAGCGCCTTCCTGGCTGCATTAGCCGGGGCCGTTCCAACCACCGTCTTCCCGGCTGCATTAGCCGGGGCCGTTCCAACCACCGTCTTCCTGGCTGCATTAGCCGGGGCCGTTCCAACCACCGTCTTCCTGGCTACATTAGCCAGGGCGGTTCCAATCAGTGTCTTCTAGCTGCATTAGCCGGGGTCGTTCATAACAGCACCTTCCTAGCTGCATTAGCCGGGGCCGTTCATAACAGTACCTTCCTGGCTGCATTAGCCAGGGCGGGGTGCATTTGTGGCCCGTCATGCGCTTACGAGTTGCATCCGACACCTATCTGTCCTAGGCTGCGTTACGAACGGGACCGGGGGAAGCAGCCGGTTTCATAAAGTCCATGATTCCTCCGTACGCAGATCCTTTAAGAACACGTACCGATAGCGGCGGAACGGACTTTCGGCAACCGTGGACACCGTCTTGAAAGCGGCATATTTGTTGAATGAGGAAGTCGCAATGTTTCCCTACTTAACTGAATTAGATCGGGGCACCGCGCCACGCTCCCGTGCGTTCTACCTCGTCTACCACCTCATTCCCATTCCGGCTTTCCCCGTGCAGGTGGAAAAAGCGCAAAGATTGCAGGACCATTTAAGAATGATTGTGTTGTTGGAACCAAATAAATCGATGAATGGTGTTGGCTAGAACTGATGGCACACATCCTGTCATGTAATGTGAAACAACCAGATGTTCACCTCGTGAATGTCCTGCTTCAGAATACAACAAAGTTCAGGGTTCCAAAACTGTCCTCAACTCTTACCTTAAAGTCATGAGATACCAGAGCATTTGAGGAAATGGTTAGAGAAGGGCGGCTAGCGTAGTATGGCGTGAAAAATTAGTAAAATCGCTAAGCAATGATGGCCGTCGAAGAACTTCTTTGCGAACAACTTTGTTATGCGTTGATGACTGATTAGCTCCTTTCTGTGTCATTTTTAAGGACGAATCGAAGTTGGTTCTCATGCAATTATCGTTGGCTAATGACTCGAACCAGGGACATGCATCCATTCGCCACATTCGTTTTACCAGCTCAACTGCCTTGTCCTGCCTTTAAAAATGTGTATGCTTTCACACTGGCGTAACGGCAATGTCCAGTTGATGGCATAACGAACCGCGCACAGAAAGCAGAAACACCAGGGGGTGTTGCGTGTGACATGTGGAATCAGGTCACACGACAGAGCCTTATGTGCTGGGCCCGACCTAGCTATCGCAAGAACGAGCATGCTGCAACGATGCAAACAACTCTGGACAGCGCTCATTGGGCTGCATCAGGCGTCGTGAAATATGTTTGATATGATGACCGCCGTTGGCGTTTGACACGTGGACTATGAACGGAAGTCCAAAGATCAGCTGCTGGAAATCCACGCCTTCGTGCCTTCCGCAACATTTAGGCTACTCCCATAAAACCAGAGAAAAGGACCTTAGAACCCACCATCCAGTGATGATTCAAATTTTAGACAGTTTCCATTTGCAACGCAATATCTGATTAACACGCGACACTTAATGCTCCGTGACGTCACTCCCCCAGACTCAGATGGCCGCATTTGCTCAAGAGAGCAGTCACACGGGTCGAAACCCTTGAGCAGTGTCACCTTTCAGACCTATGACGAGCATCAGCCCCCAGGCTGTGGGCAGGCGCCTCCTGCATTGCCTGAGATGTGAGCAGGCGTCTCCTGCATTGCCTGAGATGTGAGCAGGCGTCTCCTGCATTGCCTGAGATGTGAGCAGGCGTCTCCTACACTGCTTGGGATGTGGACAGGCGTCCTTTACACTGCCTGGGATGTGAGCAGGCGCATCCTAGACTGCGTGGGATGTAAGCAGGCGTCTCCCACACTGCCTGAAATGTGTACAGGCGCCTCCTAGACTGCCTGGGACCAGCCTCCAGCCTGTCGGTAGACGTCTCCCACACTGTCTGGAATACGTACAGGCGCCTCCCAGACTGCCTGGGATCAGCCTCCAGCCTGTCGGCAGGCGTTTTCTGCACTACCTGGGAGGTGTGCAGGCGCCTCCTAGACTGCCTGGAGTCAGCCTCCAGCCTGTCGGCAGGCGTCTTCTACACTGTCTGGGATGTGGGCTTGGTGCAGCCTTATCAGCTGTACTGGCCGCTTGACGGCGACCGCACGGCGTGATTTAAACAGACATAATTTGCTGGTGGGGCCTCGCCGCGGCTGGTTTAGCTAATTAAATTCCGCACCAGCACCGGGCCCGTCCAGACCGTGTTGATGTAATTTTGCGGAGCTAATTCAATCCGCGCCAATTTCTTCGCTTGACACGAAAGCGTGCGTGGCTTCGCACGGTGAAGGGGCAATTATGTCACTCGTCACATCACAAGCAATAGCACACAGAGCGATGGTTCTGGTCTCTACCCATTCCAAACGCAACGTAGGCCAAGAAAGCGAATATGATAAAGATACTAGCATGACTAATATCAAGGAACATAATTTCGCCTCATTTTTCTATATCTTCACTCTCATTTCACAAGCCATATAAACCAATGAACGCGGAGCCAAGGCGACTTAAGAAAAGCTAGCAGAGGCAAACATTTTTAAACGCGAGTGTTTTAACCATACAATGCCGCGTGGCTGACGTTGAATTTGTTAACAGTTCGGGAGACAATTGGCTGGCTTGGACGACCTTCGAAGGTCATTGTGTCCCCCCCCCCCCCGCCCAGCTGCGTTCTGCGCCACTGTTGATTGGGCATTTCCTCAGGGGAGGGGGCTTTGGTGTCTTTAGCATTAAGAAAACGTGTCACTTTTCTAGCCCCCCTAACTTCGAATTCGGACGTCAATCTAGCCCTGGGATTAGTCAGAGAAAGTAGCGTTGTCTCAGTTTTAAGCCTGCGAATCCCCGGTTACTATGGTGATTAACCCCGGCGTCGATAAAAACTCGTACTTAACACTTGGTTTGCCTCGGTTGGTATTGCGCAAAATATCGTCCTTGTTTTAGAGATATTTGGTTCATTTAAAACGCAAAATTGCGGATAACCTCAGACCTGACACTGGCAAAAAGCACTGGAACCCAGCTATCGCTCTCCATACCAACCACTTTTTATTTGAAGTTCCCATTTCATTTTGACAGTGCAGTGATAACATGCTGACCTACGACCGTGTAAATCGAAATTATAAAGGTGAGGTTTGGACTGAAACGCCGGTGTGAGAGTAGGCATCGGGATCTGCCAACATCTGCTTATAAGTGCTGACTCGGATGGGTTTAACAGTGGGATGTTGTGCGATGGATGCGGGTTAAAGAATTTATATATATATATATATATATATATATGTTTGATTAAAAATAACTGCTGACTCAGCATTAACGAGCTTTTTGATGCATCGTTCTAGCTTCCGGGTCTTTGACTTTGCGTCATCGCTTAGATTAAAGATGGTTCGCACAAAATTACTCATATATTCATCACTCCTTCCATTCTAACGTTTCGAGATCTTATCTCATCTTCGGAGAAGACTAAATTGCACAAGAAATAAGTTTTGAGTTTTAAAGGATGAAAAAATTGTGCACTACTGTTGGAAAACATCTTTTAGTACGGAGAACATAAATGAAGCACAACTAATTGAAGTAAGACGGATTGCTATTTTCATCTTCATACATGTAAGAAACACTCATAATGGGAACATCACAAAGACACAATGGGAACACTATTGTCACATTGTTCTTTGTGTTCCCATTGTGTCTTTGTGATGTTCCCATTATGAGTGTTTCTTACATGTATGAAGATGAAAATAGCAATCCGTCTTACTTCAATTAGTTGTGCTTCATTTATGTTCTCCGTACTAAAAGATGTTTTCCAACAGTAGTGCACAATTTTTTCATCCTTTAAAACTCAAAACTTATTTCTTGTGCAATTTAGTCTTCTCCGAAGATGAGATAAGATCTCGAAACGTTAGAATGGAAGGAGTGATGAATATATGAGTAATTTTGTGCGAACCATCTTTAATCTAAGCGATGACGCAAAGTCAAAGGCCCGGAAGCTAGAACGATGCATCAAAAAGCTCGTTAATGCTGAGTCAGCAGTTATTTTTAATCAAACATGTATCAAAGAAAGAATTCTGCCAAAATATTCCAATATATATATATATATATATATATATATATATATATATATATATATATATATAGTGCATTACAGGAAGTATTGCTCCCGAAGTGGTGTCCTCTTGGTATCGGCACCAGCAAGAGGGGCCATCGGCCGTGCCGACCGGTCTGCCCGCCCGCCATCTGACCGTGTTGCTGTCTACTCGCTGATCCCACCACTGTTGGTTGGAGACCCGCGAGAGACCGCCTGCATGGTGGACCAGCGTGAGCGCGATGGTCAAGCTACCTCAGCCATCATGTTTTGAACTGCAGCGTCAAGACGTGTCCGATTTTTCAGGCCATGCGACAGATACATAAGTAGTGCAGCTATGGTGATCCAATGGTGATAAGTTGGTTTGAGGTGTTTCAAAAGGAGTGGTTTGAACTGAATGTATTACCTATTGCAATCTACGACCTCCAAGAAGCAAGAGCTTGCTCCGACTGACTGACCGAAGCTCAGCTGAAAGCATGGTGCGACATCATCATCATGCATGAAGAGATCTCAACATGTCACGTGAGAATATGCAAGGTTATAAGGTGACTAAAAGGTCACTTAAATTTAATGGTTCCCGTTATCAGTAGAGCGCATGCAAGCGCCATTTGAGATCTCGAATTTGCTCATCAACATAGGGTGTGAGAGGTTTTAAAGTTACATCGTGAAAAGTAGGTGTCGCCGGGGGTATCTTTGCTTACTACACTGTACAAAACACTTCAGGGCCGGATTGCACCAGCAGCGGCCACGGTCACCTGCGGAAAACGGGTGAACTCGAAGTGATGACCCGGTGCTCTCCGTGTGGTCGGTCCATCCGCCCCGTTCAGTGCCACGAAGAAGGCGTGCCTTCCGCGCGGTGCACCGGAGGCTGAGATGAGTGAGTGAGACGCTTGGGTACATGGCCCGTTGCACTGCGTTCGTGGGTTCGTGCGTGCGCCTGTGCGTGTGCATGTGCGTGTGTGTGAGCGTGTGCGTCCAGGCTGTATACATATATAGCAAAAGGTAAGAGGCTCGGACTAAGACGTTAGGTGAGGAAGCCTGGCGACTGGTGCACTTTAGCTCCTATCGCATCCAGCCAAACCGCGCGGAGAGGCCGGTTGAACAAGTGTGACGTGTAAAACCACCTTTATATCATGCTTGTGATGCTGATGACGTATAATTTCTTGTGCCAACACGCAATTCTCAGTTTGTTACACGTACATTACTAAGCACCGGATGGACTATGTTTAATGTATCCCACAGCTACGCGATCTTGAGTACCTGCAGATGTACAAAACATTATTTCTGACCACAGAAAAGCATTGCACTCGTCACTCAGACCCGGATAACAAAATGGCTTTTCTCATTTGGATGGTGCATAAGTTTGACGTTAATTGACCTCAGCTGACTTCTAAGCCAGCCTAAATTCTATTTTGTGCCTGAGATGCTTTCGTTCCGCAGGTGCACCTAATAAAATAAAGTTTGTCAAAAGCAGATTGTGAAAGAAAACAAAAAAGCATCGTTCTTGCAGGCTACTGGTACATCAATTTGAAACGGTGACCCGACCTGATTTCACGTGATCTCGGTGGGGAAGCAGAAATTGCCGGAATGGACTCCCACAGTCTTAACCTGCTCCCGGCCAGGGGTCTGAGGCAACTGCACCGGCCTAGGGAAAGTTGGCCCCCTCCTGGGATCTCCAACTTCCATGAGTCTTATGGGAAAAAGAGACACCGTTGTAAAAGTCTCATCAAATCATTAAAAAATCACACCAAAAGTTTGACCTTGGGTCAAATGTGAGTTAACCAGAGGTAACGAAATAGCAAGTTTATAGATGCGGTTAAAACATACGCTAACACGTGAAGACGGATATTGAAGGCCCGGAAATAAGTGTTAAGATTGTGGGAGTCTGTTCCGACCATTTTGTGTTGCCCCAAAAAGGTCAGGTCAGGTTGGGTCAACGTTCAAAGTTGATGTGCCAGAAGCCTACAAGAAGGATGCCTGTGTGTTTTCGTTTACAATGTGCTTCAGACCAAATGTATTTTATTAGATGCAGCTGTGGTATAAAAGTTTCCCAGAGACAAAAGTTGATTTTCAGTCAGCCCTAGAGGTCAGGTGAGATCAGCATAGGTCAAATTCATAAGCTATACAAATGTCAAGGTTTGAAGTGCCAACCGGGTCTAAATGATCAGCGCAATGCTTCCCTATTGCTAGAAGTGACGTGTTGTACATCTTCAGGTACTCGATATTGCACAAATCTTTTATATATTACACATAGTCCATTCGACGTTAGGCAATGTAGATAAGACAGAAGTAATAGCCTTATTCCTCGGAGAAAAACTAGGAGAATGAAATTGTAGATGATTTGATATGTCGGCAGCATTTCCATTCTCCTGGTCTTTTCGAGGAATGAAGCTATTACTACCGTCTTATATATGTTAATAATGTTCCTTGCTAATACACTGGACAACTTAGGTAACCTTGGCAATGTATTCGCAACAAACTGACCACAAGCACGTTTGTACATGAACTTATACTTAATCAGCTTCACAAACACCATATAGAGGTGGTTACACGCGCCACACTCGCCCATCTGGCCTCTCCACCTTTGACAACACAGGTTATTGGCCTTGGATAACTTCATATGACCTTGTACCTCCTTACGCGACCTATTGTTATCTCATTATGCTATGGAATGATACCACAACATGTTTTTCAGTATAGGATTCAAATTCTTCGGCGCCCAGAATTACTTCATGTGTTTTTCAAAAGGCACTCACAGAGGTAGGTCATGCCTTAACACGCGCCCGGGTGGCCGGCTAGATACCTTCGCTCGGGTGGGAATCAATTTGAAACCCCCTGAGATCTCGTGAACTAAGGAAGCTAGAGACACCAAAGTTACAGAGCGTCTTGATCTGTACGTGAACTCACTTGGTCAAAGTTTCAGACTCCTGGATTGTGATCTTCGTGTCAAAAAAGGTCAAACAAGTTCAAGTTCCAGGTTGGTCTTCAAAGTACCCCCAGAACTTAGATAACCGCTTCTAAGCAAAACATCACATACTCATCCAAGGTCAGTGACCTTTTTCAAATTTTGGAAGTTTAAGGTGACCAAAATCATAAAAGATTGCCTTGAGTTTTGCATTTGACTGAGCGACAAAGATTACGCTAGGCAGTATGTTCCTAAAACAAAATGTTGACCTGGGTCATTTTAGGTCAATGACCTGCTCTTACCTCTAATTAGGCCATGGAAGATATATAATGCGATTCCTGCTATCAATAAATTCGAAATGAGCACCAGAAACTATCCCATACAACAAGCCCTAGAGTAACAAAACAGGATGGTTTTGACCTTAGTGTGACCTTCATACCTGACCTTAGGTCAATGTAATTTGTTTATTCAACTGTTGTGTTGCCTAAGTAATCATCTCAGAGATGTATGGCGTCGTCTAACACTCTGTTGTTGGATCAGATTGAAGGATTCCCTAGAAATTGCCTTCGCTGAAACCATGGCCTGATTTTCACCTACCATAGGTCAGCGACGTTACAAGGTACGAATAAATTTGTGATGCTAAACAATGCGCTATTCAATTTTCTACAGCTGTACGAAATTTGGTGCGGCTACGCCGCGTCGTTCGGAAACTAGTCTGGAAAAACCTTCGGAGGGTCAATTCGACCCCCACCTGAGCGCCTGTTAAACCAATGTAATCTGCTCTGTGCTCACATGATGGCTGCACATATAAAAAAGTACCATTTTCCTCATATGTAAACACCAAAATGATTCAAAAATTAATGCAGCCCGACGCTATTTACGAAAAATAGCACTACTTCACCTCACTTCAGATCCCTGACTTTGGCTGTGTCGAAAAATCTGAAGATACAACATGGAGGCACTATCTTTTCTTTTTTTTACTTTAGCGAATTTAAACAAGGGCAAATGAAGCACAACAAGGTATGCTTAATCAAAATTAATTAAAATGAGATCCTTGAGATGAGCCCTTAACATCTGTTTTGACGCGTTCACCTATGTTTTGACTGCATCGATCAGGGTGGCCGTTTCTGATATTTCGCGACTTCCGACGATCTCACGCTTCACAGAGGTTCAAACATTTGATGTGCATTCAGTATGGTTTGGTGAGAGCTTCACAACCCTATCTTTGTTTTTCTCGCACTACGTCTGAAAGTTGGAGATCCCGGGGGGGGGAGTGAACGTCCACCCCACCCGGCGGAGCGCACTTGTCTCAAACTCCCGGCCGGGCGCAGGTTAACTGAGCGAGCGGAGAATAGGAGAGAGAGGTTAGAGGAGAGAAGAGAGAGGAAGAGAATAGGAGCTAACTAGGAGAGGCTACACACAAAGTTACACCGCGTGAAATTTTCTGAATAGTTCCACTTTCCAAGGCGTTGTACAGACACAACCTTACAGTTTAGGTCTACACGATGAACGGTATTCCTGGGCTCAGGGTCTGCTGTGTGTACGGCCGTCAGCAGCTGTCTGGCCACCTGCAGACAATCCTGGGAGCCGAAGAGGCAGCCGACGCTTTTCGAGCGTGATGTACCATCGAGGGCAGCAGTCGTCAGTCTAAGCGCTGGGCGATGCCAGACGTAACCCAGATAAATTCGCCTGATTCCAGTCCTGATGGCGGCAGTCCCCCCGAGAGCCCTTCAGGGACCTTTTCCCCCAAGTTGACAGCCGAGGGGTGTGAAACAAGGTAACCCGGTGTCAGCATCTCGTCCCGCACCGGCCTCATCAATCACGGTGTTCTGGGCGCTGGAGACGGGTTCTGGCTCGGCACCGATACTGATCAGCCGCTGACTGATGGGGGCCGGGCGCAGAACGGACGTGATGAGATGGACCAACACTGGGGAAATCGGCCGAGGCGCCAGCGCCGCCGTGACGCGGCTCCGGACGAGCGCGGCCAGGGCCCTGCGCAGGAACCCATACGTATCACGCGGGCTGGACGTGACGTTTCATCGGTATCAGTGAGGTCATAAGAACCTGTCACGTATCGACGCATGCTGCAGCTCGGATGACAGGCGCCGCCGCCCCGGCGGAAGTCGCACTGTTGAAGGAATGGATCCCAGATCTTCTGATCGGCAGTGCAACGGCTTAATCACCAGCTAGTTAATACGCCCCGCGTGGGCAACGGGGCTACAGGCTTGTCTGATATATGAGTGAGCTCTGTACGACGCTAGAAGCGCGGTACGAAATACACATTTACAAGCTGTTTAAACAAAAAAGCTTAGGTTACAGATTATCGTTTATATTGTGCAGTTGTCGCAGGTTTATGTCGCGGAATAAAATGCCGATCGTCAAAATAGCGTCATGTTATGGTTGGCATTCTTATTAGGACTACGTTCCATTTTTGTTGACGCAGACGGCGCAGGGCATTGTGAAAGCCGCATCGATAACATCAAAATGCGTTGTAGGGCATGAGAAGCGTTATAACGGAGTGGTACAAATGCTACCAAGCACACCCAGCTCACAAATCGCTTTCCGACCTGCAAATACCCGCATACAAACTCGTCTCCAAATGCATTTTGGCGGCTCAAGCATGCCGAGGTGGAAAACAGTTTGAAGCCATCATATCAGCCATTGGCCAGGCAGATATTCAGAAAATAACAAAAAACAGCGCGCGAGCAAGGTTTACTGTCTGCGCCACCCCGGCGGTGTGGTCCAGAGAAGCCTCCGCTTCTTTATCCCGGAGTCGAGCTGGCACGGAACCACCACGCATCTTCCACCTCTATTTTTCTGGAACAGCGCTGGCGAAGACATTCCCGGCTTTATCGTTCGTAGATAACCAGTGCTGTCCCGAGGGAGACGGAGGACTTCGTGAAAAATGGCGCGGCATTTCGAGGCGGCAGCGCATTACTCGCTCAGTATGGTGTCCGTGTCCAGCATTGATTGATAAACACAGCGGTGAAAAAAGTTTCCAATTTACCTGATATGATCCGTGACAAAACCAGAGACTTTTGGCGAGCCACTTGTGACGCAGTGCTTTTCCAATGTTCCCCAGATCAGTGCTTTTCAAGAATTTTTAAGCCAAGAGTCACTTGACATGCTGAACAGCGTAGCATGCCAAATAATTAGGCTTACTTCTGTTGGCCAGAATCGTAGCTGGTCACAGTATCTTGCGACGAACGTGATCAGTTTGATACGCGGAGTTTTAAAGCGTCGTGCCATTTGAAACAGATGGGCTCGAATGTTCGCCATGCGGCACTGAATTTGGTTAAGTGCAAGTGGACCGCCTTTGATGTTTGTGGACACCTGAACTGCAGCTTCAGAGGTCAACGGAGGGCGTGGGAGCGACACGTGTCAAGGATGTGCCTCGGGTCTCCTGATGCTAGGAGGAGCAGTGACCTTGAGGTAAGATGCCGAGCATCGCTGTGGTGTAGGCCTCACACATTTTCCGTTGCACCTCAGACTTTGCGTACTGATTGGCAGACAGGCGCGAGATAAGACGTCTTTAGTTGCCATTATATTCCATATAGAGCCAAATGAAGGAACTAGAGGTGTTCAAAAATGTCGTTTGCATCTTGATACCAATATTGCACAGGTTTCACACTTATTGATTGAGATCATGTTTGAAAGTGCGAGGTCTGTATTGGTATTTCAGTGATTATGCGAACATAGTGTAGCTCGCTAACTTTTCTAGATGATTGTACGATGACGTCACTAGACCAAAAGTGATGTTTTCAAGTGCTTGTGGTATCGGTAAATGTAATGCAACAGGGATGTAGTTTTGAAAAATGCACAGGGGTGAGGGAGGGAAGGGTGTGCAGAAAAAATGATTGAGTCTTCCTCTGAAATACACTTAAAGCAGTTGTCTCCACATACTTCAGGAACTTTCTGTTCAGAGTTGCTAGCAGGAACATATTTTCTCAAAATTCTTCTGGTGGGCTGAACCTGAAAATGCTGATCAATGGAAACGATGAATAAACATGAGAAATAAAAGCAGGAAACTGCATTCCTGGCTGGTGGGTAAAATCCCCCTCCCCCCCCCCCCCCTGAAAAGGAAAGAACACGCCGCTAGGGTTGGTTTTGTTGGGTACATCTTTATCTAATAAGTGTTATTAGATTAGTCCCAACCATCATTCAGTGTTCGATGGCCAGCAAATAACACTTAAGTGTAAATTATGCTCTCAGAACTTCATAGTTATACCACATTGCATTTCATTATCTTTATTTTTGTGGTTTGTCGCATTTAGAGGCATCTTGTAACGGCTTCTGATAGATTTGGTTCCAGGTGATGATTTAGACCGTTCCAAATTTCGTTCTTGACAGAAAAGACACTTTTGGACATTGGGATCAACAATCGGTACGGTGGGCTCGGACATCTATAGTAATATGAGATGTATTCTTTAATGTGTCACACATCCCTGCACTAATGGGGTGACATGTTATAATGAAAATACAAAAACGTGTTTAAAGCAACCAGGGTGAGACGTTAATGGGAGTCTGGCACCAGGGCTACGGTCAAGCAGGTATTTCACCAAATTTGTTGAGATCATGTTGGAGCGGCAGGCTGGCAATTCGGGGAGCGTCATTTCGGCCAACCTTGCAACGCTTCCACTTCCCCACATCACGATAGCTGTGGCGTTCGATTTTTAGAGCCGTGGAGTCGTTTCCCCTGGCCCCGAGTGTAGCCCTGGCCAGCCCAGCCGGCAGATGCACGCCGGTTCGTCGGACGGCACGGAGGCTCACAACGACCGACGGGGGGCTGGCCAGGCCGTGCCGTCCCCACGGTCTCATTCAATCTGCGGCACTGGAAGGTCAGCCGGTGAAATCCCATGGGCACATGGGCGGTGCGAGCGCTCATTCGTGGACACGTCGCGTCATCCTTGCAGCCTGGGTCATGCCGCCATCCGGTCAGACAGGACAATATCATAGTCATAGCATCAAGCAGGTACAATATCGTATCCTGAAAAAGCAGTAAACAACTCATGTGGTTTTAAAAAGCCACGTTGTGACATCGGCAAGCTGGAATGGCCTCGCCTGCAGATGATATACCTTGTCATTATGCTTTTACCCAGTAAAATGGATATTTTAACGTTTTATCTACCCTGCTGTAAAATGGGAAAACATTCGTTGTCTACCAGAGCTTGGTTATTATGTAAATTAAGTCCCTTATGATGGTGAACTCTCAACGATATGCAGAATGCTTCCAAAAAATGGCCCATAACACGCGCCCGTGTCTGGCGGTTTAATGCGTTTGATGAGTTTAATGCATATAGGGTCTCTTTGGTTTGTACATTTAACAATTAAGAATAGTGCCGCAGACATTCGCGATTTTCAGTCCTTGCGTGAACGTCCATGACCCCTAATACTCATGCGAGAAAACTCACTGGTCGTCCGCCATCCCCATCCCCACCCTATCCCCACCCTCCCGAAATGTATGGAATGTATCCATATACACGTGACAAAATATCAAAAGTTTCTTTTCAATCCCAAAAGACGCGGGAAAATAAGAAAATCGACCATCCGCTATCTAGTTTCACGACACACAAAAGTTATGGGCGCCTGTGACGTGCTTAACTCGGCTTTCAGTGGCAAAATTTCAATAACGCTCCCCCCCTTCTTACATTGCAAAACCCCCCTCACACCCTAGCGTTGGCCCCGTGCGGTTGCCACCCTCCCCTCTTACATTGTAAAACCCCGCTCACGCCCTAGCGTTGGCCCCACGCGGTTGCCACCCAGCGGTTCTTCCGTTACAACTGTTAGACCACGTATGCGGCGGATGACAGGCCATACGGATGGCGATACGTCCGTTGATTGGGATCGGTTGATTTTCCACACTATTCTAAGTAATTCTGCCCTTTTCAAAAAATGAAATAAGAAACACTGAGTTAGTTCAATCCATTACTGTAGCTACGTAATACTGGTCCTGGAATTCCGTCACATGTTTTGTTTTTCCCTGTTGTTTTCATGTTTTCTTTTCGTTCGAACGCCTTGCTGCGATCTCCGAACCCCGTTCCTGCTTATGGTCCGACAAAACTTTGTATGAATCCCACGCAAACTTACGCTGATGTCTAACACAACACATTGCCCCTCCCGTTGTCAGCTATCTTGTACCTAAAGGTGGGAGTGAGAAGTTGTGACAGTGGTCTTACACATTGCTGTATCTTAAGTGAAAAGAAACTTTACCATCGCTGTTAGCTTTCAACGAAGTCAACAAACACATGTAAACAGCCTGAAAGGCTTTTAGTCCGAGACCACTGTTCGCGACAGGTGGGAGTGTGAATAATATTAAACTGCCAAAACACACTCTCACGATCAAGACACGAATCATCCAGGGGAGGCTGCCAGATGAACTTGTAAAACCACGCATGGTCACGGTACGGATCAGACGCAATCCATTTTGTTCAAACGCAGTGAGTTTGCCGAATTCATTATCTCTTTTTCAAAATCCTTGTCTTTTGCCCTATATCAGGCAGGTAGCATGTGGCGCGTTGTTCATTTACCCATCACGCCACGCCACTCCGATGGTTGCTGTGTGTATGATCTACCAACGGGGACCCGGGGAGCAACAAGAACGGACCATTTTAGTCAATGGAAGGACTGGGTCAAGATTCGAAGAGAATATCTACGCATTATATGATATATACTTATGTATTATGTAATATATACTATATAAATTTGCCGACTAGGCTGAGACAACCTATCCTTTCGTTCCACAGCCTGGACATTGAGGGAAATGGCTGCATGGGTGTGGGATTCACCAACGTTTTGAAATGCAAGTTTCTTTGCATGGCGTTTTGAATAAATAAGATCTAGTCAGAATATTAAAGATCGAATATCCTTAAACACGCAACGGAAACATACGTAGCCCGTTAACGTCGCTTTGCTCCTTGCATATACATACATGGATGGTGATTCGATCTCGCGAGACAGCGCTGGCGCAGCGACAAATTCTGCACAGTGGAATGTGGCCTCTCCAGGCACTCACTGAAGACCATTCTGACCCAACGACATTATATATCCATTTATCAAGCACCTTGGTCTGGAGAGCCAACGACACCTGATGACCTAACTAAAAAGCACACTGAGACAGGGCAAATCATTTTAGCACGCGCTCGGGTGGGGGTCAAATTCACCCTACCCAAAGGTTTTCCGGAGTAGTTTCCCAACGGCGCGACGAAGCTGCCGCAAATTTTGCAAAGCGATAGAAAATTAAAGAGCAAATCGTATAGTATCAACAATTTAGATGTACCTTGTAGGGTCGCTGACTTATGACAGATCAGAGTCAGGCCATGTATTCAGCGAAGTTAATTTCCAGGAAATCATTCAATCTGATACAGCAACGGAGTGTTAGACGACGCCATACATCGGCTGAGACACTTCCTTAGGCAACACAACAATTGAATGAGCAAATTCCATTGACTTAGGGTCGGGTATGAAGGTCAGATCAAGGTGAAAACCAACCTTTTATTACTCTATAATTTATTTTTTATATTTATATATATGTATATATATATACACATTTATATATGTATGTATATGTATATATACATATATTTTATTTATATTTATATATATAATATATTATATATTATGTAGTTTACATGAATACAAAAATATAAGTTATATGTATACAATAACATAATTGTCATGTAATATGTATTTATAATATATTAATTAATATTATTTTATAACTTATTACTCTAGGGTATTTCTACCGCTCATTTCGGTTGTATTGATAACAGTAACCGCATTATACCTCTTTCATGGACTTCTTCAAGATCAGGTCACTACCCTAAAATGTTCCAGGTCAGCGTTTTGGTTTTAGGAACGTATTGCGTAGCGTGACCTTTGTCGCTTATTCAAATACAAAATTCAGGGCAGCCTTGTATGACTTTGGTCACCATGACCTTCAAAAGGGCAAACAAAGTCATTGACCTTAAATGAGCATAAGACCGTTCGCTTAGAACAGTTATCTAGATTCTGGGGCACTTTGGAGACTTACCTGGAGTTTACCATGTGTTGGCCTTATTTGACTTGAAGCTTACGAACTAGAATGCCCAAACTTTGATCTGAATGAGCGCACGCTCAGGACAATATATCCTATGAAGTTGGTCCCTCTACCTCTCTTAGTTCCCGAGATCTCATGGGGGGGGGGGGGTCGAAATGACCTTCCACCTGAGCGAAAGGCATCCAACCGGCCGCCCGGGCGCGTGTTGAACGAGCTATAGCCTCAGTGTACTAATACCACACCGGCTCACAGGATTAGCCTTTTTAACAAATGTAGCAGAACGGCATAGCCATGGTCTCAGGTGGGAAGATAATGCAGAGCAGCTCAGTGTGCCCAACCATTATAGGGAGCATTGCAACCATAATATTGCGTCCATATACGTCGTCAGCCTGCAAGAATTCGATCCATTGCCACGAAAGCAGAACGATGGTGTAAGCCGTGACTAAAGCCCTAGAAACTTTCTATAACCACACTATCCACACATTTAAACCTCTCCTCATATATCCCAATACAAAATAAACAGTGCCGAAGCGTTTGCTTACGAAATCACTAATGATAGCTGTGAATTGAATTCATCCTTATACTCTCCAGCAAAAGCCCATTCAAAGTGAAGGTGGGGCTGCAACTCTAATCATAGACGAGTGTTACTGCATAACTGAAGTGTAGTAAAGGAAATGTTCCACATTTGGACATTGTGAAGCAAAAATCAGACATGACGAAATTGGCTCAGTTATAATCATTGGTGCCCTTTTAAGCAAAAATGACTGCTCAAAACAACACAGTATCTCTGTTTGATGCATACGCTGCTCAATGCACTATTGTTTGATTACGCCATTGTCCCTTGTGCGGCAATTATTGCGAGCCAATTGACGGCGGTGTTGTATGGAAGTCGGCTCACAAACGCCAGGTATGAGCGACTCGGCAGGTTCAAATTTTTGGCCTTGAGCAGTGCTTGCCTTATGGAATGGCAGGGTTTCAATAATGTCATTATGGCGTCATGGTAGCCTGGGTGACCTTGAAATAGTCTCCCCGATATGGTCTGTAAATGTTCGCCGGTGTGAAGCTCACAAACTAGAACATGGTCTTGCGCTTAGGTCTTAGGCTTGTGAGGACGTATGTCTTAAGAAGTGCAGGGCTGTTAACTGCACCAAATGATGTTCAGTGTGGGTTAAAATGAATTGTGAACACCTGGGATGCTGCAGTTGGAAGGAATGTTTGCGGTAGGCCTCTGGGGCTGATTGGGCACATCAGCACCCATAGTCAACGGAGGCAAACTGAACATATGCACGCAAATGCTTCTAAGCAGACATGCGTCAGGATCCCAGAAATGGATCCTTAATCCAGCCGTAACGAGATACTAATCCTGGATCCCATGATCCGACCGGACCGCGTCACCTCGCCCTGTGGCCTCGTCGTTCCGCACGGGCTCGGGTGAGGGGTCAAATTGACCCCCGAAGGTTTTTCCAGACTGGTTCCCGAACGGCGCGGCGTTGCCGCGCCAAATTTTGCATAGCTGTAGACAATTGAATATCGGATCATTTGGTCTCAACAATTTATACGTATCTGGTACGGTCGCTGACCTATGGCAGGAAAAATCAGGTCATAGTTTCAGCGAGATCAATTTCTAGGGAAAGCCATACATCTTTAAGATGCTTCCTTAGGCAACAAAAAAGTATTTAATGACAAATTACGTTGACTGAAGGTCAAGTATGAAGGTCAGATCAAGATTAAAACCGACGTGTTTTATTACTATTACCAGGGCTAGTTTCTGGTGCTCATTTCGAATTTATTGATTGCAGGAACCACACTATGCATTTTCCATGGACTTCTTAGAGATCAGAGTAGGTCATTGACCTCAAATGACCTAGCTCAACATTTTTTTTTAGAAACATACTGCCTAGCGTAAACTTTGTCGCTTATTCAGAAGCAAAACTCAGAGCAGTCTTGTATGATTTTGGTCACCATGACCTTCAAAAGGCCAAACAAGGTCACTGACCTTGGATGAGCATGTGACCTTTTGCTTAGAAACAGTTACCTAGGTTATTGGGACACTTGAGGGACTAACTTGGAATTTGACCTTGTTTAACCTTGTTTTTCCCGAAGGTCATGGCCTAGGAACCTCAAACTTTGATCTAGGTGAGTTCATGTACAGGCCAATACACCCTGAAAATTTGATGTCTCTAGCTTTCTCAGTTCTGAAGATCTCGAGGGAGTCAAACTGAACCCCATCCGAGCAAACGTTATCTAGCCGGCCACCTGGGCGCGTCAACTTGTGGCTGTGATTTGATGACCCTCGTTGGCTGCAATAAGCCCGCGGCCTCCGATACTAAACGGAGCGATCCACAGTTGGGCGTATAATGTTTGGGAAAAAATTGGTAGAGATGTGGGCACGAGCATAGTCATCACAGTGCAAGAACGTAAGCATGGGTAACGCCATTACACAACTTCCTGGCGATTTTTAGCCCTAGCCCAGTTCAGAGGGTGGCGTCCTGCCATCCTGCCCATTTTTTTTTTTGTGTAGCATTCGGTTGTTAATTGGCCAGGCACTTGAAATCTGGTGTATTTTCCTAAAGTTGCACTACTGCGTCCAGCAGCTTTCTTTCTTATACACACTAGGCAGCCCCACGACTGTTTCTTGAGAAAATATTTTTGTTGTCTTTCATGTGACTATAATTGGTGTACTCTAGATACATCAAGCAAGAGAGCGGCCCTGTATGAATCACAGATATATCTCAGCGCGTCACTGCAGACATTCGAGTGCCAAGGGAAACCTTAGGACCATATTTTGGGAGTCTGTCACTTTATGTTCAGAGACTAGATACTAGGATGTGTCATCACATGGCGTTTTTTCCCAGATTAGTATTGGAACGTGCTTTTCGTGGTGCAGCGTGCCAAGATATTGATTGACACAAAAATAAATGCACAATTATGCGTTTTCATTGAGATGGAGCGATTTCTTTCCCGTATACCGAAAAGTGCCCTTTCGATCGTGACCGCCGTCGTCGTCGTCGATGGCCGTCTATGCCTTGCGGTTCTAGGGGTCACCGACCGAATTACACTACTTGGGGACTGCTATGATGTATTCTATAGTAGTTTTGCTGCTCGCAGTTGCAGTTCTGTGCAGTTCTTGTGTTTGGTTTCTTGGTAAATGTTTACAAAATGCCTTGATTATTTGATAATATTAAAATGCTAACAACTGCATGGCTACATGGAACATGTTTTTCAAAAACATCAGTGATATCACTGCTGTCAAAGTGATCAACACATCCAAAAAATATCCAACAGATGGGCATGGACGTTGACGGGTCATAAGTTATTCGGAGAACTGATTTGACAAAAGGCTTATTGCGACGCCGCTATCTAGGAGAAAAATGTCACTACGCGTTCGCAGACTCACCATATCATGCTAGGTCAGCCAGCGTCGCTACAGAACACATAGCTATCAACGAGAGGCGATGTTAAGAATGACATGAAATCGCTAGCGTGAAGCAAAGGAGTCGTGTCGCGGAAACCACCGGATTCAACCATCCTGTGGCTGCACAGGTCATCAAAGTTTGGGCTAATGAGGGTATTCCAGCCCACGATTCGTACTACGTCTCCAAATGTGTTAAAGTAGAGAGACACAATGTCCTTAAGAAGATGAACAAAAATCCCAAGGAATCCAGGAAGACGAAGGGGGGTGAAAAAATGAACAACACTTACTTTGCCAAGCCGTTTGATATCGCCAAGTGCAGTGGCCGCTCTCAACAACCTGTCTTGCCCAGTGCGCAACAAAATTCCGGCGAAAGAGTGGGCATTCATCAAGGACCAGCGTAGCCAGCGGAAGCCCACTTTAGGAGCCGTCGACAGGGCAACAACTGCAGTGAGGGAGACGCGCTTTCAAAGAAGAGAGTGCCAGTAAAGCCATCATCAGTAGAAGGCTGTTGATCCTGCACCTGGACTAAGCAACGCCATTTGCAGCCTCGACAAGGACGTCAATGCGAGCGTGGATGACAACATGGGAGAGGCAGACTTCCTGTCGACTGTCGTCGCTTCCGAGACGAACGTGGACAACCTGGCTGACACACCGCTGACCGCGGATCGCTATGGGCGTCTACGATCGGGCCACCTCCGCAATCATGGACGCATCTCAGCAGGACACTGGTCGTCTGAACTCACAAGATAGACCCCACGTTGTCGACCCGGAAAAGATTTGGCGGACAGGGAGCCGAGCGAAGCAAGGAACGGCACACGAGAACGCAGATGACATCTTGGCGTCGGGATTGACCAGTTTATACTTTGATCGACGGAAAGACAGAACATGCGTGAGCCGCACCACCGTTGCTGAAAATGAGCAGCACGTCATTGTCCTCGCGGAGCCGGGAGATACGTGACACTTATATAAGTACTATTTAAGTACCAACACGTCTAAACAAACAAGGCACGTCTTGAGTTAAGTGCTTTTCAATTATATTTGTCGTTTGAGATGCGGAGGTAGGTTGTACTCTGCAGACCGTACACTGCACGCTAGGGGCTGTCCACTAATTACGTTACCCAGGAGGGAGTAGGTCGGGCTCACCCACAGCGTTACGAAATGTGGCACGAGTGAGGGAAGGGGTTAGCACCTTGGTTTGTGCTAGTGTAGCACTACTTCTTGAAGTCAAAATAATTGGCAACAAATCTTTCCGTTTTTTTGTTGTAAATTTGTAATCTTACTTTCTTGATAAAGGGGTGATCATTTGTACAATTCAATCATGACAGGGGTGCGGTTCTATGGGACAAGGTACTCAACAAAATTCAAGAACAAAGAAACGAAGGGAATAATAGTAGTTAATCTTGAGTGTCGTCACCAATGGACGGTCCCCTTTTAGGTACGTTATACAATATACGCGCTTACGATAACGTGGATTTCATTGTTTTGCAGGTGGCTGACCATGGTCGCGTGCCTCCTACGGCTGTGCGAATCGGCCGAATCTCCATCTGCTGAGCTGAAACAGCTGGTTAAGTTCACCGTGGCTCAGTCAGACCCAGTCTGGTTCACGCTGTGCCAGAGCTGCGGTTGCAAACCTCCGGCGCTAAGAACCTGCACCGCGGCGTCAGGCTGTTCCGTCTGCAGCCGCCGAACATCTAGACCATGGTCCGGCCGGTGATGCAGAGGAACGGCTACCGGGCCCACCCCGAGCAGCTGCTGTTCGCCATGGCATCCGAGGACAGCCGGCAGACGCCAGAGAAGGCGGTCCGTCTCATTCGTGCCGCGCGTCTGCGGGGGACGCAGGCCGACAGGAGCTTCAAACTTCCTGATGTCAACTTCGGAGTTGAAGGGAACACGGGCCTCACCGACTGGAGCTCAGTGGAGGTGACCGAGCCACCGCTGCTGGCAGACTGAACCGATGAGGACCTGCAGATGATCGTCGGAGCCCCAGCCGCCCTCCCGCCGTCTTTGGTACACACCCAGGCCTTGGAGAGAGCCGTCAAGACGATGACGGGAGCCTGCTCTTCGGTGCTGGGCGACGGGTCGAGGCACGGTCTCATTACAGCGAGGCTGAAACACAGGCGCATCATCCCGGCCTCCAATTCAAAGCAGGGCCTACGCCCCTCTTAGACATGGTGTTACTACCGACCCTCGATACTATATACATTACAAGTTTCAAATTCACCTTAGTATTTCCAAACACTTCCAAATAACACTAAACAGCATGCAAAGATTGCAACTTATGCCCTCTCATTTATTCACTTGTCACGAAAGTATATTATGATTGATGTAGAAAACGAACTTGTCGCGATTTTTACGCATTCCATAGACACCTTAACTTCTCTTGCGTCGTCAGAAGCCTTTTCATAAGCGTGCAGATGCAGTCCTGCCTCGAAACCTATTTCATTGCAATTCATGTCTGGGTTGTGTTCCAACACAACACTTTTCTAAAAAACAAGTCGCTCGTCCCGCGGAGACCTACCCTCGTACCTAAGTCGCTCGTCCCGCGGAGACCGCCCTCGTACCTAAGTCGCTCGTCCCGTGGAGACCTACCCTCGTACCTAAGTCGCTCGTCCCGCGGAGACCTACCCTCGTACCTAAGTCGCTCGTCCCGTGGAGACCTACCCTCGTGCCTAAGTCGCTCGTCCCGTGGAGACCTACCCTCGTACCTAAGTCGCTCGTCCCGCGGAGACCTACCCTCGTACCTAAGTCCGCTCGTCCCGCGGAGACCTACCCTCGTACCTAAGTCGCTCGTCCCGCGGAGACCTACCCTCGTGCCTAAGTCGCTCGTCCCGCGGAGACCTAACCTCGTACCTAAGTCGCTCGTCCCGCGGAGACCTACCCTCGTACCTAAGTCGCTCGTCCCGCGGAGACCTACCCTCGTACCTAAGTCGCTCGTCCCGCGGAGACCTACCCTCGTACCTAAGTCGCTCGTCCCGCGGAGACCTACCCTCGTACCTAAGTCGCTCGTCCCGTGGAGACCTACCCTCGTACCTAAGTCGCTCGTCCCGCGGAGACCTACCCTCGTACCTAAGTCGCTCGTCCCGCGGAGACCTACCCTCGTACCTAAGTCGCTCGTCCCGTGGAGACCTACCCTCGTACCTAAGTCGCTCGTCCCGCGGAGACCTACCCTCGTACCTAAGTCGCTCGTCCCGCGGAGACCTACCCTCGTACCTAAGTCGCTCGTCCCGCGGAGACCTACCCTCGTACCTAAGTCGCTCGTCCCGCGGAGACCTACCCTCGTACCTAAGTCGCTCGTCCCGCGGAGACCTACCCTCGTACCTAAGTCGCTCGTCCCGCGGAGACCTACCCTCGTACCTAAGTCGCTCGTCCCGCGGAGACCTACCCTCGTACCTAAGTCGCTCGTCCCGCGGAGACCTACCCTCGTACCTAAGTCGCTCGTCCCGCGGAGACCTACCCTCGTACCTAAGTCGCTCGTCCCGCGGAGACCTACCCTCGTACCTAAGTCGCTCGTCCCGCGGAGACCTACCCTCGTACCTAAGTCGCTCGTCCCGCGGAGACCTACCCTCGTACCTAAGCATTTCCATAGAACCTCTCAAGGCCGCATCGACCGGATGACCGCGGCCTGTCGACGTGCAACAGTGGCCCGAATGTCCTGCTCCACTGCCACAGCCTCGCCGTTCCGTCAACAACACCTGTCTTCCGTCTGCCAATGTCGAGCTCAGCTGAGTCGGCACCTGGAGCTGCCGTACTTGGGACTTGAATGAATACACGGGTTATAGCCTTGTACATCCGATTAAGGAGCGCTAAATGCGGCTTAAGCATGTAGTTTTGTGTTATTTATCATCTGTAATCAACAGTCCATCTCAAGGCATGGCTCACTTAAGACCCTTATCACAGTTATAAAACATGATAGCTTACTTCAGAAATGTGGGCGATATATGTGGCGCCACATTCGACAGGACAGAAAAATGTCTGTTTACTAAATTGGCTCATGCTCAACTATTACTGGTTTTTGCTCCAATGATCCTACAGATTTGATGTTCTTCATCATCAGCTCCACTTCTTATTATATTCCAATTCCGCCTTTGTGATTGACGACACGCCTGTGGATACAACTCTGCAGCATAACACGTGTTTGCACACGTCATGTCTAACCATTATGACTTTGCGCATATTGATCTTTGACGTGAAGTTATGTCCTCGGTGCCCTATTCTATGCTGCCTATTTGTGTATATTTGTGTACCATTTTTCAAGAAGCAATTCCGACTTTTTTCGAATTAATGGATTTCTAGGATTAGAGCTCACGCTAATTTTAGGTTGACGGCAAAATCTGGGGGTGAACGTTTAACGTAACCAACTATTTGGCACGGCCCGTCCTGCCCTGAGAGAGAGGGGGGAGAGAGGGAGAGAGAGGGAGAAAGACGGTTCATCATAAAAAACACGGCTTCAAGTATCAACTCATATAGCGCGCAGGTAAGCATTGTATGCAAGCACAGAGCAACCTTCTAACAGTCATTGAACGTCCTTACGAATACAGTGGTGAGTGTGGTGGAGGGGTTACCCCTCAACTACATTCAATGATAAGCATGTTTATGAGAGTTGTAATATATAGCACGCTTGATTTTTGCAGCCTTGCGCCGCAGCAAAATGTCTGCAGCGTGTCACCATATCAGGTGTTACTTTCCGAGATCGCCTCCCTTGTTTGTGGGAGCATGTGTTTATGCAATGGCGATCTCAGAATTTGCTGTCCAGACCGTAAGCACAGCGTCTCCTTTCTGTCTGCAAGTGTTTCCATTTTCAGAATCTGTAATAACTGTTGATAGCCCTTGTCATACCCGACAATGATTTTGAGAGACCGCATCCGTACTCGCTCAATTTGTTGGGCTTGGTGACCGGTGACCCCTGGATGAAAAACAGTCGCAGAGTATTCAAGCAATGGTCGAGCATATGTCATGTAAGTCTTTGCCATTTGATCTGGTAATTGGTAAGCTGATCCCCTTTATTGTGACGTCCGGGGGTATCATGACTTTTTACCAGTAAAAAAGTGCATTACCTGACACTTCTCAGCATTTAGCACCGTCTTATTTGCAACTGCCCATCCACATATCTTGTCAGTTTTGTCTTGCAGTTAACTGTGCTCGCCTATTCGGTCAATTGCACATGCTTCGTACATTGATAGACCATCTACATATTTCAAACGATGTTCTGTCACGGAAGCGGCACCGTTGATCATAGCTAAGAATGCAACCGGTCCAACCGGGGTACCCCGCGGAGTGCCGCAAGTTATCGATCTCCAACCACTAACCGTTCCATCTGGCATATTTACCCTCTGCTTTCGGTCCTCGAGATGTGAGGTCAACCAGAGTGCATAGCCAATGAGGTGCATAGCCGGAGCTAAGTCCCATGCTGAGCATGTTCTGCATTACCGTTGTATGATCAATGAGGCGAAGTCCCTTCTTGAAATCATATGGAACTACGGAGAAGAGCTTGTCTGGCTTTCCCAACTCAGAGAGAAAACTGTGCAGCAGTCTCATCAAGTATTGGGACGTTGAGACGCCCTTCACATAACCGTATTGACGTTTATCTTTTTGCAGCCTTGTGTCTGCCAGAATGAGGGTGACAACGAACTGTTCTGAAAGTAGGTGCAGAAGGTCAAATGTAGAAGGAAGGTCAAATGTAGGTGTAAGGCTCATAGGCCGCAGATCTCCTGGCGACTTCGGTGTTGTTTTTTTAGGAACTGGAATTATGGTTGCACTCTTCCAAATTGTTGGGACCTGGCCCTCTTTAAGTAATCGAGAAAATATATGGGCGAGAGGTGGTGCCAATTCGACAAAAAAAAAACTCCTTCAGCAACTGCACTGGTAGCTCACAAGCCGGTACAGCCATGTTCTCTCGGATGTGTGATAGCTTAAAGACTACTTGCCATGGATTAAGGTCGAACGCAATTTCTTCTGCCGGCAAAAAACACGGCAATTGTTCAGTCCGAAGTGGCCCATATGTTGTACACACTTCTGCAAAGAAATGATTGCTAAGCTCAGCTTTAGAGTTAGAATCTACAGGTTCAGGCATTTCTAGGCACCAAGGAGCGGACTGTCGATTAGTTAAACGTTTTACTTGTTTGTACCAAGACCCATTTCCGTCACTAGCAACTGTCATCTGTCGCTTGTATCACCTAGTCCTTGCAACGTGAATCTCTTGACGTACATATTCTCTCAATTTCTTTACTTTGTCGGTTTGGTGACAGCTGTGTGCCCTGTTTCAATGGTTTATGAGGGTCTTGAGTCGTCTTGTCATCCAAGGGGGTTCATTAATTCTGCAATGGTACGTAATTTCGGGGAAACACTCCTCATAAGCCAACTGGAGTTTGTTCTCAAGCAGGGACGACACCTGCCTAAAAAGGAGTGTTCCACATTTGTATGGGGTTTTGAACTGAAATAGCCATCTTGAAAATAATTCGGTACAGTTCGAAGTACTTCCCTTCTTGAGACCTAAACCCCTTTAGTTTCTGAGCTATATGCCCGATAAGATGTGCAGACTGTCGGGAAGACTATTGCTAGGTCACACAGGACGCCATAATAATGACATAATAATGACACTTGATGCCATAATAACGGCATTCAAATCCTGTCATTCCACTATCCATGCGGCGACCAAGGCCGAAAAAAATCAAATTTCGAGTTGCTCATATCTGACGTTTGTGAGCACGGTTTTTACATATATTGGCTGTCAACTGCTCTCGATTAATGTTCTGCAAGGTACGACGGTATAATCAAACATTGATGCATGGAGGAGTACGTTTACTAAACAGAGGACTTGCGGTGTCTAGAGCAGCCATTCCCATTTCAAAAGTATACCAATAGTTATAAATGAGCTTACCTCATTATATCTGATGCTTGCTTTAATGCATTCGAATGTAGAACACCCCCTTTA
>NW_023596448.1:12119631-12149374 GCF_011947565.3 Pollicipes pollicipes | reverse complement strand
CCTAAGTCGCTCGTCCCGTGGAGACCTACCCTCGTACCTAAGTCGCTCGTCCCGTGGAGACCTACCCTCGTACCTAAGTCGCTCGTCCCGTGGAGACCTACCCTCGTGCCTAAGTCGCTCGTCCCGCGGAGACCTACCCTCGTACCTAAGTCGCTCGTCACGCGGAGACCTACCCTCGTGCCTAAGTCGCTCGTCCCGTGGAGACCTACCCTCGTACCTAAGTCGCTCGTCCCGTGGAGACCTACCCTCGTACCTAAGTCGCTCGTCCCGTGGAGACCTACCCTCGTGCCTAAGTCGCTCGTCCCGCGGAGACCTACCCTCGTACCTAAGTCGCTCTCGTCCCGTGGAGACCTACCCTCGTACCTAAGTCGCTCGTCCCGTGGAGACCTACCCTCGTACCTAAGTCGCTCGTCCCGTGGAGACCTACCCTCGTACCTAAGTCGCTCGTCCCGTGGAGACCTACCCTCGTACCTAAGTCGCTCGTCCCGTGGAGACCTACCCTCGTGCCTAAGTCGCTCGTCCCGTGGAGACCTACCCTCGTACCTAAGTCGCTCGTCCCGTGGAGACCTACTACCCTCGTACCTAAGTCGCTCGTCCCGCGGAGACCTACCCTCGTGCCTAAGTCGCTCGTCCCGCGGAGACCTACCCTCGTACCTAAGTCGCTCGTCCCGTGGAGACCTACCCTCGTACCTAAGTCGCTCGTCCCGTGGAGACCTACCCTCGTGCCTAAGTCGCTCGTCCCGCGGAGACCTACCCTCGTACCTAAGTCGCTCGTCCCGTGGAGACCTACCCTCGTGCCTAAGTCGCTCGTCCCGTGGAGACCTACCCTCGTACCTAAGTCGCTCGTCCCGTGGAGACCTACCCTCGTACCTAAGTCGCTCGTCCCGTGGAGACCTACCCTCGTGCCTAAGTCGCTCGTCCCGCGGAGACCTACCCTCGTGCCTAAGTCGCTCGTCCCGCGGAGACCTACCCTCGTACCTAAGTCGCTCGTCGTCCCGTGGAGACCTACCCTCGTGCCTAAGTCGCTCGTCCCGTGGAGACCTACCCTCGTACCTAAGTCGCTCGTCCCGCGGAGACCTACCCTCGTACCTAAGTCGCTCGTCCCGTGGAGACCTACCCTCGTGCCTAAGTCGCTCGTCCCGTGGAGACCTACCCTCGTACCTAAGTCGCTCGTCCCGTGGAGACCTACCCTCGTACCTAAGTCGCTCGTCCCGTGGAGACCTACCCTCGTACCTAAGTCGCTCGTCCCGCGGAGACCTACCCTCGTGCCTAAGTCGCTCGTCCCGTGGAGACCTACCCTCGTACCTAAGTCGCTCGTCCCGCGGAGACCTACCCTCGTACCTAAGTCGCTCGTCCCGTGGAGACCTACCCTCGTACCTAAGTCGCTCGTCCCCGGAGACCTACCCTCGTACCTAAGTCGCTCGTCCCGTGGAGACCTACCCTCGTACCTAAGTCGCTCGTCCCGTGGAGACCTACCCTCGTGCCTAAGTCGCTCGTCCCGTGGAGACCTACCCTCGTACCTGAGTCGCTCGTCCCGCGGAGACCTACCCTCGTGCCTAAGTCGCTCGTCCCGCGGAGACCTACCCTCGTACCTAAGTCGCTCGTCCCGTGGAGACCTACCCTCGTACCTAAGTCGCTCGTCCCGTGGAGACCTACCCTCGTACCTAAGTCGCTCGTCCCGCGGAGACCTACCCTCGTACCTAAGTCGCTCGTCCCGCGGAGACCTACCCTCGTACCTAAGTCGCTCGTCCCGTGGAGACCTACCCTCGTGCCTAAGTCGCTCGTCCCGTGGAGACCTACCCTCGTACCTGAGTCGCTCGTCCCGCGGAGACCTACCCTCGTGCCTAAGTCGCTCGTCCCGCGGAGACCTACCCTCGTACCTAAGTCGCTCGTCCCGTGGAGACCTACCCTCGTACCTAAGTCGCTCGTCCCGCGGAGACCTACCCTCGTACCTAAGTCGCTCGTCCCGCGGAGACCTACCCTCGTACCTAAGTCGCTCGTCCCGCGGAGACCTACCCTCGTACCTAAGTCGCTCGTCCCGTGGAGACCTACCCTCGTGCCTAAGTCGCTCGTCCCGCGGAGACCTACCCTCGTACCTAAGTCGCTCGTCCCGCGGAGACCTACCCTCGTACCTAAGTCGCTCGTCCCGTGGAGACCTACCCTCGTGCCTAAGTCGCTCGTCCCGTGGAGACCTACCCTCGTACCTAAGTCGCTCGTCCCGCGGAGACCTACCCTCGTACCTAAGCATTTCCATAGAACCTCTCAAGGCCGCATCGACCGGATGACCGCGGCCTGTCGACGTGCAACAGTGGCCCGAATGTCCTGCTCCACTGCCACAGCCTCGCCCGTTCCGTCAACAACACCTGTCTTCCGTCTGCCAATGTCGAGCTCAGCTGAGTCGGCACCTGGAGCTGCCGTACTTGGGACTTGAATGAATACACGGGTTATAGCCTTGTACATCCGATTAAGGAGCGCTAAATGCGGCTTAAGCATGTAGTTTTGTGTTATTTATCATCTGTAATCAACAGTCCATCTCAAGGCATGGCTCACTTAAGACCCTTATCACAGTTATAAAACATGATAGCTTACTTCAGAAATGTGGGCGATATATGTGGCGCCACATTCGACAGGACAGAAAAATGTCTGTTTACTAAATTGGCTCATGCTCAACTATTACTGGTTTTTGCTCCAATGATCCTACAGATTTGATGTTCTTCATCATCAGCTCCACTTCTTATTATATTCCAATTCCGCCTTTGTGATTGACGACACGCCTGTGGATACAACTCTGCAGCATAACACGTGTTTGCACACGTCATGTCTAACCATTATGACTTTGCGCATATTGATCTTTGACGTGAAGTTATGTCCTCGGTGCCCTATTCTATGCTGCCTATTTGTGTATATTTGTGTACCATTTTTCAAGAAGCAATTCCGACTTTTTTCGAATTAATGGATTTCTAGGATTAGAGCTCACGCTAATTTTAGGTTGACGGCAAAATCTGGGGGTGAACGTTTAACGTAACCAACTATTTGGCACGGCCCGTCCTGCCCTGAGAGAGAGGGGGGAGAGAGGGAGAGAGAGGGAGAAAGACGGTTCATCATAAAAAAACACGGCTTCAAGTATCAACTCATATAGCGCGCAGGTAAGCATTGTATGCAAGCACAGAGCAACCTTCTAACAGTCATTGAACGTCCTTACGAATACAGTGGTAAGTGTGGTGGAGGGGTTACCCCTCAACTACATTCAATGATAAGCATGTTTATTAGATTTGTAATATATAGCACGCTTGATTTTTGCAGCCTTGCGCCGCAGCAAAATGTCTGCAGCGTGTCACCATATCAGGTGTTACTTTCCGAGATCGCCTCCCTTGTTTGTGGGAGCATGTGTTTATGCAATGGCGATCTCAGGATTTGCTGTCCAGACCGTAAGCACAGCGTCTCCTTTCTGTCTGCAAGTGTTTCCATTTTCAGAATCTGTAATAACTGTTGATAGCCCTTGTCATACCCGACAATGATTTTGAGAGACCGCATCCGTACTCGCTCAATTTGTTGGGCTTGGTGACCGGTGACCCCTGGATGAAAAACAGTCGCAGAGTATTCAAGCAATGGTCGAGCATATGTCATGTAAGTCTTTGCCATTTGATCTGGTAATTGGTAAGCTGATCCCCTTTATTGTGACGTCCGGGGGTATCATGACTTTTTACCAGTAAAAAAGTGCATTACCTGACACTTCTCAGCATTTAGCACCGTCTTATTTGCAACTGCCCATCCACATATCTTGTCAGTTTTGTCTTGCAGTTAACTGTGCTCGCCTATTCGGTCAATTGCACATGCTTCGTACATTGATAGACCATCTACATATTTCAAACGATGTTCTGTCACGGAAGCGGCACCGTTGATCATAGCTAAGAATGCAACCGGTCCAACCGGGGTACCCCGCGGAGTGCCGCAAGTTATCGATCTCCAACCACTAACCGTTCCATCTGGCATATTTACCCTCTGCTTTCGGTCCTCGAGATGTGAGGTCAACCAGAGTGCATAGCCAATGAGGTGCATAGCCGGAGCTAAGTCCCATGCTGAGCATGTTCTGCATTACCGTTGTATGATCAATGAGGCGAAGTCCCTTCTTGAAATCATATGGAACTACGGAGAAGAGCTTGTCTGGCTTTCCCAACTCAGAGAGAAAACTGTGCAGCAGTCTCATCAAGTATTGGGACGTTGAGACGCCCTTCACATAACCGTATTGACGTTTATCTTTTTGCAGCCTTGTGTCTGCCAGAATGAGGGTGACAACGAACTGTTCTGAAAGTAGGTGCAGAAGGTCAAATGTAGAAGGAAGGTCAAATGTAGGTGTAAGGCTCATAGGCCGCAGATCTCCTGGCGACTTCGGTGTTGTTTTTTTAGGAACTGGAATTATGGTTGCACTCTTCCAAATTGTTGGGACCTGGCCCTCTTTAAGTAATCGAGAAAATATATGGGCGAGAGGTGGTGCCAATTCGACAAAAAAAAAACTCCTTCAGCAACTGCACTGGTAGCTCACAAGCCGGTACAGCCATGTTCTCTCGGATGTGTGATAGCTTAAAGACTACTTGCCATGGATTAAGGTCGAACGCAATTTCTTCTGCCGGCAAAAAACACGGCAATTGTTCAGTCCGAAGTGGCCCATATGTTGTACACACTTCTGCAAAGAAATGATTGCTAAGCTCAGCTTTAGAGTTAGAATCTACAGGTTCAGGCATTTCTAGGCACCAAGGAGCGGACTGTCGATTAGTTAAACGTTTTACTTGTTTGTACCAAGACCCATTTCCGTCACTAGCAACTGTCATCTGTCGCTTGTATCACCTAGTCCTTGCAACGTGAATCTCTTGACGTACATATTCTCTCAATTTCTTTACTTTGTCGGTTTGGTGACAGCTGTGTGCCCTGTTTCAATGGTTTATGAGGGTCTTGAGTCGTCTTGTCATCCAAGGGGGTTCATTAATTCTGCAATGGTACGTAATTTCGGGGAAACACTCCTCATAAGCCAACTGGAGTTTGTTCTCAAGCAGGGACGACACCTGCCTAAAAAGGAGTGTTCCACATTTGTATGGGGTTTTGAACTGAAATAGCCATCTTGAAAATAATTCGGTACAGTTCGAAGTACTTCCCTTCTTGAGACCTAAACCCCTTTAGTTTCTGAGCTATATGCCCGATAAGATGTGCAGACTGTCGGGAAGACTATTGCTAGGTCACACAGGACGCCATAATAATGACATAATAATGACACTTGATGCCATAATAACGGCATTCAAATCCTGTCATTCCACTATCCATGCGGCGACCAAGGCCGAAAAAAATCAAATTTCGAGTTGCTCATATCTGACGTTTGTGAGCACGGTTTTTACATATATTGGCTGTCAACTGCTCTCGATTAATGTTCTGCAAGGTACGACGGTATAATCAAACATTGATGCATGGAGGAGTACGTTTACTAAACAGAGGACTTGCGGTGTCTAGAGCAGCCATTCCCATTTCAAAAGTATACCAATAGTTATAAATGAGCTTACCTCATTATATCTGATGCTTGCTTTAATGCATTCGAATGTAGAACACCCCCTTTAAGGGCAGCCTTGTGCAGGTTCTGTCAGAGTCCGCCCTTTTTTAAGAGCGTCTCTGTCGAGGGCCTATCAAGGAACGCCCTGTTTAATCGCAGCCCTGTCAAGGGCCTGTCAAGGACCGTCCTGTTTAAGCGCGGCCTTGTCGAGGGCCTATCAAGGACCGCCCTGTTCAATCGCAGCCCTGTCAACGGCCTGTCAAGGACCGCCCTGTTTAAGCGCGGCCTTGTCGAGAGCCTATCAAGGACCGCCCTTTTTAAGCGCGTCTCTGTCGAAGACCTGTCAAGGAACGCCCTGCTTAATTGCAGCCCTGTCAAGGGCCTGTCAAGGACCGTCCTGTTTAAGCGCGGCCTTGTCGAGGGCCTATCAAGGACCGCCCTGTTTAAACGCGGCCCTGTTAAGGGCCTGTCAAGGACCACCATGTTTAAGTGCAGCCTTGTTGAGGGCCTATCAAGGACCACCCTGTTTAAACGCGGCCCTGTTAAGGGCCTGTCAAGGACCGCCATGTTTAAGTGCAGCCTTGTTGAGGGCCTATCAAGGACCGCCCTGTTTAAACGCGGCCCTGTTAAGGGCCTGTCAAGGACCGCCATGTTTAAGTGCAGCCTTGTTGAGGGCCTATCAAGGACCACCCTGTTTAAACGCGGCCCTGTCGGCTCGAACTTACATCGCCTCCCATGGATGGTTTGGAATGCCGATGCTTTAACAAACCGGGCTATCCGCGTGGTCGATGTGATTGGCGCACCATGATACGATCCGTAAAAAGTAAGGTGCTTGTAGGCTATACAATGGCACGACAAATTGTCAAAGCCCACGCCAAAGTATCTTCGACAAAGGCGATCTCACGGAAGGCCGAGTCGGACGCGTCCGGACACGAGTACCGGCAAAAAGTGGGATGGGAATGCGATGGAGGCATTGCTGTTCCCTCTGTGTACTGGAACTGGGAAAAAGGCAAACGAATGGGCAGGACGGCCGGCGTTTTTTCACGGTTAGGGCGGATGTGAGCAGGTATAGCCAAGCGTGTACATGTACACGCACGCGCATGTGTGTGTGGGTACGGGCGTGCGGGCGTGAGGACGATCGTGTGTATATGGCTATGCATGCAAGACCATTTTCCTCTGCTGTCTATAGCCCTACGTTGTGTGTGTGTGTGTGCGCGCGTGCGTCCGCGCGTGCGTGCGTCCGTCCGTCCGTGCGTCCTTGCGTGCGTGCGTGCGTGCGTGCGTGCGTGCGTGCGTGCGTGCGGGCGCGTGCGGGCGCATGCTTCGGGCGGGCGGGCGGTCGGGGGGAGGGGGTGGGCACGTGTGTGCGTGTGTGCGTGCATGCGTGTGCCCTTTTGCATGCGTGTATGCGTGTTCGTGTGCGGTTGGTTTCATTGCCGAAACGCGTTTGGTTTCGATGCACGTCTTGCGGGCTTAAACAGAGAGGTGTAAAAACGTTTCCAGAACAGCATTGCCCAGAACACGGGACTGATGTAGCCTGCTGTAGCCCACTGCGGCACTGGCTTAGCAATCAAGCCGACTTTGCCGTCTGTCTCTGTCTCTGCTTTGCCCCTACGTCTGTGCCTTCCTCACCACTGCATCGGAGGGAGCTTCTCCCTCAACTGATGGAGGCATTCCCTTTCAAGGCTTTTAGGGATCTGGCATACATCTGTTTTATCTGTTTACACGCGTCGGAAGGCGACGCCAAAACCCGCTCCAAGGAGAACATACCTTAGGGTTTCAGAGTCCCGACGTCAAAAAATTGCGCTCTCATAGTATTTGGCTCCGACCCGTCTCCTTCTTCAACGTGAGCTGGCACTGGGCTACTGTACTAAGAGTTTCTGAAACTCCAGCCATTGTCCCAGTCAGCACTTCGGTCCTATCACTTCCCTCACGATGGAGTAACTGTGCGTAACCCACTGCTAAGGCAAACGTGATGGGCCATTACACTCCATACGTGTGGCTGTCGCACAAGGAATCACGAAAATGTAATCGCTTTCCTACGAAAACGAACGCCAGACTGACAGAGCGACCAGGACTATCTTGTCGGCAGTTGTGATGTCAAGTGAAACTTTTTTAAGACTTCAAATGATCCTGCGCCGTTAGTATTTCATTTCCACCCTGCAGTTTTTATCCACACTACATCTAGCTGCTTTCTAGGACAGATGGATTTGAGACACAGATGAACCGGGTGTCCTCAATTTTCAGGACATGACCAATATCCACACTACTGTACTTAAATAGATCCAGGAGCGGTGAACCAGTGACTGAACTTTGTCCGTGCATCATTGTTGTTGGCCTATTCTGCCAACAACACGAAAAGCTAGCGGTGATTAGAATCACCACAATAGGGCATAATCTACAAGCATCACCTAGCTGTAGCCAACAATAAGCAAACAGCAGCCTGTGAGAGAGGAGAAAGAGGAAAAATGATGAGAGAAAGTGAGTGAAAGAGAGAGAGAGAAAAAAAAGAAAGAAAGAGAAAGAGAAAGGGAGAGAGAGAAAGAGAGAGAGAGAAAGAGAAAGAGAGAGAGAGAAAGAGAGAGAGAAAGAGAAAGAGAGAGAAAAAGGGAGAGAAAGAGAGGGAGAGAAAGAGAGGGAGAAAGAGGAAGAGGAAGAGAAAGAGAAAGAGAAAGAAAAAGAGAGGGAGAGAGAGGAGAGAGAGAGAGAGAGAGAGAGAGAGAGAGAGAGAGAGAGAGAGAGAGAGAGCATGCTCAAAGAAGAAAGTTGCCGATGTAAAGTGAAATTTACCATATGTGCATTAATTTTTCTCTGAGGCATTTTGTGATTTTTTCTTGTCGTTCTGGTCTTTTGCGTGACTTAAGGTACCTCGTGTCCTGAGCTCTAGCAAAAAAGCGTTTAGCTCCCTGAATCTAAATGTATGATGAGTTATCCGATGGGGGTCCTGTCAATGATCTTCCGGTTAGCAATCATCAAACATCATCATCCCTCATCAATACACGGGGAGGCCACTAACGATTGCATGGCGCGGTTCAGCGCAGCCGGGAAATTGTAAAAAGTCGAGTGTCTAGGCCAGGCTCTTTACGTTAAGTGCGGTCAATTCGGTGTCCATAAAATGGAAACTGCTTGGGAGCTATGCTCGAACAATTTGCGCCGAAGTTAATTCATTGCGCCTGCTTCGCAGCAGCTCGGACATCAGCGGGCTATTTACGTTCATGTCATCCACATTGATCCCGACGGTACCCGTCTATAATAACGGCGCTGACAAACTTAGCAACTAGGGGTGAAGTGGTCTGAGGTTGTCAGGCAAACTTCCAAGCGCGGAGCAGGGAACTGCACTGAACTGCAGGGCCGCACACCTAAAATGGAATGGTACTAGAGACCTAGTCGTAGGCGTATATTCTGTGCTCGCCGTTTATTTTTCGATCCTGGGTGAGAACAAAGCTAAGCTGGCCAAAAAAATCATAGAACCAACGAGGCCACAGAGCTATACAGGGGCACAGTCAGAGCCTTAGCAAGGTGAGAGCACAGGGTTGACAAAGGGCCGCCTGATTATGGAGGCCCCCCCCCCCCACACACAAAAAAATCTTTCTTACTCCTTATCTGGAACGAGAGTCAAAGAAGCTGCCGGCAAATGTCATTCCGTTTAAGCCAATAAACGGAGCAAAGTGGGCGTTACATGACTGTCTGAAATAAACCGCCGCTGCTATTGAATTTTATTATGATTACGTGGTCTTTCCTAACCGTTAAACCTCAGAGGCTTCGTCAGAATTTGTACTGGGTTTTGCTGAGATATTGAGAACCCCGTGAACGTTGCCTGCATATCACAATGTGGTAAACGATTTGGATTAACACGGCCGGACCATGTTTGTCTGGGGATTTTCAGTCGCAGTTCCCATAGGCCGTGTTACCTCGGCCTGTGGCTAACCTAAGCGATCGGAGACAGGCGGACGAAAATGATGATGCATCTGAAATCAGTAACTTTGAAGAATTGAACAAGTCGTACGTACGTCCAGAAAGCTGTACTGGCGAACGTATCAGCTGTGCTATTTCTAGATTGGTTATAGGAACGGACGAGCATTTAGAGTACCGCGAAATGGCCCTGAATCTGGCATTGAAGCAAATAAAGTAAATGCAGAACCTGCATTTTTCGTGTCGTCGTTCTGTCAATATGTTCAGAGAGCAGCCTCGAAATTAAAATGTGACGTATATATATATATATATATATATATATATATATATATATATATATATATATATATTTACGACACGAATAGATTTTGAAAGACTTTGGACGGAACCATCGTTTGACGACGGCCATTCTCGCGTGTTCGTCGACCAGCGGCTGATGCCTGGAGCGCCCAACGTCGTTCGGTTTTATGGAAACTAAAACCCGGCCATAGCTGTTCGTGCTCGTAAGATTGCTAGCGCGCGGGCCCAAAACGTTTTGTGCAGTTTGCTCTAAAAGTTGATTCTGCAAAAGACTGACGTCCTCGGTCAAGCAAAGGCCGACCTTTTCTTCATTGTTTACCTCATTTTATCACACTTTATTGCACACCAGTGAGACCCATTGCCTTTTTCCGAGCAAGGAGCCCCGTGGGCAGCACCTTCGGGGTACAGTGCCATTCCCAACAAGTGGTGAAGGGCCATCCTGTCCCAGCGCGGGTTTTCTACCGGCTGCCATTCTAGCAACACGGGGGAAGACTCCTGGTCGATCCGGAGGTTCTTAGAGGGATGTATCTTACATTGGTCCCATCCCTGACGCGGAGGGCCCTCTGGCCCAAGCTTTGGCCCCGATTACAGGAACTCTCATCGATGCAACAAGATTACATAACCGCAGGTGGTTCAATAATTAGCGCAGAGACTCCTATTCGACTCCATGGGCCCTTAGCTAAAATTGGATGGATCCCCCCGTCCATAACGGAGCCCCTGACTGACACTGGATACTTCCATTGTCTCATTGTGGTCTCTCGTTATAAGCTCGCATATATTGTTTTTGTCAGAGAGACCCGACCAACGCAAGAGACCATCTGGCATTTGGAGTCGAGTACCTGTCCCTGTTTAGCAAATGTACACTGGACGAATCGGGGCCTCTTGCCGACGCAGGGCCCTCTGTCAAGCACTGTAAGCCCCCGACGTACACAGAGGCCCCCATTGTTTCAGTGCGTCCCGACCAGAGCACATCGCGGGTACCAGCCTCGTCCCTGCCGGCCGCTCGGTGTTGGTGGTTTCTGGTCGAAACAGAGCCTGCATTGTTTCCGGGGTCTCTTATCGGTATAACAGACATTCTGACTGATATTTGAGATCACAGGCCTGTGATTGAGAGTTCTTAATGTGACTTACAGCCACTAAATTCAGCATTTTTACGGCATTCAGCATTAATTACAACACTTCAGCACTAAAACCGGATCCTTGCTCGTCTGTCCCGAAGGGCCCATCAGACCCCTATTCGGGCCCCCCCCAACCATCACCCTTGACTGACTCAAGCCCCTTGCCAACACAGGACCCCTGTCAGGCACTGTGAGCCCTCCGGCCTACACAGCGGCTCCTCATTCACTCGAGGGCCATGAGCTACGTCAGTTTGGCCCCAGCCAGGTCCCTGCTGGAAAGCTGAACCATTAGACCCTGACCGACACTGAGCAGACTGTCCGGTACCAGTGATGCCTGACCGACCTAGAGGCCCACATGGGCTCAGCGGGACCGCATTCGGCGCTAAAGGTCCTCTGACTGGCGTATGAAGGTCTGACCCACAGGTCCGGGACGCCTAATGTGACCTGCGCCCAGCCCTTTGACACCTAGTCGTTCATCCCCAGGGGCCCGGGAACTAAGGGGGGTCTGTTTCCCCTCCCTTCTGTCTGCAACACTGACTGACGTATTACAATACGATCAATGGAGATGTTATGCAAGACTGAACAAGCGCGCTCAGGCGGCACCAGGCACATATCGCAACTGCATCTGCAATAGCATCGCAATTGCATTGGCAATGGCAGGGCACTCCAGATGCTGTATTTAAGCATTAGTAATTCAAGGCCATAATCTTCTTGAACTTAAGAAGATCAGTGTCGTTTGCATGCAAGTACCCATAAACACATTTAGCTGAGAAATGGGGGATTACCGATAAAGCACCCCGTTGCACAGCCAGGTGAAAATTACGCTCAGCCGTGCTAAACCTGTTTTGCACTGATCTAACTTATTATGACGTTGTCATCAGCATGCTCGTCAAACTGATGTTGACGTGATGGTTCATAACAAAGCATTCACGGAGGGACAAGCGTATGGACACCGTATAAACGAACAATTTGTTATGTTCGACCCAGTTTGACCTCTGGCGGTCTGACCCTTTACCCTCTGTCACAGTCCGGCCTCAGGCCTCAGGCCTCACTGACACCAAAAATTGATTAGACATATCAAAAAGCAAGTAGCATATCCCCATTGCCAATAAGTAGGTTGTGTTGTCAGATTGGCGAGAGAACTGACTGACATGGCCTCTACAAAGGAGTCATAGATCATGACCAATTCGGTCAAGTCTTGAAAAACTGAGGAACAATAAAATTTGTACAAAATCAGCTCCCTAGCCGGTCAGCTTAATGTGATTGATTATTACCAAGTTATTTAAGAAAAACCTTAAGAAGGCCGTCAGTCCTGTTCCTCTCCAGGTTAAAGTTAAGCCATATACCCACGGTATGGCTCAACTACTATCTTATTTTTCTCTACCCGCTACATTATCTTTCGTGATTACACCACGATCAATCAAAGAAGGGCTTGATAAAAGGCACTTTTATTTGACATCCCCGTCGTCCGTGGCGTTAGTAGACAGCTTGTTATCATTGCCTTCAAAGGCTCTACTTAAAATTGCCATGTTTGCAACGTATCTTCTTCCAATGTCCTTGACTCAGCAATGTAGCTCGGGCTCCACGGTTGTTCTTTTTCGTACAGCAGTGAAGCACCTTTCTTCTGTTTGTGTCGTGTTTGGTCCTCCACTGTTGACTTCCAATCTACGAGTCCGATGTGTAGCCATTCGTCCGTGTACAGGCCTCTGATAAGCGGTGCCTCTTTAGCCGGTACCTGCACAGATGAGGACCGCGTGGGAGTTGAAAATTAGATTGGACACACGCATTGGACAGATTGAAAGCCAATAAAACGGAAGCAGGTACTGATCGCTCCCTGAAATGCTGAACTACAAGTTGCATAAAAAAGAGCTTGAAATCAACAGCAGACTTTCAAATCAACCATTGGCCTTCATGACAAAGCGTGCACATACAGGATCTCATTTGTAGTAAGACTGAACCAACAAATTTTCCAGTAAAAAGATTGCACCAAGCAGTGGTAAACGTGACAAAGCTTTTCTAAACCTGTAGCTTTAGTTCCTACAAAGGTGACTGGAATGCCTACTAATCCAAAAACGTACTCCAATATAGCATTACCAGCCAATCTGATCCTGCCAGCAATCCCACTTAACCTACGCAGGCAACATTGCAAATTATGGTGCGAAAAACTGCCCTTTGTTGGCAGAAAGAGCAGCACAAATTTTGAAAATCCCAGCAATCGTCCAAGAAAATAACCAGATGTACATCATGGGAACTAACACCATGGCCAAATTCATGCTGCCCAGCTGCCCCATTTGGAATTATCTGTCAGCAAACATTGCTGCATCTTCACAAGGAAACGTTCTGACCAACCTCCTTAAATAAGAACGAATAAGTTGTACTCCACAACTAAGGATCAAAGGTAAATATATGACGCTCAGCAGACTGCTTGACATGAATCATTGTCGGCGTTTGACAAGAAGTAGGCGTACGTGCTGGCTGAGTTTTATTCGGCTATATTTTGCCTCATTTCATGACACAAAAGGGTATTGTGTTTCAGAGATACAGCAGCTATAATGTGCTTGATATGCAATATCTTAGAAACCCGGGACTTTTATAGCTGTGTTTCGCGAGCAAGTGAGACATTTTAGAGTCACGTGGGTGCGTGACATACCAGTCACATAATAAATGCTTATCCGAGTGATGAGCTCAATCACTTCACCTCAAGTGTGCCAAACACCTGTCCTTTAATACTGACCGCAGCATCCTTATCTGTTTCAAAACCATTCACAATGCATCTCAAACGGAGATGGAAGCCGACGGCATTCGAGTCTCTCCGATAGCGTTTAGGAATACGAATATTTGCTCAAGGGACTTCCCAGACGGGATATTAGTTTAGCCGACAGAAAAAACATCCTGCATTTGGCCAGCAATAACATGTCAAGAAAATACCCGTGTTTGGTTTTCCGATTTGACGAATATAGGCATAGACAATGGAGGCAACATAAACTCCGCCTGGCATTCTGCTACCAAGACCTAACGCCATTGCTTTCTACCCAAGCACCATGGCCGAACATATGGATCATTTGACAGCCAGCCCAGCCCCAATTCATCACACAGCGAGGAACCCGAACGGCGCACCGTCGTATATCGCCTCCGGCTGTCGCCCGGACGGTGGCGACCGTCGACTCGCAGCTGGACCCTGCCCCAGGGGCATGCTGTTGACCGGTTTGGACTGCCGGTTGCGGCCAGCAGCGGCGGCCCACCCTCCAGGCGGCTATCTACCCTGGCAGGCAACGCGGTCCATCCCGGCCCGTAAAGCGTTTAACTGGCCGCCGGGACGAACGCGGTGCGCCGGTCGGCGGTGGTCACGTGAGCAGTACCCCCACTCCGCCCCCCCCCCCCCCCCATAAGAGCCAGACAGTTTTTCTTTTCTTTTTTGTCGGTGCGGCCAATTTCTAATTGGTTTCTGGTCTGTTGCTGGTGATGATATCAAGTGATTGTCTGGTTACGTTGTTGGGGCATTGTTTGTCAGCTGCTCGTCTTTACATACAATTGCATTCATCTCGAAACGTATAGCTTTGCCGAAGTGTTTCAACCGATAACTTTCTACGCCCGGTCATAAATGGAGCGAAGGTGTAGATACTTCGTGCGCTCCATCAAAAGCAGTGGCATGAGAAGTGACACTGCCGACTTTCGGACACATTCTGAATAACCTTGTAAATGAGCTCGATGGAGCCTTCAGTGAGATGCTCACATTACTTGGTTTCTGTAGCGCCGTGGAAGTGCTGTTGGGGTTTGCCGAGGCTTGCGCTGAGGTTTACTTATTTCTTACAGCCCCGAATGCAGGTTTTCTGGAAATATATTCTGGTGTCACTTGCTCTGTAATCACAAATGTTCCTCTGACAGCCTCGCCTTCTCTTCATCCTGCAAACTCCTCCAGCTCTGCAGGTGGCGACTAAACCACTTCCATCGAGTGTTCCGACTTCTGGCAACTTAAACAGCATGTTTGAACCACAGTTTTATAAGTCACCAACATCCAGGGGATTAAACCTGCGATGCTAAATGACGATGAAGTTCAGCTGATAAATTCAAGGGATTAAACATGCGGTGATACACCAGCAAGATGCTAAAACCAAAGCAGCGAATACTCCTCCCGGCGGCCACATCTTGACAACGCACGCTTGGGCTGAAATCCAGGGAGGTACGGACTCTTTACCCTTTTTGAAGCTCAAAGTCAACTACGGAGCACAGGATCACCCAGACAGGAGAATATGTGAATGCATGCTTATAAGAAGTCGGCGACAGTCGATTTACAGCTATCTTCGGCGTGAGCGACACGTTCGAGACATATTTTTATGAGGCGAATAATTATCTTCGAAACATCACTCCACGACTTCAGCAATGTCACAAACCCGACTTTAACCTTGTGATTGGCACTTTCTAGAGACGTGTTGGCGGAGCTCGCATCAAAGGGAGCGTATCACATTTCTATGGGGTTTTGAGCTGAAATAGCCATCTTGAAGACCATTTGTGCAGTTCAAAGCCCTGTACTTCTGAAGACCAAGCCCCTTAGTTTCTGAGCTTCAGACCCGCTAAGATGTGCATGCTAATGCGGGGAGACTATTTGAAGGTCACCCAGGCATCCCTGACACCATGTCATTCATATCCTGTCATTCCATTAGGCATGCTGCGATCAAGGCCAGTAAAAACGTGCTTGTCGAATTGTTCATATCTGGCGTGCGTGAGCACGATTTCCAGATATAACGGCCGTCAATTAGCTCACATTCAAGGTTGTGCAGGCTACGCAACGTATTCAAACAATGATGCATTGAGGAGCGTATTTACTAAACAGAGCCATTGCGTTGTCTAGAGCTATCGTTTCCACTTGAAGTTGTACCAATAGCAACAAGTGGGCTTTTTCATGATTGTAATGTTTGCTTCGCTATCTTCAAATGTGGAACATCCCTTTTAATCCACCACGGTTCTGGAATGCCCGGAACATGGGACGTGGCCTTTCTCGGATTATAATATGCGGTTATGTAATTGGACAAATGTGGCAGCGTTTGAGAATTGGCATTATCCGATGAAATCCACGCCCACCGACAAAAGCCAGAACACGGGGGGGAGGGCGGCAAGGAGCTTAGCTTTTTGGTTGTCGACAGCATGTCAAGGAGAGTCAATGGCACCAGCTCCGCACGGATGCACCACAGGTACCGCGAAGAGATTGTCAATCAGGCACTCCTTTTGGTCCGTTTGTTTGTGAATTTTGCTGCAGCACTTGCATCAGCAAGAGATCGTTTGGGGGGATCAAAGTTGAGTGAAGTTGTCGCACAAGGACTAGGAAACCCAGCAGTTTGATGCATTGTAGTGCTGCTCTCATGCCCGTGCAGGACGTGAGATGTCATTCAAGGGATCAGCAATACTGTTTTACTTCTAATGCTTCAGGAATCGGTGAAGTTTGACGGTTCGCTTCACGCCAAAATATTCTTAGGCATAAGCTATTCAAGTAAAGACACTGTGTTGGCGAAAACAAGATGCTGAGCCAGCTTACCAACATGTTTACCGCGCATAAATCGAGAAACGGGCTGGGCGTCACAACAGGAGCGTTGGCTCCTTTCATAGCCGCGCTTTTTTGGCAGTAATGAGCTGGAAGGCATCTTCCCTCTTCGTGGAGCGTGGTGTTCCCTCATGTACATTGTTTTGCTCAATAAAACGAGCAAAAAAACCCGCCTTGGCTTTTCTGTTTCGCGAACCGCAATTCAGAGGAGGAAAAATGCGCAGACAAACGTTTTATCTGTTAGTGCATATCTCCAACTAGAATACAGATGTATCCGCCGCAGGACTTCAGTTTTAGTTATGCTACAAAGAATAAAGGAGTGGAAGGCCACCGTTCAAAGGGCCTCCCAGCAAAGGTTTCCTTGCAACTGCATGACAACAAGACCCGAGCGTTGCAAGTTATGCTGCGGGCAAGTAAGCCAGCCATAGCAAGGTATACGCCCGTGATACTGAGTGCAAAGCAAGCCTTAGCAATTAGCAAATTCAGGAATCAAGCAGTATTTCGTGCACACAGATAGGCACATGTGCTATGAATCATCCTCCGCGTCCATGTCAAGAGTCTTTCTGGCCACGGTGCGCCGATGGCGCCACCTAGCGCGACAGCGCCACCTATAGCACGACGGCCGCCTGGCTGAGCGCCCGGCGGCTGTGGCGAAATGGACGTGTCGTGCCGTGTCGTGGATTGATCTGTGCAGGTCAAGTTACATGCACTAGCCATGAGTGGGCTTAGGTGCCTCTGGTGGGGCCCCGTTCGAGTGCCGAGCACCCACCCCGTGTAGGGGTTCCTGTGCGGCTAAGTTTAGGTGGATGGGCCCCCAGGTCCATCTAGCCTTCCCCCATAGTTTCCCCCCAACATTGTGCACTGTCCTTCATCTTATAGTCCTGAAATACCTTCCCTCCGAAGGGCTGTAATCCAAACGAAATGAAACCAAACCACAAACGTCAGGCAGAAAGGGAGGTCAGCCGATCACAGCATTTCGTATCAATGCTCTAATGTCCAAGCTGTTAAGCACGCGTCCGGATGGGCGGTGGAATGCGACACGCTCTATTGGGGGGGGTGGGGGCGTGGTTTAAGCTCCTGATGTATGCAAGCTAAGAGGGCTACAGGAACTTAATTCACATTCGCAGGGTGTCCACAGAGCCATTTGTGTCAAATTTAGAATTACTTCATTGTAATCATCCGGTCAGACAATGTTAAACAGCATTCACCTCCAGATGGGGGCCCGAGGTGTTCTTAGATCTCCTTACGCAGCCAGTCTTGACCGTGGTAAGTAGGTAGAAAATGTCACTGGTGTTCTTATCAGGTCAATCACCTTGTTTGACTCTTAGAGGTTGAAAATTACAACAAACCTTCGAAATAATCTTGATTTCTGAACTTACAATCGGTGCCGAGTACGACGTCTGTGGTGTACTCCTAAAGTACCATGCATATCTGTGTGCGCCTCCCTATTGCAGTACATGTTATCAGGAAAGCACCGCCACGGCACCTCCGTCAGAATGATCGGCAACTGAGTCTCCAAATCAGTTGCAACATTATTTCGCGAATAAAAAAGGTGTCTTTGGCACACAATATATTTTGCTCCATAAAATTGCAACGATGAAAGAGCGATTCAACTGCTACGTGCAATACAAGGTCAATGGTCCGCGGCAAAAAGTGCCAGCGAAAGAGGTTAATAGTGCAGACAGCTGTGAGGCGATTCAGAACAGCGGGCGACACGAAAATGCAAAACGCATGGTCGTTATGGGTAAAGCAATATTCACCGCCTGCAGCGACTTTGAGACGGACTGAATCATCTGATAACATCGTGACGGATATTGGTAAATACCGTGTGGTTTTAATACCTCAATCTAATACATGTCTTTAAATAAACGCTTGCGTCACAAGGTGCGCAAGCTGGCACCCTGATTTATTTATGAATAACAACACACGTAACGTGAAACACGGTAAACACACTACTTTAATTTATAAATAAACCTACACGCCTTAAGACGTGCAAGCTAATGAATCCACCACTTGTTGACGCACCCTGCGGATCACCAGGTGGGAGATCTACCATGAGTGTCAGACTAACCTCGACCTGACCGCTGCAAACCTCGACCTCCACCGCTCGGCCCAACTCGACCGACAGCCACTGACAGGGAAGGTCGCAAGCCACAGCGGTGCCCACTGCGAGAGCCGGCGCCCGGCAATGGTGGTGCCGGACACGAATTCCGCTGTTCGTCAGTTCTACGGGATGCTCAACAATGAACAGGGCTCTACAAGATGTTAAGTAACATTTAACCTGATTGGCCTGCGTAATATTACAGCTCTGCTGCCAATTCAACAGGAAGTGAGTTTGTAAGTTGGCCTACGTAATATTACAGCTCTGCTGCCAATTCAACAGGAAATGAGTTTGTAAGTTGTTCAGTACATTAGCGAGGAACATTATTCACAGACATAAGATAGCGGTATTAGCCTTATTCCTCGGATAATGAGATCAAGGGGAATGGAGATATAGTTGAATTGATATTCCGGCAACATGTCTTTATGGAAACAATAGCAGAAGTGAATTATTATATCTCCATTCAACTATATCTCCATTACCCTGGTTTTTTCCCGGGAGTAAAGCTAAAACTGCTGTCATATTTATGGAAATCAGTTTGTGCTTGTCCTGAACTTTATGAGGGATCAGGCACGTGAAATGCACAGCCTGATGTGGTTTACCTAAGTATTACAATTAACAAAAGAAGGTTAATCGTGTCCGGTTTACGCTGTGAAGTCCGTTTTCGTAAATGCATATCATAGCTGAATATATTTACCCAAAGTTCGACCGGTTGCAGCCGATGATGCTCAAGTCACCATCCACCACTGATCAGAAACTTTAAGGGCTTGTAGCAGTTGCGGCCCACTGGAAATGTGTGTTCTGTATTCGCTTATTTTCCAAATTAATGATATTGCAGGGCTTGTTTTTGCTCGCTATTCTCTGCCATGCTCGTTCGCGAGATCTTAACTCGACATTTGCGTGTAATTTTTTTTTTGTGGGGGGGGGAAATGAAGACCAAAGTGATTCCATTTGGGGACCGATTTTCCTTCATGCACTGCAATAATCGCAGGATTTTACTTTTGAATTTATTTTGTTGTGGTAGTTTTGCACGGAACTAGCAGGTTATTCTTTAGGTACATAGGTGTTCAGACAACATTGAGATAACATGCCAGCCAGTTGTTGAAAGTCGGAACACTTAATACAATCGTGTCAAATGTCACCTGTGGAGTTCCAGGAGTTTGCAAGGTGAAGAGAAGTCCAGGTGAGCAGGCAAAGTTCAAAAAGTGTTCTGAGAAAACAGACCTAGAAAATGCCTTCTTGCGGCTTGCAGGCAATTAGTTAATCTTAAGGCTGCATGCCCACAGCGCCACAAACCTAATTAAACCTAGAGGTACCACTGTCGCCAAACGTTCAAAACCTTTCCTTTGCTGTGGTCTTCACTCTGGCCGAAACTCGATCCACGCCCAACCCACCCACCCACTCCCGCTCTAGAATTCAATTTAATTCTGAAAACTGCAGTCATTATTTACTAACTAAATCAATTGGAGTTGTCTGACCTAATCAACTGCGCCAGCCGAGTTCTATTGGAAAATGTATGGGAAACATGCGTTGCTGTGGCACAAGGTTTTCGTACTCTAGTGGTGGCTTACCTTCTCTACAGCACAATAATTAATAAACATGACACGTTTTGGTGACAATCGTTGCTTTAGTAAATTTTTCATTGTGAATAAAAAGAGAAATAGCCATCTATTTTTTGCGCGGGTTTTCGTGCTGTGTCATGAAGACGGTAGTGTAGCTTCCTATATCACTGTTTTTGTGGGAACATCAAATGTAACTAAACCATTGCTTCATTTATGACAGGGGATGCGAAAAGTTATTTGTTGATACACTTCGGCGTACCGTTTCACCACAAATGAAGTGTATGCATTGACGTCCAGCTGACAGGTAGCGGTGCCGCAAAAACGTAACCTGGCAAGCACTTGATATCGATATCAGTGACAGACCATACACACCGCACCGACAAAACATCGTCTCGCTCTAATCGGGGGGAGGGGAGGGGGAGGGATACTGGCCACGTGACCACCGCCTTCCAGCGCACCGCGTTCGTCCCGGCGGCCAGTTAAACGCTTTACGGGCCGGGATGGACGGCGTTGCCTGCCAGCGTAGATACCCGCCTGGAGGGCGTGCCGCTGCTGCTGGCCGCCACCGGCAGTCCAAACAGGTCAAGAGCACGCCCCTGGGGCAGGGTCCAGCTGCGAGCCGACCGGGGGCGATATACGACAGGACACCGCTTGCGGAACGTGCTTTTGTTCCTCGCCGTGTGATGAGATGTAGCTGGCTCTCAAATGTGCCAGGTGGGGACCGTAACGCTTGGGTGGAGCACACCGGATGTTACGTTATGATAGTGGAGTGCAAGGCGGAACTATGTTGCCTCCAAGGTCTCGGGCGGCATTTACCATATCGGAAAACCAAACACGGGTGTTTTTTTCTTTTCATGCTGTTGCTTGTGAAATGCAGTCTGATTTTTCTGGCGGCTAGAACACAATGCGTCTCGAAGTTCTCTGGAGTGAATATGCTAGGCGCTCGCGAATGCAAATGGGTATTCTTGACCACATATTTATATCCTTCGGTGCAACAGAATTTGATTGATGCCTAGAAATAGGCATGTAGAGCTTGACTGAAAATGAACGTGTAGGTATAGACACGTGGAACTCAAAAGTAAAGAACGCTTGGCTATTACCTTTAACTCAACACATATCTCACCAGATGTCGGGCTTATTTATCCTAATTCTGACTGATTGTGCAAGAGGAGGGATCAGTGGGACAAGAGGGATCGGCGAAAGGACCATGATGTAGGAATGCAAACGGAAGAGCAGAATTTTGGCGGTCCAAATTTCCCGCTCAATTCTATAAAAAGGTGTGGGTTATTACAGTGTTGCATATTTTAAACAGCCCAACAAAACCTTGCCCCTTTGTTGTACCTGGCACGCCCAGGCACAAACATCTACGCACATCACCCGCCGACCTAGCACCGCGGCCGCCCCGCCGACCTAGCACCGCGGCCGCCCCGGCGACCTAGCACCGCGGCCGCCCCGACGACCTACCACCGCGGCCGCCCCGACGACCTGGCACCGCGGCCGCCCCGGCGACCTAGCACCGCGGCCGCCCCGACGACCTAGCACCGCGGCCGCCCCGACGACCTAGCACCGCGACCGCCCCGACAAGAATTTTTTAGGGCTGGTCATTGAATGCTGTCAGGTATCTCTGACGTCACAAAGCCGTTCCATGATGTAATCAAACAATTATCGAAAACGCCTGATGCGTATTTACCCTCGAAAATCTCGCCCGCAGGTTTTCACTCCCATCACGATTAAAATTGCTGCTTCACCACAATAACTCTAGGTTCGCTGAAATTACCACTTCTTTGTCGCACATTGCGCCTGCCAACAAGTCCTTCTTTACCGGTTACTGTCACAGAAACTTCGTTCCAACCCAATAAGTCCTCAGCTGCCCCAAGCAAAGCACAGGTGACCGCGAGTTTCCACAACAACATCTTAGCAACACGATCAGAGAGCACGTGCCGTCTCGACTCGAAGTGACCTACCTCGCCTCACGTTTTGTGTATATCGTTTTGGCTTAGGAGACAGAACTTGGGACAAAATTAATTGGACAATCAGAAGGGCCACTTTCATCATCACAATTCACACCCTGATCACCAGCTGGATCAGTAAGCCAAAGCGGCCAGTTCACCAGAAAGGCTGATGCATCATCAGTGATGCCAGTTAAACTCGGGTATAGCAAACCAACCAAAGATCAGGGTCAAAACGTCCGGTTACAGCTGGAAGGGCATGGGCAATCACCAAAACGGGTGTTGGTTGGGAATCACGTATCGGGTGGCGGTTGATTGGAGAGAACATGTGCACTCTCGATCTTGGCTGCGTGCGCTCACTATTTGACTTATGACTTGGATGGTGTACCGCTGGTGGTGGCGGCTGTTCAAGGTCAGGGAGGTCAAAGGGCGAGGGGGCCGTGTCATGGCACCGTTACGCTTGCCGGTATTGCGGTACGTTGAACATTTTTCATAAAGTTCCGCCTAGAAAAGGAGTTTCACGATAGCAAGTTGAAGTCAGAGCACACAACAAATCTGCTTTGCGTGAGCTCTGATCTACAAATCATCGAATCAAAAAGGCTTGAAAGAAAATTATGACAAAAATGGAATATGCCATCCAAGTACGAAGATGGCCCGCAGCATGGACCGCAGGTAAGGTTATGGGGCCAACGAGTCATGCGAGCTGCCGGGTCAGCGTTTTAGGGTCCGGGCCCAAGAGGCCGTAAAGAGTCCCTTGTTGGGTACTGGTGCTCGTAACTGGCAGGACCCTTCCATGTTCTTATTGTGGCCCATTTCACTGTCCTTTTTCGCATTTCCATTTCATCTCCAGGAAGAGAACCTCGACCAGCAAAAGTGGTTCTCCCACATTCAGGGTCCCGTCCTGTTCCTCTCCAACAACGTGCTCCCCTGGTCGACTAGGAGCCCTTTGCCGACACAGGTTCCCCTGTCAATCACTCTATGCCTCCACTAACCTCGACACAGCGGGAGCCACCTTGTTTCAGGGGTCCCGGCCATCACAGGAGGCCTTCATTAGCAATCGCGTACTCTGGCCTTGCCCTTGCTTTGTAAATAAACTCGCAGGACCCAGGCCGACTGAGAGCTTAGCATTCAGCATTGGTGATCTCGGGTTGATATAAAACCCTTCGTGTTCCCGCGGAACCCTGATAGGCGCAACAACTCCCTTCGACTTACCTTTGGGAGCCATCAGCATGGGGTCGTTGTAACTCCCAGCGTCGGTCAGTATAGAACCAAGCAGTAGTCCAATTTTTGTACATTACTGGCGAGGCCAACCGAAAGCCCGACAACCTACCTTTCCCCATATTTTCTTACCGGATTCAGCCCACTTTTTATGAATGGCAAGATTTCTTTGAGGAATTTTGTGTAGAATATAAAGTCTTTAACTGAAGCGGCGTAGTATTTACGCAAGGTTGGATCCACGGTGCAGTCACTGGACGCACGCGCGTATTCTGATCGGCGAGTGAAGACAACGCTTTGGAAGCCACCTTAGGGCGCCGAAGGCGATCTTCTATGGCGATGACGGGAGGCGGCATGTATTTTTGTTGTGGGGACGGGGATAAGGTTAGCCATGAAGAACCTAGGTCATCCCCGTATTCCAGAGCTTTTTTACTTTAATTTCACAAACCATTGCATGTCTTATGGTCTTAGGCGTGTGAAGATTATTGCATCGTTTATCAGCTCAGCTGTCACGATTTGTATTTGGTGGTGAAAGTAACCACGATTTTTTGTTACCAGGGTAGGGAGGGTTCTGGTGTTGATAGGTTCCTCGCTACACACTAGAAACATACATCTTTATGGGAGGCACACATCCGGCTACACTAAAGGATCTAGCTACCGGGTTTGGGGCCAAGCCATCGGGCTGAATTTCACACCATACTCCAGTTTCGTTTTTGCCCTTGAATAGGTCTAAGAGCTCACCATCACCCCGCTGCAAAATAGTGCTACTTTATCAACTCGCGCTTTGGTGGGGGATTAATTTGACCCCCCGCCCACCCCACCCCCCACCCCCACCCACCGACGGCGTTTCCGGAATGATTTCCGAAAGGCAGGGTGTATCAGCGCCAAAGTTTTTATGGCTCTAGAAAAGTGAAAAGTGGATCGTTTGCTACCAAAATGCAAATGTACCTTGTAGGGTCATTTACCCAGGGCATGTCAAAGTCAGGCCATGCATTCAGCGAAGACAATTTCTTAGGAACCGTTTAATCTGATGCAACAATGAAGTATTAGGCAAAGTTATAAATATCTGTGATAGTTTTCTATCCAACGAAACAATAAAATAATAATTTCATTGACCTGGGATCATGTAAGAAGGTCAGACAAGGTCAAAACCAATCTTTTTCATCACTCCATAGGCTACTGTGTGGAATCATTTCTAACGCTCATTTTGAATTTATTACATGAACCGCAACATACATCTTTTGTGGTCTTCTTTAGGTTCAGAACAGGTCACTGCCCTAAAATGACTCAGGTCAGCATTTTGTTCTAGGAACCTGCTGCCCAGCGTATTCTTTGACACCCGTTAAAGTGCAAAAACTAAAGCAGTCTTGTATGTTATGCAGTCATAACCTTCGCAAGGCCACGCAAGGCCATTCATCTTCAATAAGCAGCAATGACCTTTTGTTTAGAACAGACACCTAGACTCACGGTAGTTGGATGATCTGATCTGAATGTACTTTGGACACCAATTTGAGGTTTGACCTTTTTTGATCTTATTTGACTCAGATTTCAGATCCTAGAAATATCATATTGTGACAAACGTGAGCTTGCATACGGACCAATACATCCTGTTGATTTGGTATCTCTATCCCTCTAAGTTTTTGGGATCTCAGCGGATCAAGTTAACTCCTCCAGCAGGGCGAAAGGTGTCTAACTGGTCACCCGGACACGTGCAAAAGTTAGGTTTTTCTGACATGCGGGTGGTGCGCGGAAAATGTTGGCTTCAATTTTGGCGCAGTACCAAATTATATGACTTAACTTTTTGCCATAGCATCACAAGTGATAATTACCTGTGGGATTTAGGCTAAAACCGAACTGTTTTCATTAGATGCCTAAAAATACTCTGTGAAAATAATAATGATAATAAAATGCCAAAATGTTATCATGCGTCCCCAATTTTGGAGGGTCACACCACGCAAACACCACTGTAGAGCAAAACCTGATATAAACACCAGCAAAGCCTGGTAGAGAATTTTAATTCACGTTTTTCTTTTACACTAATTTGCACCATTCCCGAAAGGCAGGAGTGAAAAATTTGAGAAATGTCTTCTGAATGAAATATAACAACTGAGTATCACATTTTGAGCACCCATTTTCACAGATTTTAAGCCAAGTTCGTTGATTACCAGATTTGACCAAACAACTCAAAGTCTATATCTCTTTAACTACTTTTGTTTTTCTTGGTCTCATACGAATGTGATACAGCCTGTTTTTTTCTTTTTCTCATCAGCTTCAAAGACGCCATCTATGGCCTAAAATGTTGAAACATTTTTTTGCAACATGCTCCACCTGCAAACTTGCATATTTTCGCACATCAATTGGATTAATTTGCCAGCAGCCCAAATATGTTTGATATGGACCCAAAAGTGAAGATATGGTAGGGAATCAAGCAGACAATTTGAAGCACGAAGCTTATTTTTACCGCCATTTTTGCCCTGTTATTCCCCCAGTTAGCCATCACTTTTGTTTGATTTTTTTCATGTCGGGACTCAATAATGATGAATACGGCCATCTGTGCACTCATGAAATTGTTGTGCGATTTGGGCGCGCGGAAATGTCCATGAAATGGATGCTCGTCATATTTCGTAAGACATGGTAATTTCGTGTGGGATAGCTCTAGCTCAGTATTACAAGAGAAGTAGCAGATCAGCCTACAAAATAATTTTCAGTTAAATACATACTGTTATGTTGGGCGTGCTCGATTTAATCTCTAGTAGACCAAAAGGCGTTTAGCCAAAACAGTGTATATCAATCACAGGAGCATGTAGCCATGAAGTCATCCCAATTTCTCACATCGTTAGACCATGTTCGGTAAGAGTACACGGCGGCTATAATCCCCAGGGGAGGTAGCAGTCGTCGGTAACAACAACGGCCACTAAAGATGTGTCAGCATCGCGAAAAGCAATGTTGACAAGGACACGCTGACGTCATGTATATCAACGACAGCGGAGGGTAGAAGAACCGGGGTGGTAGTCAACGGGAGCGGAGGGATATGAGCCAGCTACGTCGTGAATATCAACGAGAGCTGACTTACCTTTCTCGGCGCCGTCCGGACCACCACCGACCCACCGCCGACCCCGACACCAGGCGTGACCTACTCCCCGGCCTGTGATTGGCCGGGTCACGAAAGCACGTAGTTTCGAGAACAGACGCGAAAATAAGAGGTCTCCTTGCAAAAGAAAGGCCGCCGCTCTTGAGGTTCTAGCCCAACACTCAATGTGTTCACGCTCACAACGCAGGCGCGCTAAACCACTGTGCTATCAGAACGATGACCACGTTGGCAGCACAGAGGGCAACTGATCACGTACACAACAGTACGATTGTGCACTATTAAATGATGATATTTTCTGTTGCGCACGGCGTTGCACTTCTCCTTTGCAGTCTGAAAGTCCCATTTAAGCACAAATATGTGAATTGCCCGGAAATCGTAAAAGAATGCAGCTGACCCTTTTGAAACATAATAACCACAGGACTCCAGATGAAACCCCAATTTCCTGTACTTATGTAGCAAAACGTGTTTAGGCAGGTGTGGATGTAAAAATGTATGGCAGCAAAACCAACCCTATTGTTCATGGTGGCAAACATTTATCCAAGTACAATTGTTCATGGCTCATCCATAAGTCGCAGGTGTAATCTTTGGCAAAAAGATAGTGATTTGGCAAGTAGCAGGCCTTTCTACGAACCCGTCGGCTGTAATAGGCAGAATGCTTGCAAAAAGCTATATCGCCGCGAAGACACACCAATTGTCGTTGCTGACGCCCAACTTTGGTAACGCTGAGGTCAACTGAAGTTATCCGGACCACACTCGCAAGGTTCCGAAACACGTGGCGGATGGTTCGCCTTGCGGAACAAGCATTCGTGTATGGCTCGCCGAAGAAGGCCTGCTGCTCATCACGATTCTCTCACGAGGCTGCTGACTTGGCAGCGTTAATCTATCCTCAGCTTAGTCATTTCCATTTCGATAAGGGCCCAGTGCAGAAATAGTCCGCCGTTCAAACCTTTATTGCACTAACGGTATGTTCGTTCGGAATGTAGGCATTTGATTTTTTCGCCAGGGAGTCCTATTCAAAATCTGTCCCAACGAAGTTATGCTTTCTGTTATGTGTATTTTACGCCCATTTCATAGCTGACCCTATATTCTGATGTAAGGAAGCAGCACCGAAAAAACATTCTGTTATGTGATTGTATGTTCTTGTGAGACCATGCAGTAAAGAAAACCGGATTTCAAGTAAAAAACAATGCTAGGTTCATAGCCCTCTATGGGTAGCAGACAAAATGACGCTTGGCATCAAAGTCTTCATGAGACCAGTGAACCGTTGACGTCAGAATGATGTTTAGGTTTGGGAAATTAGCGTCTGGGATTATGTTTGGCGGGCAAAAAGCATTTTCTATTTAAAAGGGTTTGACATCCCATTATCTAAAGTAAGCCATCATTTAAGAAACTAGTTTGAGGTCGCGGATATCAAATCGCCCCGCTGCATCCTCCATGCCGGCGCCATGAAGCAGAAACGCCAAAAAAGAGTCTTTGTGGGATAGTCATCTTTTACCTACGCTTTTTGTAGCATTCCAGCCAAAAACATTGGGGGCAAGCAAACACTGGGGTACCTAACTCATCATTGGGGGGAGGTCCAGGGCCCTCACAACAGAATACGAATCGACATCCGTGGAATCAACTATGATGACGCGCAAAGGAAATCAGCCTGCTATTGTTTCACATTTACTCAGAGTTTCTGTAAGTTCGTAAGCATTGGATCGAGGACCGATTAGCAGCCTCCCGATCTACACTACCGGCACCTTCCTGGCTGTCCCAGCACCCAGTTTCTAACCTTTATCTCATTCATCTCATCTGTGATACAGCCGTGGGATCTGACCACGTCTTGTTTTGATCCTGACAAAAGTGACGCCATTTGATGGCAATTTGCAGGTTTGGCAGGCGAGAAGGACAAAAACTTGGCATTACAGATTACGCAGAACCGTTTAGATTTTTCGAAAGTCAAAGGTCTCAGCCTCTTTTTGTACCAGCTTTTGTTTTCGCAAGAAAGCGGTTGTCACTCTGGCAGCTGCAACTGTGACAGCCTTTTAGAAAGATCCCAGCGGTTGGACAGCTGGAATTCTAAAAGTGATCCTATTACTTTAAATTATAGTAGAGCATGCAAGATTCGAGTGCGGTTGATTGATACACCATTATAAAGGACGATAACAGTCCCTGCCCTGTCAGGCGAGTGCTAACATGACTATTAACTAGCTCGCCATTAAGTTGCTCACCAAGTTTGGACATTGATCTTCTTTACATTTTGCGATTGTCTATTTCACCATTTAGTGGTTTGACATTTTAAGTGTTTCGCCTTTTCACAGTTTGTCATGTAGCAGATCGCTATTTTAGCGTCTCGCGTTTGCTACATGTCACCATGTTGCAGTCTGCCACTTAGCCGATTTGACTTTATGACGTGTTGACTTTTTTGCTCGTCACCAATGTAGCTATCGCTTTACAGCAGTCGACCGAAATTTATTCGCTAAACTGCGAGTCTACTTTTTGTCAAGACGTCAACCTAATAAGGTGCTTCGGTTTTCCACTCCTACGAAGAAAAGGGACAAAGAAGGGACAGGACAATGCTCACAAGGCTGGGCACCCAAGATACACGAGTTGCGCTTCGTAGTTGTGATATATTAATGACTGTTTTATTAGTGACCATGGGGTGTGCTGAATCGTAATGCCTTATCGGGGGGACTGCCATGGGCATAAAGTACTGTTCGGTGAAGTTTCTCCCATCTACTTCCATTATAAAAGGGTGCCAAGGAATGGAAACGACGCATGTTGTGTAGTGGGTTCCAGAGTGGTAGCATTTTTGTATTGTTAATTAATTTGTTTGAAATCTTTGACTATGACCACCCTTCGAAGCGCCAAATTTTTACAGTAGAGACATTGGATGGTTATTAACGTTGTTTAACCAGTTCTTCCGCAGCGGCAAATCGCTCATTAAACGGCGAGCAGTGGCTTTTCTTTAGCAAACGAATCACAAACGAGTCACAAACTAATTGGTGTTGACTGTTTCCAGATCAGGTCAACGTACGGCACGATCGCAGTCACGGGGGAGCTGGGCTAGGTGTAGAGGTAATGAGCACGGGTGAAGGAATGCGGGTGTAGGCGTGCGGAGTTGAGAGCTGGAAACATGATGGTTATGCAGCGTTTGTCATTGCGCCCTAAGTGACATCGCGGTGGCTTCAACTTGCAAATATGAAGAGAGTGTTGCCAGCGATGCGCAGAAAATGGGCGCTGTTTACTCTCCGTCGATTGAGAGATCCAACCGGTTTGGTGCGTGAAGTCTATGCGTCAGCCCGACACACAAGTGGAGAAGACAACTTTAACGGCTTTGTAATGTTTACACATATTGCTCTCACACCACACACAGGGCCCACCACACACATTTTACACGCTAACTTGCTCCATTGCAGTCCAAGTGAAATGTGGTATATT
>NW_023596448.1:12104455-12119268 GCF_011947565.3 Pollicipes pollicipes | reverse complement strand
GTCTCTTCAGGAGAAGAAAAAACGCCAGCAGGAAAACAAGACAGATTGGCCGTTCGCGTCTTCTTTTTTATAACTTTCGTAGTGACCGTTTTTGGGTGCCCGTCCCTTTTTTACAGACAGTTTCGTTCTTTTTATAACGTTGACCTGTGGCCCTATGAAATAAGGAAAAATGCCCCGTTCGCGGACGAGTGCCGCTAACAACACGATAGTGCTCACGCTTACGTTTGCGCCGCGTATTCAGCAGCGACATCTTTCTAACCAGCCAATCATCTTCCGCACACTGCATCATACGTGCGCATCATGGTTTTTGCGAATGCAAGCAGGCGCCATGCTGTTTTGACCCATAAGCAAGAAAACAGCCTGTAGTATGACTGCGATCGCATGACGTTTCTATGACGTCATTAATACCGAGGCATCTGTGAACTAGGCTCCAAATAACCTCTTTCACTATTTTTGGGGCATGTAACTCAGGAACAAGATCGTCTTTAGGTCTTAAGACACGATATGACCGTGAACTGCATGGAAAGGTCCTCAAGGTGCTTTTTTCAGTTCAAAGCGCCATACAAATGTGGACATCCCTTTCAGTATCTTCAAGTATGAAAATTCCCTAGAAAGGGCATAATGGACGTTTAATGAGTGTTTGAAATGGATGATCAAATGCTTCTTTATCTCAATGGGAAACCCGCGGTGAGCGAGCCCATTATGATACCAAGGCGCTGCCGGAAGGGTACACGAAAGGCGGCAGGGGGGTACCAACCCGTTTGCGCACCAGGTATGAGTGGTGGGAGGTGGGCGCCGGAAAATGGATAGGCTTGAGCAAACGCGGCGAGACACCGAATTTGTGTGGATTAGTCAAGGACGGGACGCTGCCAGTATTAGTATTTAGTGTAAGGCTCCCAGTTTAATTCACCGGTTGCCCCGGATTCGTTGGTATTCAGTGGAGGCCTCCAGTGTGGCTCACATGTGTGCCTTGACGTCGTGTTTATCGGAGTCCATACGTGCAGATTGAACCATGGGATCTTCAAATAAGTCGTGTTCTCCAGGAGATGGAGTGTACGGAAGCCCCCGCAGCGACATTATAGAGACACCTCAACAAAAAAAAGCCGCAGCAGCGGCCGATGGTGTAGACGGAACAACAGCGGCAGGGAACGCGCGCACGGACAACAGATCCCCTCACACACGTCGTCATAGGATTATCGCCGAATTCTGGCGCCTGGAAAGCCTGAGCACATCAAAGCCGCCCATGACGTGACAGCTTCAGCTCCTTCACTCCAGCCAGTACTGTTTCTAAAATGATCACTGCCCACGCGTCACTTCGCCATCCTTAGAGGTTGTTGCACAGAAGTGGAAGTCTCATGTCCTCAGGCTTCGCTGCCTTTCTGTTCCAGTGCGAGCTATCATGCTACGGCTATGGCACGCTGCACCGTTCTGTCGTCTGTTCAGCGCTCGTCCGTTTATAACGCTGCACGAACGAAACGGTACAACATGCACTGACGTTTATCATTTGCGTCCAGGTGAATGAAGCTCGAGTGCCGTCGCTTCGACGCGGCCTTGGTCATATGGTAGTATTCTGCCGGGATTGTAGTCATCTCCCGATAGCCTGCCGTTTGTGTGGTCAGAAGTGGTTAGTTTAGGTCATTTTGACTATTTGCAGCCCGTCTGACCAGACTGTCACCTGTGGTCAGTCTGACCAGACTGCCGCCTGCGACGTCAGTCTTAATCAGACTGGCCGGAATCTGCAGTCATTCTGACTAGACGTCGGCGTCTGTGGTCGGTCCATGCTGTCCCGTCGTCCTGTGGTCAGCCTGACCGAGGCCTGTCGGCGTCGTGTGGTGCAAGCCTGACATGGCTGTCGGCATCTGATGGTTCAGCCTGAGTCCGGTCTGTTATAGGCTGTGCTGAGACGTGGCCAGTTGAGACGAATGTTCTCAGCAATTGTCAGAGTGACTTACATTTGGCGTGGTCTGCTCAGATGAATGCAGCCAGTTGTGGTTAGTCTGGCTTGACTGTGAGCAGATGTGGTCAAGTTGGCGTAGCATACCTTTGCTCATTTTAAAGTTATTTGGATGGGGTCCGAGGACCAAAGCCGGGAGAAAGGCTCCATCTCTTGACTTCCAAAGCAATATCTAAGTCTGTTTATCAAAAGGAAGTTCGTTGTTGGACCACGTCTTGCAATATGAAGTAACAAGAAGCTATACCCGCTGAGTTTTTGAAACTCGTCTGCTTATTTTCGGAATTTGACCTCCCACTCACAAGGCGACATTCTGAATCTGCGTTCGATGGGATTATAGCTGCTTTGACACCCAGTTACAGACGTTGTCTTGCACAGGCGCCGCTCGTGGGGATTTGTGCAGACGTTTGGATGGGAATACTGCCAGGGAGAGACATAAAGTTGGGGTTATTGGTGAGTTAAAGCTTTGGATGAGTATAGGGGCCTGAATGTATGGTAAAATGACCGTTATGAGATGAACGTTGTGTCGCTGCATCTCCTCTCACGGCTCAAAAATACTAGTCAGGGCGTTTTCAATATATTTTTGTTAGCGCCAGATGTGTATAGTCGTACTGTCCTACCTTCATGCTCGCAAACACTGGTCATCACACGATGAGCCTTCCGAAAATGTGGCGTGCATGCCCGCGCCCCGAAGAGCACAGTCGCTTCGACATGCCCATGGGAGCCACCTGCCGTTGCGAAGCTATGGTGGTTAGTCTATGACACAGCACAGTCTCAATGGCAGGACTTACCCGAGCACCTCGCAATTATATCTCTTTAGGCAACATTCCGGATACACGGCGAAACGGCTGCCCAGGACATCGGTGCATGAGGTGTTGGGTTTGGGGGGCAACTTGCCGCATCTGAAATGCCAAAGACGCGGCATGTCACCCACTCATCGCAAAGATATGCTGTATGAACTCCTTCGATCCATTCCTTCTACACAATATATGGTTTGCATTTCACTTCCATCGTGCCCCTGTGGTGTGAAGCCCCCAAAAATTGTCGTTAGGGTCTACACAAACATTCAAAACTTTTGGACTGCTCTTTGCAAGCACCGTGTAGCTCCGATGCTTAAATGTTGAAACTGTTGGTGCCCGGGCTCCCAAATCACAAGAGTGCCCATGCGCTCTCATCACTTGCATGTTTGTGCGTTGTGTACGTAAGGCGCATGCCCAACGACACTGCACGGCACGGCACGGCGCGGGGTGATCTATGTAGGCGCGGCGTGGCGGACGGACCAGCGAAGGACAGAGCACAGTTGGAATGGCACTGGACTTTCCTGTCCTCTGATCTGTCTCTTGGCTTTACCTATCGTGCATGTTCTGATCTCCTTCCTCCGCCTCCTTTTCTCTGCTCTCTGTGTGTGACCTCTATACTCTGACCTCTCCTCTGAATGAAACAATCTGCTCCTGCCCTACCCTGCCCGCTGGCATGCACTATCCTTCCCATTGCGCTCTCCTTTGTCCTGCTCCGCACTCCCACCGGGTCTCTGTCCTGCTCTGTCCTCCGTTTCGCCTCGTTCTATGTTTTGAACCGTGTTCATGCTGTGCTCGGTTGTTCCCATCATGATGGTGCGTGGCAACGCACTGCCGCTGCAGAGGTAGCAGACGACCTCAGAGACAGGCAGACTCTGGTAAAATTTGGCTCAAAATGACCGTTCGTTACAGATTTGTGGCGGGTCTATACAACATTGCAGAGAACCAAACTATACTTACGTCTCGTATGATAACAGAAGTTCGTCATTCACCATGCGGCATCTAAATACCGCGCACTGTCTTAAGTACTTCGTGGCCCCAACTTGCAAGTAGCTCTGGAAGTCTTCAAGGTAGCACTCGTCTTCGTGTCCTGGGCCGGGAATAGATTGTCAGCTCGTGGTTTCATAGTCGCCGTGATGTGCACCGCCTGTGCAGGACAGTGCAAACCCGCTCTCACTGGCATTACCAGTTACCACTCACCAGTAATACAATCAATTACCAGTCACCACTCAGCACCAATACAATCAGTTACCAATCACCACTCACCAGCAATGCAATCAAGCACCAATCACCACTCACCAGCAATGCAATCAATTACCAATCATCACGCAACAACAATACAACCAATTACCAATCACCACTCGCCAGCAATACAATCAATTGCCAATTACCACTCACCAGCAATACAATCAATTACCAGTCACCACCCAGCACCAATACAATCAATTGCCAATCACCATTCACCAGCAATGCAATCAAGTACCAATCACCACTCACCAGCAATACAATCAATTACCAATCACCAGCAATACCAGCGCGATCGAGGCCGTCAGTCAGCGAGCTGACGGACCGTAACAAAAGTGGACCAAGGGGAAAGGGCGAGTTGGACAGCGCAATATTACGCTCCGGTTTGGTTACTTATATCACTAACAAAAAAGAAAGAAGAAAACGTTAAACAAACTGAAATTGTGTTTAATATTTATCAGCGAAGCCAGGGAGAGGGAATTTCGGACTGATGCTAGATCCTGTTCCAAGTTCTGTGAAAAAGGAAATGACGTACGGGGAACATCACTTGATTGTGAGTTGGAGGTAGCTCGGTGCACTGGGGCTCAAGGGCACTGGTGGTGTTCTGTTCAAACAAATCAAAGAAGCTCCCGAGGGCACCCACCGAAGTCACTTGCGATGTGGAAATTCACTGACAATAGAAGGAAGTCACAAAAATGACGCAACACCATCTTGAAAAGTCACTGGGGAAGATCCTTAGGTGACTTACGTAGATGCATCGGGACGCAAGGGACGGAAAGGCGTTGAACAGCCAAGCATCACACAGCACGCTCAGGCTCGCCAGCGCCAGCGCCCAACAGTATATATTACTTATTATATGCTATTACATGTGTTACATACAAAAGGCCTCTTCACCATAAACCGCAACTAGTCAAGTTTATTCCGCATACTTCATGTTTGCAATGGCTTAATCCAACAAACAAAAGCCTCAGTCTTCCATAGGGGGCGGGGGGGGGGGGGGGGCGAGCAAAGCAAAATCAAGAAGGGGCTGGAGCGCAAGCCAGGGGGAGCCACTCTCCAAGTGGACACAAAAGCTGCAATCATTGGTCAACCCTCACAAATTCCCACATTGCTGAAGCATTAACACTGGGTGCCCCTTCTTCAGTCTGCCGTCTGCCGATGCGGCACATGTAATATAATGATAAGGTAGTAATAATAACAATAAGATGCGGTGCATGCGTGTCACAATGTCGGGCTCGCGCTCAGGCGTTTATACGGCATGCGGAGTCGGCACTAAGCCAGCAGAGCACCGGTTGGCTCAATAGTGCTTTGAAAACGACGGTGAATTCATCCAGGGCCGTCTCACCTGGGTGGGTAATAGATGACGCTGGATAAACTGATACAGCACGTGCCACACGTGTTGCCGCCTGGCAGCGGGACACTAGCACAATCACCAAAGCCAGAGCTGAGAGGCGGTGCATGATGTGATGGAGCGGTTCCTGTGAAGGATGCCACACAGCGCGACGTGCCAGCAGTTGCACAGAGCGGTGAGGCCACTTCGCGGCCCGCGCCAGGTGCCAGACTTCGCCAGGCACCGCCAGGTGTTTATAGATGCATATAAACCGGTTGGTGCACCCATGACCGGTTCCTTTTGCGGAGCTGCAACATCCCTTCACTATTATGAAGTTATTCCTCGGGATTTTCAGATTAGTATGTGCCGCAGGTAACGATACATCTAAGAATTATACCGGTGACAAATCCGACAACCACTGCATTGCCTCCCACATCGGAATACAAGTTACTACGTTCTGCGACTGAGTTTTTTGGGAATGCCTGTCTCACATTAATATACCACAGTTCACTTGGACTGCAATGGAGCAAGTTAGAGTGTAATATGTGTGTGGTGGGCCCTGTGTGTGGTGTGAGAGCAATATGTGTAAACATTACAAAGCCGTTAAAGTTGTCTTCTCCACTTGTGTGTCGGGCTGACGCATAGACTTCACGCACCAAACCGGTTGGATCTCTCAATCGACGGAGAGTAAACAGCGCCCATTTTCTGCGCATCGCTGGCAACACTCTCTTCATATTTGCAAGTTGAAGCCACCGCGATGTCACTTAGGGCGCAATGACAAACGCTGCATAACCATCATGTTTCCAGCTCTCAACTCCGCACGCCTACACCCGCATTCCTTCACCCGTGCTCATTACCTCTACACCTAGCCCAGCTCCCCCGTGACTGCGATCGTGCCGTACGTTGACCTGATCTGGAAACAGTCAACACCAATTAGTTTGTGACTCGTTTGTGATTCGTTTGCTAAAGAAAAGCCACTGCTCGCCGTTTAATGAGCGATTTGCCGCTGCGGAAGAACTGGTTAAACAACGTTAATAACCATCCAATGTCTCTACTGTAAAAATTTGGCGCTTCGAAGGGTGGTCATAGTCAAAGATTTCAAACAAATTAATTAACAATACAAAAATGCTACCACTCTGGAACCCACTACACAACATGCGTCGTTTCCATTCCTTGGCACCCTTTTATAATGGAAGTAGATGGGAGAAACTTCACCGAACAGTACTTTATGCCCATGGCAGTCCCCCCGATAAGGCATTACGATTCAGCACACCCCATGGTCACTAATAAAACAGTCATTAATATATCACAACTACGAAGCGCAACTCGTGTATCTTGGGTGCCCAGCCTTGTGAGCATTGTCCTGTCCCTTCTTTGTCCCTTTTCTTCGTAGGAGTGGAAAACCGAAGCACCTTATTAGGTTGACGTCTTGACAAAAAGTAGACTCGCAGTTTAGCGAATAAATTTCGGTCGACTGCTGTAAAGCGATAGCTACATTGGTGACGAGCAAAAAAGTCAACACGTCATAAAGTCAAATCGGCTAAGTGGCAGACTGCAACATGGTGACATGTAGCAAACGCGAGACGCTAAAATAGCGATCTGCTACATGACAAACTGTGAAAAGGCGAAACACTTAAAATGTCAAACCACTAAATGGTGAAATAGACAATCGCAAAATGTAAAGAAGATCAATGTCCAAACTTGGTGAGCAACTTAATGGCGAGCTAGTTAATAGTCATGTTAGCACTCGCCTGACAGGGCAGGGACTGTTATCGTCCTTTATAAATGGTGTATCAATCAACCGCACTCGAATCTTGCATGCTCTACTATAATTTAAAGTAATAGGATCACTTTTAGAATTCCAGCTGTCCATCCGCTGGGATCTTTCTAAAAGGCTGTCACAGTTGCAGCTGCCAGAGTGACAACCGCTTTCTTGCGAAAACAAAAGCTGGTACAAAAAGAGGCTGAGACCTTTGACTTTCGAAAAATCTAAACGGTTCTGCGTAATCTGTAATGCCAAGTTTTTGTCCTTCTCGCCTGCCAAACCTGCAAATTCCCATCAAATGGCGTCACTTTTGTCAGGATCAAAACAAGACGTGGTCAGATCCCACGGCTGTATCACAGATGAGATGAATGAGATAAAGGTTAGAAACTGGGTGCTGGGACAGCCAGGAAGGTGCCGGTAGTGTAGATCGGGAGGCTGCTAATCGGTCCTCGATCCAATGCTTACGAACTTACAGAAACTCTGAGTAAATGTGAAACAATAGCAGGCTGATTTCCTTTGCGCGTCATCATAGTTGATTCCACGGATGTCGATTCGTATTCTGTTGTGAGGGCCCTGGACCTCCCCCCAATGATGAGTTAGGTACCCCAGTGTTTGCTTGCCCCCAATGTTTTTGGCTGGAATGCTACAAAAAGCGTAGGTAAAAGATGACTATCACACAAAGACTCTTTTTTGGCATTACTGCTTCATGGCGCCGGTATGGAGGATGCAGCGGGGCGATTTGATATCCGCGACCTCAAACTAGTTTCTTAAATGATGGCTTACTTTAGATAATGGGATGTCAAACCCTTTTAAATAGAAAATACTTTTTGCCCGCCAAACATAATCTTAGACGCTAATTTCCCAAACCTAAACATCATTCTGACGTCAACGGTTCACTGGTCTCATGAAGACTTTGATGCCAAGCGTCATTTTGTCTGCTACCCATAGAGGGCTATAAGCCTAGCATGGTTTTTTACTTGAAATCCGGCTTTCTTTACTGCATGGTCTCACAAGAACATACAATCACATAACAGAATGTTTTTTTTTGGTGCTGCTTCCTTACATCAGAATATAGGGTCAGCTATGAAATGGGCGTAAAATACACATAACAGAAAGCATAAACTTCGTTGGGACAGATTTTGAATAGGACTCCCTGGTGAAAAAATCAAATGCCTACATTCCGAACGAACATACCGTTACTGCAATAAAGGTTTAACGGCGGACTAATTCTGCACTGGGCCCTTATCGAAATGGAAATGACTAAGCTGAGGATAGATTAACGCTGCCAAGTCAGCAGCCTCGTGACAGAATCGTGATGAGCAGCAGGCCTTCTTCGGCGAGCCATACACGAATGCTTGTTCCGCAAGGCGAACCATCCGCCACGTGTTTCGGAACCTCGCGAGTGTGGTCCGGATAACTTCAGTTGACCTCAGCGTTACCAAAGTTGGGCGTCAGCAACGACAATTGGTGTGTCTTCGCGGCAATATAGCTTTTTGCAAGCATTCTGCCTATTACAGCCGACGGGTTCGTAGAAAGGCCTGCTACTTGCCAAATCACTATCTTTTTGCCAAAGATTTCACCTGCGACTTATAGATGAGCCATGAACAATTGTACTTGGATAAATGTTTGCCACCATGAACAATAGGGTTGGTTTTGCTCCCATACATTTTTACATCTACACCTGCCTAAACACGTTTTGCTACATAAGTACAGGAAATTGGGGTTTCATCTGGAGTCCTGTGGTTATTATGTTTCAAAAGGGTCAGCTGCATTCTTTTACGATTTCCGGGCAATTCACATATTTGTGCTTAAATGGGACTTTCAGACTGCAAAGGAGAAGTGCAACGCCGTGCGCAACAGAAAATATCATCATTTAATAGTGCGCAATCGTACTGTTGTGTACGTGATCAGTTGCTCTCTGTGCTGCCAACGTGGTCATCGTTCTGATAGCGCAGTGGTTTAGCGCGCCTGCGATGTGAGCGTGAACACATTGAGTGTTGGGCTAGAATCTCAAGAGCGGCGGCCTTTCTTTTGCAAGGAGACCTCTTATTTTCGCGTCTGTTCTCGAAACTACGTGCTTACGTGACCCGGCCAATCACAGGCCGGGGAGTAGGTCACGCCTGGTGTCGGGGTCGGCGGTGGGTCGGTGGTGGTCCGGACGGCGCCGAGAAAGGTAAGTCAGCTCTCGTTGATATTCACGACGTAGCTGGCTCCTTTCCCTCCGCTCCCTTTAACTGCCACTCCGGTCCTTCTACCCTCAGCTCTCGTTGATATACACGACGCCAGCGTGTCCTTGTCAACATTGCTATCCACGATGTTGACACATCGTTAGTGGCCGTTGTTGTTACCGACAACTGCTACCTCCCCTGGGGATTAGAGCCGCCGTGTACTCTTACCGAACATCGTCTAGTGATGTGAGAAATTGGGATGACTTCATGGCTACATGCTCCTGTGATTGATATACACTGTTTTGGCTAAACGCCTTTTGGTCTACTAGAGATTATATCGAGCCCGCCCAACATAGCAGTATGTATTTAACCGAAAATTATTTTATAGGCTGATTTGTTTCTTCTCTTGTAATACCGAGCTAGAGCTATCCCACACGAAATTACAATGTCTTACGAAATATGACGCACATCCATTTCATGGACAGTTTCCGCGCGCCCAAAACGCACAACAATTTCATGAGTGCACGGATGGCCGTATTCATCATTATTGAGTCCCGACATGAACAAAAAAAAAAAAATCAAACAAAAGAGACGGCTAACTGGGGGCTTAACAGGGCAAAAATGGCAGTACAAATAAGTTCCGTGCTTCAAATTGTCTGCTTGATTCCCTACGAATTGTTCACTCTTGGGTGCATATCAAACATATTTCGGCTGCTTGCAAATTAATCCAATTGATGTGTGAAAATATGCAAGTTTGCAGGTGGAACATGTTGCAAAAAAAATGTTTCAACATTTCAAGCCATAGATGGTGTCTTTGAAGATGATCAGAAAAAGGAAAAATAAAGCTGTATCACATTCGTATGAGACCAGGAAAAACAAAAGTAGTTAAATAGATATAGACTTTGAGTTGTTTGGTCAAATCTTGTAATCAACTAACTTGGCTTAAAATCTGTGAAAATGGGTGCTCAAAATGTGATATTCAGTTTTTAGATTCATTTAGAAGACATTTCTCAAATTTTTCACTCCTGCCTTTCGGGAGTTGTGTAATCTAGTGTAAAAGAAAAACGTGAAGTACAATTTTCTACCGGGCTTTGCTGGTGTTTGTATCAGGTTTTGCTGTACTGTGGTGTTTGAGTGGTGTGACCCCCCAAAATTGGGGATGCATGATAACATTGTTTTTGGCACACAGCTAAAGATTGTGATGCATTTTGTAAGCAAACCAAACTTGATACGAGCAGGCGGCTGGACTCGCTGAGGCTCTCAGGCTTGAAGGTACCTGGGGTCTTTGCTCTGTGCATGCCTAGGTATGATTCAGATGTAGGTGAGGCTGGATATAGCCATGGGTGTCCAGGTTCTGTGCAGCCTTGTTCATGCTGGATGGCTTCAACTGAGTTCGGTTTTGGATAACACATTAAGACCTCTTAAAGGGAAGTATGGGTTTGGTATGTGTGGTTGAGATAATATTAGGTAGAAGTGAAAAATTCACATCAAACATGGGAAAAGGAGTGAAAAATGCCTCCTCATAGGGTAGGGTAGGGTAAATTCCTCCTCATAGGCTAAACAACACTTTGGGTGCTGTTTATCACCCGAAGTCAGCAATTATAGGACACTGCAGTTACATTGAACCCATCCTCATCATTATTTTTACAGAGTGTTTTTAGGCATCTAGTGAAAACGGTTTGGTTTTAGCCTAAATCCCACAGGTAAATATCACTCGTGATGCTATGGCAAAAAGTTAAGTCGTATGATTTGGTGCCGGGCCAAAACTGAAGCCAACATTTTTCTCACACCACCCGCATGTCAGAAAAACTTAACTTTAACACGTGCTTAACTTATCGGGTGACCGGTTGGATACCATTCGCCGGGATGGAGGGGTTAACTTGATCCGCTGAGATCCCAAAAACTTAGAGGGATAGAGATACCAAATCAACAGGATGTATTGGTCTGTATGCAAGCTCACGTTTGTCACAATATGATATTTCTAGGATCTGAAATCTGGGTCAAATAAGATCAAAGAAGGTCAAACCTCACATTGGTGTCCGAAGTACCTTCAGATCATCTCATCCAACTACCGTGAGCCCACGTGTCTGTTCTAAACAAAAGGTCACTGCTGCTTATTGGCAATGAATGAGCTTGCGTGGCCTTCCGAAGGTTATGACTGTATAACATACAAAACTGCTTTGTTTTTTGTATTTTAATTAGCGTCAAAGATTACGCTGGGCAGCAGGTTCCTGGAACAAAATGCTGACCTGAGTCATTTTAGGCGGTGACTTGATCTGAACTTAAAGAATACCACGAAATATGTATATTGCGGTTCATGTAATAAATCCAAAATGAGCGTCAGAAATTATCCCACACAGTAGTCTCTGGAGTGATGAAAAAGATTGGTTTTGACCTTGTCTGACCTTCTTACATGGTCCCAGGTCAATGAAATTATTATTTTGATTGTTTCGTTGGATAGGCAACTATCCCAGATATTTATAACTTTGCCGAACACTTTCTTGTTGCATCAACTTAAACGGTTCCTAAGAAATTGTCTTCGCTGAATGCATGGCCTGACTTTGACATGCCGTGGGTCAATGACCTTACAATGTACATCTGCATTTTTGATGCCAAACGATCCACTTTTCATTTATCTAGAGGCATGGAAACTTTGGCGCTGATACACCTTGCCGCTCGGAAATCATTCCGGAAACACCGTCGGTGGGGGGGGGTCAAATTAATCCCCCACCAAAGCGCGAGTTGATAAAGTAGCACTATTTTGCAGCGGGATGATGGTGAGCTCTTAGACCTATTCAAGGGCCAAAAGGAAATTGGAGTAGGGTGTGTAATTCAGCCCGATGGCTTTGCCCCATACCCGGTAGCTAGATCCTTTAGTGTAGCCGGATGTGTGCCTCCATAAAGATGTATGTTTCTAGGTGTAGCGAGGAACCTATCAACACCAGAACCCTCCCTACCCTGGTAACAAAAAGTCGTGGTTACTTTCACCACCAAATACAAATCGTGACAGCTGAGCTGATAAACGATGCAATAATCTTCACACGCCTAAGGTCCTAAGACATGCAATGGTTTTGTGAAGTTTAAAGTGAAAATCTCTGGAATACGGGGCATGACCTAGGGTTATCGTGCTAGCCATAATCCCCGTCCCCACAAACCAAAACACGTGCCGCCTTCCATGATCGCCATAGAAGATCGCCTCGGGCGCCCTAAGGTGGCTTCCAAAGCGACGGTCTTCACTGGCCGATCAGAATACGCGAGTGCGTCCAGTGGCCGCACCGGGATCCGCCATTGCGTAACCACTATGCTACTTCGTTCGCTTTTGATAAACTATCCGTATTTTAAAAGAAATCTTGTGCTGTCACAGAAGCGAGCTGAATCCGGCAATAACAATATGGGGATGGATAAGGTTGTCGGGCCTTCGGTTGTGCCCGGCCAATAATTTACAAAAATTGAGCCCCTAATTGTTCTATACTTACTGACGCTGGTAGTTACACGAACCCATGCGGATGCCTCCCAAAGGTGAGTCAAGGACTTGGTGCGCCTATCGGGGTTCCCGGGAACACGAAGGGTTTATATCAATCCGAGATACCAATACTGAACCCTGGGCCTCAGTCCGGCCTGGGTCCTGCGAGTTTATTTACAAAGCAAGGACAAGGACAGAGTACGCGATTGCTAATGAAGGCCTCCTGGGGAGGCCGGGACCCCCTGAAACAAGGTTGAACTTGCCACTGTGTCGAGGTTAGTGGAGGCATAGAGTGATTGACGGGGGAACTGTGTCGGCAAAGGGCTCCTATCGACCAGGGAAGCACGTTGTTGGAAAGGAACAGGACGGACCTGAATGATGGGAGGAACCACTTTTGTTGATCGAGGTTCTCTTCCTGGCGATGAAATGGAAATGGCGAAAAGGACCAGTGAAATGGGCCACAATAAGACATGGAAGGGTCCTGCCAGTTACGGGCACCAGTACCAACAAGGGACTCTTTACGGCCTCTTGGCACCGGACCCTAAAACGCGGAGCCGGCGGCCCGTACGATTCGTGGGCCCGATAACTTCACCTGCGGTCCATGCTGCGGGCCATCTTCGTACTTGGATGGCATATTCCATTTTTGTCATAATTTTCTTTCAAGCCTTTTTGATTCGATGATTTGTTGATCAGAGCTCACGCAAAGCAGATTTGTTGTGTGCTCTGACTTCAACTTGCTATCGTGAAATCCGTTTTCTAGGCGAACTTTATGGAAAATGTTCGAACGTACCGCAATACGGCAAGCGTTAACGGTGCATGGCACGGCCCCCTCGCCCTTTGACCTCCCTGACATTGAACACGCCGCCGCCACCAGCGGTACACCATCCAGTCATAAGTCAAATAGTGAGCGCACGCAGCCAAGATCGAGAGTGCAACATGTTCTCTCACTCAACTGTCACCCGGTACGTGATTCCCAACCAACACCCGTTTGGTGATTGTCATGCCCTTCCAGCTGTAACGGACGTTTTGACCCCCGATCTTTGGTTGGGTTTAATATACCCGAATTTTAACTGGCACCACTGATGATGCATCAGCCTTTCTGGTGAACTGGCCGCTTTGGCTTGCTGATCCAGCTGGTGATCAGGGTGTGAATTGTGGTGATGAAAGTGGCCCTTCTGCTTGTCCAATTAATTTTGTCCCAATTTCTGTCTCCTAAGCCAAAACGATATACACAAAACGTGATGCGAGGTAGGTCCCTTCGAGTCGAGACGGCAAGTGCTCTCTGATCGTGTTGCTAAGATGTTGTTGTGGAAACTCGCGGTCACCTGTGCTTTGCTTGGGGCAGCTGAGGGCTTACTGGGTTGGAACGAAGTTTCTGTGACAGTAACCGGTAAAGAAGGACTTGTTGGCAGGCGCAATGTGCGACAAAGAAGTGGTAATTTCAGCGAACCTAGAGTTATTGTGGTGAAGCAGCAATTTTAATTGTGATGGGAGTAAAAACCTGTGGGCGACATTTTCGAGGATAAATACGCATCAGGCGTTTTCCATAATTGTTTGATTACATCATGGAACGGCTTTGTGACGTCAGAGATACCTGACAGCATTCGATGACCAGCCCTAAAAAATTTTGTCGGGGGCCGGTGCTAGGTCGTCGGGGCGGCCGCGGTGCTAGGTCGTCGGGGCGGCCGCGGTGCTAGGTCGTCGGGGCGGCCGCGGTGCTAGGTCGGGGCCGCGGTGCAGGTCGTCGGGGCGGCCGCGGTGCTAGGTCGGGGCGGCCGCGGTGCTAGGTCGCGGGGCGGCCGCGGTGCTAGGTCGTCGGGGCGGCCGCGGTGCTAGGTTGGCGGGCGGCCGCGGTGCTAGGTCGTCGGGGCGGCCGCGGTGCTAGGTCGTCGGGGCGGCCGCGGTGCTAGGTCGTCGGGGCGCGGTGCTAGGTCGTCGGGGCGCTGTGCTAGTCGTCGGGGCGGCCGCGGCTAGGTCGTCGGGGCGGCCGCGCTAGGTCGGCGGGTGATGTGCGTAGATGTTTGTGGCTGGGCGTGCCAGGTACAACAAAGGGGCAAGGTTTTGTTGAGCTGTTTAAAATATGCAACACTGTAA
>NW_023596448.1:12092493-12103455 GCF_011947565.3 Pollicipes pollicipes | reverse complement strand
GGCGTTCATCCCCGAGGCTGCCCCATGGTGGGGAGGATTTTGGGAACGATTAGTTGGTGTCACCAAGACAGCTTTGCGAGTAGCCTTCCATCAGTCTCATCTGAGCTATGATGAGCTGTCTGCTACTTTGTATGAGCTCGGCTTTTCCCTCAACCTCAGGCCTCTCACCCAGGGAGATGGTGAAGAATTGCTCACACCTGCACATCTGCTCTTTGGTGTTACCACCATAGATGGTGTTGTCTGTCCGACGCTAAGTGAAACCCCGGTCAATAGAGCCTGGAGGCATCGGAAGAGGGTGTGTGACCACCTGATCAAGCGCTGGAGGTCTGAGTATCTACAGGCGCTACGGAGTTGGAGCAGCTCCCCGAGGGGGCGACCCTGCCGTCTGCCCAGCCCGAATGAGGTGGTGCTGGTCCATGGCGAGGGGCCACGAGGTCGGTGGCCGTTGGCGCGTGTCGTTTCACTGCTGCGAGGTCCCGACGGACACCCTCGGGCAGCTGTGATATTATTGCGTGGCAGGCGCACTCGACGCCCACTTAGTAAGCTGTACCACTTGGAGGCATCACCGGAGTGAAGCGCGGAGGATGTGAAGGGTCGTGTGGTTCCTCTAGTGTGTGATGCGTTGTTGTCGAGGTTCATGACTCTTCACGATGTAATTAGATAAGCGTAACTATTCCGTTGTATTGCCACTGTTTTGTTTCGTTTGTATAACGTCGTTATGTTTTCGAAATTAGAGTAATTTCGAGTGGGGAGTATGTTGTAAAAGCTGCGCTGTTTTGAGCAGTTGTTCACCGCGCAAGGGATTTTGGTAGTCTCCGTGGTGAATGCTGCCACTTTTTTTTGGTAACACTGACGCCCGAGGCAACGTTGGATGCGCGCCAGGTTTGAAAATACATTACCTGTCGGGATGTGGACCGGGTTGCGTGTGCGTGCGGGACGGCTGTGGTTTGGTCCTCGGAACTGAGGCCATTGAAATTGCGATTGGGTGAACTGAAGTAACACATGATAACAATCGTAAATGTGCTCAGTTTGTTTTAATCGTTTTACGATATATTTAGTAATGGAGGTAAAAAAAAAACACACTGTGTCCTCACGGCGATAACAGCACAGAGCAGTGCTCGGCGCATATCCGTGCTGGACGAGGCACTGCCTAAGGCGCATGCGCAGCAATGGGAAGATGCGAGCGGTGGGCGTGGCCGAGAGAGCGGTGGATCGCCCCGTCGTGGACGAGACCCGATGTACCATCGTCCCGTATGGAGCGGTCATCCTGGAGGTCAGGCGAGAGAACGAGTTGTCGTCCAGGTTAGGCACGCCTGGGGTGAGCCCAGTAGCCGCGTCCATTTCCGACTGACAGCAAAGTGACCCGATGGACTTTAAGGGAGTGTTCCACATTTGCATGGGGTTTTGGAATGAAATAGCCACCTTGAGGACCATTCGGTGAAGTTCACAGCGCTGTCCTTCTTCAGACCCAAATCCCTTTAATTTCTGAGCTACAAACCCGCAAAGATATGCAGACTATTTCAGGGACACACTTTCAAGGTCACCCAGGCATCCATGACGCCATAATAACGCCATTCAAATTTTGTCATCCATTGGTGATGCGGAGATCAATGCTAAGTAAAATATGATTGCCGAGCCGCTCATACCCGGCGTTCGCGAGCACGATTGCCAGATATAACAGCCGCCAACTGGCTCTCAAGCAGTGTTATGGGAGGCACGATGACGTAATCAAACAGTAACTCATGGAAGAAGATATTTCCTAAACAGAGAAATTGTGTTATCTACTGCAGTATTTTCCCCTTGAAAGCATACCAATAGTTAAAAATGAGCTTGTTTCATCCTGTCTCATGCTTGCTGCAAGGGAATGTTCCGCATTAAAAGATATTGAGGTGAGCATCAGATATGATACAAGTTTAATTGTATCTATTGGTAAGCGTTCAAGGTTCAAAATGACGCTAAGTAGCAAAGTTTCAAAGTTTGTAAAACTGGGCCCCATTACGTCATTGTTTGATGGCGTCATGGAATGGTTTTGTGACGACAACCATACCTGGCAGCATCTGGCATCCAGACTTCAAGAATACGCCAAAATACACAAAAGCTGACGCCAAGCGGCCATTCTCGTCGCGAAGTCTGTGTCGGGTGGGGGTTTAGTGGGTGGGTTATTTGTTGATTTTTTGTCTTGGTGCCGGCCGTAAGAAAAGCTTTGGTGGGCTGTTTGACATACGCAACGTCGCAATCGCCAGCTTTCATGTCTGATTGTTAATATCAAGGCACGATATGCTGTGCTGCTGCTGTTGCTGGTATGCTGTTGATGATTTTGTCAATGCTTTATTGTCGACTCATCGCTGCGTGCGGTGCTGTTGTCCGGACATTGATATCATGTGATGTGCACAGTAGTTACGTTATAACTAGAAATGGGGTGTCATGCGAAAACAAACAAATTTGTACGGTTGCTATGGATTGGTTGCCAAAGCATTGCCATTACTATGGTAAAAATGGCAAGGTTGGGCTACCAATATATTTTTTTGCTTAGGATTATTTATGCAATTAATAGTTAACCTTGATATAACCATTGTGATGAAATGACTCATGCTGTTGATAGTCCTTTGGCATTGTTAAATCAGTTGTTGCCAGTAATTCATAACTTACAAGCTGCTGTCTCAAAGGCTTGACATAGAGTAGTCAACCAATGTGGTACATTGTGTAATCGCACGAATCAACAGCTTCATTGTGGCACTACCTCAGTGCGGTACTGTGGCATGACATAATGAACAACCGTTTGGTTTTTGTACTGCAATCCATGCTGCTTTTTAATACATTCCATTATGAAAAGATGGGTCAAGCGTGCAATCATGTACTGACTTTCCCTCTGACATATGACTGACCAAAAACACATAGTACAATATACAAATCACTTTCAGTAAAGCAGACAACCAATAAGTGGCATCACTTGCTCAGCTTCATTTGGGAATCCACAAAACGTAGGTTATAAAGATGCGAACACACCTCCCATTTCCACATTGATGCAACATACTGCAGCCATCGGACAGCTTTACCAAAAAGCAACAGGAACATTTTACATGGGGTGCAATGACACTGCAAACATGCTGACCTTGCACAACGCTGGAGGCATGACAAGTGCATGTAGTTATGGTGGGATGGGCAAAATGCAAGGAAGTGATAAAGCTGCCAGTGCACACAAGGCTAATGATAAAAAGTATTATAAATTGCAATCCAAGACAACAACAATATTTTTCCACCTTTCTCAGCACCCAGCATCTCATGCAAGTTGCAGTGACTATGATATTGATGTCTCACAAGCAGTGCTCACCTGCATACGAAATTTGTGAAGGCAGCACAATGTGCATCAGTGATAATACGGGTCTATACTTTCAGAATTCTTTAGGGAAAGACAATTTTGCAAAGTCAAATAATGTGAGCGTGTGCTGAGCATGTGCATTAGTAAGCTGTGGGCACCAGCCCCTTCTGTCAAAATGAATTGCTGATAAGACACGCAATGAATTATTTACATGCTACAGTACCTCAATAGGCTCATAATGTTGGCAAGGTCATAATGAAGTACCAGCTTGCCCTTGCACGCCCCTGCTACATAAGTGCTTTTCTTAGTTTGTCAGTTCTTTCAAATTCTTTGCCATGTTCAAACACAAACATAAAGGTAGTGGCAGGTGTCAATACATCACATTTTATTGGGAATTAGTAGACTTAAAGAATACCAAAACGATGTTCTCTCTCAGAGGTATAAACCTTGCACGCACACTCCCCATCACATCAAGATCAGTACAAGCCACTGGCACACACCACCAGTGATCACACACATTTCAAGCCGCCGGTTCACACACTTGTCAGATAGGTGTGGTCTCACACTTGCACAGCTCGCGCAACTATCAAATTGCAGGTTTTCTCGCAATTTCCGCACAGATTTTCAGTCATAGCACCGCATTTCACCCTGACCTCCCTCCAAAACAAAGTCCCAACGGGGGTCCGTAATGCGGCTCAAGAGGTCTCTTCAAGAGGAAGAAAAAACGCCAGCAGGGTAAACAAGACAGATTGGCCGTCGCGTCTTCTTTTTTATAACTTTCGGGAGTGACCGTTTTTTGGGTGCCGTCCTTTTTTACAGACAGTTTCGTTCTTTTTATAACGTTGACCTGTAGCCTTGAAATAAGAAAAAATGCCCCGTTCGCGACGAGTGCCGTACAACCCGATAGTGCTCACGCTTACGTTTGCGCCGCGTATTCAGCAGCGAAATCTTTCTTACAGCCAATCATCTTCCGCACACTGCATCATACGTGCCGCATCATGGTTTTTGCGAATGCAGCAGCAGCCATGCTGTTTTGACCATAAGCAGAAAACAGCCTGTAGTATGACTGCGATCGCATGACGTTTCTATGACGTCATTAATACCGAGGCATCTGTGAAATAGGCTCCAAATAAACCTTTTCGCTATTTTTTGGGGCATGTAACTCAGGAACAAGATCGTTTTAGGTCTTAAAAACGATATGACCGTGAACTGCGTGGAAAGGTCCTCAAGGTGGCTTTTTCAGTTCAAAGCGCCATACAAATGTGGAACGTCCCTTTCAGTATCTTCAAGTATGAAAATTCCCTAGAAAGGGCATAAATGGATGTTTAATGAGTGTTTGAAATGGATGATCAAATGCTTCTTTATCTCAATGGGAACCCGCGTGAGCGAGCCCATTATGATACCAAGGCGCTGCGAAGGGTACACGAAAGGCGGCAGGGGGTCCAACCCGTTTGCGCACCAGGTATGAGTGGTGGGAGGTGGGCGCCGGAAAATGGATATGCTCGGAGCAAACGCGGCGAGACACCGAATTTGTGTGGATTAGTCAAGGACGGGACGCTGCCAGTATTAGTATTTAGTGTAAGGCTCCCAGTTTAATTCACCGGTTGCCCCGGATTCGTTGGTATTCAGTGGAGGCCTCCAGTGTGGCTCACATGTGTGCCTTGACGTCGTGTTTATCGGAGTCCATACGTGCAGATTGAACCATGGGATCTTCAAATAAGTCGTGTTCTCCAGGAGATGGAGTGTACGGAAGCCCCCGCAGCGACATTATAGAGACACCTCAACAAAAAAGCGCAGCAGCGGCCGATGGTGTAGACGAACAACAGCGGCAGGGGAACGCGCGCACGGACAACAGATCCCCTCACACACGTCGTCATAGGATTATCGCCGAATTCTGGCGCCTGGAAAGCCTGAGCACTCAAAGCCGCCCATGACGTGACAGCCTCAGCTCCTTCACTCCAGCCAGTACTGTTTCTAAAATGATCACTGCCCACGCGTCACTTCGCCATCCTTAGAGGTTTGTGCACAGAAGTGGAAGTCTCATGTCCTCAGTCTTCGATGCCTTTCTGTCCCAGTGCGAGCTATCATGCTATGGCTATGGCACGCTGCACCGTTCTGTCGTCTGTTCAGCGCTCGTCGTTTATAACGCTGCACGAACAAACGGTACAATATGCACTGACGTTTAACATTTGCGTCCAGGTGAATGAAGCTGAGTGCCGTCGCTTCGACGCGGCCTTGGTCATATGGTAGTATTCTGCCGGGATTGTAGTCATCTCCCGATAGCCTGCCGTTTGTGTGGTCAGAAGTGGTTAGTTTAGGTCATTTTGACTATTTGCGGCCCGTCTGACTAGACTGTCACCTGTGGTCAGTCTGACCAGACTGCCGCCTGCGATCAGTCTTATCAGACCGCCGGATCTGCAGTCATTCTGACAAGACCGTCGGCGTCTGTGGTCGGTCTGACCAGGCTGTCGGCGTCTGTGGTCAGCCTGACCAGGCTGTCGGCGTCTGTGGTCAGCCTGACCAGGCTGTCGGCATCTGTGGTCAGCCGAGTCCGGTCTGTTATAGCTGTGCTGAGACGTGGCCAGTTGAGACGAATGTTCTCAGCAATTGTCAGAGTGACTTAACATTTGGCGTGGTCTGCTCAGATGAATGCAGCCAGTTGTGGTTAGTCGGGCTTGACTGTGAGCAGATGTGGTCAAGTTGGCATAGCATACCTTTGCTCATTTTAAAGTTATTTGGATGGGGTCCGAGGACCAAAGCCGGGAGAAAGGCTCCATCTCTTGACTTCCAAAGCAATATCTAAGTCTGTTTATCAAAAGGAAGTTCGTGTTGGACCACGTCTTGCAATATGAAGTAACAAGAAGCTATACCCGTTGAGTTTTTGAAACTCGTCTGCTTATTTTCGGAATTTGACCTCCCACTCACAAGGCGACATTCTGAATCTGCGTTCGATGGGATTATAGCTGCTTTGACACCCAGTTACAGACGTTGCCTTGCACAGGCGCCGCTCGTTGGGATTTGTGCAGACGTTTGGATGGGAATACTGCCAGGGAGAGACATGAAATTGGGGTTATTGGTGAGTTAAAGCTTTGGATGAGTATAGGGGCCGGAATGTATGGTAAAATTACCGTTATGAGATGAACGTTGTGTCGCTGCATCTCCTCTCACGGCTCAAAAATACTAGTCAGAGCGTTTTCAATGTATTTTTGTTAGCGCCAGATATGTATAGTCGTACTATCCTACCTCCATGCTCGCAGACACTGGTCATCACACGATGAGCCTTCCGAAAATGTGGCGTGCATGCCCGCGCCCCGAAGAGCACAGTCGCTTCGACATGCCCATGGGAGCCACCTGCCGTTGCGAAGCTATGGTGGTTAGTCTATGACACAGCACAGTCTCAATGGCAGGACTTACCCGAGCACCTCGCAATTATATCTCTTTAGGCAACATTCCGGATACACGGCGAAACGGCTGCCCAGGACATCGGTGCATGAGGTGTTGGGTTTGGGGGGCAACTTGCCGCATCTGAAATACCAAAGACGCGGCATGTCACCCACTCATCGCAAAGATATGCTGTATGAACTCCTTCGATCCATTCCTTCTACACAATATATGGTTTGCATTTCACTTCCATCGTGCCCCTGTGGTGTGAAGCCCCCAAAAATTGTCGTTAGGGTCTACACAAACATTCAAAACTTTTGGACTGCTCTTTGCAAGCACCGTGTAGCTCCGATGCTTAAATGTTGAAACTGTTGGTGCCCGGGCTCCCAAATCACAAGAGTGCCCATGCGCTCTCATCACTTGCATGTTTGTGCGTTGTGTACGTAAGGCGCATGCCCAACGACACTGCACGGCACGGCACGGCGCGGGGTGATCTATGTAGGCGCGGCGTGGCGGACGGACCAGCGAAGGACAGAGCACAGTTGGAATGGCACTGGACTTTCCTGTCCTCTGATCTGTCTCTTGGCTTTACCTATCGTGCATGTTCTGATCTCCTTCCTCCGCCTCCTTTTCTCTGCTCTCTGTGTGTGACCTCTATACTCTGACCTCTCCTCTGAATGAAACAATCTGCTCCTGCCCTACCCTGCCCGCTGGCATGCACTATCCTTCCCATTGCGCTCTCCTTTGTCCTGCTCCGCACTCCCACCGGGTCTCTGTCCTGCTCTGTCCTCCGTTTCGCCTCGTTCTATGTTTTGAACCGTGTTCATGCTGTGCTCGGTTGTTCCCATCATGATGGTGCGTGGCAACGCACTGCCGCTGCAGAGGTAGCAGACGACCTCAGAGACAGGCAGACTCTGGTAAAATTTGGCTCAAAATGACCGTTCGTTACAGATTTGTGGCGGGTCTATACAACATTGCAGAGAACCAAACTATACTTACGTCTCGTATGATAACAGAAGTTCGTCATTCACCATGCGGCATCTAAATACCGCGCACTGTGTTAAGTACTTCGTGGCCCCAACTTGCAAGTAGCTCTGGAAGTCTTCAAGGTAGCACTCGTCTTCGTGTCCTGGGCCGGGAATAGATTGTCAGCTCGTGGTTTCATAGTCGCCGTGATGTGCACCGCCTGTGCAGGACAGTGCGAACCCGCTCTCACTGGCATTACCAGTTACCACTCACCAGTAATACAATCAATTACCAATCACCACACAGCACCAATACAATGAATTACCAATCACCACTCACCAGCAATGCAATCAAGTACCAATCACCACTCACCAGCAATACAAACAATTACCAATCACCACTCACCAGCAATACAATCCATTACCAATCATCACGCATCAACAATACAGCCAATTACCAATCACCACTCGCCAGCAATACAATCAATTGCCAATTACCACTCACCAGCAATACAATCAATTACCAGTCACCACTCAGCACCAATACAATCAATTACCAATCACCATTCACCAGCAAAGCAAGCAAGTACCAATCACCACTCACCAGCAATACAATCAATTACCAATCACCAGCAATACCAGCGCGATCGAGGCCGTCAGTCAGCGAGCTGACGGAGCGTAACAAAAATGGAACAAGGGGAAAGGGCGAGTTGGACTGCGCAATACTACGCTCCGGTTGGTTACGTAAATCACTAACAAAAAAGAAGGATGGAAACGTTAAACAAACTGAAATTGTGTTTAATTTTTATCAGCGAAGCCAGGGAGAGGAATTTCGGACTGATTCTAGATCCTGTTCCAAGTTCTGTGAAAAAGGAAACGACGTACGGGGAACATCACTTGATTGTGAGTTGGAGGCAGCTCGGTGCACTGGGGCTCAAGGGCACTGGTGGTCTTCTGTTCAAACAAATCAAAAGAAGCGCCCGAGGGCACCCACCGAAGTCACTTGCGATGTGGAAATTCACTGACAGTGGAAGTAAGTCACAAAAATGACGCAGCACCATCTTGAAAAGTCACTGGGGAAGATCCTCAGGTGACTTACGTAGATGCATCGGGACGCAAGGGACGGAAAGGCGTTGAACAGCCAAGCATCACACAGCACGCTCAGGCTCGCCAGCTCCAGCGCGCAACAGAATATATTACTTATTATATGCTATTTTATGTGTTACATACAAAAGGCCTCTTCACCATAAACCGTAGCTAGTCAAGTTTATTCCGCGTACTTCATGTTTGCAATGGCTTAATCCAACAAACAAAACGGGGGGGGGGGGCGAGCAAAGCAAAATCAAGAAGGGGCTGGAGCGCAAGCCAGGGGGAGCCACTCTCCAAGTGGACACAAAAGCTGCAACCATTGGTCAACCCTCACAAATTCCCACATTGCTGAAGCATTAACACTGGGTGCCCCTTCTTCAGTGTGCCGTCTGCCGATGCGGCACATGTAATATAATGATAAGGTAGTAATAATAACAATAAGATGCGGTGCATGCGTGTCACAATGTCGGGCTCGCGCTCAGGCGTTTATACGGCATGCGGAGTCGGCACTAAGCCAGCAGAGCACCGGTTGGCTCAATAGTGCTTTGAAAACGACGGTGAATTCATCCAGGGCCGTCTCACCTGGGTGGGTAATAGATGACGCTGGATAAACTGATACAGCACGTGCCACACGTGTTGCCGCCTGGCAGCGGGACACTAGCACAATCGCCAAAGCCAGAGCTGAGAGGCGGTGCATGATGTGATGGAGCGGTTCCTGTGAAGGATGCAACACAGCGCGACGTGCCAGCAGTTGCACAGAGCGATGAGGCCACTTCGCGGCCCGCGCCAGGTACCAGACTTCGCCAGGCACCGCCAGGTATTTATACATGCACAGAAACGGGCTGATGCAACCATGACCGGTTTCTTTTGCGGAGCTTCAGCGTCCCTTTACTGTTATGAATGTATGCCTCGAAAGTTTCAGAAAAAGATGGATCCTAAGGTAATAATGCATCTAAAAATTATATCGGTGACCAATCCGATAACCATTGCATTGGCTCCCACATCGGAATACGAATAACTACGTTCTGCCACTGAGTTTTTTTTGGGAATGCCTGTCTCACATTAATATACCACAGTTCACTCGGACTGCAATGGAGCAAGCTAGTGTGTAAAATGTGTGTGGTGGGCCCTGTGTGTGGTGTGAGAGCAATATGTGTAAACATTACAAAGCCGTTAAAGTTGTCTTCTCCACTTGTGTGTCGGGCTGACGCATAGACTTCACGCACCAAACCGGTTGGATCTCTCAATCGACGGAGAGTAAACAGCGCCCATTTTCTGCGCATCGCTGGCAACACTCTCTTCATATTTGCAAGTTGAAGCCACCGCGATGTCACTTAGGGCGCAATGACAAACGCTGCATAACCATCATGTTTCCAGCTCTCAACTCCGCACGCCTACACCCGCATTCCTTCACCCGTGCTCATTACCTCTACACCTAGCCCAGCTCCCCCGTGACTGCGATCGTGCCGTACGTTGACCTGATCTGGAAACAGTCAACACCAATTCGTTTGTGACTCGTTTGTGATTCGTTTGCTAAAGAAAAGCCACTGCTCGCCGTTTAATGAGCGATTTGCCGCTGCGGAAGAACTGGTTAAACAACGTTGATAACCATCCAATGTCTCTACTGTAAAAATTTGGCGCTTCGAAGGGTGGTCATAGTCAAAGATTTCAAACAAATTAATTAACAATACAAAAATGCTACCACTCTGGAACCCACCACACAACATGCGTCGTTTCCATTCCTTGGCACCCTTTTGTAATGGAAGTAGATGGGAGAAACTTCACCGAACAGTACTTTATGCCCATGGCAGTCCCCCCGATAAGGCATTACAATTCAGCACACCCCATGGCCACTAATAAAACAGTCATTAATATGTCACAACTACGAAGCGCAACTCGTGCATCTTTGGATGCCCAGCCTTGTTAGCATGGTCCTGTCCGCTCTGTGTCCCTTCTTTTCGTAGGAACAGAAAACCGAAGCACCTTATCAAGTTGACGTCTTTACAAAAATTAGAGCGCAGTTTGCCCAATGAGTTTCTGTTGACTGATATATGGCGACAGCTACATTGGCGACGAGCAAAAATGTCAGCACGTCATAAAGTCAAATCGGCTAAGTGGCAGACTGCAACATGGTGACATGTAGCAAAAGCGAGACGTTTAAATAGCGATCTGCTACATGACGAACTATGAAACAGAGAAACACTTGGA
>NW_023596448.1:12069367-12091898 GCF_011947565.3 Pollicipes pollicipes | reverse complement strand
GTCCGAGGTTACACTCACACATTTCAGTCCTCGGACAGCAGCAGTGAGACCATCAACTAGCGCACGTAGTGACATAAGGTCCCTGTCATTTGGCACTGGTGAGATATCCATCAGTCTCTTCATCAGGGCCTCTCTCCTCCGGTCCTCCTGGCAATATCTCTCAGTGAGTATCTTGATGGCAAGGCTGTAACCTGCCTTGCTCACTGGTATACCTTCAATTGCTTTCAGTGTCCCACCATAAAGCACACCTCTCAAATAAACGAACTTTTCTACACTTGAGTAACTCTTCTTCGTGTAAACAGACACCTCATAAAGCCCCCAAAACTCTGGACACTTCATGAAGTCCCCATCAAACTTGGGCAGCATAATGTCAAGCTTCACTTTCCCACCCTGAGCTTCCTTTGACTGTTCCAGGCGAGCCAATACTCGCTTGCTCTTAAATATTGTGGCAAACAAATCATCGAGGTGACAAGAATCCTCTTTTCCCACATCCTCATCATGAGCACTCAACTGCTGTTGCATATCCTTCAACTCAGCCTCATGTCGCTCCGCCTGGGCTACTGCTAGAGCAAAATCATCAACATCACAATCATCTTCCAGGTGGATAAGCTCTTTCAGCTTATTGATGAGCTTCGTAGCCTTACCTCTGGCTGAAGTTCTCAGTTTCTTCAAAGCTTCGATGTGTTTTGTATCCTCTTCATGCATCTTCAGTCTTGAATTGATAGGAAATCCACAACGAAGCACCAAAACTTATCGTTATGTTCGACTTCAAAGACAGCAATGAGAGCAATGATGGGCAGCTCTCAAATCCGGCCCGGAGGACTATGTTACTTCAATTCACCCAATCGCAATTTCAATGGCCTCAGTTCCGAGCACCGAACCACAGCCGTCCCGCACGCACACGCAACCCGGTCCACACCTCGACAGGTAATGTATTTTCAAAGCTGGCGCGCATCCAACGCTGCCTCGGGCGTCAGTGTTACCAAAGAAAGTGGCAGCATTCACCACGGAGACTACCAAAATTCCCTGCGCGGTGAACAACTGCTCAAAACAGCGTAGCTTTTACAACATCATGTCCACAGCGCACATACCTGTATCTTCTTAATACGCTCCACTATTATGGAAACAATTTACACTCCGCTGAACGGACACAGCTGCAAAGCGATTGTCTATCTTGTAACGTGTGTCCGGCTCGAGACGGTGGTGCATTTGAACATCTTGTCACCTGAACACACGCCCTTCATATCTGCCATCTAGCCCTCTGTGTGTTACGCCGATTCATCAACTCCATCAACGAAATAACTGGTGAAAAAAACACCAATCAGTTGAGCAAATAAGGGAGCCAAACATGGCGAAAGATTTTATTTGTAGTCCGCAATAAAAGCAGCAGGTTCGAAAAATAGGAAGCCGTCTATGACCACTATGTATTGACTGCGGAGTTGCGGTAGATCTTCGAGACTTTGAGCGGGTTATAAAGAAATTAGAATTTTTTTAATGTTCCTGCTTTCGTGCCCGCACTGACAGGGTGAAGTCACTCGCGCTTGTAAACAAAATGTTGTCCACGTCCATGCTTAGTGGCACTAACTGGGCGGCACTGTATGAAACTAGCGGGATACAGAACTAGCTACTACTGCTATTGCAGAGAGAAAATCTACAAAAAGTCGAAAATATTTCCGGATTGATGATCTGGCTTTCCGCCGTACTTTGCAGTGTAGTTCATGCTGGTGATTCTCGTCACTTTTTCACCCCCTCCGTCGCAAGAGGCCTTTTCCATGACCTTTTGTGAAGAGGGTACAGTCCAGCTGAAATGCACATAGATGAGACAGTTGTATTAGCCTTATTCCTTGGAAAAAACAGGAAAATGGATATCTAGAATGGAGAATAGAAAGATATCCAAAACTCCTCTTGGTGAAAGCATTGGTTCCAGAACGTATCATTATTTGTATACGGAGTGTCAGATCTTCTGGTAAAGTAAAGTATCTTTTGGAGTGAGCTTTTTCCTGCCCCACCATTATTATCGTCTGCTGGTTTGTATACCCTGCTAGATATAATTCGGCGTGCCATTGCCTATCACTCTAAAACTTTTCGCTACCACTTTCTCCTCTTCTTTCATATTCATGTACATGACAAGCTAAGCCGGGATACAGTAGAACCGTAGCTGCTGTATCCCAACAGCAATATTTCAACGGCCTTTGAACGTTAAGCAAGCGTTAGCCAACGTTAGCAATCCTCCAAAACCCCAACAATAAACTCCATATCCCTCAAAGACATGAGCTTTCTCTCTCAAGAACGAGTTTTACTTTTCGCGATCAAGTGATACTTTGTTGGGTTTTTCATTGATGAGCTCCTGTTCCCCATGAATTTCAATGATTCTATCCAGTATTTTTAATGATATTCGGGCTGTGTAAACCCATTGCACGGCTCTGATTTGCTGCGGTTTCTCCCGTTTGGCTCGGGGTGCGCCTTATGTGCCGACCTGATTGACAGCTTATATCTGACGGTATCGCAGGGCTGTCCAGACCGAGGAAATCTCTTAATAACAAGTTTCCTGCAAAATGTAACCAGGTTTTTTCTCGCTCTCAGCAGACTACGTCGGTTGTGGTCTCTGGATTAATGCAGCTGGCACTCGTCGATGCTGTGTTCCTGCAAGACGTTCATAGGATACTCCCTTCTGCCAGGAGAGCGAGCAGATTGTGGCTTTCTGGAAGAATGCACCTGAATGCGTTGTGGTGTCTTTGTTCTTGGCGCCCGTCGTCAAATGAATCGGTACACTTCACCACAACTCCATCACTGCTCTTCATTTTCCCCATTGCATCAAGAACTCTCGCTCGTGTTTTGGGCATTTTTAGGCATCAAGGTAGCAGCCTTGATCACACTTTTACCAAAGCGTCATCTTTGTTCCAGGACAGCACTTCCAATGTCTTCAATTGCTTAACTTTGCGTTTTAGCGCAAAATGTCTATGGAAAGCACTGCAACCAAATGAAGGAACAGTTTGTTATGCATGCTTCACATCCCAAACTCTCTCCTTGGAAATGCTGGGACTCGCACCAGGATCTTGTTGATTGCGAGTTCGGTGCTCTACCAACTGAGCTAACCGGTATGGTTCAGTTTTTAGGCTTCTCCCACGATTACGGACGGGCGTCTTCCGGAAGACGTTGTGGAGTCGCTACGGACTCAGTGTGAGCCGGGCAAAAGACTGATGCTTAGAAAACACAAGAATGAGGTGTGACTCCGATTAGCACTCTTAAACATAAATGAACTCTCCAATTCAGAAAAGGCTCTTGTTACCTGCACCTAGGGTATTCTTGGTCAGATTTGGCCCAATTCCGGCAAAATGCAAGCATACGAAAGGTAGAGCCAATGTATGGAACAGTCGATCTCTTGGGCACTCCCTGACCCAAAAAAGTTGTGACTAAAATCCAGCTACATTCTTATAATCCCACACTCGCTGAAGGCCATCTATAGCACAACGATCCTTGGAAAAGATACTTTTTGTGACATTCCAATATGTACCTTGAAGAGCACTTGAAGGCAAACACTGGGATCTAATTGTGTGGCAACTTTTCATGCAACCATGGACCCCATTCTCGCCGGTCCTGGAACCTCTTGTACGTTTCGTGCGCAGCAAAGCGTATTGGTTAGGCAGAAATTATCTCAACGAGCGCTATTTACAAAGAGTTTTAAGTATTGCATACCTATGCAGGCCATCTAGATGTAGTGACTTTTCTGTCAAACTTAAGACAAATTTATTGTTTATACACGAAAGTGACACCACGATGCCTTCATAGATAATAAAATTTACTTTCCGTAGAGGTACAACAATCCAACAAGAACTTTTGCAACTATTAAGCGTCGAGTTTGCGACGGGTATGCGGCGTTAAAGTGAAGGCTCTGCATTTGAAGGCATCGAACAAACATCACATATCTGATGAAAATAGCTCATTTCTACCCATTGGCATACTTTAACGTGGAAAAGAATGCTCTAGATAATACAATTTCTTTCTTTCCGTAGGGATGCAGCAATCTAACAAAAAATATTGCATCTATTTAGCTTCGAGTTTGCGACGAATATCCGGCTTGAAGTGAAAGCTCTACATTTGAAGGGATCGAAGCAAACATGACATATCTGATTAAAATACCTCACTTCTAACCATTGGTACACTTTTACGTGGAAAAGAATGCTCTACATAACACAGTTTCTTTTTTTAGGACATGCGTTCCTCAATACGTCACTGTTTGCATCACCGTACCCTACACAACATTGATTTAAGTCAGTTGACGGACGTTGATTTGTAAATTGTGTCCACGAACACCAGATATGAACGATTCGACCACTTTCTGTTTTCGCTTTGATCGCCACATAACCAATGGAGTGACATTATTTAAATGGCGTTATTGTGGCGACATGGATGTCTGCGTGATCTACACATATCCGCGGGCTCTAGCTTGGAAACTGGACGAGTTTGGTTTTAACAAATGCGGGACTGTGAACTGTACCAAACGTCTTCAAGAAAGCCATTTCAGTTCAAAACCCTGAGCACATGACGAACATTCCCTTTGAGAATGGCCATAAAGTTATTACACCTGTCCAACTTTGTCTCTAGCGAATGCAGGTCCGGTTTTAGAAGCGATGTGGTGATTCGCTCCCGGCGCTGGTGAAGGCAGCCATGCCAGGCGGGATGCCGCGGTCGGGACGTGAGGAAATCGGCTCAGCACGAGTCTAAGAAGCGCCCTAGCAAGATGTCGTGAGATTTCACGGGAGATTTCACACCGCACGTGTGGCAAATGCTACCGCGGATTACTTGGTAGACCCCACGTGCCGCTGTATGCTGGTGTGCCACCCGGGCGGCAGTGGTGGACGCCCTTGATCTGGTAGCTCTTCGCCTGTAGGTAGCCCGCATTTAGTGGGCGCGTTGTCGTCATGTAATGCTGCACTTAATTTGTTTTCGTTTGCTTGTATTTGTTTGTTTTAGACTATATTGCACTTAATCTGCTCGTGAGTGAAACTTCATCATCTAGAATAGTCAGACGCACTTAAAAACATGCCAGTAGTTGTAAGTTAGTTTTTATATTATATCTGAGGTTTGCCTCAATGTCTTCACATGTTGAACAGTCACTTTAACCTACAATTAGACGTGATCAGTCCAGCATTCGAGCGCGTTCGTTCACCGAAATGTTGGGGCGCACTTCAAGTTGAGCTGTGCAGAATAGGTTTCTCGTCATGCAGCACCAGGAAGTCTTTCAGCAGAATCCCACGCGGTGTGGGTCCGTCGAGTGCAGCGCAAATTCCTCACATAGATCCTCGGTCATGCATATTCTGGCCTGAAAGATGTTCTGTCTATCATCTCATTGCGTCACTTCAAAATTAACTTTCCGGCTTAAGACAAAATGGGATAATCTTTGGTGTCTAAGAAATATTTATGGGGAAAAACTATTTTTCTGAATTTCATTCGCAACCTTCTCTCTGAGCATGTGGCCAAAATCGACCCGCCGAGCCTCGTGGCGCGACTTTTCGCCGTGCCACTGGGCTGGGAGTGAGCAAGGGTGCGTGTGTGTGTGCGTGCGTGCGCGCGTACATGCGCGCGTACATGTGTGTGTGTGTGTGTGTGTGTGTGTGTGTGTGTGTGTGTGTGTGTGTGTGTGTGTGTGTGTGTGTGTGTGTGTGTGTGTGTGTGTGTGCGTGTGTGTGTGTGTGTGTGTGTGTGTGTGTGCGTGTGTGTGTGTGTGTGTGTATATGTATATATATTCATATATACACATGTGTGTGTATGTGTGTGTGCGTGTGTGTGTGTCGCGCGCGCATTTTCAAGAGGGTACCTAAAGTTGCAAACATTTTTTATGGTATTCGCCCTACTGTAACTGACTTCTCTGGCGATGCTTCATGTCTTCAGACCCGTGTGCCTTATGAATATCTTATACCTGACATTGGTAGCGTCAACATTTCATCTATCTGTCATTCTGACATTCTACCTATGAATTCAAGTTGTCATCAATAACAGGGAGTTTTGATTGTTTTTTTGGCAACGACTTGTGGTAGAAATTTGCATCGATACACTTCATGGACATTTCCAATCGCACTTCACGTGTACAGTGAGGAAAATCAAACTAAAAATAGAGTTGTTTTGGATATTACTTATTAATATTGGATATTATTTATTATAAATCCCAACAAGTGGAGAAGGGCCATTCTGTCCCAGCGCGGGTTCTCTACCGGCTGCCATTCCAGCAACACGGGGGGAAGACTCCTAGTCGATCCGGAGGTTCTTAGAGGGATGTATCTTACACTGGTCCCATCCCTGACGCGAAGGGCCCTCTGGCTCAAGCTTTGGCCCCAGATCGATGCAGGAACTGTCATCGATGCAACAAGATTACATAGCCGCAGGTGGTTCAATAATTAGCGCGGAGTCTCCTATTCGGCTCCATGGGCCCTTAGCTAAAATTGTATGGATCCCCTGTCCATAACGGAGCCCCTGACTGACACAGGGTACTTAAATGTCTCACTGTGGTTTCTCGTTGAAAGCCCGCATGTCTTGTTTTATTGTCAGAGAGACCCGACCAACGCAAGAGGCCATCTGGCATTTGGAGCCAAGTGCCTGTCCCTGTTCAGCAAATGTACACTGGCCGAATCGGGGCCTCTTGCCGACACAGGGCCCTCTGTCAAGCACTGTAAGCCCCCGACGTACACAGAGGCCCTCATTGTTTCAGTGCGTCCCGACCAGAGCACATAGCGGGTACCAGCCTCGTCCCTGCCGGCCGTTCGGTGTTGGTGGTTTCTGGTCGAAACAAACGCTACATTGTTTCCGGGGTCTCCTATCGGTGTAACAGACCCTCTGACTGATATTTCAGGTCACGGACCTGCGATTGAGAGTTCTTAATGTGATGTACAGCCAACCCTTCAGCACTAAAATCGGATCCTCGCTCGTCTGTCCCGAAGGGCCCATCAGATCCCTATTCGGGGCCCCTCAATCATCACCCTTGACTGACTCAAGCCCCTTGCCAACACAGGACCCCTGTCAGGCACTGTGAGCCCTCTGGCCTACACAGCGGCTCCTCATTCACTCAAGGGCCTTGAGCTACGTCAGTTTGGCCCCAGCCAGGTCCCTGCTGGAAAGCTGGACCATTAGACCCTGACCGACACTGAGCAGACTGTCCGGTACCAGTGATGCCTGACCGACCTAGAGGCCCTCATGGGCTCAGCGGGACCGCATTCGGCGCTAACGGTCCTCTGACTGGCGTATGAAGGTCTGACCCGCAGGTCCGGGACGCCTAATGCGACCTGCGCCCAGCCCTTTGACACCTAGTCGTTCATCCCCAGGGGCCCGGGAACTAAGGGGGGTCTGTTTCCCCTCCCTTCTGTCTGCAACACTGACTGACGTATTACAATACGATCAATGGAGATGTTATGCAAGACTGAACAAGCGCGCTCAGGCGGCACCAGGCACATATCGCAACTGCATCTGCAATAGCATCGCAGTTGCATTGGCAATGGCAGGGCACTCCAGATGCTGTATTTAAGCATTAGTAATTCAAGGCCATAATCTTCTTGAACTTAAGAAGATCAGTGTCGTTTGCATGCAAGTACCCATAAACACATTTAGCTGAGAAATGGGGGATTACCGATAAAGCACCCCGTTGCACAGCCAGGTGAAAAGTACGCTCAGCCGTGCTAAACCTGTTTTGCACTGATCTAACTTATTATGACGTTGTCATCAGCATGCTCGTCAAACTGATGTTGACGTGATGGTTCATAACAAAGCATTCACGGAGGGACAAGCGTATGGACACCGTATAAACGAACAATTTGTTATGTTCGACCCAGTTTGACCTCTGGCGGTCTGACCCTTTACCCTCTGTCACAGTCCGGCCTCAGGCCTCAGGCCTCACTGACACCAAAAATTGATTAGACATATCAAAAAGCAAGTAGCATATCCCCATTGCCAATAAGTAGGTTGTGTTGTCAGACTGGCGAAAGAACTGACTGACATGGCCTCTACAAAGGAGTCATAGATCATGACCAATTCGGTCAAGTCTTGAAAAACTGAGGAACAATAAAATTTGTACAAAATCAGCTCCCTAGCCGGTCAGCTTAATGTGATTGATTATTACCAAGTTATTTAAGAAAAACCTTAAGAAGGCCGTCAGTCCTGTTCCTCTCCAGGTTAAAGTTAAGCCATATACCCACGGTATGGCTCAACTACTATCTTATTTTTCTCTACCCGCTACATTATCTTTCGTGATTACACCACGATCAATCAAAGAAGGGCTTGATAAAAGGCACTTTTATTTGACATCCCCGTCGTCCGTGGCGTTAGTAGACAGCTTGTTATCATTGCCTTCAAAGGCTCTACTTAAAATTGCCATGTTTGCAATGATGACGCGCCAAGGAAATCAGCCTGCTATTGTTTCACATTTACTCAGAGTTTCTGTAAGTTCGTAAGCATTGGATCGAGGACCGATTAGCAGCCTCCCGATCTACACTACCGACACCTCCCTGGCTGTCCCAGCACCCAGTTTCTAACCTTTATCTCATTCATCTCATCTGTGATACAGCCGTGGGATCTGACCACGTCTTGTTTTGATCCTGACAAAAATGACGCCATTTAATGGGAATTTGCAAGTTTGACAGGCGAGAAGGACAAATTGGCATTACAGATTATACAGAGTCGTTTTGATTTTTTCTTCAAAAGTCAAGGGTCTCAGCCTCTTTTTTTACAAGCCTTTTTCTACAAAAAAGGCGATTATCACTGACAGCTGCAACTGTGACAGCCTTTCAGAAAGATCCTAGCAGTTGGACAGATGAAATTCTAAAAGTGACCCTATTACTTTAAATTATAGCAGAGTGCAATATTCGAGTGCGGTTGATTAATACACTATTTATAAAAGACGATAAAAAAGACCATGTTCTATGAGCGTGTGGGTCGATATGACCATTAACTAGTGCACTATCTAGTCGCTTATCAAGTCTGGACATTGACTTTTTTACATTTCGCCATTGTCTATTTCAGTTGTTTTCAGTGCTTTTTTCAGTGGTTTTCAGTGGTTTCAGTGGTTTGACATTTTGGTCTGGAGTCTTTCTCCAAGTGTTTCTCTGTTTCATAGTTCGTCATGTAGCAGATCGCTATTTAAACGTCTCGCTTTTGCTACATGTCACCATGTTGCAGTCTGCCACTTAGCCGATTTGACTTTATGACGTGCTGACATTTTTGCTCGTCGCCAATGTAGCTGTCGCCATATATCAGTCAACAGAAACTCATTGGGCAAACTGCGCTCTAATTTTTGTAAAGACGTCAACTTAATAAGGTGCTTCGGTTTTCTGTTCCTACGAAAAGAAGGGACACAGAGCGGACAGGACCATGCTAACAAGGCTGGGCATCCAAAGATGCACGAGTTGCGCTTCGTAGTTGTGACATATTAATGACTGTTTTATTAGTGGCCATGGGGTGTGCTGAATTGTAATGCCTTATCGGGGGGACTGCCATGGGCATAAAGTACTGTTCGGTGAAGTTTCTCCCATCTACTTCCATTACAAAAGGGTGCCAAGGAATGGAAACGACGCATGTTGTGTGGTGGGTTCCAGAGTGGTAGCATTCTTGTATTGTTAATTACTTTATTTGAAATATTTGACCATGGGCACTGCTTGAAAACGTCAAATTTTTACAGTAGACATGGATGGTTATTAACGTTGTTTAACCAGTTCTTCAGCAGCAGCAAATCGCTCATTAAACGGCGAGCAGTGGTTTTTCTTTAGCAAACGAATCACAAACGAATTACAAACGGATTGGTGCTGACTGTTTCCAGATCAGGTCAACGTATGGCACGATCGCAGTCACGGGGGAGCTGGGCTAGGGGTAGAGGTAATGAGCACGGGTGAAGGAATGCGGGTGTACGCGTACGGAGTTGAGAGCTGGAAACATGATGGTTATGCGGCGTTTGTCATTACGCCTTAAGTGACGTCGCGGTGGTTTCAACTTGCAGATATGAAGAGAGTGTTGCCAGCGATGCGCAGAAGATGGGCGCTGTTTACTCTCCGTCGATTGAGAGATCCAACCGGTTTGGTGCGTGAAGTCTATGCGTCAGCCCGACACACAAGTGGAGAAGACAACTCTAACGGCTTTGTAATGTTTATACATATTGCTCTCACACCACACACAGGGCCCACCACACACATTTTACACACTAGCTTGCTCCATTGCAGTCCGAGTGAACTGTGGTATATTAATGTGAGACAGGCATTCCCAAAAAAAACTCAGTGGCAGAACGTAGTTATTCGTATTCCGATGTGGGAGCCAATGCAATGGTTATCGGATTGGTCACCGATATAATTTTTAGATGCATTATTACCTTAGGATCCATCTTTTTCTGAAACTTTCGAGGCATACATTCATAACAGTAAAGGGACGCTGAAGCTCCGCAAAAGAAACCGGTCATGGTTGCATCAGCCCGTTGCCGTGCATGTATAAATACCTGGCGGTGCCTGGCGAAGTCTGGTACCTGGCGCGGGCCGCGAAGTGGCCTCATCGCTCTGTGCAACTGCTGGCACGTCGCGCTGTGTTGCATCCTTCACAGGAACCGCTCCATCACATCATGCACCGCCTCTCAGCTCTGGCTTTGGCGATTGTGCTAGTGTCCCGCTGCCAGGCGGCAACACGTGTGGCACGTGCTGTATCAGTTTATCCAGCGTCATCTATTACCCACCCAGGTGAGACGGCCCTGGATGAATTCACCGTCGTTTTCAAAGCACTATTGAGCCAACCGGTGCTCTGCTGGCTTAGTGCCGACTCTGCATGCCGTATAAACGCCTGAGCGCGAGCCCGACATTGTGACACGCATGCACCGCATCTTATTGGTATTATTACTACCTTATCATTCTATTATATGTGCCGCATCGGCCGACGGCAGACTGAAGAAGGGGCACCCAGTGTAAATGCTTCAGCGATGTGGGAAGTTGTGAAAGTTGACCAATGATTGCAGCTTTTGTGTCCACTTGGAGAGTGGCTCCCCCTGGCTTGCGCTCCAGCCACTTCTTGATTTTGCTTTGTTCGCCCCCGCCCTCCTCCCCCGCCCCCTATGGAAAACTGAGGCTTTTGTTTGTTGGATTAAGCCATTGCAAACATGAAGCACGCAGAATAAACTTGACTAGTTACGGTTTATGGTGGAGAGGCCTTTGTATTTAAAACATGTAATAACATGTAATAAGTAATATATACTGTTGGGCGCTGGCGCTGGCGAGCCTGATCGTGCTGCGTGATGCCTGGGTGTTCAACGTCTTTCCGTCCCTTGCGTGCCAATGCATCTACGTAAATCACCTAAGGATCTTCCCCAGTGACTTTTCAAGATGGTGTTGCGCCATTTTTGTGACTTCATTCCACTGTCGGTGAATTTCCACATCGCAAGTGACTTCGGTGGGTGCTCTTGAGCGCTTCTTTGGATTTGTTTGAACAGAAGACCACCAGTGCCCTTGAGCCCCAGTGCACCGAGCTACCTCCAACTCACAATCAAGTGATGTTCCCCGTACGTCGTTTCCTTTTTCACAAAACTGGGAACAGGATCTAACATCAGTCCGAAATTCCCTCTCCCTGGCTTCACTGATAAATATTAAACACAATTTCAGTTTGTTTAACGTTTCCTTCTTTCTTTTATTGGATATTATTTATAATTAATCCCAACAAGTGGAGAAGGGCCATTCTGTCCCAGCGCGGGTTCTCTACCGGCTGCCATTCCAGCAACACGGGGGGAAGACTCCTAGTCGATCCGGAGGTTCTTAGAGGGATGTATCTTACACTGGTCCCATCCCTGACGCGAAGGGCCCTCTGGCTCAAGCTTTGGCCCCAGATCGATGCAGGAACTGTCATCGATGCAACAAGATTACATAGCCGCAGGTGGTTCAATAATTAGCGCGGAGTCTCCTATTCGGCTCCATGGGCCCTTAGCTAAAATTGTATGGATCCCCTGTCCATAACGGAGCCCCTGACTGACACAGGGTACTTCATTATCTCACTGTGGTTTCTCGTTGAAAGCTCGTATGTCTTGTTTTATTGTCAGAGAGACCCGACCAACGCAAGAGGCCATCTGGCATTTGGAGCCAAGTGCCTGTCCCTGTTCAGCAAATGTACACTGGCCGAATCGGGGCCTCTTGCCGACACAGGGCCCTCTGTCAAGCACTGTAAGCCCCCGACGTACACAGAGGCCCTCATTGTTTCAGTGCGTCCCGACCAGAGCACATAGCGGGTACCAGCCTCGTCCCTGCCGGCCGTTCGGTGTTGGTGGTTTGTGGTTGGTGGTTGGTGGTACGGCTCAACTACTATCTTATTTTTCTCTACCTCCTACATTATCTCTCGTGATTACACCACGATCAATCAAAGAAGGGCTTGATAAAAGGCACTTTTATTTGACATCCCCGTCGTCCGTGGCGTTAGTAGACAGCTTGTTATCATTGCCTTCAAAGGCTCTACTTAAAATTGCCATGCTTGCAACGTATTTTCTTCCAATGCCCTTGACTCAGCAAGGTTGCTCGGGTTCCACGGTTGTTCTTTTTCGCACACTAGTGAAGCACCTTTCTTCTGTTTGTGTCGTGCTTGGTTGCTCCACTGTTGACTTCCAATCTACGGGTCCGATGTGTAGCCATTCGTCCGTGTACAGGCCTCTGATAATCGGTGCCTCTTTAGCCGGTACCCGCACAGATGAGGACCGGGTGGGAGTTGAAAATTAGATTGGACACACGCATTGGACGGATTGAAAGCCAATAAAACGGAAGCAGGTACTGATCGCTCCCTGAAATGCTGAACTACAAGTTGCATAAAAAAGAGCTTGAAATCAACAGCAGACCTTCAAATCAACCATTAGCGTTCATGACAAAGCGTGCACATAGAGGATCTCATTTGTAGTAAGACCGCACTAACAAATTTTCTCGTAAAGAGGTTGCACCAAGCAGTGGCAAACGTGAAGAAGATTTTCTAAAACTGTAGCTCGAGTTCCTACAAAGGTAACTGGAATGCCTACTAATCCAAAAACGTACTCCAATATAGCATTACCAGCCATTCTGATGCTGCCAGCAATCCCACTTAACCTACGCAGGCGACATTGCAATTTATGGTGCGAAAAACTGCCCTTTGTTGGCAGAAAGCACAGCACCAATTTTGAAAATCCCAGCAATCGTCCCAGAAAATAATCAGATGTACATCATGGGAACTAACACCATGGCCAAATTCATGCTGCCCAGTTGCCCCATTTGGAATTATCTGTCAGCAAACATTGCTGCATCTTCACAAGGAAACGTTCTGACCAGCCTCCTTAAATAAGAACGAATAAGTTGTACTCCACCAATAAGGATCAAATGTAAATATGTGACGCTCAGCAGACTGCTTGACATGAATTATTGTCGGCGTTTAACAAGAAGTAGGCGTACGTGCTGGCTGAGTTTTATTCGGCTATATTTTGCCTCATTTCATGACACAAAAGGGTATTGTGTTTCAGAGATACAGCAGCTATAATGTGCTTGATATGCAATATCTTAGAAACCCGGGACTTTTATGGCTGTGTTTCGCGAGCAAGTGGGACATTTTAGAGTCACATGGGTGCATGACATACCAGTCACATAATAAATGCTTATCCGAGTGATGAGCTCAATCACTTCACCTCAAGTGTGTCAAACACCTGTTCTTTGATACTGACCGCAGCTAGCATCCTGATCCGTTTCGAAACCATTCACAATGCATCTCAAACGAAGATGGGAGCCGACGGCATTCGAGTCTCTCCGATAGCGTTGAAGAATACGAATGTTCGCTCAAGGGACTTCCCAGACGGGATATTAGTTTAGCCGACAGAAAAAAACATTCTGCATTTGGCCAGCAAAAACATGTCAAGACATTACCCGTGTTTGGATTTCCGATTTGACGAATATAGGCATAGACAATGGAGGCAACATAATCTCCGCCTGGCATTCTGCTACCAAGACCTAACGCCATTGCTTTCTACCCAAACACCAAGGCCGAACATATGGATCATTTGACAGCCAGCCCAGCCCCAATTCATCACACAGCGAGGAACCCGAACGGCGCACCGTCGTATATCGCCCCCGGCAGTCGCCCGGGCGGTGGCGACCGTCGGCTCGCAGCTGGACCCTGCCCCAGGGGCATGCTGTTGACCTGTTTGGACTGCCGGTGGCGGCCAGCAGCGGTGGCCCGCCCTCCGGGCGACTTATCTACGCTGGCAGGCAACGCGGTTCATCCCGGTTCGTAACGCGTTTAACTGGCCGACGGGAACGAGCGCGGTGCGCCGGTCGGCGGTGGTCACGTGAGCAGTACCCCCACTCCAGCCCCCCCCCCCCCAAGAGCCAGACAGTTTTTTTCCTTTTTTGTCGGTGCGGCCAATTTCTAATCGGTTTCGGGTCTGTTGCTGGTGATGATATCAAGTGATTGTCTGGTTACGTTGTTGAGGCATTGTTGTTTGTCAGCTGCTCGTCTTTACATACAATTGCATTCATCTCGAAACGTATAGCTTTGCCGAAGTGTTTCAACCGATAACTTTCTGCGCCCGGTCATAAATGGAGCGAAGGTGCAGATACTTCGTGCGCTCCATCAAAAGCAGTGGCATGAGAAGTGACACTGCCGACTTTTTTTCATTTATTTCTTACAGCCCCGAATGCAGGTTTTCTGGAAATATATTCTGGTGTCACTCGCTCTGTAATCACAAATGTTCCTCTGACAGCCTCGCCTTCTCTTCATCCTGCAAACTCCTCCAGCTCTGCAGGTGGCGACTAAACCACTTCCATCGAGTGTTCCGACTTCTGGCAACTTAAACAGCATGTTTGAACCACAGTTTTATAAGTCACCAACATCCAGGGGATTAAACCTGCGATGCTAAATGACGATAAAGTTCCGCTGATAAATTAAAGGGATTAAACATGCGGTGATACACCAGCGAGATGCTAAAACCAAAGCAGCGAATACTCCTCCCGGCGGCCACATCTTGACAACGCACGCTTGGGCTGAAAGCCAGGGAGGTACGGACTCTTTACCCTTTTTGGAGCTCAAAGTCAACTACGGAGCACAGTGTCACCCAGACAGGAGAATATGTGAATGCATTCTTATAAGAAGTCAGCGACAGTCGATTTACGGCTCTCTTCGGCGTGAGCGACACGTTCGAGACAGATTTTTATGAGACGAATAGTTATCTTCGAAACATTGCTCCACGACTTCAGCAATGTCACAAACCCGACCTTAACCTTGTAATCGGCACTTTCTATGGACGTGTTGGCAGAGCTCGCATCAAAGGGTCATATCTCGCTCGCATATCACATTTCTATGGGGTTTTGAACTGAAACAGCCATCTTGAAGATCATTTGTGCAGTTCAAAGCCCTGTACTTCTGAAGACCAAGCCCCTTAGTTTCTAAGCTTCAGACCCGCTAAGATGTGCATGCTATTGCGGGGAGACCACTTAAAGGTCACCCAGGCATCCCTGACACTGACATCTGGCGTGCGTGAGCACGATTTCCAGATATAACGGCCGTCAATTAGCTCACATTCAAGGTTGTGCAGGCTACGCAACGTATTCAAACAATGATGCATTGAGGGACGTATTTACTAAACAGAGCCATTGCGTTGTCTGGAGCTATCGTTTCCACCTGAAGTTGTACCAATAGCAACAAGTGGGCTTTTTTCATGATTGTAATGTTTGCTTCGCTATCTTCAAATGTTGAACATCCCTTTTAATCCACCACGGTTCTGGAATGCCCGGAACATGGGACATGGCCTTTCTCGGATTATAATATGCGGTTATGTAACTGGACAAATGTGGCGGCGTTTGCTACTTGGCATTATCCGATGAAATCCAGGCCCACCGACAAAAGCCAGAACACGGGGGGGAGGGCGGCAAGGAGCTTAGCTTTTTGGTTGTCGACAGCATGCCAAGGAGAGTCAATGGCACCAGCTCCGCACAGATGTACCACAGGTACCGCGAAGAGATTGTCAATCAGGCACTCCTTTCGGTCCGTTTGTTTGTGAATTTTGCTGCAGCACTTGCATCAGCAAGAGATCGTTTGGGGGGATCAAAGTTGAGTGAAGTTGTCGCACAAGGACTAGGAAACCCAGCAGTTTGATGCATTGTAGTGCTGCGTTCAGGCTCGTGTAGGACGTGAGATGTCATTCAAGGGATCAGCAATACTGTTTTACTTCTAATGCTGCAGGAATCGGTGAAGTTTGACGGTTCGCTTCACGCCAAAATATTCTTAGGCATAAGCTATTCAAGCAAAGACACTGTGTTGGCGAAAACAAGACGCTGAGCCAGCTTATCAACATGTTTACCGCGCATAAATCGGGTAAAACAGGCTGGGCGTCACAACAGGAGCGTTGGCTCCTTTCAGAGCCGCGCTTTTTTGGCAGTAATGAGCTGGAAGGCATCTTCCCTCTTCGTGGAGCGTGGTGTTCCCTCATGTACATTGTTTGGCTCAATAAAAACGAGCAAAAAAAACCCGCCTTGGCTTTTCTATTTCGCGAACCGCAATTTAGAAGAGGAAAAATGCGCAGACAAACGTTTTATCTGTTAGTGCATATCTCCAACTAGAATACAAATGTATCCGCCGCAGGACTTCGGTTTTAGTTATGCTACAAAGAATAAAGGAGTGGAAGGCAACCGTTCAAGGGGCCTCCCAGCAAAGTTGTCCTTGCAACTACATGACAACAAGACCCGAGCGTTGCAAGCCATGCTGCGGGCAAGTAAGCCAGCCATAGCAAAGTACACGCCCGTGATACCGAGTGCAAAGCAAGCCTTGGCAATCAGCGAATTCAGGAATCAAACAGTATTTCGTGCACACAGATAGGCACATGTGCTATGAATCATCCGCCGCGTCCATGTCAAGAGTCTTTCTGGCCACGGTGCGCCGATGGCGCCACCTAGCGCGACAGCGCCACCCATAGCACGACGGCCGCCTGGCTGAGCGCCCGACGGCTATGGCGAAATGGACGTGTCGTGCCGTGTCGTGGATTGATGTGCAACAGCCTGAATTCATATCGGACCATGCAGATATGTCAAGCCTCTCTGAAATTCTGTGTGCAAGCAACAGTGCATGATATAGGGCCAAATGTTTATCACGGAACATCTGAATGTCCACGGCACTACGAGTCACGCCGGTGACGGTGGTGGCGTCGGGCTGGGTGTGAGCGGAATAGATACCAACACGTCGTCGCTGTGTCTAACGAAGCATATCTGCCCTTGTTCTCTCACTGTTGTTTGATCCCTCATCCTCGCAGCAACCGGTCTGTGCAGGTCAAGTTACATGCACTAGCCATGAGTGGGCTTAGGTGCCTCTGGTGGGGCCCCGTTCGAGTGCCGAGCACCCACCCCGTGTAGGGGTTCCTGTGCGGCTAAGTTTCGGTGGATGGGCTCCCAGGTCCATCTAGCCTTCCCCCATAGTTTCCGCCCAACATTGTGCACTGGCATTCATCTCATAGCTCTGAAATATCTTCCCTCCGAAGGGCTGTAATCCAAACGAAATGAAACCAAACCACAAACGTCAGGCAGAAAGGGAGGTCAGCCGATCACAGCATTTCGTATCAATGCTCTAATGTCCAAGCTGTAAAGCGCGCGTCCAGATGGGTGGTGGAATGCGACGCGCTCTAATGGGGGGGGGGGGGGGGGGCGTGGTTTAAGCTCCTGATGTATGCAAGCTAAGAGAGCTACAGGAACTTAATTCACATTCGCAGGGTGTCCACAGGGCCATTTGTGTCAAATTTAGAATTAGTTCATTGTAATCATCCGGTCAGACAATGTTAAACAGCATTCACCTCCAGATGGGGGGCTGAGGTGCTCTTAGATCTCCTTACGCAGCCCGTCTTGACCGTGGTAAGTAGGTATAAAATGTCACTGGTGTTCTTATCAGGTCAATCACCTTGTTTGACTCTTAAAGGTTGAAAATTACAACAAACCTTTGAAATAATATTGATTTCTAAACTTACAATCGGGACCGAGTACGACGTCTGGGGTGTACTCCTAAAGCACCATGAATATCTGTGTGCGCCTCCCTATTGCAGTACATGTTATCAGGAAAGCACCGCCACGGCACCTCCGTCAGAATGATCGGCAGCTGAGTCTCCAAATCAGTTGCAACATTATTTCGCGAATAAAAAAGGTGTCTTTGGCACACAATATATATTGCTCCATAGAATTGCAACGATGAAGGAGCGATTCAACTGCTACGTGCAATACAAGGTCAATGGTCCGCGGCAAAAAGTGCCAGCGAAAGAGGTTAATAGTGCAGACAGCTGTGAGGCGCTTCAGAACAGCGGGCGACACGAAAATGCAAAACGCATGGTCGTTGTGGGTAAAACAATATTCACCGCCCGCAGCGACTTTGAGACGGACTGAATCATCTGATAAAATCGTGACATATGTTGGTAAATACCGTGTGGTTTTGCTACCTCAATCTAATACATGTATTTAAATAAACGCTTGCGTCACAAGGTGCGCAAGCTGGCACACTGATTTATTTATGAATTACAACACACGCAACGTGAAACACGGTAAACACACTACTTTAAAATATAAATAAACCTACACGCCTTGAGACGTGCAAGCTAATGAATCCACCACTTTAGCCTACCGACAAACAAACACGTCTCGAGATTTACCAGCTAAAGCATCCTCCGAATGCACCGCTATATTCTCACGTAACAACGCATGTCAGAAATAGACCTATCCTTGCTGGGACAACGTTAACAGGCAATACCAACTCTATTCAGACTCCGTTTAGGTGCTCATACTGCAAGATATCCTTTCGGCATGCTATTGGGGCCTGCTTGATTCCATAGACATGAACAGCACTACTTCTATCTACTTTCTGAGCTATACGCCCGCAAAAATGGGGGACTACATCGAGAGAGTTTTCAGGGTCACCTAGGCATTCATGACGCCATTATAACATCATTCAATTCCTACCATTCCATAAGTCATGCAGCTAATCAAGGCCGCGAGAATATCATTGTCGAGCCGTTCATATCGGGCGTTCGTGATCATGATTTCCAGATCCAACGGCGGTCCACCGACTTTCCTTCATTGTTGTGCAAGGCACGATGACGTTATTAGACAATGACCTAACGAGATACATACTTATTAAACAGGGACGTCGTTTATTCTAAAGCAAACTTTTCTACTCAAAATTACACCAATAGTTGAAGCCGGGCTCTTTTCATCATATTTGATGTTTGTTTCAATATCTTCAATAGTGGAACATCCTTTCAGTCTACTGCATGCCAACCTCAAGAAGATGGATTTGTGAAATTAAACACACACAGACTGCCAATAACAAACAAAGATCGTTTAGTAAAGCAGCCGAAATGGGGACCGCCTACTAAGACCTACAGAGACAGGCTGCCTATTAAAATGCAAACAAAGAGGCAGACCGCCTACTAAAATACACAGTCAGAGGCCGCAGAGCAATACCAGCACACAAGGACCGCCTAGTAAAATAGACAAATGTACATCTCCTGAACAGGTCAGCTCGTTGCTACTTTTATAATTTAACCATCTAGAATAAGTAATTACGACATCATCTCCATAACTCGATATAAGACATTCACGTGTCTGCTCCTCTCCAGGCGAGTGTCTGCTCTTCTCCAGGCTGGTGTGCGCTGCCCTCCTGGCTCGTGTCCGCACTCTCCAGGCTAGTGTCCGCTGCTCTCCAGGCTAGTGTCCGCTGCTCTCTGTGGTAGTGTTCGCTGCTCTCTGGGGTAGTGCCCGCTTCTCTCCAGGCTAGTATCCGCTTCACTCCAGGCTAGTGTCCGCTGCCCTCCAGGCTAGTGCCCGCTGCTCTCTGGGGTAGTGTCCGCTGCTCTCTGGGGTAGTGCCCGCTTCTCTCCAGGCTAGTATTCGCTTCACTCCAGGCTAGTGTCCGCTTCCCTCCAGGCTAGTGTCCGCTGCTCTCCAGTCCAGTGTCCGCTGCTCCACGGGCTAATGTCTGCTCCTCTCCAGAATAAGTAAACGTGGACAAATGCAACAGCAACGGCCACCGCATCCAATTCTCCATTTCAACGGATGAAACTGGCTTGTTCAAAAATGAGAATGGGTAATTCAAAAAGCAAGACAGGTTTTCAAAGAATGAGAATGGCTTAGGGTTAAACGGAGGTTAAGGAATCAATCTGGCGAGCTCCAACAGGTGAGGCCTGTTTAGTTCAAGGGGATGAAACTGGCCGGTTGATGATCAAACACCTTGCCCAGCCAACACATGCCTGGCTGGGAACGGACCCACATGTTTCGATGGCCACGAAGCTTGCCGACGCGACCGGCGGTTGTGCCGAGCTGCACGCGACGCACCCTGCGGATCACCAAGTGGGAGATCTACCATGAGGGTCAGACTAACCTCGACCTGACCGCTGCAAACCTCTACCTCCACCGCTCGGCCCACCTCGACCGACAGCCACTGACAGGGAAGGTCGCAAGCCACAGCGGTGCCCACTGCGAGAGCCGGCGCCCGGCAATGGTGGTGCCGGACACGAATCCCGCTGTTCGTCAGTTCTACGGGATGCTCAACAATGAACAGGGCTCTACAAGATGTTAAGCAACATTCAACCTGATTGGCCTGCGTAATATTACAGCTCTGCTGCCAATTCAACAGTAAATGAGTTTGTAAGTTGTTCAGTACATTAGCGAGGAACATTATTCACAGAGAAAAGATAACGGTATTACCCTTATTCCTCGGATAATGAGACCAAGGAGAATGGAGATGTAGTTGAATTGATATTTCGGCAACATGTCTTTATGGAAACAATAGCAGAAGTGAATTATTATATCTCCATTCAACTATATCTCCATTATCCTGGTTTTTTTTTCCCGGGGGTAAAGTTAAAACTGCTGTCTTATTTATGGAAATGAGTTTGTGCTTGTCCTGAACTTTATGGGGGATCAGGCACGTGAAATGCACAGCCTGATGTGGTTTATCTAACTATTACAAATAACAAAAGAAGGTTAATCGTGTCCGGTGTATGCTGCGAAGTCCGTTTCCGTAAATTGCATATCATAGCTGAATATATTTACCCAAAGTTCGACCGGTTGCAGCCGATGATGCTCAAGTCACCATCCACCACTGATCAGAAACTTTAAGGGCTTGTAGCAGTTGCGGCCCACTGGAAATGTGTGTTCTGTATTCGCTTATTTACCAAATTAATGATATTGAAGGGCTTGTTCTTGTTCGCTATTCTCTGCTATGCTCGCTCGCGAGATCTTAACTCGACATATGCGTGTATTTTTTTTTTGGGGGGGGAGAAATGAAGACCAAAGTGATTCCATTTGGGGACCGATTTTCCTTCATGCACTGCAATAATCGCAGGATTTTACTTTTGAATTTATTTTGTTGTGGTAGTTTTGCACGGAACTAGCAATTTATTCTTTAGGTACATAGGTGTTCAGACAACATTGAGATAACATGCCAGCCAGTTGTTGAAAGTCGGAACACTTAATACAATCGTGTCAAATGTCACCTGTGGAGTTCCAGGAGTTTGCAAGGTGAAGAGAGGTCCAGGTGAGCAGGCAAAGTTCAAAAAGTCTTCTGAGAAAACAGACCTAGAAAATGCCTTCTTGCGGCTTGCAGGCAATTAGTTAATCTTAAGGCTGCATGCCCACAGCGCCACAAACCTAATTAACCCTAGAGGTACCACTGTCGCCAAACGTTCAAAACCTTACCTTTTCTGTGGTCTTCACTCTGGCCTAAACTCGATCCACGCCCAACCCACCCACCCCTCACCCTCTAGAATTCAATTTAATTCTGAAAACTGCAGTCATTATTTACTAACTAAATCAATTGGAGTTGTCTGACCTAATCAACTGCGCCAGCCGAGTTCTATTGGAAAATGTGTGGAAAACATGCGTTGCTGTGGCACAAGGTTTTCGTACTCTAGTGGTGGCTTACCTTCTCCACAGCACAATAATAAATAAACATGACACGTTTTGGTGACAATCGTTGCTTTAGTAAATTTTTCATTGTGAATAAAAAGAGAAATAGCCATCTATTTTTTTGCGCGGATTTTCGTGCTGTGTCCTGAAGACGGTAGTGTAGCTTCCTATATCACTGTCTTTGTGGGAACATCAAATGTAACTAAACCATTGCTTCATTTATGACAGGGGATGCGAAAAGTTATTTGTTGATACACTTAAGCGTACCGTTTCACCACAAATGAAGTGTATGCATTGACGTCCAGCTGACAGGTAGCGGTGCCGCAAAAACGTAACCTGGCAAGCACTTGATATCGATATCAGTGACAGACCATACACACCGCACCGACAAAACATCGTCTCGCTCTAATCGGGGGGAGGGGGAGGGGGAGGGATGCTGGCCACGTGACCACCGCCTTCCAGCGCACCGCGTTCGTCCCGGCGGCCAGTTAAACGCTTTACGGGCCGGGATGGACCGCGTTGCCTGCCAGCGTAGATAGCCGCCTGGAAGGCGGGCCGCCGCTACTGGCCGCCACCGGCAGCCCAAACAGGTCGACAGCATGCCCCTGGGGCAGGGTCCAGCTGCGAGCCGACGGTCGCCACCGCCCGGG
>NW_023596448.1:12050529-12069357 GCF_011947565.3 Pollicipes pollicipes | reverse complement strand
CGATAAAGTTCCGCTGATAAATTAAAGGGATTAAACATGCGGTGATACACCAGCGAGATGCTAAAACCAAAGCAGCGAATACTCCTCCCGGCGGCCACATCTTGACAACGCACGCTTGGGCTGAAAGCCAGGGAGGTACGGACTCTTTACCCTTTTTGGAGCTCAAAGTCAACTACGGAGCACAGTGTCACCCAGACAGGAGAATATGTGAATGCATTCTTATAAGAAGTCAGCGACAGTCGATTTACGGCTCTCTTCGGCGTGAGCGACACGTTCGAGACAGATTTTTATGAGACGAATAGTTATCTTCGAAACATTGCTCCACGACTTCAGCAATGTCACAAACCCGACCTTAACCTTGTAATCGGCACTTTCTATGGACGTGTTGGCAGAGCTCGCATCAAAGGGTCATATCTCGCTCGCATATCACATTTCTATGGGGTTTTGAACTGAAACAGCCATCTTGAAGATCATTTGTGCAGTTCAAAGCCCTGTACTTCTGAAGACCAAGCCCCTTAGTTTCTAAGCTTCAGACCCGCTAAGATGTGCATGCTATTGCGGGGAGACCACTTAAAGGTCACCCAGGCATCCCTGACACTGACATCTGGCGTGCGTGAGCACGATTTCCAGATATAACGGCCGTCAATTAGCTCACATTCAAGGTTGTGCAGGCTACGCAACGTATTCAAACAATGATGCATTGAGGGACGTATTTACTAAACAGAGCCATTGCGTTGTCTGGAGCTATCGTTTCCACCTGAAGTTGTACCAATAGCAACAAGTGGGCTTTTTTCATGATTGTAATGTTTGCTTCGCTATCTTCAAATGTTGAACATCCCTTTTAATCCACCACGGTTCTGGAATGCCCGGAACATGGGACATGGCCTTTCTCGGATTATAATATGCGGTTATGTAACTGGACAAATGTGGCGGCGTTTGCTACTTGGCATTATCCGATGAAATCCAGGCCCACCGACAAAAGCCAGAACACGGGGGGGAGGGCGGCAAGGAGCTTAGCTTTTTGGTTGTCGACAGCATGCCAAGGAGAGTCAATGGCACCAGCTCCGCACAGATGTACCACAGGTACCGCGAAGAGATTGTCAATCAGGCACTCCTTTCGGTCCGTTTGTTTGTGAATTTTGCTGCAGCACTTGCATCAGCAAGAGATCGTTTGGGGGGATCAAAGTTGAGTGAAGTTGTCGCACAAGGACTAGGAAACCCAGCAGTTTGATGCATTGTAGTGCTGCGTTCAGGCTCGTGTAGGACGTGAGATGTCATTCAAGGGATCAGCAATACTGTTTTACTTCTAATGCTGCAGGAATCGGTGAAGTTTGACGGTTCGCTTCACGCCAAAATATTCTTAGGCATAAGCTATTCAAGCAAAGACACTGTGTTGGCGAAAACAAGACGCTGAGCCAGCTTATCAACATGTTTACCGCGCATAAATCGGGTAAAACAGGCTGGGCGTCACAACAGGAGCGTTGGCTCCTTTCAGAGCCGCGCTTTTTTGGCAGTAATGAGCTGGAAGGCATCTTCCCTCTTCGTGGAGCGTGGTGTTCCCTCATGTACATTGTTTGGCTCAATAAAAACGAGCAAAAAAAACCCGCCTTGGCTTTTCTATTTCGCGAACCGCAATTTAGAAGAGGAAAAATGCGCAGACAAACGTTTTATCTGTTAGTGCATATCTCCAACTAGAATACAAATGTATCCGCCGCAGGACTTCGGTTTTAGTTATGCTACAAAGAATAAAGGAGTGGAAGGCAACCGTTCAAGGGGCCTCCCAGCAAAGTTGTCCTTGCAACTACATGACAACAAGACCCGAGCGTTGCAAGCCATGCTGCGGGCAAGTAAGCCAGCCATAGCAAAGTACACGCCCGTGATACCGAGTGCAAAGCAAGCCTTGGCAATCAGCGAATTCAGGAATCAAACAGTATTTCGTGCACACAGATAGGCACATGTGCTATGAATCATCCGCCGCGTCCATGTCAAGAGTCTTTCTGGCCACGGTGCGCCGATGGCGCCACCTAGCGCGACAGCGCCACCCATAGCACGACGGCCGCCTGGCTGAGCGCCCGACGGCTATGGCGAAATGGACGTGTCGTGCCGTGTCGTGGATTGATGTGCAACAGCCTGAATTCATATCGGACCATGCAGATATGTCAAGCCTCTCTGAAATTCTGTGTGCAAGCAACAGTGCATGATATAGGGCCAAATGTTTATCACGGAACATCTGAATGTCCACGGCACTACGAGTCACGCCGGTGACGGTGGTGGCGTCGGGCTGGGTGTGAGCGGAATAGATACCAACACGTCGTCGCTGTGTCTAACGAAGCATATCTGCCCTTGTTCTCTCACTGTTGTTTGATCCCTCATCCTCGCAGCAACCGGTCTGTGCAGGTCAAGTTACATGCACTAGCCATGAGTGGGCTTAGGTGCCTCTGGTGGGGCCCCGTTCGAGTGCCGAGCACCCACCCCGTGTAGGGGTTCCTGTGCGGCTAAGTTTCGGTGGATGGGCTCCCAGGTCCATCTAGCCTTCCCCCATAGTTTCCGCCCAACATTGTGCACTGGCATTCATCTCATAGCTCTGAAATATCTTCCCTCCGAAGGGCTGTAATCCAAACGAAATGAAACCAAACCACAAACGTCAGGCAGAAAGGGAGGTCAGCCGATCACAGCATTTCGTATCAATGCTCTAATGTCCAAGCTGTAAAGCGCGCGTCCAGATGGGTGGTGGAATGCGACGCGCTCTAATGGGGGGGGGGGGGGGGGGGCGTGGTTTAAGCTCCTGATGTATGCAAGCTAAGAGAGCTACAGGAACTTAATTCACATTCGCAGGGTGTCCACAGGGCCATTTGTGTCAAATTTAGAATTAGTTCATTGTAATCATCCGGTCAGACAATGTTAAACAGCATTCACCTCCAGATGGGGGGCTGAGGTGCTCTTAGATCTCCTTACGCAGCCCGTCTTGACCGTGGTAAGTAGGTATAACACTGTCACTGGGTTCTTATCAGGTCAATCACCTTGTTTGACTCTTAAAGGTTGAAAATTACAACAAACCTTGAAATAATATTTGATTTCTAACTTACAATCGGGACCGCGTACGGACGTCTGGGGTGTACTCCTAAGCACCATGAATATCTGTGTGCGCCCTCCCTATTGCAGTACATGTTATCAGGAAATGCACCCGCCACGGCACCTCCGTCAGAATGATCGGCAGCTGAGTCTCCAAATCAGTTGCAACAATTATTTCGCGAATAAAAAAGGTGTCTTTGGCACACAATATATATTGCTCCATAGAATTGCAACGATGAAGGAGCGATTCAACTGCTACGTGCAATACAAGGTCAATGGTCCGCGGCAAAAAGTGCCAGCGAAAGAGGTTAATAGTGCAGACAGCTGTGAGGCGCTTCAGAACAGCGGGCGACACGAAAAATGCAAAAACGCATGGTCGTTGTGGGTAAAACATATTCACCGCCCGCAGCGACTTTGAGACGGACTGAATCATCTGATAAAATCGTGACATATGTTGGTAAATACCGTGTGGTTTTTGCTACCCTCAATCTAATACATGTATTTAAATAAACGCTTGCGTCACAAGGTGCGCAAGCTGGCACACTGATTTATTTATGAATTACAACACACGCAACGTGAACACACGGTAAACACACTACTTTAAAATATAAATAAACCTAACACGCCTTGAGACGTGCAAGCTAATGAATCCACCACTTTAGCCTACCGACAAACAAACACGTCTCGAGATTTACCAGCTAAAGCATCCTCCGAATGCACCGCTATATTCTCACGTAACAACGCGTGTCAGAAATAGACCTATCCTTGCTGGGACAACGTTAACAGGCAATACCAACTCTATTCAGACTCCGTTTAGGTGCTCATACTGCAAGATATCCTTTCGGCATGCTATTGGGGCCTGCTTGATTCCATAGACATGGACAGCACTACTTCTATCTACGTTCTGAGCTATACGCCCGCAAAAATGGGGGACTACATCGAGAGGGTTTTCAGGGTCACCTAGGCATTCATGACGCCATTATAACATCATTCAATTCCTGCCATTCCATAAGTCATGCAGCTAATCAAGGCCGCGAGAATATCATTGTCGAGCCGTTCATATCGGGCGTTCGTGATCATGATTTCCAGATCCAACGGCGGTCCACCGACTTTCCTTCATTGTTGTGCAAGGCACGATGACGTTATTAGACAATGACCTAACGAGATACATACTTATTAAACAGGGACGTCGTTTATTCTAAAGCAAACTTTTCTACTCAAAATTACACCAATAGTTGAAGCCGGGCTCTTTTCATCATATTTGATGTTTGTTTCAATATCTTCAATAGTGGAACATCCTTTCAGTCTACTGCATGCCAACCTCAAGAAGATGGATTTGTGAAATTAAACACACACAGACTGCCAATAACAAACAAAGATCGTTTAGTAAAGCAGCCGAAATGGGGACCGCCTACTAAGACCTACAGAGACAGGCTGCCTATTAAAATGCAAACAAAGAGGCAGACCGCCTACTAAAATACACAGTCAGAGGCCGCAGAGCAATACCAGCACACAAGGACCGCCTAGTAAAATAGACAAATGTACATCTCCTGAACAGGTCAGCTCGTTGCTACTTTTATAATTTAACCATCTAGAATAAGTAATTACGACATCATCTCCATAACTCGATATAAGACATTCACGTGTCTGCTCCTCTCCAGGCGAGTGTCTGCTCTTCTCCAGGCTGGTGTGCGCTGCCCTCCTGGCTCGTGTCCGCACTCTCCAGGCTAGTGTCCGCTGCTCTCCAGGCTAGTGTCCGCTGCTCTCTGTGGTAGTGTTCGCTGCTCTCTGGGGTAGTGCCCGCTTCTCTCCAGGCTAGTATCCGCTTCACTCCAGGCTAGTGTCCGCTGCCCTCCAGGCTAGTGTCCGCTGCTCTCTGGGGTAGTGTCCGCTGCTCTCTGGGGTAGTGCCCCGCTTCTCTCCAGGCTAGTATTCGCTTCACTCCAGGCTAGTGTCCGCTTCCCTCCAGGCTAGTGTCCGCTGCTCTCCAGTCCAGTGTCCGCTGCTCCACGGGCTAATGTCTGCTCCTCTCCAGAATAAGTAAACGTGGACAAATGCAACAGCAACGGCCACCGCATCCAATTCTCCATTTCAACGGATGAAACTGGCTTGTTCAAAAAATGAGAATGGGTAATTCAAAAAGCAAGACAGGTTTTCAAAGAATGAGAATGGCTTAGGGTTAAACGGAGGTTAAGGAATCAATCTGGCGAGCTCCAACAGGTGAGGCCTGTTTAGTTCAAGGGGATGAAACTGGCCGGTTGATGATCAAACACCTTGCCCAGCCAACACATGCCTGGCTGGGAACGGACCCACATGTTTCGATGGCCACGAAGCTTGCCGACGCGACCGGCGGTTGTGCCGAGCTGCACGCGACGCACCCTGCGGATCACCAAGTGGGAGATCTACCATGAGGGTCAGACTAACCTCGACCTGACCGCTGCAAACCTCTACCTCCACCGCTCGGCCCACCTCGACCGACAGCCACTGACAGGGAAGGTCGCAAGCCACAGCGGTGCCCACTGCGAGAGCCGGCGCCCGGCAATGGTGGTGCCGGACACGAATCCCGCTGTTCGTCAGTTCTACGGGATGCTCAACAATGAACAGGGCTCTACAAGATGTTAAGCAACATTCAACCTGATTGGCCTGCGTAATATTACAGCTCTGCTGCCAATTCAACAGTAAATGAGTTTGTAAGTTGTTCAGTACATTAGCGAGGAACATTATTCACAGAGAAAAGATAACGGTATTACCCTTATTCCTCGGATAATGAGACCAAGGAGAATGGAGATGTAGTTGAATTGATATTTCGGCAACATGTCTTTATGGAAACAATAGCAGAAGTGAATTATTATATCTCCATTCAACTATATCTCCATTATCCTGGTTTTTTTTCCAGGGGGTAAAGTTAAAACTGCTGTCTTATTTATGGAAATGAGTTTGTGCTTGTCCTGAACTTTATGGGGGATCAGGCACGTGAAATGCACAGCCTGATGTGGTTTATCTAACTATTACAAATAACAAAAGAAGGTTAATCGTGTCCGGTGTATGCTGCGAAGTCCGTTTCCGTAAATTGCATATCATAGCTGAATATATTTACCCAAAGTTCGACCGGTTGCAGCCGATGATGCTCAAGTCACCATCCACCACTGATCAGAAACTTTAAGGGCTTGTAGCAGTTGCGGCCCACTGGAAATGTGTGTTCTGTATTCGCTTATTTACCAAATTAATGATATTGAAGGGCTTGTTCTTGTTCGCTATTCTCTGCTATGCTCGCTCGCGAGATCTTAACTCGACATATGCGTGTATTTTTTTTTTGGGGGGGGGGAGAAATGAAGACCAAAGTGATTCCATTTGGGGACCGATTTTCCTTCATGCACTGCAATAATCGCAGGATTTTACTTTTGAATTTATTTTGTTGTGGTAGTTTTGCACGGAACTAGCAATTTATTCTTTAGGTACATAGGTGTTCAGACAACATTGAGATAACATGCCAGCCAGTTGTTGAAAGTCGGAACACTTAATACAATCGTGTCAAATGTCACCTGTGGAGTTCCAGGAGTTTGCAAGGTGAAGAGAGGTCCAGGTGAGCAGGCAAAGTTCAAAAAGTCTTCTGAGAAAACAGACCTAGAAAATGCCTTCTTGCGGCTTGCAGGCAATTAGTTAATCTTAAGGCTGCATGCCCACAGCGCCACAAACCTAATTAACCCTAGAGGTACCACTGTCGCCAAACGTTCAAAACCTTACCTTTTCTGTGGTCTTCACTCTGGCCTAAACTCGATCCACGCCCAACCCACCCACCCCTCACCCTCTAGAATTCAATTTAATTCTGAAAACTGCAGTCATTATTTACTAACTAAATCAATTGGAGTTGTCTGACCTAATCAACTGCGCCAGCCGAGTTCTATTGGAAAATGTGTGGAAAACATGCGTTGCTGTGGCACAAGGTTTTCGTACTCTAGTGGTGGCTTACCTTCTCCACAGCACAATAATAAATAAACATGACACGTTTTGGTGACAATCGTTGCTTTAGTAAATTTTTCATTGTGAATAAAAAGAGAAATAGCCATCTATTTTTTTGCGCGGATTTTCGTGCTGTGTCCTGAAGACGGTAGTGTAGCTTCCTATATCACTGTCTTTGTGGGAACATCAAATGTAACTAAACCATTGCTTCATTTATGACAGGGGATGCGAAAAGTTATTTGTTGATACACTTAAGCGTACCGTTTCACCACAAATGAAGTGTATGCATTGACGTCCAGCTGACAGGTAGCGGTGCCGCAAAAACGTAACCTGGCAAGCACTTGATATCGATATCAGTGACAGACCATACACACCGCACCGACAAAACATCGTCTCGCTCTAATCGGGGGGAGGGGGAGGGGGAGGGATGCTGGCCACGTGACCACCGCCTTCCAGCGCACCGCGTTCGTCCCGGCGGCCAGTTAAACGCTTTACGGGCCGGGATGGACCGCGTTGCCTGCCAGCGTAGATAGCCGCCTGGAAGGCGGGCCGCCGCTACTGGCCGCCACCGGCAGCCCAAACAGGTCGACAGCATGCCCCTGGGGCAGGGTCCAGCTGCGAGCCGACGGTCGCCACCGCCCGGGGCGACTGCCGGGGGCGATATACGACAGGACACCGCTTGCGGAACGTGCTTTTGTTCCTCGCCGTGTGATGAGATGTGGTTGGCTCTCAAATGTGCCAGGTGGGGACCGTAACGCTTGGGTGGAGCACACCGGATGTTACGTTATGATAGTGGAGTGCAGGGCGGAACTATGTTGCCTCAAAGGTCTCGGGCGGCATTTGCCATATCGGAAAACCAAACACGGGTGTTTTTTTCTTTTCATGCTGTTGCTTGTGAAATGTAGTCTGATTTTTCTGGCGGCTAGAACACAATGCGTCTCGAAGTTCTCTGGAGTGAATATGCTAGGCGCTCGCGTATGCAAATGGGTATTCTTGACCACATATTTATATCCTTCGACGCTACAGAATTTAATTGATGCCTAGAAATAGGCATGTAGAGCTTGACTGAAAATGAACGTGTAGGTATAGACACGTGGAACTCAAAAGTAAAGAACGCTTGGCTTTTACCCTTAACTCAACACATATCTCACCAGATGTCGGGCTTATTTATCTTAATTCTGACTGATTGTGCAAGAGGAGGGATCAGTGGGACAAGAGGGATCGGCGAAAGGACCATGACGTAGGAATGCAAACGGAAGAGCAGAATTTTGGCGGTCCAAATTTCCCGCTCAATTCTATAAAAAGGTGTGGGTTATTACAGTGTTGCATATTTTAAACAGCCCAACAAAACCTTGCCCCTTTGTTGTACCTGGCACGCCCAGCCACAAACATCTACGCACATCACCCGCCGACCTAGCACCGCGGCCGCCCCGACGACCTAGCACCGCGGCCGCCCCGACGACCTAGCACCGCGGCCGCCCCGACGACCTGGCACCGCGACCGCCCCGGCAAGAATTTTTTAGGGCTGGTCATCGAATGCTGTCAGGTATCTCTGACGTCACAAAGCCGTTCCATGATGTAATCAAACAATTATGGAAAACGCCTGATGCGTATTTATCCCCGAAAATCTCGCCCACAGGTTTTTACTCCCATCACAATTAAAATTGCTGCTTCACCACAATAACTCTAGGTTCGCTGAAATCGCTACTTCTTTGTCGCACATCGCGCCTGCCAAGACCTTCTTTACCGGTTACTGTCACAGAAACTTCGTTCCAACCCAATAAGTCCTCAGCTGCCCCAAGCAAAGCACAGGTGACAGCGAGTTTCCACAACAACCTCTTAGCAACACGATCAGAGAGCACTTGCCGTCTCGACTCGAAGTGACCTACCTCGCCTCACGTTTTGTGTATATCGTTTTGGCTTAGGAGACAGAAATTGGGACAAAATTAATTGGACAATCAGAAGGGCCACTTTCATCACCACAATTCACACCCTGATCACCAACTGGATCAGTAAGCCAAAGCGGCCAGTTCACCAGAAAGGCTGATGCATCATCAGTGATGCCAGTTAAATTCGGGTATATTAAACCAACCAAAGATCGGGGTCAAAACGTCCGGTTACAGCTGGAAGGGCATGAACAATCACCAAAACGGGTGTTGGTTGGGAATCACGTACCGGGTGACGGTTAAGTGGAGAGAACATGTGCACTCTCGATCTTGGCTGCGTGCGCTCACTATTTGACTTATGACTTGGATGGTGTACCGCTGGTGGCGGCGGCTGTTCAATGTCAGGGAGGTCAATGGGCGAGGGGGCCGTGTCATGGCACCGTAACGCTTGCCCGTATTGCGGTTCGTTGAACATTTTCCATAAAGTTCCGCCTAGAAAAACAGTTTCACGATAGCAAGTTGAAGTCAGAGCACACAACAAATCTGCTTTGCGTGAGCTCTGACCTACAAATCATCGAATCAAAAAGGCTTGAAAGAAAATTATGACAAAAATGGAATTTGCCGTCCAAGTACGAAGATGGCCCGCAGCATAGACCGCCGGTAGGGTAATGGGGCCAACGAGTCACACAGGCTGCCGGGTCCGCATTTTAGGGTCCGGGCCCAAGAGGCCGTAAAGAGTCCCTTGTTGGGTACTGGTGCCCGTAACTGGCAGGACCCTTCCATGTTCTTATTGTGGCCCATTTCACTGTCCTTTTTCGCATTTCCATTTCATCTCAGGGAAGAGAACCTCGACCAACAAAAGTGGTTCTCCAACATTCAGGGTCCCGTCCTGTTCCTCTCCAACAACGTGCTTCCCTTGTCGACTAGGAGCCCTTTGCCGACACAGGTTCCCATGCCAATGACTCTATGCCTCCACTAACCTCGACACAGTGGGAGTCACCTTGTTTCAGGGGTCCCGGCCATCACAGGAGGCCTTCACTAGCAATCGCGTACTCTGGCCTTGCCTTTGCTTTGTAAATAAACTCGCAGGACCCAGGCCGGCTGAGAGCCCAGCGTTCAGTATTGGTGATCTCGGATTGATATCAAACCCTTCGTGTTCCCGGGGAACCCCGATAGGCGCAACAAGTCCCTTTGACTCACCTTTGGGAGCCATCGGCATGGGGTCGTTGTAACTCCCAGCGTCAGTAAGTATAGAACCAAGCAGGGGCTCAATTTTTGTAAATTATTGGCGGGGCCAACCGAAGGCCCGACAACCTATCCCTCCCCATATTTTCTTGCCGGATTCAGCTCGCTTTCTTGTGAAAGACAAGATTTCTTTTAAAAATTACGGATAGTTTATCAAAAAGCGTTAACTGAAGTAGCATAGTGGTTACGCAATGGTGGATCCACGGTGCGGCCACTGGACGCACTCGCGTATTCTGATCGGCAAGTGAAGACGTCGCTTTGGAAGCCACCTTAGGGCGCCGAAGGCCATCTTCTATGGCGATCATGGAAGGCGGCACGTGTTTTGGTTGTGGGGACGGGGATTAGGGCTAGCCACGAAGAACCTAGGTCATGCCCGTATTCCAGAGATTTTTCACTTTAACTTCACAAACCATTGCATGTCTTATGACCTCAGGCGTGTGAAGATTATTGCATCGCTTATCAGCTCAGCTGTCACGGATTGCATTTGGTGGTAAAAGTAACCACGATTTTTTGTTACCAGGGTAGGGAGAATTCTGGTGTCAATAGGTTCCTCTCTACACACTAGAAACATACGTCTTTATGGGAGGCAAACATCCGGCAACACTAACGGATCTATCTACCGGGTTTGGGGCCAAGCCATCGGGCTGAATTACACACCCTACTCCAATTTCCTTTTGGTCCTTGAATAGGTCTAAGAGCTCACCATCATCCCGCTGCATTCCAGCCAAAAACATTGGGGGCAGGCAAACATTGGGGTACCTAACTCATCATTGGGGGGAGGGCCAGGGCCCTCACAACAGAATACGAATCGACATCCGTGGAATCAACTATGATGACGCGCCAAGGAAATCAGCCTGCTATTGTTTCACATTTACTCAGAGTTTCTGTAAGTTCGTAAGCATTGGATCGAGGACCGATTAGCAGCCTCCCGATCTACACTACCGACACCTCCCTGGCTGTCCCAGCACCCAGTTTCTAACCTTTATCTCATTCATCTCATCTGTGATACAGCCGTGGGATCTGACCACGTCTTGTTTTGATCCTGACAAAAATGACGCCATTTAATGGGAATTTGCAAGTTTGACAGGCGAGAAGGACAAATTGGCATTACAGATTATACAGAGTCGTTTTGATTTTTTCTTCAAAAGTCAAGGGTCTCAGCCTCTTTTTTTACAAGCCTTTTTCTACAAAAAAGGCGATTATCACTGACAGCTGCAACTGTGACAGCCTTTCAGAAAGATCCTAGCAGTTGGACAGATGAAATTCTAAAAGTGACCCTATTACTTTAAATTATAGCAGAGTGCAATATTCGAGTGCGGTTGATTAATACACTATTTATAAAAGACGATAAAAAAGACCATGTTCTATGAGCGTGTGGGTCGATATGACCATTAACTAGTGCACTATCTAGTCGCTTATCAAGTCTGGACATTGACTTTTTTACATTTCGCCATTGTCTATTTCAGTTGTTTTCAGTGCTTTTTTCAGTGGTTTTCAGTGGTTTCAGTGGTTTGACATTTTGGTCTGGAGTCTTTCTCCAAGTGTTTCTCTGTTTCATAGTTTGTCATGTAGCAGATCGCTATTTAAACGTCTCGCTTTTGCTACATGTCACCATGTTGCAGTCTGCCACTTAGCCGATTTGACTTTATGACGTGCTGACATTTTTGCTCGTCGCCAATGTAGCTGTCTCCATATATCAGTCAACAGAAACTCATTGGGCAAACTGCGCTCTAATTTTTGTAAAGACGTCAACTTAATAAGGTGCTTCGGTTTTCTGTTCCTACGAAAAGAAGGGACACAGAGCGGACAGGACCATGCTAACAAGGCTGGGCATCCAAAGATGCACGAGTTGCGCTTCGTAGTTGTGACATATTAATGACTGTTTTATTAGTGGCCATGGGGTGTGCTGAATCGTAATGCCTTATCGGGGGGACTGCCATGGGCATAAAGTACTGTTCGGTGAAGTTTCTCCCATCTACTTCCATTACAAAAGGGTGCCAAGGAATGGAAACGACGCATGTTGTGTGGTGGGTTCCAGAGTGGTAGCATTCTTGTATTGTTAATTATTTTATTTGAAATATTTGACCATGGGCACTGCTTGAAAACGTCAAATTTTTACAGTAGACATGGATGGTTATTAACGTTGTTTAACCAGTTCTTCAGCAGCAGCAAATCGCTCATTAAACGGCGAGCAGTGGTTTTTCTTTAGCAAACGAATCACAAACGAATTACAAACGGATTGGTGCTGACTGTTTCCAGATCAGGTCAACGTATGGCACGATCGCAGTCACGGGGGAGCTGGGCTAGGGGTAGAGGTAATGAGCACGGGTGAAGGAATGCGGGTGTACGCGTACGGAGTTGAGAGCTGGAAACATGATGGTTATGCGGCGTTTGTCATTACGCCTTAAGTGACGTCGCGGTGGTTTCAACTTGCAGATATGAAGAGAGTGTTGCCAGCGATGCGCAGAAGATGGGCGCTGTTTACTCTCCGTCGATTGAGAGATCCAACCGGTTTGGTGCGTGAAGTCTATGCGTCAGCCCGACACACAAGTGGAGAAGACAACTCTAACGGCTTTGTAATGTTTATACATATTGCTCTCACACCACACACAGGGCCCACCACACACATTTTACACACTAGCTTGCTCCATTGCAGTCCGAGTGAACTGTGGTATATTAATGTGAGACAGGCATTCCCAAAAAAAACTCAGTGGCAGAACGTAGTTATTCGTATTCCGATGTGGGAGCCAATGCAATGGTTATGGGATTGGTCACCGATATAATTTTTAGATGCATTATTACCTTAGGATCCATCTTTTTCTGAAACTTTCGAGGCATACATTCATAACAGTAAAGGGACGCTGAAGCTCCGCAAAAGAAACCGGTCATGGTTGCATCAGCCCGTTGCCGTGCATGTATAAATACCTGGCGGTGCCTGGCGAAGTCTGGTACCTGGCGCGGGCCGCGAAGTGGCCTCATCGCTCTGTGCAACTGCTGGCACGTCGCGCTGTGTTGCATCCTTCACAGGAACCGCTCCATCACATCATGCACCGCCTCTCAGCTCTGGCTTTGACGATTGTGCTAGTGTCCTACTGCCAGGCGGCAACACGTGTGGCACGTGCTGAAGCATCTTATCCAGCGTCACTTGTTACCCACCCAGGTGAGACGGCCCTGGATGAATTCACCGTCGTTTTCAAAGCACTATTGAGCCAACCAGTGCCCTGCTGGTTTAGTGCCGACTCCGCACGCCGTATAAACGCCTGAGCGCGAGCCCGACATTGTGACACGCATGCACCGCATCTTATTGGTATTATTACTACCTTATCATTCTATTATATGTGCCGCATCGGCCGACGGCAGACTGAAGAAGGGGCACCCAGTGTAAATGCTTCAGCGATGTGGGAAGTTGTGAAAGTTGACCAATGATTGCAGCTTTTGTGTCCACTTGGAGAGTGGCTCCCCCTGGCTTGCGCTCCAGCCACTTCTTGATTTTGCTTTGTTCGCGCCCGCCCTCCTCCCCCGCCCCCTATGGAAAACTGAGGCTTTTGTTTGTTGGATTAAGCCATTGCAAACATGAAGCACGCAGAATAAACTTGACTAGTTACGGTTTATGGTGGAGAGGCCTTTGTATTTAAAACATGTAATAACATGTAATAAGTAATATATACTGTTGGGCGCTGGCGCTGGCGAGCCTGATCGTGCTGTGTGATGCCTGGGTGTTCAACGTCTTTCCGTCCCTTGCGTGCCAATGCATCTACGTAAATCACCTAAGGATCTTCCCCAGTGACTTTTCAAGATGGTGTTGCGCCATTTTCGTGACTTCATTCCACTGTCGGTGAATTTCCACATCGCAAGTGACTTCGGTGGGTGCTCTCGAGCGCTTCTTTGGATTTGTTTGAACAGAAGACCACCAGTGCCCTTGAGCCCCAGTGCACCGAGCTACCTCCAACTCACAATCAAGTGATGTTCCCCGTACGTCGTTTCCTTTTTCACAAAACTGGGAACAGGATCTAACATCAGTCCGAAATTCCCTCTCCCTGGCTTCACTGATAAATATTAAACACAATTTCAGTTTGTTTAACGTTTCCTTCTTTCTTTTTTTTGTTAGTGATATAAGTAACCAAACGGGAGCGTAATATTGCGCTGTCCAACTCGCCCTTTCCCCTTGTTCCACTTTTGTTACGCTCCGTCAAGCTCGCTGACTGACGGCCTCGATCGCGCTGGTATTGCTGGTGATTGGTAATTGATTGTATTGCTGGTGAGTGGTGATTGGTACTTGATTGCATTGCTGGTGAATGGTGATTAGTAATTGATTGTATTGGTGCTGAGTGGTGACTGGTAATTGATTGTATTGCTGGTGAGTGGTAACTGGCAATTGATTGTATTGCTGGCGAGCGATGATTCGTATTTGGTTGTATTGTTGGTGTGTGATGATTGGTAATTCATTGTGTTGCTGGTGAGTGGTGATTGGTTCTTGACTGCATTGCTGGTGAGTGGTGATCGGTAATTGATTGTATTGGTGCTGAGTGGTGACTGGTAATTGATTGTATTACTGGTGAGTGGTGACTGGTAATGCCAGTGAGAGCGGGTTTGCACTGTCCTGCACAGGCGGTGCACATCACGGCGACTATGAAACTACGAGCTGACAATCTATTCCCGGCCCAGGACACGAAGACGAGTGCTACCTTGAAGACTTCCAGAGCTACTTGCCAGTTGGGGCCACGAAGTACTTAAAAGAGTGCGCGGCATATCATTGCGGCATGGATAATGGCGAACTTTCTTTAACATACCAGACGTAAGTATGTTGTGGTTCCCTGCAATGTTGCATAGACCCGCCACAAATCTGTAACGAACGGTCATTTTGAGCCAAATTTTACCAGAGTCTGCCTGTCTCTGAGGTCGTCTGCTGCCGCTGCAGCAACAGTGCGTTGCCACGCACCGGCATGATGGGAACAACCGAGCACAGCATGAACACGGTTCAAAACAAAGAACAAGGCGAAACGGAGGACAGAGCAGGACAGAGACCCGGTGGGAGTGCGGAGCAGGACAAAGGAGAGCGCAAGGGGAAGGATAGTGCATGCCAGCCGGCAGGGTAGGGCAGGAGTGGATTGTTTCATTCAGAGGAGAGGTCAGAGTTTAGAGGTCACAAACAGAGAGTGGAGAAAAGGAGGGGGAGGAAGGAGATCAGAACATGCACGATAGGTAAAGTAAATAGACAGATCAGAGGACAGGAAAGTTCAGTGTCATTCCAACTGTGCTCTGTCCTTCGCTGGTCCGTCCGCCACGCCGCGCCTACAGAGATCACCCCGCGCCGTGCCGTGCCGTGCAGTGTCGTTGGGCCTGCGCCTCACGTACATAACGCATAAACATGCAAGTGATGAGAGCGCATGGGCACCCTTGTGATTTGGGAGCCCGGGCACCAACAGTTTCAACATTTAAGCATCGGAGCTACACGGTGCTTGCAAAGAGCAGTCCAAAAGTTTTGAATGTTTGTGTTGACCCTAACGACAATTTTTGGGGGCTTCACACCACAAGGGCACGATGGAAGTGGAATGCAAACCATATATTGTGTAGAAGGAATGGATCGAAGGAGTTCATACAGCATATCTTTGCGATGAGTGGGTGACACGTGGCGTCTTTTGTATTTCAGATGCGGCAGGGTGGCCCCCAAACCCGACAGCTCATGCACCGATGTCCCGGTCAGCCGTTTCGCCGTGTATCCGGAATGTTGCCTAAAGAGATATAATTGCGAGGTGCTGGGGTAAGTCCTGCCAATGAGACTGTGCTATGTCATAGACTAACCACCATAGCTTTGCAACGGCAGGTGGCTCCCATGGGCATGTCGAAGCGACTGTGCTCTTCGGGGCGCGGGCATGCACGCCACATTTTCGGAAGGCTCATCGTGTGATGACCAGTGTTTGCGAGCATGGAGGTAGGATAGTACGACTATACATATCTGGCGCTAACAAAAATACATTGAAAACGCTCTGACTAGTATTTTTGAGCCGTGAGAGGAGATGCAGCGACACAACGTTCATCTCATAACGGTCATTTTACCATGCATTCCGGCCCCTATACTCATCCAAAGCTTTAACTCACCAATAACCCCAATTTCTCTCCCTCTCCCTGGCAGTATTCCCATCCAAACGTCTGCACAAATCCCAACGAGCGGCGCCTGTGCAAGGCAACGTCTGTAACTGGGTGTCAAAGCAGCTATAATCCCATCGAACGCAGATTCAGAATGTCGCCTTGTGAGTAGGGGGTCAAATTCCGAAAATAAGCAGACGAGTTTCAAAAACTCAACGGGTATAGCCTCCTGTTACTTCATATTGCAAGACGTGGTCCAACACGAACTTCCTTTTGATAAACAGACTTAGATATTGCTTTGGAAGTCAAGAGATGGAGCCTTTCTCCCGGCTTTGGTCCTCGGACCCCATCCAAATAACTTTAAAATGAGCGAAGGTATGCTACGCCAACTTGACCACATCTGCTCACAGTCAAGCCCGACTAACCACAACTGACTGCATTCATCTGAGCAGACCACGCCAAATGTTAAGTCACTCTGACAATTGCTGAGAACATTCGTCTCAACTGGCCACGTCTCAGCACAGCTATAACAGACCGGACTCAGCTGACCACAGATGCCGACAGCCTGGTCAGGCTGACCACAGACGCCGACAGCCTGGTCAGGCTGACCACAGACGCCAACAGCCTGGTCAGGCTGACCACAGACGCCGACGGTCTAGTCAGAATGACTGCAGATCCGGCGGTCTGATAAGACTGATCGCAGGCGGCAGTCTGGTCAGACTGACCACAGGTGACAGTCTGGTCAGACGGGCCGCAAATAGTCAAAATGACCTAAACTAACCACTTCTGACCACACAAACGGCAGGCTATCGGGAGATGACTACAATCCCGGCAGAATACTACCATATGACCAAGGCCGCGTCGAAGCGACGGCACTCAGCTTTCATTCAGCCTAGACGCAAATGTTAAACGTCAGTGCATATTGTACCGTTTGTTCGTGCAGCGTTATAAACGGCGAGCGCTGAACAGACGACAGAACGGTGCAGCGTGCCATAGCCGTAGCATGATATCTCACACTGGAACAGAAAGGCAGCGAAGCCTGAGGACATGAGACTTCCACTTCTGTGCACAAACCTCTAAGGATGGCGAAGTGACGCGTGGGCAGTGATCATTTTAGAAACAGTACTGGCTGGAGTGAAGGAGCTGAAGGCTGTCGCGTCATGGGCGGCTTTGAGTGCTCAGGCTTTCCAGGCGCCATGAATTCGGCGATAATCCTATGACGACGTGTGTGAGGGGATCTGTTGTCCGTGCGCGGCGTTCCCCCTGCCGCTGTTGTTCGTCTACACAATCGGCCGCTGCTTGCGCTTTTTTGTTGAGGTGTCTCTCTAATGTCGCTGCGGGGGGCTTCCGTACACTCCATCTCCTGGAGAACACGACTTATTTGAAGATCCCATGGTTCAATCTGCACGTATGGACTCCGATAAACACGACGTCAAGGCACACATGTGAGCCACACTGGAGGCCTCCACTGAATACCACACGAATCCGGGGCAACCGGTGAATTAAACTGGGAGCCTTACACTAAATACTAATGCTGGCAGCGTCCCGTCCTTGACTAATCCACACAAATTCGGTGTCTCGCCGTGTTTGCTCCGAGCCTATCCATTTTCCGGCGCCCACCTCCCACCACTCATACCTGGTGCGCAAACGGGTTGGACCCCCTGCCGCCTTTCGTGTACCCTTCCCAGCGCCTTGGTAATCATAATGGGCTCGCTCACGCGGGTCCCCATTGAGATAAAGAAGCATTTGATCATCCATTCAAACACTCATTAAACGTTCATTTATGCCCTTTTTAGGAAATTTTCATACTTGAAGATACTGAAAGGGATGTCCACATTGTATGACGCTTTGAACTGAAAAAGCCACCTTGAGGACCTTTCCATGCAGTTCACGGTCATATCGTTTTTAAGACCTAAAGAGATCTTGTTCCTGAGTTACATGCCCCAGAAAATAGTGAGAAAGGTTTATTTGGAGCCTATTTCACAGATGCCTCGGTATTAATGACGTCATAGAAACGTCATGCGATCGCAGTCATACTACAGGCTGTTTTCTGCTTATGGTCAAAACAGCATGGCTGCTGCTGCATTCGCAAAAAACCGTGATGCAGCACGTATGATTACAGTGTGCGGAAGATGATTGACTGTTAGCAAGATTTCGCTGCTGAGTGCGCGGCGCAAACGTAAGCGTGAGCACTATCGGGTTGTGCGGCACTCGTCGCGAACGGGGCATTTTTTCCCTTATTTCTAGGCCACAGGTCAACGCTATGAAAAGAACCGACACTGTCTGTAAAAAAGGACGGCACCCAAAAAACGGTCACTTCTCCCGAAAGTTGTAAAAAAGAATGACGCGACGGCCAATCTGTCTTGTTACCCCTGCTGGCGTTTTTCTTCCTCTTGAAGAGACCTCTTGAGCCGCATTACGGAACCCCCGTTGGGACTTTGTTTTGGAGGGAGGGTCAGGGTGAAATGCGGTTCTATGACTGAAAATCTGTGCGGAAATTGCGAGAAAACCTGCAATTTGATAGTTGCGCGAGCTGTGCAAGTGTGAGACCACACCTATCTGACAAAAGTGTGTGAAC
>NW_023596448.1:12034179-12049996 GCF_011947565.3 Pollicipes pollicipes | reverse complement strand
AACTCGCCCTTTCCCCTTGTTCCACTTTTGTTACGCTCCGTCAAGCTCGCTGACTGACGGCCTCGATCGCGCTGGTATTGCTGGTGATTGGTAATTGATTGTATTGCTGGTGAGTGGTGATTGGTACTTGATTGCATTGCTGGTGAATGGTGATTAGTAATTGATTGTATTGGTGCTGAGTGGTGACTGGTAATTGATTGTATTGCTGGTGAGTGGTAACTGGCAATTGATTGTATTGCTGGCGAGCGATGATTCGTATTTGGTTGTATTGTTGGTGTGTGATGATTGGTAATTCATTGTGTTGCTGGTGAGTGGTGATTGGTGCTTGACTGCATTGCTGGTGAGTGGTGATCGGTAATTGATTGTATTGGTGCTGAGTGGTGACTGGTAATTGATTGTACTACTGGTGAGTGGTAACTGGTAATGCCAGTGAGAGCGGGTTTGCACTGTCCTGCACAGGCGGTGCACATCACGGCGACTATGAAACCACGAGCTGACAATCTATTCCCGGCCCAGGACACGAAGACGGGTGCTACCTTCAAGACTTCCAGAGCTACTTGCCAGTTGGGGCCACGAAGTACTTAAAAGAGTGCGCGGCATATCATTGCGGCATGGATAATGGCGAACTTTCTTTAACATACCAGACGTAAGTATGTTGTGGTTCCCTGCAATGTTGCATAGACCCGCCATAAATCTGTAACGAACGGTCATTTTGAGCCAAATTTTACCAGAGTCTGCCTGTCTCTGAGGTCGTCTGCTACCTCTGCAGCAACAGTGCGTTGCCACGCACCGGCATGATGGGAACAACCGAGCACAGCATGAACACGGTTCAAAACAGAGAACAAGGCGAAACGGAGGACAGAGCAGGACAGAGACCCGGTGGGAGTGCGGAGCAGGACAAAGGAGAGCGCAAGGGGAAGGATAGTGCATGCCAGCGGGCAGGGTAGGGCAGGAGTGGATTGTTTCATTCAGAGGAGAGGTCAGAGTTTAGAGGTCGCAAACAGAGAGTGGAGAAAAGGAGGGGGAGGAAGGAGATCAGAACATGCACGATAGGTAAAGTAAATAGACAGATCAGAGGACAGGAAAGTCCAGTGCTATTCCAACTGTGCTCTGTCCTTCGCTGGTCCGTCCGCCACGCCGCGCCTACAGAGATCACCCCGCGCCGTGCCGTGCCGTGCAGTGTCGTTGGGCCTGCGCCTCACGTACATAACGCATAAACATGCAAGTGATGAGAGCGCATGGGCACCCTTGTGATTTGGGAGCCTGGGCACCAACAGTTTCAACATTTAAGCATCGGAGCTACACGGTGCTTGCAAAGAGCAGTCCAAAAGTTTTGAATGTTTGTGTTGACCCTAACGACAATTTTGGGGGGCTTCACACCACAAGGGCACGATGGAAGTGGAATGCACACCATATATTGTGTAGAAGGAATGGATCGAAGGAGTTCATGCAGCATATCTTTGCGATGAGTGGGTGACACGTGGCGTCTTTTGTATTTCAGATGCGGCCGGGGGGCCCCCAAACCCTACAGCTCATGCACCGATATCCCGGCCAGCCGTTTCGCCGTGTATCCGGGATGTTGCCTAAATAGATATAATTGCGAGGTGCTGGGGTAAGTCCTGCCAATGAGACTGTGCTATGTCATAGACTAACCACCATAGCTTCGCAACGGCAGGTGGCTCCCATGGGCATGTCGAAGCGACTGTGCTCTTCGGGGCGCGGGAATGCACGCCACATTTTCGGAAGGCTCATCGTGTGATGACCAGTGTTTGCGAGCATGGAGGTAGGATAGTACGACTATACATATCTGGCGCTAACAAAAATACATTGAAAACGCTCTGACTAGTATTTTTGAGCCGTGAGAGGAGATGCAGCAACACAACGTTCATCTCATAACGGTCATTTTACCATGCATTCCGGCCCCTATACTCATCCAAAGCTTTAACTCACCAATAACCCCAATTTCTCTCCCTCTCCCTGGCAGTATTCCCATCCAAACGTCTGCACAAATCCCAACGAGCGGCGCCTGTGCAAGGCAACGTCTGTAACTGGGTGTCAAAGCAGCTATAATCCCATCGAACGCAGATTCAGAATGTCGCCTTGTGAGTAGGGGGTCAAATTCCGAAAATAAGCAGACGAGTTTCAAAAACTCAACGGGTATAGCCTCCTGTTACTTCATATTGCAAGACGTGGTCCAACACGAACTTCCTTTTGATAAACAGACTTAGATATTGCTTTGGAAGTCAAGAGATGGAGCCTTTCTCCCGGCTTTGGTCCTCGGACCCCATCCAAATAACTTTAAAATGAGCGAAGGTATGCTACGCCAACTTGACCACATCTGCTCACAGTCAAGCCCGACTAACCACAACTGACTGCATTCATCTGAGCAGACCACGCCAAATGTTAAGTCACTCTGACAATTGCTGAGAACATTCGTCTCAACTGGCCACGTCTCAGCACAGCTATAACAGACCGGACTCAGCTGACCACAGATGCCGACAGCCTGGTCAGGCTGACCACAGACGCCGACAGCCTGGTCAGGCTGACCACAGACGCCAACAGCCTGGTCAGGCTGACCACAGACGCCGACGGTCTAGTCAGAATGACTGCAGATCCGGCGGTCTGATAAGACTGATCGCAGGCGGCAGTCTGGTCAGACTGACCACAGGTGACAGTCTGGTCAGACGGGCCGCAAATAGTCAAAATGACCTAAACTAACCACTTCTGACCACACAAACGGCAGGCTATCGGGAGATGACTACAATCCCGGCAGAATACTACCATATGACCAAGGCCGCGTCGAAGCGACGGCACTCAGCTTCATTCACCTGGACGCAAATGTTAAACGTCAGTGCATATTGTACCGTTTGTTCGTGCAGCGTTATAAACGGCGAGCGCTGAACAGACGACAGAACGGTGCAGCGTGCCATAGCCGTAGCATGATATCTCACACTGGAACAGAAAGGCAGCGAAGCCTGAGGACATGAGACTTCCACTTCTGTGCACAAACCTCTAAGGATGGCGAAGTGACGCGTGGGCAGTGATCATTTTAGAAACAGTACTGGCTGGAGTGAAGGAGCTGAGGCTGTCGCGTCATGGGCGGCTTTGAGTGCTCAGGCTTTCCAGGCGCCAGAATTCGGCGATAATCCTATGACGACGTGTGTGAGGGGATCTGTTGTCCGTGCGCGCGTTCCCCTGCCGCTGTTGTTCGTCTACACCATCGGCCGCTGCTGCGCTTTTTTTGTTGAGGTATCTCTCTAATGTCGCTGCGGGGGCCTCCGTACACTCCATCTCCTGAAGAACACGACTTATTTGAAGATCCCATGGTTCAATCTGCACGTATGGACTCCGATAAACACGACGTCAAGGCACACATGTGAGCCACACTGGAGGCCTCCACTGAATACCAACGAATCCGGGGCAACCGGTGAATTAAACTGGGAGCCTTACACTAAATACTAATGCTGGCAGCGTCCCGTCCTTGACTAATCCACACAAATTCGGTGTCTCGCCGCGTTTGCTCCGAGCCTATCCATTTTCCGGCGCCCACCTCCCACCACTCATACCTGGTGCGCAAACGGGTTGGACGCCCTGCCGCCTTTCGTGTACCCTTCCCAACGCCTTGGTATCATAATGGGCCCGCTCACGCGGGTCCCCATTGAGATAAAGAAGCATTTGATCATCCATTTCAAACACTCATTAAACGTCCATTTATGCCCTTTTTAGGGAATTTTCATACTTGAAGATACTGAAAGGGATGTTCCACATTTGTATGGCGCTTTGAACTGAAAAAGCCACCTTGATGGCCTTTCCATGCAGTTCACGGTCATATCGTTTTTAAGACCTAAAGCGATCTTGTTCCTGAGTTACATGCCCCAGAAAATAGTGAAAAGGTTTATTTGGAGCCTATTTCACAGATGCCTCGGTATTAATGACGTCATAGAAACGTCATGCGATCGCAGTCATACTACAGGCTGTTTTCTGCTTATGGTCAAAACAGCATGGCTGCTGCCGCATTCGCAAAAACCATGATGCGGCACGTATGATACAGTGTGCGGAAGATGACTGGACTGTTAGCAAGATTTCGCTGCTGAATAGCGCGGCGCAAACGTAAGCGTGAGCACTATCGGGTTGTAGCGGCACTCGTCGCGAACGGGGCATTTTTCCTTATTTCTAGGCCACAGGTCAACGCTATGAAAAGAACGACACTGTCTGTAAAAAAGGACGGCACCCAAAAAACGGTCACTCTCCCGAAAGTTGTAAAAAAGAAGACGCGACGGCCAATCTGTCTTGTTTACCCTGCTGGCGTTTTTTCTTCCTCTTGAAGAGACCTCTTGAGCCGCATTACGGACCCCCGTTGGGACTTTGTTTTGGAGGGAGGTCAGGGTGAAAATGCGGTTCTATGACTGAAAATCTGTGCGGAAATTGCGAGAAAACCTGCAATTTGATAGTTGCGCGAGCTGTGCAAGTGTGAGACCACACCTATCTGACAAGTGTGTGAACCGGCGGCTTGAAATGTGTGTGATCACTGGTGGTGTGTGCCAGTGGCTTGTACTGATCTTGATGTGATGGGGAGTGTGCGTGCAAGGTTTATACCTCTGAGAGAGAACATCGTTTTGGTATTCTTTAAGTCTACTAACTCCCAATAAGATGTGATGTATTGACACCTGCCACTACCTTTATGTTTGTGTTTGAACATGGCAAAGAATTTGAAAGAACTGACAAACTAAGAAAAGCACTTATGTAGCAGGGGCGTACAAGGGCAAGCTGGTACTTCATTATGATCTTGCCAACATTATGAGCCTATTGAGGTACTGTAGCATGTAAATAATTCATTGCGTGTCTTACCAGCAATTCATTTTGACAGAAGGGGCTGGTGCCCACAGCTTACTAATGCATATGCTCAGCACACGCTCACATTATTTGACTTTGCAAAATTGTCTTTCCGTGAAGAATTCTGAAAATATAGACCGTATTATCACTAATGCACGTTGTGCTGCCTTCACAAATTTCGTATGCAGGTGAGCACTGCTCGTGAGTCATTAATATCATAGTCACTGCAACTTGCGTGAGATGCTGGGTGCTGAGAAAGGTGGAAAAATCTTGTTGTTGTCTTGGATGGCAATTTATAATACTTTTTATCATTAGCCTTGTGTGCACTGGCAGCTTTATCACTTCCTTGCATTTTGCCCATCCCACCATAACTACATGCACTTGTCATGCCTCCAGCGTTGTGCAAGGTCAGCATGTTTGCAGTGTCATTGCACCTCATGTAAAATGTTCCTGTTGCTTTTTGGTAAAGCAGTCCGATGGCTGCAGCATGTTGCATCAATGTGGAAATGGGAGGTGTGTTCGCATCTTTATAACCTACGTTTTGTGGATTCCCAAATGAGGCTGAGCAAGTGATGCCACTTATTGGTTGTCTGCTTTACTGAAAGTGATTTGTATATTGTACTATGTGTTTTTGGTCAGTCATATGTCAGATGGAAAGTCAATACATGATTGCACGCTTGACCCATCTTTTCATAATGGAATGTATTAAAAAGCAGCATGGATTGCAGTACAAAAACCACACGGTTGTTCATTATGTCATGCCGCAGTACCGCACTGAGGTAGTGCCACAATGAAGCTGTTGATTCGTGCGATTACACAATGTACCACATTGGTTGACTACTCTATGTCAAGCCTTTGAGACAGCAGCTTGTAAGTTATGAATTACTGGCAACAACTGATTTAACAATGCCAAAGGACTATCAACAGCATGAGTGTCATTTCATCACAATGGTTATATCAAGGTTAAACTATTAATTGCATAAATAATCCTAAGCAAAAAAATATATTGGTAGCCCAACCTTGCCATTTTTACCATAGTAATGGCAATGCTTTGGCAACCAATCCATAGCAACGGTACAAATTTGTTTGTTTTCGCATGACACCCCATTTCTAGTTATAACGTAACTACTGTGCACATCACATGATATCAATGTCCGGACAACAGCACGGCACGCAGCGATGAGTCGACAATAAAGCATTGGCAAAATCATCAACAGCATACGAGCAACAGCAGCAGCACAGCATATCGTGCCTTGATGTTAACAATCAGACATGAAAGCTGGCGATCGCGACGTTGCGTATGTCAAACAGTCCACCAAAGCTTTTCTTATGGCCCGCACCAAGACAAAAAATCAACAAATAACCCACCCACTAAACCCTCACCCGACACAGACTTCGCGACGAGAATGGCCGCTTGGCGTCAGCTTTTGTGTGTTTGGGCGTATTCTTGTAGTCTGGGTGCCAGATGCTGCCAGGTATGGTTGTCGTCACAAAACCATTCCATGACGCCATCAAACAATGACGTAATGGAGCCCAGTTTTACAAACTTTGAAACTTTGCTACTTAGCGTCACTTCGAACCTTGAACGCTTACCAATAGTTACAACTAAACTTCTCTCATCATATCTGATGCTCACCTCAATATCTTTTAATGCGGAACATTCCCTTGCAGCAAGCGTGAGATAGGATGAAACAAGCTCATTTTTAACTATTGGTATACTTTCAAGGGGAAAATACTGCAGTAGATAACACAATTTCTCTGCTTAGGAAATATCTTCTTCCATGAGTAACTGTTTGATTACGTCATCGTGCCTCCCATAACACTGCTTGAGAGCCAGTTGGCCGCTGTTATATCTGGCAATCGTGTTCGCGAACGCCGGGTATGAGCGGCTCGGCAATTATATTGTACTTAGCATTGATCTCCGCATCACCAATGGATGACAAAATTTGAATGGCGTTATTATGGCGTCATGGATGCCTGGGTGATCTTGAAAGTGTCTCCCTGAAATAGTCTGCATATCTTTGCGGGTGTGTAACTCAGAAATTAAAGGGATTTGGGTCTGAAGGACAGCGCTGTGAACTTCACCGAATGGTCTTCAAGGTGGCTATTTCGTTCCAAAACCCCATACAAATGTGGAACACTCCCTTAAAGTCCATCGGGTCACTTTGCTGTCAGTCGGAAATGGACGCGGCCACTGGGCTCACCCCAGGCGTGCCTAACCTGGACGACAACTCGTTCTCTCGCCTGACCTCCAGGATGACCGCTCCATACGGGACGATGGTACATCGGGTCTCGTCCACGACGGGGCGATCCACCGCTCTCTCGGCCACGCCCACCGCTCGCAGCTTCCCATTGCTGCGCATGCGCCTTAGGCAGTGCCTCGTCCAGCACGGATATGCGCCGAGCACTGCTCTGTGCTGTTATCGCCGTGAGGACACAGTGTGTTTTTTTTTTACCTCCATTACTAAATATATCGTAAAACGATTAAAACAAACTGAGCATATTTACGATTGTTATCATGTCCACAGTGCACATTGCTGTATCTTCTTAATACGCTCCACTGTTATGGAAACAATTTACACTCCGCTGAACGGACACAGCTGCAAAGCGATTGTCTATCTTGTAACGTGTGTCGGGCTCGAGACGGTGGTGCATTTGAACATCTTATCAACTGAACACACGCCCTTCATATCTGCCATCTGGCCCTCTGTGTGTTACGTCGATTCATCAACTCCATCAACGAAATAACTGGTGAAAAAAACACCAATCAGTTGAGCAAATAAGGGAGCCAAACACGGCGAAAGATTTTATTTGTAGTCCGCAATAAAAGCAGCAGGTGCGAAAAATAGGAAGCCGTCTATGACCACTATGTATTTACTGCGGAGTTGCGGTAGATCTTCGACACTATGAGCGGGTTATAAAGAAATTAGAATGTTTTTAATGTTCCTGCTTTCGTGCCCGCACTGACAGGGTGAAGTAACTCGCGCTTGTAAACAAAATGTTGTCCACGTCCATGCTTAGTGGCACTAACTGGGCGGCACTGTATGAAACTAGCGGGATACAGAACTAGCTACTACTGCTATTGCAGAGAGAAAATCCAAAAAAAGTCGAAAATATTTCCGGATTGATGATCTTGCTTTCCGCCGTACTTTGCAGTATAGTTCATGCTGGTGATTCTCGTCATTTGTTCACCCCCTCCGTCACAAGAGGCCTTTTCCATGACCTTTTGTGAAGAAGGTACAGTCCAGCTGAAATTCACATAGATGAGACAGTTGTATTAGCCTGATTCCTTGGAAAAAAACAGGAGAATGGATATATAGAATGGAGAATAGACAGATATCCAAAATTCGTCTTCGTGAAAGCATTGGTTCCAGAACGCATCATTATTTGTAAACGGGGTGTCAGATCTGCTGGTAAAGTAAAGTATCTTTTGGAGTGAGCTTTTTCCTGCCCCACCATTATTATCGTCTGCTGGTTTGTGTACCCTGCTCGATATTCTTCAGCGTGCCATTGCCTATCACTCTAAAACTTTTCACTACCACTTTCTCATCTTCTTTCATATTCATGTACATGACAAACTGAGGCGGGATACAGTAGAACTGTAGCTGCTGTATCCCAACAGTAATATTTCAACGGCATTTCAACGTTAAGCAAGCGTTATCCAACGTTTGCAATCCTCCAAAACCCCAACAATAAACTCCATATCCCTCAAAGACATGAGCTTTCTCTCTCAAGAACGAGTTTTGCTTTTCGCGATCAATTGATACTTTGTTGGGTTTTTTATTAATAAGCTCCTGTTCCCCATGAATTTCAATGATTCTATCCAGTGTTTTTAATGATATTCGGGCTGTGTAAACCCATTGCACGGCACTGATTTGCTGCGGTTTCTCCCGTTTGGCTCGGGGTGCGCCGTATGTGCCGACCTGATTGACGGCTTATATCTGACGGTATCGCAGGGCTGTCCAGACCGAGGAAATCTCTTAATAACAAGTTTCCTGCAAAATGTAGCCGGGTGTTTCCTCGCTCTCAGCAAACTACGTCGTTTGTGGTCTCTGGATTAATGCAGCTGGCACTCGTCGATGCTGTGTTCCTGCAAGACGTTCATAGGATACTCCCTTCTGCCAGGAGAGTGAGCAGATTGTGGCTTTCTGGAAGAATGCACCTGAATGCGTTGTGGTGTCTTTGTTCTTGGCGCCCGTCGTCAAATGAATCGGTACACTTCACCACAACTCCATCACTGCTCTTCATTTTCCCCATTGCATCACTAACTCTCGCCCGTGTTTTGGGCATTTTTAGGCATCGAAGTAGCAGCCTTGATCACACTTTTACCAAAGCGTCATCTTTGTTCCAGGACAGCACTTACAATGTCTTCAATTGCTTAACTTTGCGTTTTAGGGCAAAATGTCTATGGAAAGCACTGTAACCAAATAAAGGAACAGTTTGTTATGCATGCTTCACATCCCAAACTCTCTCCTTGGAAATGCTGGGACTCGCACCAGGATCTTGTTGATTACGAGTTCGGTGCTCTACCAACTGAGCTAACCGGTATGGTTCAGTTTTTAGGCTTCTCCCACGATTACGGACGGGCGTCTTCCGGAAGACGTTGTGGAGTCGCTACGGACTCAGTGTGAGCCGGGCAAAAGACTGATGCTTAGAAAACACAAGAATGAGGTGAGACTTCCGATTAGCACTCTTAAGCATAAATGAACTCTCCAATTCAGAAAAGGCTCTTGTTTCCTGCACCTAGGGTGTTCTCGGTCAGATTTGGCCCAATTCCGGCAAAATGCAAGCATACGAAAGGTAGAGCCAATGTATGGAACAGTCGATCTCTTGGGCACTCCCTGGCCCAAAAATGTTGTGACTAAAATCCAGCTACATTCTTATAATCCCACACTCGCTGAAGGCCATCTATACCACAACGATCCTTGGAAAAGATACTTTTTGTGACATTCCAATATGTACCTTGAAGAGCACTTTGGCAAACACTGGGATCTAAATTGTGTGGCAACTTTTCATGCAACCATGGACCCCATTCTCGCCGGTCCTGGAACCTCTTGTACGCTTCGCGCGCAGCAAAGCGTATTGGTTAGGCAGAAAGTATCTCAACGAGCGCTATTTACAAAGAGTTTTAAGTATTGCATACCTATGCAGGCCATCTAGATGTAGTGACTTTTCTGTCAAACTTCAGACAAATTTAATGTTTAGCAACGAAAGTGACAAAACGATGCCTTCATAGATAACAAAATTTACTTTCCGTAGAGGTACAACAATCCAACAAGAACTATTGTAACTATTAAGCGTCGAGTTTGCGACGGGTATGCGGCGTTAAAGTGAAGGCTCTGCATTTGAAGGCATCGAACAAACATCACATATCTGATGAAAATAGCTCATTTCTACCCATTGGCATACTTTAACGTGGAAAAGAATGCTCCAGATAATACAATTTCTTTCTTTCCGTAGGGATGCAGCAATCTAACAAAAAATATTGCAACTATTTAGCTTCGAGTTTGCGACGAATATCCGGCTTAAAGTGAAAGCTCTACATTTGAAGGGATCGAAGCAAACATGACATATCTGATTAAAATAGCTCACTTCTAACCATTGGTACACTTTTACGTGGAAAAGAATGCTCTAGATAACAGAATTTCTTTTTTTAGGACATGCGTTCCTCAATACGTCACTGTTTGCATCACCGTACCTTACACAACATTGATTTAAGTCAGTTGACGGCCGTTGATTTGTAAGTTGTGTCCACGAACACCAGATATGAACGATTCGACCACTTTCTGTTTTCGCTTTGATCGCCACATAACCAATGGAGTGACATTATTTGAATGGCGTCATTGTGGCGACATGGATGTCTGGGTGATCTACACATATCCGCAAGCTCTAGCTTGGAAACTGGACGAGTTTGGTTTTAACAAATGCGGGACTGTGAACTGCACCGAACGTCTTCAAGAAAGCTATTTCAGTTCAAAACCCTGAGCATATGACGAACACTCCCTTTGAGAATGGCCTTAAAGTTATTACACCTGTCCAACTTTGTCTCTAGCGAATGCAGGTCCGGTTTTAGAAGCGATGTGGTGATTCACTCCCGGCGCTGGTGAAGGCAGCCATCCCAGGCGGGATGCCGCGGTCGGGACGTGAGGAAATCGGCTCAGCACGAGTCTAAGAAGCGCCCTAGCAAGATGTCGTGAGATTTCACGGGAGATTTCACTTCGCACGTGTGGCAGATGTTACCGCGGATTACTTGGTACGCCCCACGTGCCGCTGTATGCTGGTGTGCCACCCGGGCGGCAGTGGTGGACGCCCTTGATCTGGTAGCTCTTCGCCTGCAGGTAGCCCGCATTTAGTGGGCGCGTTGTCGTCATGTAATGCTGCACTTAATTTGTTATCGTTTGCTTGTATTTGTTTGTTTTGCACTATATTGCACTTAATCTGCTCGTGAGTGAAACTTCAGCATCTCGAACAGTCAGACGCACTTAAAAACATGCCAGTAGTTGCAAGTTAGTTTTCATATTATACCTGAGGATTGCCTCAATGTCTTCACATGTTGAACGGTCACTTTAACCTACAATTAGACGTGATCAGTCCAGCATTCGAGCGCGTTCGTTCACCGAAATGTTGGGGCGCACTTCAAGTTGAGCTGTGCAGAATAGTTTTCTCGTCATGCAGCACCAGGGAGTCTTTCAGCAGAATCCCACGCGGTGTGGGTCCGCCGAGTGCAGCGCAAATTCCTCACATAGATCCTCGGTCATGCATATTCTGGCCTGAAAGATGCTCTGTCTATCATCTCATTGCGTCACTTCAAAATTAACTTTCCGGCTTAAGACGAAATGGGATAATCTTTGGTGTCTAAGAAATATTTATGGGGAAAAACTATTTTTCTGAATTTCATTCGCAACCTTCTCTCTGAGCATGTGGCCAAAATCGACCCGCCGAGTCTCGTGGCGCGACTTCTCGCCGCGCCACTGGGCTGGGAGTGAGCAAGGGTGCGTGTGTGTGCGTGCGTGCGCGCGTACATGCGCTCGTACATGTGTGTGTGTGTTGTGTGTGTTTGTGTGTGTTGTGTGTGTTGTGTGTGTGGTGTGTGTTATTATATATATATATATATATATATAATATATATATATATATAATATATATGTGCATATATTCATATATACACATGTGTGTGTGTGTGAGAGTGTGTGTCGCGCGCGCATTTTCAAGAGGGTACCTAAAGTTGCAAACATTTCTTATGGTATTCGCCCTACCGCAACTGACTTCTTTGGCGATGCTTCATGTCTTCAGACCCGTGGGCCTCATGAATATCTTATACCTGACATTGGTAGCGTCAACATTTCATCTATCTGTCATTCTGACATTCTACCTATGAATTCAAGTTGTCATCAATAGCAGGGAGTTTTGATTGTCTTTTTTGGCAACGGCTTGTGGCAGAAATTTGCATCGATACACTTCATGGACATTTCCAATCGCACTTCACGTGTACAGTGAGGAACATCAAACTAAAAATAGAGTTGTTTTGGATATTATTTATTATTATTGGATATTATTTATTATTAATCCCAACAAGTGGAGAAGGGTCATTCTGTCCCAGCGCGGGTTCTCTACCGGCTGCCATTCCAGCAACACGGGGGGGGGGGGGGAAGACTCCTAGTCGATCCGGAGGTTCTTAGAGGGATGTATCTTACACTGGTCCCATCCCTGACGCGGAGGGCCCTCTGGCCCAAGCTTTGGCCCCAGATCGATGCAGGAACTCTCAATCAAAGAAGGGCTTGATAAAAGGCACCTATATTTGACATCCCCGTCGTCCGTGGCGTTAGTAGACAGCTTGTTATCATTGCCTTCAGAGGCTCTACTTAAAATTGCCGTGCTTGCAACGTATTTTCTTCCAATGCCCTTGACTCAGCAAGGTAGCTCGGGCTCCACGGTTGTTCTTTTTCGCACACTAGTGAAGCACCTTTCTTCTGTTTGTGTCGTGCTTGGTCCTCCACTATTGACTTCCAATCTACGGGTCCGATGTGTAGCCATTCGTCCGTGTACAGGCCCCTGACAAGCGGTGCCTCTTTAGCCGGTACCTGCACAGATGAGGACTGCGTGGGATTTGAAAATTAGATTGGACACACGCATTGGACGGATTGAAAGCCAATAAAACGGAAGCAGGTACTGATCGCTCCCTGAAATGCTGAACTACAAGTTGCATAAAAAAGAGCTTGAAATCAACAGCAGACCTTCAAATCAACCATTAGCCTTCATGACAAAGCGTGCACATAGAGGATCTCATTTGTAGTAAGACCGCACTAACAAATGTTCCAGTAAAGAGATTGCACCAAGCAGTGGCAAACGTGACGAAGCTTTTCTAAAACTGTAGCTTGAGTTCCTACAAAGGTAACTGGAATGCCTACTAATCCAAAAACGCACTCCAATATAGCATTACCAGCCATTCTGATGCTGCCAGCAATCCCACTTAACCTACGCAGGCGACATTGCAATTTATGGTGCGAAAAACTGCCCTTTGTTGGCAGAAAGCACAGCACCAATTTTGAAAATCCCAGCAATCGTCCCAGAAAATAATCAGATGTACATCATGGGAACTAACACCATGGCCAAATTCATGCTGCCCAGCTGCCCCATTTGGAATTATCTGTCAGCAAACATTGCTGCATCTTCACAAGGAAACGTTCTGACCAGCCTCCTTAAATAAGAACGAATAAGTTGTACTCCACAAATAAGGATCAAAGGTAAATACATGACGCTCAGCAGACTGCTTGACATGAATTATTGTCGGCGTTTAACAAGAAGTAGGTGTACGTGCTGGCTGAGTTTTATTCGGCTATATTTTGCCTCATTTTATGACACAAAAGGGTATTGTGTTTCAGAGATACAGCAGCTATAATGTGCTTGATATGCAATATCTTAGAAACCCGGGACTTTTATGGCTGTGTTTCGCGAGCAAGTGGGACATTTTAGAGTCACATGGGTGCGTGACATACCAGTCACATAATAAATGCTTATCCGAGTGATGAGCTCAATCACTTCACCTCAAGTGTGTCAAACACCTGTCCTTTGATACTGACCGCAGCTAGCATCCTGATCCGTTTCGAAACCATTCACAATGCATCTCAAACGAAGATGGGAGCCGACGGCATTCGAGTCTCTCCGATAGCGTTCAAGAATACGAATGTTCGCTCAAGGGACTTCCCAGACGGGATATTAGTTTAGCCGACAGAAAAAGCATTCTGCATTTGGCCAGCAAAAACATGTCAAGACAATACCCGTGTTTGGATTTCCGATTTGACGAATATAGGCATAGACAATGGAGGCAACATAAACTCCGCCTGGCATCCTGCTACCAAGACCTAACGCCATTGCTTTCTACCCAAACACCATGGCCGAACATATGGATCATTTGACAGCCAGCCCAGCCCCAATTCATCACACAGCGAGGAACCCGAACGGCGCACCGTCGTATATCGCCCCCGGCAGTCGCCCGGGCGGTGGCGACCGTCGGCTCGCAGCTGGACCCTGCCCCAGGGGCATGCTGTTGACCTGTTTGGGCTGCCGGTGGCGGCCAGCAGCGGTGGCCCGCCCTCCAGGCGACTTATCTACGCTGGCAGGCAACGCGGTTCATCCCGGCTCGTAACGCGTTTAACTGGCCGACGGGAACGAGCGCGGTGCGCCGGTCGGCGGTGGTCACGTGAGCAGTACCCCCACTCCAGCCCCCCCCCCCCCCCCCCATAAGAGCCAGACAGTTTTTTTCCTTTTTTGTCGGTGCGGCCAATTTCTAATCGGTTTCGGGTCTGTTGCTGGTGATGATATCAAGTGATTGTCTGGTTACGTTGTTGGGGCATTGTTGTTTGTCAGCTGCTCGTCTTTACATACAATTGCATTCATCTCGAAACGTATAGCTTTGCCGAAGTGTTTCAACCGATAACTTTCTGCGCCCGGTCATAAATGGAGCGAAGGTGTAGATACTTCGTGCGCTCCATCAAAAGCAGTGGCATGAGAAGTGACACTGCCGACTTTCGGACACATGCTGAATAACCTTGTAAATGAGCTCGATGGCGCTTTCAGTGAGATGCTCACTTTACTTGGTTTCTGTAGCGCCGTGGAAGTGCTATTGGGGTTTACTGAGGCTTGTGCTGAGGTTTACTTATTTCTTACAGCCCCGAATGCAGGTTTTCTGGAAATATATTCTGGTGTCACTTGCTCTGTAATCACAAATGTTCCTCTGACAGCCTCGCCTTCTCTTCATCCTGCAAACTCCTCCAGCTCTGCAGGTGGCGACTATACCACTTCCATTGAGTGTTCCGACTTCTGGCAACTTAAACAGCATGTTTGAACCACAGTTTTATAAGTCACCAACATCTAGGGGATTAAACCTGCGATGCTAAATGACGATGAAGTTCAGCTGATAAATTCAAGTGATTAAACACGCGGTGATACACCAGCAAGATGCTAAAACCAAAGCAGCGAATACTCCCCCCGGCGGTCACATCTTGACAACGCACGCTTGGGCTGAAAGCCAGGGAGATACGGACTCTTTACCCTTTTTGGAGCTCAAAGTCAACTACGGAGCACAGGATCACCCAGACAGGAAAATATGTGAATGCATTCTTATAAGAAGTCGGCGACAGTCGATTTACGGCTATCTTCGTCGTGAGCGACACGTTCGAGACAGATTTTTATGAGACGAATAGTTATCTTCGAAACATTGCTCCACGACTTCAGCAATGTCACAAACCCGACCTTAACCTTGTAATCGGCACTTTCTATGGACGTGTTGGCAGAGCTCGCATCAAAGGGTCATATCTCGCTCGCATATCACATTTCTATGGGGTTTTGAACTGAAACAGCCATCTTGAAGATCATTTGTGCAGTTCAAAGCCCTGTCCTTCTGAAGACCAAGACCCTTAGTTTCTGAGCTTCAGACCCGCTAAGATGTGCATGCTATTGCGGGGAGACCACTTGAAGGTCACCC
>NW_023596448.1:11996461-12033179 GCF_011947565.3 Pollicipes pollicipes | reverse complement strand
GCCGCCCCGACGACCTAGCAGGGCCGCCCCGACGACCTAGCAGCGGCCGCCCCGACGACCTAGCACGCGGCCGCCCCGACGACCTAGCACCGCGGCCGCCCCGACGACCTAGCAACGCGGCCGCCCCGACGACCTGGCACCGCGGCCGCCCCGACGACCTAGCACCGCGGCCGCCCCGACGACCTAGCACCGCGGCCGCCCCGACGACCTGGCACCGCGGCCGCCCCGACGACCTAGCACCGCGGCCGCCCGACGACCTAGCACCGGGGCCGCCCCGACGACCTAGCACCGCGGCCGCCCTACGACCTAGCACCGCGGCCGCCCCGGCGACTTAGCGCCGCGGCCGCCCCGACGACCTAGCACCGCGGCCGCCCCGACGACCTAGCACCGCGGCCGCCCCGACGACCTGGCACCGCGGCCGCCCCGACGACCTAGCAACGCGGCCGCCCCGACGACCTGGCACCGCGGCCGCCCCGACGACCTGGCACCGCGGCCGCCCCGACGACCTAGCAACGCGCCGCCCCGACGACCTGGCACCGCGGCCGCCCCGACAATAATTTTTTAGGGCTGGTCATCGAATGCTGTCAGGTATCTCTGACGTCACAAAGCCGTTCCATGATGTAATCAAACAATTATGGAAAACGCCTGATGCGTACTTATCCTCGAAAATCTCGCCCACAGGTTTTTACTCCCATCACAATTAAAATTGCTGCTTCACCACAAGAACTCTAGGTTCGCTGAAATCGCCACTTCTTTGTCGCACATCGCGCCTGCCAAGACCTTCTTTACCGGTTACTGTCACAGAAACTTCGTTCCAACCCAATAAGCCCTCAGCTGCCCCAAGCAAAGCACAGGTGACAGCGAGTTTCCACAACAACATCTTAGCAACACGATCAGAGAGCACTGGCCGTCTCGACTCGAAGTGACCTACCTCGCATCACGTTTTGTGTATATCGTTTTGGCTTAGGAGACAGAAATTGGGACAAAATTAATTGGACAATCAGAAGGGCCACTTTCATCACCACAATTCACACCCTGATCACCAGCTGGATCAGCAAGTCAAAGCGGCCAGTTCACCAGAAAGGCTGATGCATCATCAGTGGTGCCAGTTAAACTCGGGTATAGCAAACCAACCAAAGATCGGGGTCAAAACGTCCGGTTACAGCTGGAAGGGCATGAACAATCACCAAAACGGGTGTTGGTTGGGAATCACGTACCGGGTGACGGTTAAGTGGAGAGAACATGTGCACTCTCGATCTTGGCTGCGTGCGCTCACTATTTGACTTATGACTTGGATGGTGTACCGCTGGTGGCGGCGGCTGTTCAATGTCAGGGAGGTCAATGGGCGAGGGGGCCGTGTCATGGCACCGTAACGCTTGCCCGTATTGCGGTTCGTTGAACATTTTCCATAAAGTTCCGCCTAGAAAAACAGTTTCACGATAGCAAGTTGAAGTCAGAGCACACAACAAATCTGCTTTGCGTGAGCTCTGACCTACAAATCATCGAATCAAAAAGGCTTGAAAGAAAATTATGACAAAAATGGAATTTGCCGTCCAAGTACGAAGATGGCCCGCAGCATAGACCGCCGGTAGGGTAATGGGGCCAACGAGTCACACAGGCTGCCGGGTCCGCATTTTAGGGTCCGGGCCCAAGAGGCCGTAAAGAGTCCCTTGTTGGGTACTGGTGCCCGCAACTGGCAGGACCCTTCCATGTTCTTATTGTGGCCCATTTCACTGCCCTTTTTCGCATTTCCATTTCATCTCAGGGAAGAGAACCTCGACCAACAAAAGTGGTTCTCCAACATTCAGGGTCCCGTCCTGTTCCTCTTCAACAACGTGCCTCCCTGGTCGACTAGGAGCCCTTTGCCGACACAGGTTCCCCTGTCAATCACTCTATGCCTCCACTAACCTCGACACAGCGGGAGCCACCTTGTTTCAGGGGTCCCGGCCATCACAGGAGGCCTTCATTAGCAGTCGCGTACTCTGGCCTTGTCCTTGCTTTGTAAATAAACTCGCAGGACCAGGCCGGCTGAGAGCCCAGCGTTCAGTATTGGTGATCTCGGATTGATATCAAACCCTTCGTGTACCCGGGGAACCCCGATAGGCGCAACAAGTCCCTTTGACTCACCTTTGGGAGCCATCGGCATGGGGTCGTTGTAACTTCAGCGCAGTAAGAATAGACCCAAGCAAGGGGCTTCAATTTTGTAAATTATTGGTCGGGGGCCACCGAAAGGCCCGACAACCTATCCCTCCCCATATTTTCTTGCCGGATTCAGCTCGCTTTCTTGTGAAAGACAAGATTTCTTTTAAAGAATTATGGATAGTTTATAAAAAATCTTTAACTGAAGGTAGCATAGTAGTTACGCAATGGTGGATCCCACAGTGCGGCCACTGGACGCACTCGCGTATTCTGATCGGCAAGTGAAGACGTCGCTTTGGAAGCCACCTTAGGCGCCGAAGGCCATCTTCTTATGGGCGATCATGGAAGGCGGCACGTGTTTTGGTTGTGGGACGGGGATTAGGGCTAGCCACGAAGAACCCTAGGTCATCCCCGTATTCCAGAGATTTTTTCACTTTAACTTCACAAACCATTGCATGTCTTATGACCTCAGGCGTGTGAAGATTATTGCATCGCTTATCAGCTCAGCTGTCACGGATTGCATTTGGTGGTAAAAGTAACCACGATTTTTTTTTCCAGGGTGGGGAGAATTCTGGTGTCGATAGGTTCCTCTCTACACACTAGAAACATATGTCTTTATGGCAGACAAACATCCGGCAACACTAACGGATCTATCTACCGGGTTTGGGGCCAAGCCATCGGGTTGAATTACACACCCTACTCCAATTTCCTCTTGGTCCTTGAATAGGTCTAAGAGCTCACCATCATCCCGCTGCATTCCATCCAAAAACATTGGGGGCAGGCAAACATTGGGGTACCTAACTCATCATTGGGGGGAGGGCCAGGGCCCTCACAACAGAATACGAATCGACATCCGTGGAATCAACTATGATGGCGCGCAAAGGAAATCAGCCTGCTATTGTTTCACATTTACTCAGAGTTTCTGTAAGTTCGTAAGCATTGGATCGAGGACCGATTAGCAGCCTCCCGATCTACACTACCGACACCTCCCTGGCTGTCCCAGCACCCAGTTTAGACCGATTCAACCGATTAGCAGCCTCCCGATCTACACTACCGACACCTCCCTGGCTGTCCCAGCACTCAGTTTCTAACCTTTATCTCATTCATCTCATCTGTGATACAGCCGTGGGATCTGACCACGTCTTGTTTTGATCCTGACAAAAATGACGCTATTTAATGGGAATTTGCAAGTTTGACAGGCGAGAAGGACAAATTGGCATTACAGATTATACAGAGTCGTTTTGATTTTTTCTTCAAAGTCAAGGGGTCTCAGCCTCTTTTTTTACAAGCCTTTTTCTACAAAAAGCGATTATCACTGACAGCTGCAACTGTGACAGCCTTTCAGAAAGATCCTAGCAGTTGGACAGATGAAAATTCTAAAAGTGATCCTATTACTTTAAATTATAGCAGAGTGCAATATTCGAGTGCGGTTGATTAATACACCATTTATAAAAGACGATAAAAAAGACCATGTTCTATGAGCGTGTGGGTCGATATGACCATTAACTAGTGCACTATCTAGTCGCTTATCAAGTCTGGACATTGACTTTTTTACATTTCGCCATTGTCTATTTCAGTTGTTTTCAGTGCTTTTTTAGTGGTTTTCAGTGGTTTCAGTGGTTTGACATTTTGGTCTGGAGTCTTTCTCCAAGTGTTTCTCTGTTTCATAGTTTGTCATGTAGCAGATCGCTATTTAAACGTCTCGCTTTTGCCACATGTCACCATGTTGCAGTCTGCCACTTAGCCGATTTGACTTTATGACGTGCTGACATTTTTGCCTCGTCGCCAATGTAGCTGTCGCCATATATCAGTCAACAGAAACTCATTGGGCAAACTGCGCTCTAATTTTTGTAAAGGCTTCAACTTAATAAGGTGCTTCGGTTTTCTGTTCCTACGAAAGAAGGGACACAGAACGGACAGGACCATGCTAACAAGGCTGGGCATCCAAAGATGCACGAGATTGCGCTTCGTGGTTGTGATATATTAATGACTGTTTTATTAGTGGCCATGGGGTGTGCTGAATCGTAATGCCTTATCGGGGGGACTGCCATGGGCATAAAGTACTGTTCGGTGAAGTTTCTCCCATCTACTTCCATTACAAAAGGGTGCCAAGGAATGGAAACGACGCATGTTGTGTGGTGGGTTCCAGAGTGGTAGCATTCTTGTATTGTTAATTAATTATTTGAAATATTTGACCATGAGCACTGCTTGAAAACGTCAAATTTTTACAGTAGACATGGATGGTTATTAACGTTGTTTAACCAGTTCTTCAGCAGCAGCAAATCGCTCATTAAACGGCGAGCAGTGGTTTTTCTTTAGCAAACGAATCACAAACGAATTACAAACGGATTGGTGCTGACTGTTTCCAGATCAGGTCAACGTACGGCACGATCGCAGTCACGGGGGAGCTGGGCTAGGGGTAGAGGTAATGAGCACGGGTGAAGGAATGCGGGTGTACGCGTACGGAGTTGAGAGCTGGAAACATGATGGTTATGCGGCGTTTGTCATTACGCCTTAAGTGACGTCGCGGTGGTTTCAACTTGCAGATATGAAGAGAGTGTTGCCAGCGATGCGCAGAAAATGGGCGCTGTTTACTCTCCGTCGATTGAGAGATCCAACAGGTTTGGTGCGTGAAGTCTATGCGTCAGCCCGACACACAAGTGGAGAAGACAACTCTAACGGCTTTGTAATATTTGTACATATCGCCCTCACACCACACACAGGGCCCACCATACACATATTACACTCTAACTTGCTCCATTGCAGTCCGAGTGAACTGTGGTATATTAATGTGTGACAAACATTCCCAAAAAACTCAGTGGCAGAACGTAGTTATTCGTATTCCGATGTGGGAGCCAATGCAATGGTTATCGCATTGGTCACCGATATAATTTTTAGATGCATTATTACCTTAGGATCCATCTTTTTCTGAAACTTTCGAGGCATACATTCATAACAGTAAAGGGACGCTGAAGTTCCGCAAAAGAAACCGGTCATGGTTGCATCAGCCCGTTTCTGTGCATGTATAAATACCTGGCGGTGCCTGGCGAAGTCTGGTACCTGGCGCGGGCCGCGAAGTGGCCTCATCGCTCCGTGCAACTGCTGGCACGTCGCGCTGTGTTGCATCCTTCACAGGAACCGCTCCATCACATCACGCACCGCCTCTCAGCTCTGGCTTTGGCGATTGTGCTAGTGTCCTACTGCCAGGCGGCAACACGTGTGGCACGTGCTGAAGCATCTTATCCATCGTCACTTGTTACCCACCCAGGTGAGACGGCCCTGGATGAATTCACCGTCGTTTTCAAAGCACTTTTGAGCCAACCAGTGCTCTGCTGGTTTAGTGCCGACTCCGCACGCCGTATAAACGCCTGAGCGCGAGCCCGACATTGTGACACGCATGCACCGCATCTTATTGGTATTTTTACTACCTTATCATTCTATTATATGTGCCGCATCGGCCGACGGCAGGCTGAAGAAGGGGCACCCAGTGTTAATGCTTCAGCAATGTGGGAATTTGTGAAAGTTGACCAATGATTGCAGCTTTTGTGTCCACTTGGAGAGTGGCTCCCCCTGGCTTGCGCTCCAGCCACTTCTTGATTTTGCTTTGTTCGCGCCCGCCCTCCTCCCCCGCCCCCTATGGAAAACTGAGGCTTTTGTTTGTTGGATTAAGCCATTGCAAACATGAAGCACGCAGAATAAACTTGACTAGTTACGGTTTATGGTGGAGAGGCCTTTTGTATTTAATACATGTAATAACATGTAATAAGTAATATATTCTGCTGGGCGCTGGCGCTGGCGAGCCTGATCGTGCTGTGTGATGCCTGGGTGTTCAACGTCTTTCCGTCCCTTGCGTGCCGATGCATCTACGTAGATCACCTAACGATCTTCCCCAGTGACTTTTCAAGATGGTGTTGCGCCATTTTTGTGACTTCATTCCACTGTCGGTGAATTTCCACATCGCAAGTGACTTCGGTGGGTGCTCTTGAGCGCTTCTTTGGATTTGTTTGAACAGAAGACCACCAGTGCCCTTGAGCCCCAGTGCACCGACCTACCTCCAACTCACAATCAAGTGATGTTCCCCGTACGTCGTTTCCTTTTTCACAAAACTGGGAACAGGATCTAACATCAGTCCGAAATTCCCTCTCCCTGGCTTCACTGATAAATATTAAACACAATTTCAGTTTGTTTAACGTTTCCTTCTTTCTTTTTTTTGTTAGTGATATAAGTAAATAGACGGGAGCGTAATATTGCGCTGTCGAACTCGCCCTTTCCCCTTGTTCCACTTTTGTTACGCTCCGTCAAGCTCGCTGACTGACGGCCTCGATCGCGCTGGTATTGCTGGTGATTGGTAATTGATTGTATTGCTGGTGAGTGGTGATTGGTACTTGATTGCATTGCTGGTGAATGGTGATTGGTAGTTGATTGTGTGTGAGTGTGTGTCGCGCGCGCATTTTCAAGAGGGTACCTAAAGTTGCAAACATTTTTTATGGTATTCGCCCTACTGTAACTGACTTCTTTGGCGATGCTTCATGTCTTCAGACCCGTGGGCCTTATGAATATCTTATACCTGACATTGGTAGCGTCAGCATTTCATCTATCTGTCATTCTGACATTCTACCTATGAATTCAAGTTGTCATCAATAGCAGGGAGTTTTTATTGTCTTTTTTGGCAACGGCTTGTGGCAGAAATTTGCATCGATACACTTCACGGACATTTCCAATCGCACTTCGCGTGTACAGTGAGGAACATCAAACTAAAAATAGAGTTGTTTTGGATATTATTTATTATTATTGGATATTATTCATTATTAATCCCAACAAGTGGAGAAGGGCCATTCTGTCCCAGCGCGGGTTCTCTACCGGCTGCCATTCCAGCAACACGGAGGAAGACTCCTAGTCGATCAGGAGGTTCTTAGAGGGATGTATCTTACACTGGTCCCATCCCTGACGCGAAGGGCCCTCTGGCTCAAGCTTTGGCCCCAGATCGATGCAGGAACTCCCATCGATGCAACAAGATTACATAGCCGCAGGTGGTTCAATAATTAGCGCGGAGTCTCCTATTCGGCTCCATGGGCCCTTAGCTAAAATTGTATGGATCCCCTGTCCATAACAGAGCCCCTGACTGGCACAGGGTACTTAACTGTCTCACTGTGGTTTCTCGTTGAAAGCCCGCATGTCTTGTTTTATTGTCAGAGAGACCCGACCAACGCAAGAGGCCATCTGGCATTTGGAGCCAAGTGCCTGTCCCTGTTCAGCAAATGTACACTGGCCGAATCGGGGCCTCTTGCCGACACAGGGCCCTATGTCAAGCACTGTAAGCCCCCGACGTACACGGAGGCCCTCATTGTTTCAGTGCGTCCCGACCAGAGCACATAGCGGGTACCAGCCTCGTCCCTGCCGGCCGTTCGGTGTTGGTGGTTTGTGGTTGGTGGTTGGTGGTACGGCTCAACCACGATCTTATTTTTCTCTACCTCCTACATTATCTCTCGTGATTACACCACGATCAATCAAAGAAGGGCTTGATAAAAGGCACTTTTACTTGACATCCCCGTCGTCCGTGGCGTTAGTAGACAGCTTGTTATCATTGCCTTCAAAGGCTCTACCTAAAATTGCCATGCTTGCAACGTATTTTCTTCCAATGCCCTTGACTCAGCAAGGTTGCTCGGGCTCCACGGTTGCTCTTTTTCGCACACTAGTGAAGCACCTTTCTTCTGTTTGTGTCGTGCTTGGTCCTTCACTGTTGACTTCCAATCTACGGGTCCGATGTGTAGCCATTCGTCCGTGTACAGGCCTCTGATAATCGGTGCCTCTTTAGCCGGTACCTGCACAGATGAGGACCGGGTGGGAGTTGAAAATTAGATTGGACACACGCATTGGACGGATTGAAAGCCAATAAAACGGAAGCAGGTACTGATCGCTCCCTGAAATGCTGAACTACAAGTTGCATAAAAAAGAGCTTGAAATCAACAGCAGACCTTCAAATCAACCATTAGCCTTCATGACAAAGCGTGCACATAGAGGATCTCATTTGTAGTAAGACCGCACTAACAAATTTTCTAGTAAAGAGATTGCACCAAGCAGTGGCAAACGTGAAGAAGATTTTCTAAAACTGTAGCTTGAGTTCCTACAAAGGAAACTGGAATGCCTACTAATCCAAAAACGTACTCCAATATAGCATTATCAGCCATTCTGATGCTGCCAGCAATCCCACTTAACCTACGCAGGCGACATTGCAATTTGTGGTGCGAAAAACTGCCCTTTGTTGGCAGAAAGCACAGCACCAATTTTGGAAATCCCAGCAATCGTCCCAGAAAATAATCAGATGTACATCATGGGAACTAACACCATGGCCAAATTCATGCTGCCCAGTTGCCTCATTTGGAATTATCTGTCAGCAAACATTGCTGCATCTTCACAAGGAAACGTTCTGACCAGCCTCCTTAAATAAGAACGAATAAGTTGTACTCCACAAATAAGGATCAAAGGTAAATATGTGACGCTCAGCAGACTGCTTGACATGAATTATTGTCGGCGTTTAACAAGAAGTAGGCGTACGTGCTGGCTGAGTTTTATTCGGCTATATTTTGCCTCATTTCATGACACAAAAGGGTATTGTGTTTCAGACATACAGCAGCTATAATGTGCTTGATATGCAAAATCTTAGAAACCCGGGACTTTTATGGCTGTGTTTCGCGAGCAAGTGGGACATTTTAGAGTCACATGGGTGCGTGACATACCAGTCACATAATAAATGCTTATCCGAGTGATGAGCTCAATCACTTCACCTCAAGTGTGTCAAACACCTGTCCTTTGATACTGACCGCAGCTAGCATCCTGATCCGTTTCGAAACCATTCACAATGCATCTCAAACGGAGATGGGAGCCGACGGCATTCGAGTCTCTCCGATAGCGTTCAAGAATACGAATGTTCGCTCAAGGGACTTCCCAGACGGGATATTAGTTTAGCCGACAGAAAAAAGCATTCTGCATTTGGCCAGCAAAAACATGTCAAGACATTACCCGTGTTTGGATTTCCGATTTGACGAATATAGGCATAGACAATGGAGGCAACATAAACTCCGCCTGGCATCCTGCTACCAAGACCTAACGCCATTGCTTTCTACCCAAACACCATGGCCGAACATATGGATCATTTGACAGCCAGCCCAGCCCCAATTCATCACACAGCGAGGAACCCGAACGGCGCACCGTCGTATATCGCCCCCGGCAGTCGCCCGGGCGGTGGCGACCGTCGGCTCGCAGCTGGACCCTGCCCCAGGGGCATGCTGTTGACCTGTTTGGACTGCCGGTGGCGGCCAGCAGCGGTGGCCCGCCCTCCGGGCGACTTATCTACGCTGGCAGGCAACGCGGTTCATCCCGGCTCGTAACTCGTTTAACTGGCCGACGGGAACGAGCGCGGTGCGCCAGTCGGCGGTGGTCACGTGAGCAGTACCCCCACTCCAGCCCCCCCCCCCCTAAGAGCCAGACAGTTTTTTTTCCTTTTTTGTCGGTGCGGCCAATTTCTAATCGGTTTCGGGTCTGTTGCTGGTGATGATATCAAGTGATTGTCTGGTCACGTTGTTGAGGCATTGTTGTTTGTCAGCTGCTCGTCTTTACATACAATTGCATTCATCTCGAAACGTATAGCTTTGCCGAAGTGTTTCAACCGATAACTTTCTGCGCCCGGTCATAAATGGAGCGAAGGTGCAGATACTTCGTGCGCTCCATCAAAAGCAGTGGCATGAGAAATGACACTGCCGACTTTCGGACACATGTTGAATAACCTTGTAAATGAGCTCGATGGAGCTTTCAGTGAGATGCTCACATTACTTGGTTTCTGTAGCGCCGTGGAAGTGCTACTGGGGTTTACTGAGGCTTGTGCTGAGGTTTACTTATTTCTTACAGCCCCGAATGCAGGTTTTCTGGAAATATATTCTGGTGTCACTTGCTCTGTAATCACAAATGTTCCTCTGACAGCCTCGCCTTCTCTTCATCCTGCAAACTCCTCCAGCTTTGCAGGTGGCGACTTAACCACTTCCATCGAGTGTTCCGACTTCTGGCAACTTAAACAGCATGTTTGAACCACAGTTTTATAAGTCACCAACATCCAGGGGATTAAACCTGCGATGCTAAATGACGATAAAGTTCAACTGATAAATTCAAGAGATTAAACACGCGGTGATACACCAGCAAGATGCTAAAACCAAAGCAGCGAATACTCCCCCCGGCGGTCACATCTTGACAACGCACGCTTGGGCTGAAAGCCAGGGAGATACGGACTCTTTACCCTTTTTGGAGCTCAAAGTCAACTACGGAGCACAGGATCACCCAGACAGGAAAATATGTGAATGCATTCTTATAAGAAGTCGGCGACAGTCGATTTACGGCTATCTTCGTCGTGAGCGACACGTTCGAGACAGATTTTTATGAGACGAATAGTTATCTTCGAAACATTGCTCCACGACTTCAGCAATGTCACAAACCCGACTTTAACCTTGTAATCGGCACTTTCTGTGGACGTGTTGGCAGAGCTCGCATCAAAGGGTCATATCTCGCTCGCATATCACATTTCTATGGGGTTTTGAACTGAAACAGCCATCTTGAAGATCATTTGTGCAGTTCAAAGCCCTGTCCTTCTGAAGACCAAGCCCCTTAGTTTCTGAGCTTCAGACCCGCTAAGATGTGCATGCTATTGCGGGGAGACCACTTGAAGGTCACCCAGGCATCCCTGACACTGACATCTGGCGTGCGTGAGCACGATTTCCAGATATAACGGCCGTCAATTAGCTCACATTCAAGGTTGTGCAGGCTACGCAACGTATTCAAACAATGATGCATTGAGGAACGTATTTACTAAACAGAGCCATTGCGTTGTCTAGAGCTATCGTTTCCACTTGAAATTGTACCAGTAGCAACAAGTGGGCTTTTTTCATGATTGTCATGTTTGCTTCGCTATCTTCAAATGTGGAACATCCCTTTAATCCACCACGGTTCTGGAATGCCCGGAACATGGGACGTGGCCTTTCTCGGGTTATAATACGCGGCTATGTAATTGGACAAATGTGACAGCGTTTGATAATTGGCACTATTCGATGACATCCAGGCCCCCGACAAAAGCCAGAACATGAGGGGGGGGGGGGTGAGGGCGGCAAGGAGCTTAGCTTTTTGGTTGTCGACAGCATGCCAAGGAGAGTCAATGGCACCAGCTCCGCACAGATGTACCACAGGTACCGCGAAGAGATTGTCAATCAGGCACTCCTTTCGGTCCGTTTGTTTGTGAATTTTGCTGCAGCACTTGCATCAGCAAGAGATCGTTTGGGGGGATCAAAGTTGAGTGAAGTTGTCGCACAAGGACTAGGAAACCCAGCAGTTTGATGCATTGTAGTGCTGCGTTCAGGCTCGTGTAGGACGTGAGATGTCATTCAAGGGATAAGCAATACTGTTTTACTTCTAATGCTGCAGGAATCGGTGAAGTTTGACGGTTCGCTTCACGCCAAAATATTCTTAGGCATAAGCTATTCAAGTAAAGACACTGTGTTGGCGAAAACAAGACGCTGAGCCAGCTTATCAACATGTTTACCGCGCATAAATCGGGTAAAACAGGCTGAGCGTCACAACAGGAGCGTTGGCTCCTTTCAGAGCCGCGCTTTTTTGGCAGTAATGAGCTGGAAGACATCTTCCCTCTTCGTGGAGCGTGGTGTACCCTCATGTACATTGTTTGGCTCAATAAAAACGAGCAAAAAAACCCGCCTTGGCTTTTCTGTTTCGCGAACCGCAATTCAGAAGAGGAAAAATGCGCAGACAAACGTTTTATCTGTTAGTGCATATCTCCAACTAGAATACAAATGTATCCGCCGCAGGACTTCGGTTTTAGTTATGCTACAAGGAATAAAGGAGTGGAAGGCTACCGTTCAAGGGGCCTCCCAGCAAAGTTGTCCTTGCAACTACATGACAACAAGACCCGAGCGTTGCAAGCCATGCTGCGGGCAAGTAAGCCAGCCATAGCAAAGTACACGCCCGTGATACCGAGTGCAAAGCAAGCCTTGGCAATCAGCGAATTCAGGAATCAAGCAGTATTTCGTGCACACAGATAGGCACATGTGCTATGAATCATCCGCCGCGTCCATGTCAAGAGTCTTTCTGGCCACGGTGCGCCGATGGCGCCACCTAGCGCGACAGCGCCACCCATAGCACGACGGCCGCGTGGCTGAGCGCCCGGCGGCTATGGCGAAATGGACGTGTCGTGCCGTGTCGTGGATTGATGTGCAACAGCCTGAATTCATATCGGACCATGCAGATATGTCAAGCCTCTCTGAAATTCTGTGTGCAAACAACAGAGCATGATATAGGGCCAAATGTTGATCACGGAGCATCTGAATGTCCACGGCACTACGAGTCACGCCGGTGACGGTGGTGGCGTCGGGCTGGGTGTGAGCGGAACAGATACCAACACGTCGTCGCTGTGTCTAACGAAGCATATCTGCCCTTATTTTCTCACTGTTGTTTGATCCCTCATCCTCGCAGCAACCGGTCTGTGCAGGTCAAGTTACATGCACTAGCCATGAGTGGGCTTAGGTGCCTCTGGTGGGGCCCCGTTCGAGTGCCGAGCACCCACCCCGTGTAGGGGTTCCTGTGCGGCTAAGTTTCGGTGGATGGGCTCCCAGGTCCATCTAGCCTTCCCCCATAGTTTCCCCCAACATTGTGCACTGGCATTCATCTCATAGTCCTGAAATATCTTCCCTCCGAAGGGCTGTAATCCAAACGAAATGAAACCAAACCACAAACGTCAGGCAGAAAGGGAGGTCAGCCGATCACAGCATTTCGTATCAATGCTCTAATGTCCAAGCTGTAAAGCGCGCGTCCAGATGGGCGGTGGAATGCGACGCGCTCTAATGGGGGGGGGGGGGGGGGCGTGGTTTAAGCTCCTGATGTATGCAAGCTAAGAGAGCTACAGGAACTTAATTCACATTCGCAGGGTGTCCACAGGACCATTTGTGTCAAATTTAGGATTACTTCATTGTAATCATCCGGTCAGACAATGTTAAACAGCATTCATCCCCATATGGGGGCCCGAGGTGTTCTTAGATCTCCTTACGCAGCCAGTCTTGACCGTGGTAGGTAGTTAGAAAATGTCACTGGTGTTCTTATCAGGTCAATCACCTTGTTTGACTCTTAGAGGTTGAAAATTACAACAAACCTTCGAAATAATCTTGATTTCTGAACTTACAATTGGTACCGAGTACGACGTCCGGGGTGTACTCCTAAAGCACCATGAATATCTGTGTGCGCCTCCCTATTGCAGTACATGTTATCAGGAAAGCACCGCCACGGCACCTCCGTCAGAATGATCGGCAACTGAGTCTCCAAATCAGTTGCAACTTTATTTCGCGAATAAAAAAGGTGTCTTTGGCACACGATATATATTGCTCCATAGAATTGCAACGATGAAGGAGCGATTCAACTGCTACGTGCAATACAAGGTCAATGGTCCGCGGCAAAAAGTGCCAGCGAAAGAGGTTAATAGTGCAGACAGCTGTGAGGCGATTCAGAACAGCGGGCGACACGAAAATGCAAAACGCATGGTCGTTGTGGGTAAAACAATATTCACCGCCTGCAGCGACTTTGAGACGGACTGAATCATCTGATAAAATCGTGACATATGTTGGTAAATACCGTGTGGTTTTGCTACCTCAATCTAATACATGTCTTTAAATAAACGCTTGCGTCACAAGGTGCGCAAGCTGGCACACTGATCAAATTATGAATAACAGCACACGCAACGTGAAACACGGTAAACACACTACTTTAATTTATAAATAAACCTACACGCCTTAAGACGTGCAAGCTAATGAATCCACCACTTTAGCCTACCGACAAACAAACACATCTCGAGATTTACCAGCTAAAGCATCCTCCGAATGCACCGCTATATTCTCACGTAACAACGCATGTCAGAAATAGACCTATCCTTGCTGGGACAACGTTAACAGGCAATACAAACTCTATTCAGACTCCGTTTAGGTGCTCATACTGCAAGATATCCTTTCGGCATGCCATTGGGGCCTGCTTGATTCCATAGACATGGACAGTACTACTTCTATCTGCTTTCTGAGCTATGCGCCCGCAAAAATGAGGGACTACATCGAGAGAGATTTCAGGGTCACCTAGGCATTCATGACGCCATTATAACATCATTCAATTGCTGCCATTCCATAAGTCATGCAGCTAATCAAGGTCGCGAGAATATCATTGTCGAGCCGTTCATATCGGGCGTTCGTGAGCATGATTTCCAGATACAACGGCGGTCAACCGACTTTCCTTCATTGTTGTGCAAGGCACGATGACGTTATTAGACAATGACCTAACGAGATACATACTTATTAAACAGGGACATCGTGTTGTCTAAAGCAAACTTTTCTACTCAAAATTCCACCAATAGTTAAAGCCGGGCTCTTTTCATCATATTTGATGTTTGTTTCAATATCTTCAATAGTGGAACATCCTTTCAGTCTACTGCATGCCAACCTCAAGAAGATGGATTTGTGAAATTAAACACACATAGACTGCCAATAACAAACAAAGATCGTTCAGTAAAGCAGCCGACATGGGGACCGCCTACTAAGACCTACAGAGACAGGCTGCCTAGTAAAATGCAAACAAAGAGGCAGACCGCCTACTAAAATACACAGTCAGAGGCCGCAGAGAAACACCAGCACACAAGGACCGCCTAGTAAAACAGACAAATGTACATCTCCTGAACAGGTCAGCTCGTTGCTACTTTTATAATTTAACCAACTAGAATAAGTAATTATGACATCATCTCCATAACTCGATATAAGACATTCACGTGTCTGCTCCTCTCCAGGCGAGTGTCTGCTCCTCTCCAGGCTAGTGTGCGCTGCCCTCCTGGCTCGTGTCCGCATCTCTCCAGGCTAGTGTCCGCTACTCTCCAGGTTAGTGTCCGCTGCTCTCTGTGGTAGTGTCCGCTGCTCTCTGGGGTAGTGCCCGCTTCTCTCCAGGCTAGTATCCGCTTCACTCCAGGCTAGTGTCCGCTTCCCTCCAGGCTAGTGTCCGCTGCCCTCCAGGCTAGTGCCCGCTGCTCTCTGGGGTAGTGTCCGCTGCTCTCTGGGGTAGTGCCCGCTTCTCTCAAGACTAGTATTCGCTTCACTCCAGGCTAGTGTCCGCTTCCCTCCAGGCTAGTGTCCGTTGCTCTCCAGTCCAGTGTCCGCTGCTCCACGGGCTAATGTCTGCTCCTGTCCAGAATAAGTAAACGTGGACAAATGCAACAGCAACGGCCACCGCATCCAATTCTCCATTTCAACGGATGAAACTGGCTTGTTCAAAAAATGAGAATGGGTTATTCAAAAAGCAAGACAGGTTTTCAAAGAATGAGAATGGCTTAGGGTTAAACGGGGGTTAAGGAATCAATCTGGCGAGCTCCAACAGGTGAGGCCTGTTTAGTTCAAGGGGATGAAACTGGCCGGTCGATGATCAAGCACCTTGCCCAGCCAACACATGCCTGGCTGGGAACGGACCCACATGTTTCGATGGCCACGAAGCTTGCCGACGCGACCGGCGGTTGTGCCGAGCTGCACGCGACGCACCCTGCGGATCACCAGGTGGGAGATCTACCATGAGGGTCAGACTAACCTCGACCTGACCGCTGCAAACCTCGACCTCCACCGCTCGGCCCACCTCGACCGACAGCCACTGACAGGGAAGGTGGCAAGCCACAGCGGTGCCCACTGCGAGAGCCGGCGCCCGGCAATGGTGGTGCCGGACACGAATCCCGCTGTTCGTCAGTTCTACGGGATGCTCAACAATGAACAGGGCTCTACAAGATGTTAAGTAACATTCAACCTGATTGGCCTGCGTAATATTACAGCTCTGCTGCCAATCCAACAGGAAATGAGTTTGTAAGTTGTTCAGTACATTAGCGAGGAACATTATTCACAGAGATAAGATAACGGTATTAGCCTTATTCCTCGGATCATGAGACCAATGAGAATGGAGATATAGTTGAATTAATATTTCGGCAACATGTCTTTATGGAAACAATAGCAGAAGTGAATTATGATATCTCCATTCAACTATATCTCCATTATCCTGGTTTTTTTCCCGGGGGTAAAGTTAAAACTGCTGTCTTATTTATGGAAATGAGTTTGTGCTTGTCCTGAACTTTATGGGGGATCAGGCACGTGAAATGCACAGCCTGATGTGGTTTATCTAACTATTACAAATAACAAAAGAAGGTTAATCGTGTCCGGTGTATGCTGCGAAGTCCGTTTCCGTAAATTGCATATCATAGCTGAATATATTTACCTAAAGTTGGACCTGTTGCAGCCGATGATGCTCAAGTCACCATCCACCACTGATCAGAAACTTTAAGGGCTTGTAGCAGTTGCGGCCCACTGGAAATGTGTGTTCTGTATTCGCTTATTTACCAAATTAATGATATTGAAGGGCTTGTTTTTGCTCGCTATTCTCTGCTATGCTCGCTCGCGAGATCTTAACTCGACATATGCGTGTAATTTTTTTTCGGGGGGGGAGAAATGAAGACCAAAGTGATTCCATTTGGGGACCGATTTTCCTTCATGCACTGCAATGATCGCAGGATTCTACTTTTGAATTTATTTTGTTGTGGTAGTTTTGCACGGAACTAGCAATTTATTCTTTAGGTACATAGATGTTCAGACAACATTGAGATAACATGCTAGCCAGTTGTTGATAGTCGGAACACTCAATACGATCGTGTCAAATGTCACCTGTGGAGTTCCAGGAGTTTGCAAGGTGAAGAGAAGTCCAGGTGAGCAGGCAAAGTTCAAAAAGTGCTCTGAGAAAACAGACCTAGAAAATGCCTTCTTGCGGCTTGCAGGCAATTAGTTAATCTTAAGGCTGCATGCCCACAGCGCCACAAACCTAATTAAACCTAGAGGTACCACTGTCGCCAAACATTCAAAACCTTACCTCTTCTGTGGTCTTCACTCTGGCCGAAACTCGATCCACGCCCAACCCACACACCCCTCCCCCTCTAGAATTCAATTTAATTCTGAAAACTGCAGTCATTATTTACTAACCAAATCAATTGGAGTTGTCTGACCTAATCAACTGCGCCAGCCGAGTTCTATTGGAAAATGTATGGAAAACATGCGTTGCTGTGGCACAAGGTTTTCGTACTCTAGTGGTGGCTTACCTTCTCTACAGCACAATAATTAGTAAACATGACACGTTTTGGTGACTTGGTGAAACATCTTTTTTTTGCGCTGATTTTCGTGCTGTGTCCTGAAGAGGGTAGTGTAGCTTCCTATATCACTGTTTTTGTGGGAACATCAAATGTAACTAAACCATTGCTTCATTTATGACAGGGGATGCGAAAAGTTATTTGTTGATACACTTCGGCGTACCGTTTCACCACAAATGAAGTGTATGCATTGACGTCCAGCTGACAGGTAGCGGTGCCGCAACAACGTAACCTGGCAAGCACTTGATATCGATATCAGTGACAGACCATACACACCGCACCGACAAAACATCGTCTCGCTCTAATCGGGGGGAGGGGGTGGAGTGGGGGTACTGCTCACGTGACCACCGCCGACCGGCGCACCGCGCTCGTTCCCGGCGGCCAGTTAAACGCTTTACGGGCCGGGATGGACCGCGTTGCCTGCCAGCGTAGATAGCCGCCTGGAAGGCGGGCCGCCGCTGCTGGCCGCCACCGGCAGTCCAAACAGGTCAACAGCATGCCCCTGGGGCAGGGTCCAGCTGCGAGCCGACGGTCGCCACCGCCCGGGGCGACTGCCGGGGGCGATATACGACAGGACACCGCTTGCGGAACGTGCTTTTGTTCCTCGCCGTGTGATGAGATGTGGCTGGCCCTCAAATATGCCAGGTGGGGACCGTAACGCTTGGGTGGAGCACACCGGATGTTACGTTATGATAGTGGAGTGCAAGGCGGAACTATGTTGCCTCCAAGGTCTCGGGCGGCATTTGCCATATCGGAAAACCAAACACGGGTGTTTTTTTCTTTTCATGCTGTTGCTTGTGAAATGTAGTCTGATTTTTCTGGCAACTAGAACACAATGCGTCTCGAACTTCTCTGGAGTGAACATGCTGGGCGCTCGCGAATGCAAATGGATATTCTTGACCACATATTTATATCCTTCGACGCTACAGAATTTAATTGATGCCTAGAAATAGGCATGTAGAGCTTGACTGAAAATGAACGTGTAGGTATAGACACGTGGAACTCAAAAGTAAAGAACGCTTGGCTTTTTCCCTTTACTCAACACATATCTCACCAGATGTCGGGCTTATTTATCCTAATTCTGACTGATTGTGCAAGAGGAGGGATCAGTGGGACAAGAGGGATCTGCGAAAGGACCATGGCGTAGGAATGCAAACGGAAGAGCAGAATTTTGGGGGTCCAAATTTCCCGCTCAATTCTATAAAAAGGTGTGGGTTATTACAGTGTTGCATATTTTAAACAGCTCAACAAAACCTTGCCCCTTTGTTGTACCTGGCACGCCCAGCCACAAACATCTACGCACATCACCCGCCGACCTAGCACCGCGGCCGCCCCGACGACCTAGCTCCGCGGCCGCCCCGGGGACCTGGCACCGCAGCCGCCCCGACGACCTAGCACCGCGACCGCCCCGACGACCTAGCACCGCGGCCGCCCCGACGACCTAGCACCGCGGCCGCCCCGACGACCTAGCACCGCGGCCGCCCCGACGACCTAGCACCGCGGCCGCCCCGACGACCTGGCACCGCGGCCGCCCCGACGACCTAGCACCGCGGCCGCCCCGGGGACCTGGCACCGCAGCCGCCCCGACGACCTAGCACCGCGACCGCCCCGACGACCTAGAAACGCGGTCGCCCCGACGACCTAGCACCGCGGCCGCCCCGCCGACCTAGCGCCGCGACCGCCCCGACAAGAATTTTTTAGGGCTGGTCATCGAATGCTGTCAGGTATCTCTGACGTCACAAAGCCGTTCCATGATGTAATCAAACAATTATGGAAAACGGCTGATGCGTATTTATCCCCGAAAATCTCGCCCACAGGTTTTTACTCCCATCAAAATTAAAATTGCTGCTTCACCACGATAACTCTAGGTTCGCTGAAATCGCTACTTCTTTGTCGCACATCGCGCCTGCCAAGACCTTCTTTACCGGTTACTGTCACAGAAACTTTGTTCCAACCCAATAAGTCCTCAGCTGCCCCGAGCAAAGCACAGGTGACAGCGAGTTTCCACAACAACCTCTTAGCAACAAGATCAGAGAGCACTTGCCGTCTCGACTCGAAGTGACCTACCTCGCCTCACGTTTTGTGTATATCGTTTTGGCTTAGGAGACAGAAATTGGGACAAAATTAATTGGACAATCAGAAGGGCCACTTTCATCACCACAATTCACACCCTGATCACCAACTGGATCAGTAAGCCAAAGCGGCCAGTTCACCAGAAAGGCTGATGCATCATCAGTGATGCCAGTTAAATTCGGGTATATTAAACCAACCAAAGATCGGGGTCAAAACGTCCGGTTACAGCTGGAAGGGCATGAACAATCACCAAAACGGGTGTTGGTTGGGAATCACGTACCGGGTGACGGTTGAGTGAAGAGAACATGTGCACTCTCGATCTTGGCTGCGTGCGCTCACTATTTGACTTATGACTTGGATGGTGTACCGCCGGTGGCGGCGGCTGTTCAATGTCAGGGAGGTCAAAGGGCGAGGGGGCCGTGTCATGGCACCGTAACGCTTGCCCGTATTGCGGTTCGTTGAACATTTTCCATAAAGTTCCGCCTAGAAAAACAGTTTCACGATAGCAAGTTGAAGTCAGAGCACACAACAAATCTGCTTTGCGTGAGCTCTGATCTACAAATCATCGAATCAAAAAGGCTTGAAAGAAAATTATGACAAAAATGGAATATGCCGTCCAAGTACGAAGATGGCCCGCAGCATAGACCGCCGGTAGGGTTATGGGGCCAACGAGTCACACAGGCTGCCGGGTCCGCATTTTAGGGTCCGGGCCCAAGAGGCCGTAAAGAGTCCCTTGTTGGGTACTGGTGCCCGTAACTGGCAGGACCCTTCCATGTTCTTATTGTGGCCCATTTCACTGTCCTTTTTCGCATTTCCATTTCATCTCAGGGAAGAGAACCTCGACCAACAAAAGTGGTTCTCCCACATTCAGGGTCCCGTCCTGTTCCTCTCCAACAACGTGCTTCCCTTGTCGACTAGGAGCCCTTTGCCGACACAGGTTCCCCTGTCAATCACTCTATGCCTCCACTAACCTCGACACAGTGGGAGTCACCTTGTTTCAGGGGTCCCGGCCATCACAGGAGGCCTTCATTAGCAATCGCGTACTCTGTCCTTGTCCTTGCTTTGTAAATAAACTCGCAGGACCCAGGCCGGCTGAGAGCCCAGGGTTCAGTATTGGTTATCTCGGATTGATATCAAACCCTTCGTGTTCCCGGGGAACCCCGATAGGCGCAACAAGTCCCTTTGACTCACCTTTGGGAGCCATCGGCATGGGGTCGTTGTAACTCCCAGCGTCAGTAAGTATAGAACCAAGCAGGGGCTCAATTTTTGTAAATTATTGGCGGGGCCAACCGAAGGCCCGACAACCTATCCCTCCCCATATTTTCTTGCCGGATTCAGCTCGCTTTCTTGTGAAAGACAAGATTTCTTTTAAAAATTATGGATAGTTTATAAAAAAGCTTTAACTGAAGTAGCATAGTAGTTACGCAATGGTGGATCCACAGTGCGGCCACTGGACGCACTCGCGTATTCTGATCGGCAAGTGAAGACGTCGCTTTGGAAGCCACCTTAGGGCGCCGAAGGCCATCTTCTATGGCGATCATGGAAGGCGGCACGTGTTTTGGTTGTGGGGACGGGGATTAGGGCTAGCCACGAAGAACCTAGGTCATGCCCGTATTCCAGAGATTTTTCACTTTAACTTCACAAACCATTGCATGTCTTATGACCTCAGGCGTGTGAAGATTATTGCATCGCTTATCAGCTCAGCTGTCACGGTTTGCATTTGGTGGTAAAAGTAACCACGATTTTTTGTTACCAGGGTAGGGAGAATTCTGGTGTCGATAGGTTCCTCTCTACACTCTAGAAACATACGTCTTTATGGGAGGCAAACATCCGGCAACACTAACGGATCTATCTACCGGGTTTGGGGCCAAGCCATCGGGTTGAATTACACATCCTACTCCAATTTCCTTTTGGTCCTTGAATAGGTCTGAGAGCTCACCATAATCCCGCTGCATTCCATCCAAAAACATTGGGGGCAGGCAAACACTGGGGTACCTAACTCATCATTGGGGGGAGGGCCAGGGCCCTCACAACAGAATACGAATCGACATCCGTGGAATCAACTATGATGACGCGCAAAGGAAATCAGCCTGCTATTGTTTCACATTTACTCAGAGTTTCTGTAAGTTCGTAAGCATTGGATCGAGGACCGATTAGCAGCCTCCCGATCTACACTACCGACACCTCCCTGGCTGTCCCAGCACCCAGTTTCTAACCTTTATCTCATTCATCTCATCTGTGATACAGCCGTGGGATCTGACCACGTCTTGTTTTGATCCTGACAAAAATGACGCCATTTAATGGGAATTTGCAAGTTTGACAGGCGAGAAGGACAAATTGGCATTACAGATTATACAGAGTCGTTTTGATTTTTTCTTCAAAAGTCAAGGGTCTCAGCCTCTTTTTTACAAGCCTTTTTCTACAAAAAAGCGATAATCACTGACAGCTGCAACTGTGACAGCCTTTCAGAAAGATCCTAGCAGTTGGACAGATGAAATTCTAAAAGTGATCCTATTACTTTAAATTATAGCAGAGTGCAATATTCGAGTGCGGTTGATTAATACACCATTTATAAAAGACGATAAAAAAGACCATGTTCTATGAGCGTGTGGGTCGATATGACCATTAACTAGTGCACTATCTAGTCGCTTATCAAGTCTGGACATTGACTTTTTTACATTTCGCCATTGTCTATTTCAGTTGTTTTCAGTGCTTTTTTCAGTGGTTTTCAGTGGTTTCAGTGGTTTGACATTTTGGTCTGGAGTCTTTCTCCAAGTGTTTCTCTGTTTCATAGTTTGTCATGTAGCAGATCGCTATTTAAACGTCTCGCTTTTGCTACATGTCACCATGTTGCAGTCTGCCACTTAGCCGATTTGACTTTATGACGTGCTGACATTTTTGCTCGTCGCCAATGTAGCTGTCGCCATATATCAGTCAACAGAAACTCATTGGGCAAACTGCGCTATATTTTTGTAAAGACTTCAACTTAATGAGGTGCTTCGGTTTTCTGTTCCTACGAAAAGAAGGGACACAGAACGGACAGGACCATGCTAACAAGGCTGGGCATCCAAAGATGCACGAGTTGCGCTTCGTGGTTGTGATATATTAATGACTGTTTTATTAGTGGCCATGGGGTGTGCTGAATCGTAATGCCTTATCGGGGGGACTGCCATGGGCATAAAGTACTGTTCGGTGAAGTTTCTCCCATCTACTTCCATTACAAAAGGGTGCCAAGGAATGGAAACGACGCATGTTGTGTGGTGGGTTCCAGAGTGGTGGCATTCTTGTATTGTTAATTAATTTATTTGAAATATTTGACCATGAGCACTGCTTGAAAACGTCAAATTTTTACAGTAGACATGGATGGTTATTAACGTTGTTTAACCAGTTCTTCAGCAGCAGCAAATCGCTCATTAAACGGCGAGCAGTGGTTTTTCTTTAGCAAACGAATCACAAACGAAATACAAACGGATTGGTGCTGACTGTTTCCAGATCAGGTCAACGTATGGCACGATCGCAGTCACGGGGGAGCTGGGCTAGGGGTAGAGGTAATGAGCACGGGTGAAGGAATGCGGGTGTACGCGTACGGAGTTGAGAGCTGGAAGCATGATGGTTATGCGGAGTTTGTTATTACGCCTTAAGTGACGTCGCGGTGGTTTCAACTTGCAGATATGAAGAGAGTGTTGCCAGCGATGCGCAGAAGATGGGCGCTGTTTACTCTCCGTCGATTGAGAGATCCAACAGGTTTGGTGCGTGAAGTCTATGCGTCAGCCCGACACACAAGTGGAGAAGACAACTCTAACGGCTTTGTAATGTTTATACATATTGCTCTCACACCACACACAGGGCCCACCACACACATTTTACACACTAGCTTGCTCCATTGCAGTCCGAGTGAACTGTGGTATATTAATGTGAGACAGGCATTCCCAAAAAAAACTCAGTGGCAGAACGTAGTTATTCGTATTCCGATGTGGGAGCCAATGCAATGGTTATCGGATTGGCCACCGATATAATTTTTAGATGCATTATTACCTTAGGATCCATCTTTTTCTGAAACTTTCGAGGCATAAATTCATAACAGTAAAGGGACACTGAAGCTCCGCAAACGAAACCGGTCATGGTTGCATCAGCCCGTTTCTGTGCATGTATAAATACCTGGCGGTGCCTGGCGAAGTCTGGTACCTGGCGCGGGCCGCGAAGTGGCCTCATCGCTCTGTGCAACTGCTGGCACGTCGCGCTGTGTTGCATCCTTCACAGGAACCGCTCCATCACATCATGCACCGCCTCTCAGCTCTGGCTTTGGCGATTGTGCTAGTGTCCTACTGCCAGGCGGCAACACGTGTGACACGTGCTGAAGCATCTTATCCAGCGTCATCTATTACCCACCCAGGTGAGACGGCCCTGGATGAATTCACCGTCGTTTTCAAAGCACTATTGAGCCAACCAGTGCTCTGCTGGTTTAGTGCCGACTCCGCATGCCGTATAAACGCCTGAGCGCGAGCCCGACATTGTGACACGCATGCACCGCATCTTATTGGTATTTTTACTACCTTATCATTCTATTATATGTGCCGCATCGGCCGACGGCAGGCTGAAGAAGGGGCACCCAGTGTTAATGCTTCAGCAATGTGGGAATTTGTGAAAGTTGACCAATGATTGCAGCTTTTGTGTCCACTTGGAGAGTGGCTCCCCCTGGCTTGCGCTCCAGCCCCTTCTTGATTTTGCTCTGTTCGCCCCCCCCCCCCTCCCCCGCCCCCTATGGAAAACTGAGGCTTTTGTTTGTTGGATTAAGCCATTGCAAACATGAAGCACGCAGAATAAACTTGACTAGTTACGGTTTATGGTGGAGAGGCCTTTTGTATTTAATACATGTAATAACATGTAATAAGTAATATATACTGCTGGGCGCTGGCGCTGGCGAGCCTGATCGTGCTGTGTGATGCCTGGGTGTTCAACGTCTTTCCGTCCCTTGCGTGCCGATGCATCTACGTAAATCACCTAAGGATCTTCCCCAGTGACTTTTCAAGATGGTGTTGCGCCATTTTCGTGACTTCATTCCACTGTCGGTGAATTTCCACATCGCAAGTGACTTCGGTGGGTGCTCTCGAGCGCTTCTTTGGATTTGTTTGAACAGAAGACCACCAGTGCCCTTGAGCCCCAGTGCACCGAGCTACCTCCAACTCACAATCAAGTGATGTTCCCCGTACGTCGTTTCCTTTTTCACAAAACTGGGAACAGGATCTAACATCAGTCCGAAATTCCCTCTCCCTGGCTTCACTGATAAATATTAAACACAATTTCAGTTTGTTTAACGTTTCCTTCTTTCTTTTTTTTGTTAGTGATATAAGTAACCAAACGGGAGCGTAATATTGCGCTGTCCAACTCGCCCTTTCCCCTTGTTCCACTTTTGTTACGCTCCGTCAAGCTCGCTGACTGACGGCCTCGATCGCGCTGGTATTGCTGGTGATTGGTAATTGATTGTATTGCTGGTGAGTGGTGATTGGTAATTGATTGCATTGCTGGTGAATGGTGATTAGTAATTGATTGTATTGGTGCTGAGTGGTGACTGGTAATTGATTGTATTGCTGGTGAGTGGTAACTGGCAATTGATTGTATTGCTGGCGAGCGGTGATTCGTATTTGGTTGTATTGTTGGTGTGTGATGATTGGTAATTGATTGTGTTGCTGGTGAGTGGTGATTGGTGCTTGACTGCATTGCTGGTGAGTGGTGATCGGTAATTGATTGTATTGGTGCTGAGTGGTGACTGGTAATTGATTGTATTACTGGTGAGTGGTAACTGGTAATGCTAGTGAGAGCGGGTTTGTACTGTCCTGCACAGGCGGTGCACATCACGGCGACTATGAAACTACGAGCTGACAATCTATTCCCGGTCCAGGACACGAAGACGAGTGCTACCTTGAAGACTTCCAGAGCTACTTGCCAGTTGGGGCCACGAAGTACTTAAAAGAGTGCGCGGTATATCAATGTGGCATGGATAATGGCGAACTTTCTTTAACATACCAGACGTAAGTATGTTGTGGTTCCCTGCAATGTTGCATAGACCCGCCACAAATCTGTAACGAACGGTCATTTTGAGCCAAATTTTACCAGAGTCTGCCTGTCTCTGAGGTCGTCTGCTGCCGCTGCAGCAACAGTGCGTTGCCACGCACCAGCATGATGGGAACAACCGAGCACAGCATGAACACGGTTCAAAACAGAGAACAAGGCGAAACGGAGGACAGAGCAGGACAGAGACCCGGTGGGAGTGCGGAGCAGGACAAAGGAGAGCGCAAGGGGAAGGATAGTGCATGCCAGCGGGCAGGGTAGGGCAGGAGTGGATTGTTTCATTCAGAGGAGAGGTCAGAGTTTAGAGGTCACAAACAGAGAGTGGAGAAAAGGAGGCGGAGGAAGGAGATCAGAACATGCACGATAGGTAAAGTAAATAGACAGATCAGAGGACAGGAAAGTCCAGTGCCATTCCAACTGTGCTCTGTCCTTCGCTGGTCCGTCCGCCACGCCGCGCCTACAGAGATCACCCCGCGCCGTGCCGTGCCGTGCAGTGTCGTTGGGCCTGCGCCTCACGTACATAACGCATAAACATGCAAGTGATGAGAGCGCATGGGCACCCTTGTGATTTGGGAGCCCGGGCACCAACAGTTTCAACATTTAAGCATCGGAGCTACACGGTGCTTGCAAAGAGCAGTCCAAAAGTTTTGAATGTTTGTGTTGACCCTAACGACAATTTTGGGGGCTTCACACCACAAGGGCACGATGGAAGTGGAATGCAAACCATATATTGTGTAGAAGGAATGGATCGAAGGAGTTCATACAGCATATCTTTGCGATGAGTGGGTGACACGTGGCGTCTTTTGTATTTCAGATGCGGCAGGGTGGCCCCCAAACCCGACAGCTCATGCACCGATGTCCCGGTCAGCCGTTTCGCCGTGTATCCGGAATGTTGCCTAAAGAGATATAATTGCGAGGTGCTGGGGTAAGTCCTGCCAATGAGACTGTGCTATGTCATAGACTAACCACCATAGCTTTGCAACGGCAGGTGGCTCCCATGGGCATGTCGAAGCGACTGTGCTCTTCGGGGCGCGGGCATGCACGCCACATTTTCGGAAGGCTCATCGTGTGATGACCAGTGTTTGCGAGCATGGAGGTAGGATAGTACGACTATACATATCTGGCGCTAACAAAAATACATTGAAAACGCTCTGACTAGTATTTTTGAGCCGTGAGAGGAGATGCAGCGACACAACGTTCATCTCATAACGGTCATTTTACCATGCATTCCGGCCCCTATACTCATCCAAAGCTTTAACTCACCAATAACCCCAATTTCATGTCTCTCCCTGGCAGTATTCCCATCCAAACGTCTGCACAAATCCCAACGAGCGGCGCCTGTGCAAGGCAACGTCTGTAACTGGGTGTCAAAGCAGCTATAATCCCATCGAACGCAGATTCAGAATGTCGCCTTGTGAGTGGGAGGTCAAATTCCGAAAATAAGCAGACGAGTTTCAAAAACTCAACGGGTATAGCTTCTTGTTACTTCATATTGCAAGACATGGTCCAACACGAACTTCCTTTTGATAAACAGACTTAGATATTGCTTTGGAAGTCAAGAGATGGAGCCTCTCTCCCGGCTTTGGTCCTCGGACCCCATCCAAGTAACTTTAAAATGAGCAAAGGTATGCTACGCCAACTTGACCACATCTGCTCACAGTCAAGCCCGACTAACCACAACTGGCTGCATTCATCTGAGCAGACCACGCCAAATGTTAAGTCACTCTGACAATTGCTGAGAACATTCGTCTCAACTAGCCACGTCTCAGCACAGCTATAACAGACCGGACTCAGCTGACCACAGATGCCGACAGCCTGGTCAGGCTGACCACAGACGCCGACAGCCTGGTCAGGCTGACCACAGACGCCGACAGCCTGGTCAGGCTGACCACAGACGCCGACGGTCTAGTCAGAATGACTGCAGATCCGGCGGTCTGATAAGACTGATCGCAGGCGGCAGTCTGGTCAGACTGACCACAGGTGACAGTCTGGTCAGACGGGCCGCAAATAGTCAAAATGACCTAAACTAACCACTTCTGACCACACAAACGGCAGGCTATCGGGAGATGACTACAATCCCGGCAGAATACTACCATATGACCAAGGCCGCGTCGAAGCGACGGCACTCAGTTTCATTCAGCTAGACGCAAATGTTAAACGTCAGTGCATATTGTACCGTTTGTTCGTGCAGCGTTATAAACGACGAGCGCTGAACAGACGACAGAACGGTGCAGCGTGCCATAGCCGTAGCATGATATCTCACACTGGAACAGAAAGGCAGCGAAGCCTGAGGACATGAGACTTCCACTTCTGTGCACAAACCTCTAAGGATGGCGAAGTGACGCGTGGGCAGTGATCATTTTAGAAACAGTACTGGCTGGAGTGAAGGAGCTGAAGCTGTCACGTCATGGGCGGCTTTGAGTGCTCAGGCTTTCCAGGCGCCTGAATTCGGCGATAATCCTATGACGACGTGTGTGAGGGGATCTGTTGTCCGTGCGCGCGTTCCCCTGCCGCTGTTGTTCGTCTACACCATCGGCCGCTGCTGCGCTTTTTTTGTTGAGGTGTCTCTCTAATGTCGCTGCGGGGGCTTCCGTACACTCCATCTCCTGGAGAACACGACTTATTTGAAGATCCCATGGTTCAATCTGCACGTATGGACTCCGATAAACACGACGTCAAGGCACACATGTGAGCCACACTGGAGGCCTCCACTGAATACCAACGAATCCGGGGCAACCGGTGAATTAAACTGGGAGCCTTACACTAAATACTAATGCTGGCAGCGTCCCGTCCTTGACTAATCCACACAAATTCGGTGTCTCGCCGCGTTTGCTCCGAGCCTATCCATTTTCCGGCACCCACCTCCCACCACTCATACCTGGTGCGCAAACGGGTTGGACCCCCTGCCGCCTTTCGTGTACCCTTCCCAGCGCCTTGGTATCATAATGGGCTCGCTCACGCGGGTCCCCATTGAGATAAAGAAGCATTTGATCATCCATTTCAAACACTCATTAAACGTTCATTTATGCCCTTTTTAGGAAATTTTCATACTTGAAGATACTGAAAGGGATGTTCCACATTTGTATGGCGCTTTGAACTGAAAAAGCCACCTTGAGGACCTTTCCATGCAGTTCACGGTCATATCGTTTTTAAGACCTAAAGAGATCTTGTTCCTGAGTTACATGCCCCAGAAAATAGTGAGAAGGTTTATTTGGAGCCTATTTCACAGATGCCTCGGTATTAATGACGTCATAGAAACGTCATGCGATCGCAGTCATGCTACAGGCTGTTTTCTGCTTATGGTCAAAACAGCATGGCTGCTGCTGCATTCGCAAAAACCGTGATGCAGCACGTATGATACAGTGTGCGGAAGATGATTGACTGTTAGCAAGATTTCGCTGCTGAGTGCGCGGCGCAAACGTAAGCGTGAGCACTATCGGGTTGTGCGGCACTCGTCGCGAACGGGGCATTTTTCCTTATTTCTAGGCCACAGGTCAACGCTATGAAAAGAACGACACTGTCTGTAAAAAAGGACGGCACCCAAAAAACGGTCACTCTCCCGAAAGTTGTAAAAAAGAAGACGCGACGGCCAATCTGTCTTGTTTACCCTGCTGGCGTTTTTTCTTCCTCTTGAAGAGACCTCTTGAGCCGCATTACGGACCCCCGTTGGGACTTTGTTTTGGAGGGAGGTCAGGGTGAAATGCGGTTCTATGACTGAAAATCTGTGCGGAAATTGCGAGAAAACCTGCAATTTGATAGTTGCGCGAGCTGTGCAAGTGTGAGACCACACCTATCTGACAAAAGTGTGTGAACCGGCGGCTTGAAATGTGTGTGATCACTGGTGGTGTGTGCCAGTGGCTTGTACTGATCTTGATGTGATGGGGAGTGTGCGTGCAAGGTTTATACCTCTGAGAGAGAACATCGTTTTGGTATTCTTTAAGTCTACTAACTCCCAATAAAATGTGATGTATTGACACCTGCCACTATCTTTATGTTTGTGTTTGAACATGGCAAAGAATTTGAAAGAACTGACAAACTAAGAAAAGCACTTATGTAGCAGGGGCGTACAAGGGCAAGCTGGTACTTCATTATGATCTTGCCAACATTATGAGCCTATTGAGGTACTGTAGCATGTAAATAATTCATTGCGTGTCTTATCAGCAATTCATTTTGACAGAAGGGGCTGGTGCCCACAGCTTACTAATGCACATGCTCAGCACACACTCACATTATTTGACTCTGCAAAATTGTCTTTCCCTAAAAAATTCTGAAAATATAGACCCGTATTATCACTGATGCACATTGTGCTGCCTTCACAAATTTCGTATGCAGGTGAGCACTGCTCGTGAGTCATCAATATCATAGTCACTGCAACTTGCGTGAGATGCTGGGTGCTGAGAAAGGTGGAGAAATATTGTTGTTGTCTTGGATGGCAATTTATAATACTTTTTATCATCAGCCTTGTATGCACTGGCAGCTTTATCACTTCCTTGCATTTTGCCCATCCCACCATAACTACATGCACTTGTCATGCCTCCAGCATTGTGCAAGGTCAGCATGTTTGCAGTGTCATTGCACCTCATGTAAAATGTTCCTGTTGCTTTTTGGTAAAGCAGTCCGATGGCTGCAGTATGTTGCATCAATGTGGAAATGGGAGGTGTGTTCGCATCTTTATAACCTACGTTTTGTGGATTCCCAAATGAGGCTGAGCAAGTGATGCCACTTATTGGTTGTCTGCTTTACTGAAAGTGATTTGTATATTGTACTATGTGTTTTTGGTCAGTCATATGTCAGATGGAAAGTCAATACATGATTGCACGCTTGACCCATCTTTTCATAATGGAATGTATTAAAAAGCAGCATGGATTGCAGTACAAAAACCACACGGTTGTTCATTATGTCATGCCGCAGTACCGCACTGAGGTAGTGCCACAATGAAGCTGTTGATTCGTGCGATTACACAATGTACCACATTGGTTGACTACTCTATGTCAAGCCTTTGAGACAGCAGCTTGTAAGTTATGAATTACTGGCAACAACTGATTTAACAATGCCAAAGGACTATCAACAGCATGAGTGTCATTTCATCACAATGGTTATATCAAGGTTAACTATTAATTGCATAAATAATCCTAAGCAAAAAAATATATTGGTAGCCCAACCTTGCCATTTTTACCATAGTAATGGCAATGCTTTGGCAACCAATCCATAGCAACGGTACAAATTTGTTTGTTTTCGCATGACACCCCATTTCTAGTTATAACGTAACTACTGTGCACATCACATGATATCAATGTCCGGACAACAGCACGGCACGCAGCGATGAGTCGACAATAAAGCATTGGCAAAATCATCAACAGCATACGAGCAACAGCAGCAGCACAGCATATCGTGCCTTGATATTAACAATCAGACATGAAAGCTGGCGATCGCGACGTTGCCTATGTCAAACAGCCCACCAAAGCTTTTCTTACGGCCGGCACCAAGACAAAAAATCAACAAATAACCCACCCACTAAACCCCCACCCGACACAGACTTCGCGACGAGAATGACCGCTTGGCGTCAGCTTTTGTGTATTTTGGCGTATTCTTGAAGTCTGGATGCCAGATGCTGCCAGGTATGGTTGTCGTCACAAAACCATTCCATGACGCCATCAAACAATGACGTAATGGGGCCCAGTTTTACAAACTTTGAAACTTTGCTACTTAGCGTCATTTTGAACCTTGAACGCTTACCAATAGTTACAACTAAACTTTTCTCATCATATCTGATGCTCACCTCAATATCTTTTAATGTGGAACATTCCCTTGCAGCAAGCATCAGATAGGATGAAACAAGCTCATTTTTAACTATTGGTATACTTTCAAGGGGAAAATACTGCAGTAGATAACACAATTTCTCTGCTTAGGAAATATCTTCTTCCATGAGTAACTGTTTGATTACGTCATCGTGCCTCCCATACCACTGCTTGAGAGCCAGTTGGCCGCTGTTATATCTGGCAATCGTGTTCGCGAACGCCGGGTATGAGCGGCTCGGCAATTATATTGTACTTAGCATTGATCTCCGCATCACCAATGGATGACAAAATTTGAATGGCGTTATTATGGCGTCATGGATGCCTGGGTGATCTTGAAAGTGTCTCCCTGAAATAGTCTGCATATCTTTGCGGGTGTGTAACTCAGAAATTAAAGGGATTTGGGTCTGAAGGACAGCGCTGTGAACTTCACCGAATGGTCTTCAAGGTGGCTATTTCGTTCCAAAACCCCATACAAATGTGGAACACTCCCTTAAAGTCCATCGGGTCACTTTGCTGTCAGTCGGAAATGGACGCGGCCACTGGGCTCACCCCAGGCGTGCCTAACCTGGACGACAACTCGTTCTCTCGCCCGACCTCCAGGATGACCGCTCCATACGGGACGATGGTACATCGGGTCTCGTCCACGACGGGGCGATCCACCGCTCTCTCGGCCACGCCCACCGCTCGCAGCTTCCCATTGCTGCGCATGCGCCTTAGGCAGTGCCTCGTCCAGCACGGATATGCGCCGAGCACTGCTCTGGGCTGTTATCGCCGTGAGGGCACAGTGTGTTTTTTTTTTACCTCCATTACTAAATATATCGTAAAACGATTAAAACAAACTGAGCATATTTACGATTGTTATCATGTCCACAGTGCACATTGCTGTATCTTCTTAATACGCTCCACTATTATGGAAACAATTTACACTCCGCTGAACGGACACAGCTGCAAAGCGATTGTCTATCTTGTAACGTGTGTCCGGCTCGAGACGGTGGTGCATTTGAACATCTTATCACCTGAACACACGCCCTTCATATCTGCCATCTGGCCCTCTGTGTGTTACGTCGATTCATCAACACCATCAACGAAATAACTGGTGAAAAAACACCAATCAGTTGAGCAAATAAGGGAGCCAAACACGGCGAAAGATTTTATTTGTAGTCCGCAATAAAAGCAGCAGGTTCGAAAAATAGGAAGCCGTCTATGACCACTATGTATTTACTGCGGAGTTGCGGTAGATCTTCGAGACTATGAGCGGGTTATAAAGAAATTAGAATGTTTTTAATGTTCCTGCTTTCGTGCCCGCACTGACAGGGTGAAGTAACTCGCGCTTGTAAACAAAATGTTGTCCACGTCCATGCTTAGTGGCACTAACTGGGCGGCACTGTATGAAACTAGCGGGATACAGAACTAGCTACTACTGCTATTGCAGAGAGAAAATCTACAAAAAGTCGAAAATATTTCCGGATTGATGATCTTGCTTTCCGCCGTACTTTGCAGTATAGTTCATGCTGGTGATTCTCGTCATTTGTTCACCCCCTCCGTCACAAGAGGCCTTTTCCATGACCTTTTGTGAAGAAGGTACAGTCCAGCTGAAATTCACATAGATGAGACAGTTGTATTAGCCTTATTCCTTGGAAAAAAAACAGGAGAATGGATATATAGAATGGAGAATAGACAGATGTCCAAAATTCGTCTTGGTGAAAGCATTGGTTCCAGAACGTATCATTATTTGTAAACGGGGTGTCAGATCTGCTGGTAAAGTAAAGTATCTTTTGGAGTGAGCTTTTTCCTGCCCCACCATTATTATCGTCTGCTGGTTTGTGTACCCCGCTCGATATTCTTCGGCGTGCCATTGCATATCACTCTAAAACTTTTCACTACCACTTTCTCATCTTCTTTCATATTCATGTACATGACAAACTGAGCCGGGATACAGTAGAACTGTAGCTGCTGTATCCCAACAGTAATATTTCAACGGCATTTGAACGTTAAGCAAGCGTTAGCCAACGTTTGCAATCCTCCAAAACCCCAACAATAAACTCCATATCCCTGAAAGACATGAGCTTTCTCCCTCAAGAACGAGTTTTACTTTTCGCGATCAAGTGATACTTTGTTGGGTTTTTTATTAATAAGCTCCTGTTTCCCATGAATTTCAATGATTCCATCCAGTGTTTTTAATGATATTCGGGCTGTGCAAACCCATTGCACGGCACTGATTTGCTGCGGTTTCTCCCGTTTGGCTCGGGGTGCGCCGTATGTGCCTATCTGATTGACGGCTTATATCTGACGGTATCGCCGGGCTGTCCAGACCGAGGAAATCTCTTAATAACAAGTTTCCTGCAAAATGCAACCGGGTTTTTCCTCGCTCTCAGTAAACTACGTCGTTTGTGGTCTCTGGATTAATGCAGCTGGCACTCGTCGATGCTGTGTTCCTGCAAGACGTTCATAGCATACTCCCTACTGCCAGGAGAGCGAGCAGATTGTGGCTTTCTGGAAGAATGCACCTGAATGCGTTGTGGTGTCTTTGTTCTTGGCGCCCGTCGTCAAATGAATCGGTACACTTCACCACAACTCCATCACTGCTCTTCATTTTCCCCATTGCATCAATAACTCTCGCCCGTGTTTTGGGCATTTTTAGGCATCGAGGTAGCAGCCTTGATCACACTTTTACCAAAGCGTCATCTTTGTTCCAGGACAGCACTTACAATGTCTTCAATTGCTTAACTTTGCGTTTTAGGGCAAAATGTCTATGGAAAGCACTGCAACCAAATGAAGGAACAGTTTGTTATGCATGCTTCACATCCCAAACTCTCTCCTTGGAAATGCCGGGACTCGCACCAGGATCTTGTTGATTGCGAGTTCGGTGCTCTACCAACTGAGCTAACCGGTATGGTTCAGTTTTTAGGCTTCTCCCACGATTACAGACGGGCGTCTTCCGGAAGACGTTGTGGAGTCGTTACGGACTCAGTGTGAGCCGGGCAAAAGACTGATGCTTAGATAACACAAGAATGAGGTGAGACTTCCGATTAGCACTCTTAAGCATAAATGAACTCTCCAATTCAGAAAAGGCTCTTGCTACCTGCACCTAGGGTATTCTTGGTCAGATTTGGCCCAATTCCGGCAAAATGCAAGCATACGAAAGGTAGAGCCAATGTATGGAACAGTCGATCTCTTGGGCACTCCCTGGCCCAAAAATGTTGTGACTAAAATCCAGCTACATTCTTATAATCCCACACTCGCTGAAGGCCATCTATACCACAACGATCCTTGGAAAAGATACTTTTGTGACATTCCAATATGTACCTTGAAGAGCACTTTGGCAAACACTGGGATCTAAATTGTGTGGCAACTTTTCATGCAACCATGGACCCCATTCTCGCCGGTCCTGGAACCTCTTGTACGCTTCGCGCGCAGCAAAGCGTATTGGTTAGGCAGAAAGTATCTCAACGAGCGCTATTTACAAAGAGTTTAAGTATTGCATACCTATGCAGGCCATCTAGATGTAGTGACTTTTCTGTCAAACTTCAGACAAATTTAAATGTTTAGCAACGAAAGTGACAAAACGATGCCTTCATAGATAACAAAATTTACTTTCGTAGAGGTACAACAATCCAACAAGAACTATTGTAACTATTAAGCGTCGAGTTTGCGACGGGTATGCGGCGTTAAAGTGAAGGCTCTGCATTTGAAGGCATCGAACAAACATCACATATCTGATGAAAATAGCTCATTTCTACCCATTGGCCTACTTTAACGTGGAAAAGAATGCTCCAGATAATACAATTTCTTTCTTTCCGTAGGGATACAGCAATCTAACAAAAAATATTGCAACTATTTAGCTTCGAGTTTGCGACGAATATCCGGCTTAAAGTGAAAGCTCTACATTTGAAGGGATCGAAGCGAACATGACACATCTGATTAAAATAGCTCACTTCTAACCATTGGTACACTTTTACGTGGAAAAGAATGCTCTAGATAACACAATTTCTTTTTTTAGGACATGCGTTCCTCAATACGTCACTGTTTGCATCACCGTACCCTACACAACATTGATTTAAGTCAGTTGACGGCCGTTGATTTGTAAATTGTGTCCACGAACACCAGATATGAACGATTCGACCACTTTCTGTTTTCGCTTTGATCGCCACATAACCAATGGAGTGACATTATTTGAATGGCGTTATTGTGGCGACATGGATGTCTGGGTGATCTACACATATCCGCGGGCTCTAGCTTGGAAACTGGACGAGTTTGGTTTTAACAAATGCGGGACTGTGAACTGCACCGAACGTCTTCAAGAAAGCTATTTCAGTTCAAAATCCTGAGCACATGACGAACATTCCCTTTGAGAATGGCCTTAAAGTTATTACACCTGTCCAACTTTGTCTCTAGCGAACGCAGGTCCGGTTTAAGAAGCGATGTGGTGATTCGCTCCCGGCGCTGGTGAAGGCAGCCATGCCAGGCGGGATGCCGCGGTCGGCACGTGAGGAAGTCGGCTAAGCACGAGTCTAAGAAGCGCCCTAGCAAGATGTCGTGAGACTTCACGGGAGATTTCACACCGCACGTGTGGCAAATGCTACCGCGGATTACTTGGTAGACCCCACGTGCCGCTGTATGCTGGTGTGCCACCCGGGCGGCAGTGGTGGACGCCCTTGATCTGGTAGCTCTTCGCCTGTAGGTAGCCCGCATTTAGTGGGTGCGTTGTCGTCATGTAATGCTGCACTTAATTTGTTTTCGTTTGCTTGTATTTGTTTGTTTTAGACTATTTTGCACTTAATCTGCTCGTGAGTGAAACTTCATCATCTAGAACAGTCAGACGCACTTAAAAACGTGCCAGTAGTTGTAAGTTAGTTTTTATATTATATCTGAGGTTTGCCTCAATGTCTTCACATGTTGAACAGCCACTTTAACCTACAATTAGACGTGATCAGTCCAGCATTCGAGCGCGTTTGTTCACCGAAATGTTAGGGCGCACTTCAAGTTGAGCTGTGCAGAATAGGTTTCTCGTCATGCAGCACCAGGGAGTCTTTCAGCAGAATCCCACGCAGTGTGGGTCCGTCGAGTGCAGCGCAAATTCCTCACATAGATCCTTGGTCATGCATATTCTGGCCTGAAAGATGCTCTGTCTATCATCTCATTGCGTCACTTCAAAATTAACTTTCCGGCTTAAGACGAAATGGGATAATCTTTGGTGTCTAAGAAATATTTATGGGGAAAAACTATTTTTTTGAATTTCACTCGCAACCTTCTCTCTGAGCATGTGGCCAAAATCGACCCGCCGAGCCTCGTGGCGCGACTTTTCGCCGTGCCACTGGGCTGGGAGTGAGCAAGGGTGCGTGTGTGTGTGCGTGCGTGCGCGCGTACATGCGCGCGTACATGTGTGTGTGTGTGTGTG
>NW_023596448.1:11933906-11996391 GCF_011947565.3 Pollicipes pollicipes | reverse complement strand
TTTGACTGTTCCAGGCGAGCCAATACTCGCTTGCTCTTAAATATTGTGGCAAACAAATCATCGAGGTGACAAGAATCCTCTTTTCCCACATCCTTATCATGTGCACTCAACTGCTGTTGCATATCCTTCAACTCAGCCTCATGTCGCTCCGCCTGGGCTACTGCTAGAGCAAAATCATCAACATCACAATCATCTTCCAGGTGGATAAGCTCTTTCAGCTTATTGATGAGCTTCGTAGCCTTACCTCTGGCTGAAGTTCTCAGTTTCTTCAAAGCTTCGATGTGTTTTGTATCCTCTTCATGCATCTTCAGTCTTGAATTGATAGGAAATCCACAACGAAGCACCAAAACTTATCGTTATGTTCGACTTCAACCACAGCAATGAGAGCAATGATGGGCAGCTCTCAAATCCGGCCCGGAGGACTATGTTACTTCAATTCACCCAATCGCAATTTCAATGGCCTCAGTTCCGAGGACCGAACCACAGCCGTCCCGCACGCACACGCAACCCGGTCCACATCCCGACAGGTAATGTATTTTCAAACCTGGCACGCATCCAACGTTGCCTCGGGCGTCAGTGTCACCAAAGAAAAGTGGCAGCATTCACCACGGAGACTACCAAAATTCCCTGCGCGGTGAACAACTGCTCAAAACAGCGCAGCTTTTACAACATCATGTCCACAGTGCAGATATCTGTATCTTCTTAATACGCTCCACTATTATAGAAACAATTTACACTCCGCTGAACGGACACAGCTGCAAAGCGATTGTCTATCTTGTAACGTGTGTCCGGCTCGAGACGGTGGTGCATTTGAACATCTTGTCACCTGAACACACGCCCTTCATATCTGCCATCTGGCCCTCTGTGTGTTACGTCGATTCATCAACTCCATCAACGAAATAACTGGTGAAAAAAACACCAATCAGTTGAGCAAATAAGGGAGCCAAACACGGCGAAAGATTTTATTTGTAGTCCGCAATAAAAGCAGCAGGTTCGAAAAATAGGAAGCCGTCTATGACCACTACGTATTTACTGCGGAGTTGCGGTAGATCTTCGAGACTATGAGCGGGTTATAAAGAAATTAGAATGTTTTTAATGTTCCTGCTTTCGTGCCCGCACTGACAGGGTGAAGTCACTCGCGCTTGTAAACAAAATGTTGTCCACGTCCATGCTTAGTGGCACTAGCTGGGCGGCACTGTATGAAACTAGCGGGATACAGAACTAGCTACTACTGCTATTGCAGAGAGAAAATCTACAAAAAGTCGAAAATATTTCCGGATTGATGATCTGGCTTTCTGCCGTACTTTGCAGTGTAGTTCATGCTGGTGATTCTCGCCACTTTTTCACCCCCTCCGTCACAAGAGGCCTTTTCCATGACCTTTTGTGAAGAAGGTACAGTCCAGCTGAAATTCACATAGATGAGACAGTTGTATTAGCCTTATTTCTTGGAAAAAACAGGAGAATGGATATATAGAATGGAGAATAGAAAGATATCCAAAATTCGTCTTCGTGAAAGCATTGGTTCCAGAACGTATCATTATTTGTATACGGAGTGTCAGATCTGCTGGTAAGGTAAAGCATCTTTTGGAGTGAGCTTTTTCCTGCCCCACCATTATTATCGTCTGCTGGTTTGTATACCCTGCTCGATATAATTCGGCGTGCCATTGCCTATCACTCTAAAACTTTTCGCTACCACTTTCTCATCTTCTTTCATATTCATGTACATGACAAGCTGAGCCGGGATACAGTAGAACTGTAGCTGCTGTATCCCAACAGTAATATTTCAACGGCATTTCAACGTTAAGCAAGCGTCAGCCAACATTAGCAATCCTCCAAAACCCCAACAATAAACTCCATATCCCTCAAAGACATGAGCTTTCTCTCTCAAGAACGAGTTTTACTTTTCGCGATCAAGTGATACTTTGTTGGGTTTTTCATTGATGAGGTCCTGTTCCCCATGAATTTCAATGATTCCATCCAGTGTTTTTAATGATATTCGGGCTGTGTAAACCCATTGTACGGCACTGATTTGCTACGGTTTCTCCCGTTTGGCCCGGGGTGCGCCTTATGTGCCGACCTGATTGACGGCTTATATCTGACGGTATCGCAGGGCTGTCCAGACCGAGGAAATCTCTTAATAACAAGTTTCCTGCAAAATGTAACCAGGTTTTTTCTCGCTCTCAGCAGACTACGTCGGTTGTGGTCTCTGGATTAATCCAGCTGGCACTCGTCGATGCTGTGTTCCTGCAAGACGTTCATAGGATACTCCCTTCTGCCAGGAGAGCGAGCAGATTGTGGCTTTCTGGAAGAATGCACCTGAATGCGTTGTGGTGTCTTTGTTCTTGGCGCCCGTCGTCAAATGAATCGGTACACTTCACCACAACTCCATCACTGCTCTTCATTCTCCCCATTGCATCAAGAACTCTCGCTCGTGTTTTGGGCACTTCTAGGCATCAAGGTAGCAGCCTTGATCACACTTTTACCAAAGCGTCGTCTTTGTTCCAGGACAGCACTTACAATGTCTTCAATTGCTTAACTTTGCGTTTTAGGGCAAAATGTCTATGGAAAGCACTGCAACCAAATGAAGGAACAGTTTGTTATGCATGCTTCACATCCCAAACTCTCTCCTTGGAAATGCTGGGACTCGCACCAGGATCTTGTTGATTGCGAGTTCGGTGCTCTACCAACTGAGCTAACCGGTATGGTTCAGTTTTTAGGCTTCTCCCACGATTACGGACGGGCGTCTTCCGGAAGACGTTGTGGAGTCGCTACGGACTCAGTGTGAGCCGGGCAAAAGACTGATGCTTAGAAAACACAAGAATGAGGTGTGACTCCGATTAGCACTCTTAAGCATAAATGAACTCTCCAATTCAGAAAAGGCTCTTGTTACCTGCACCTAGGGTATTCTTGGTCAGATTTGGCCCAATTCCGGCAAAATGCAAGCATACGAAAGGTAGAGCCAATGTATGGAACAGTCGATCTCTTGGGCACTCCCTGGCCCAAAAATGTTGTGACTAAAATCCAGCTACATTCTTATAATCCCACACTCGCTGAAGGCCATCTAGAGCACAACGATCCTTGGAAAAGATGCTTTTTGTGACATTCCAATATGTACCTTGAAGAGTACTTTGGCAAACACTGGGATCTAATTGTGTGGCAACTTTTCATGCAACCATGGACCCCATTCTCGCCGGTCCTGGAACCTCTTGTACGCTTCGCGCGCAGCAAAACGTATTGGTTAGGCAGAAATTATCTCAACGAGCGCTATTTACGAAGAGTTTTAAGTATTGCATACCTATGCAGGCCATCTAGATGTAGTGACTTTTCTGTCAAACATAAGACAAATTTAATGTTTAGATACGAAAGTGACACCACGATGCCTTCATAGATAATACAATTTACTTTCCGTAGAGGTACAACAATCCAACAAGAACTACTGCAACTATTAAGCGTCGAGTTTGCGACGGGTATGCGGCGTTAAAGTGAAGGCTCTGCATTTGAAGGCATCGAACAAACATCACATATGTGATGAAAATAGCTCATTTCTTCCCATTGGCATTCTTTAACGTGGAAAAGAATGCTCTAGATAATACAATTTCTTTCTTTCCGTAGGGATGCAGCAATCTAACAAAAAATATTGCATCTATTTAGCTTCGAGTTTGCGACGAATATCCGGCTTAAAGTGAAAGCTCTACATTTGAAGGGATCGAAGCAAACATGACATATCTGATTAAAATACCTCACTTCTAACCATTGGTACACTTTTATGTGGAAAAGAATGCTCTAGATTACACAATTTCTTTTTTTAACACATGCGTTCCTCAATACGTCACTGTTTGCATCACCGTACCCTACACAACATTGATTTATGTCAGTTGACGGCCGTTGATTTGTAAATTGTGTCCACGAACACCAGATATGAACGATTCGACCACTTTCTGTTTTCGCTTTGATCGCCACATAACCAATGGAGTGACATTATTTGAATGGCGTTATTGTGGCGACATGGATGTCTGCGTGATCTACACATATCCGCGGGCTCTAGCTTGGAAACTGGAGGAGTTTGGTTTTAACAAATGCGGGACTGTGAACTGCACCGAACGTCTTCAAGAAAGCCATTTCAGTTCAAAACCCTGAGCACATGACGAACATTCCCTTTGAGAATAGCCTTAAAGTTATTACACCTGTCCAACTTTGTCTCTAGCGAATGCAGGTCCGGTTTTAGAAGCGATGTGGTGATTCGCTCCCGGCGCTGGTGAAGGCAGCCATGCCAGGCGGGATGCCGCGGTCGGGACGTGAGGAAATCGGCTCAGCACGAGTCTAAGAAGCGCCCTAGCAAGATGTCGTGAGATTTCACGGGAGATTTCACACCGCACGTGTGGCAAATGCTACCGCGGATTACTTGGTAGACCCCACGTGCCGCTGTATGCTGGTGTGCCACCCGGGCGGCAGTGGTGGACGCCCTTGATCTGGTAGCTCTTCGCCTGTAGGTAGCCCGCATTTAGTGGGTGCGTTGTCGTCATGTAATGCTGCACTTAATTTGTTTTCGTTTGCTTGTATTTGTTTGTTTTAGACTATTTTGCACTTAATCTGCTCGTGAGTGAAACTTCATCATCTAGAACAGTCAGACGCACTTAAAAACGTGCCAGTAGTTGTAAGTTAGTTTTTATATTATATCTGAGGTTTGCCTCAATGTCTTCACATGTTGAACAGCCACTTTAACCTACAATTAGACGTGATCAGTCCAGCATTCGAGCGCGTTTGTTCACCGAAATGTTAGGGCGCACTTCAAGTTGAGCTGTGCAGAATAGGTTTCTCGTCATGCAGCACCAGGGAGTCTTTCAGCAGAATCCCACGCAGTGTGGGTCCGTCGAGTGCAGCGCAAATTCCTCACATAGATCCTTGGTCATGCATATTCTGGCCTGAAAGATGCTCTGTCTATCATCTCATTGCGTCACTTCAAAATTAACTTTCCGGCTTAAGACGAAATGGGATAATCTTTGGTGTCTAAGAAATATTTATGGGGAAAAACTATTTTTTTGAATTTCACTCGCAACCTTCTCTCTGAGCATGTGGCCAAAATCGACCCGCCGAGCCTCGTGGCGCGACTTTTCGCCGTGCCACTGGGCTGGGAGTGAGCAAGGGTGCGTGTGTGTGTGCGTGCGTGCGCGCGTACATGCGCGCGTACATGTGTGTGTGTGTGTGTGTGTGTGTGTGTGTGTGTGTGTGTGTGTGTGTGTGTGTGTGTGTGTGTGTGTGTGTGTGTGTGTGTGTGTTTGTGTGTGCGTGTGTGTGTGTGTGTGTGTGTGTGTGTGTATGCGTGTGTGTGTGTGTGTGTGTATATATGTATATATATTCGTATATACACGTGTGTGTGTGTGTGTGTGTGTCGCGCGCGCATTTTCAAGAGGGTACCTAAAGTTGCAAACATTTTTTATGGTATTCGCCCTACTGTAACTGACTTCTTTGGCGATGCTTCATGTCTTCAGACCCGTGGGCCTTATGAATATCTTATACCTGACATTGGTAGCGTCAACATTTCATCTATCTGTCATTCTGACATTCTACCTATGAATTCAAGTTGTCATCAATAACAGGGAGTTTTGATTGTTTTTTTTGGGCAACGGCTTGTGGCAGAAATTTGCATCGATACACTTCATGGACATTTCCAATCGCACTTCACGTGTACAGTGAGGAACATCAAACTAAAAATAGAGTTGTTTTGGATATTATTTATTATTAATGGATATTATTTATTATTAGTCCCAACAAGTGGAGAAGGGCCATTCTGTCCCAGCGCGGGTTCTCTACCGGCTGCCATTCCAGCAACACGGGGGGAAGACTCCTAGTCGATCTGGAGGTTCTTAGAGGGATGTATCTTGCACTGGTCCCATCCCTGACGCGAAGGGCCCTCTGGCTCAAGCTTTGGCCCCAGATCGATGCAGGAACTCTCATCGATGCAACAAGATTACATAGCCGCAGGTGGTTCAATAATTAGCGCGGAGTCTCCTATTCGGCTCCATGGGCCCTTAGCTAAAGTTGTATGGATCCCCTGTCCATAACGGAGCCCCTCACTGACACAGGGTACTTCATTGTCTCACTGTGGTTTCTCGTTGAAAGCTCGCATGTCTTGTTTTATTGTCAGAGAGACCCGACCAACGCAAGAGGCCATCTGGCATTTGGAGCCAAGTGCCTGTCCCTGTTCAGCAAATGTACACTGGCCGAATCGGGGCCTCTTGCCGACACAGGGCCCTCTGTCAAGCACTGTAAGCCCCCGACGTACACAGAGGCCCTCATTGTTTCAGTGCGTCCCGACCAGAGCACATAGCGGGTACCAGCCTCGTCCCTGCCGGCCGTTCGGTGTTGGTGGTTTCTGGTCGAAACAAACGCTACATTGTTTCCGGGGTCTCCTATCGGTATAACAGACCCTCTGACTGATATTTCAGGTCACGGACCTGCGATTGAGAGTTCTTAATGTGATGTACAGCCAACCCTTCAGCACTAAAATCGGATCCTCGCTCGTCTGTCCCGAAGGGCCAATCAGATCCCTATTCGGGGCCCCTCAATCATCACCCTTGACTGACTCAAGCCCCTTGCCAACACAGGACCCCTGTCAGGCACTGTGAGCCCTCTGGCCTACACAGCGGCTCCTCATTCACTCGAGGGCCATGAGCTACGTCAGCTTGGCCCCAGCCAGGTCCCTGCTGGAAAGCTGAACCATTAGACCCTGACCGACACTGAGCAGACTGTCCGGTACCAGTGATGCCTGACCGACCTAGAGGCCCACATGGGCTCAGCGGGACCGCATTCGGCGCTAACGGTCCTCTGACTGGCGTATGAAGGTCTGACCCGCAGGTCCGGGACGCCTAATGCGACCTGCGCCCAGCCCTTTGACACCTAGTCGTTCATCCCCAGGGGCCCGGGAACTAAGGGGGATCCGTTTCCCCTCCCTTCTGTCTGCAACACTGACTGACGTATTACAATACGATCAATGGAGATGTTATGCAAGACTGAACAAGCGCGCTCAGGCGGCACCAGGCACATATCGCAACTGCATCTGCAATAGCATCGCAATTGCATTGGCAATGGCGGGGCACTCCAGATGCTGTATTTAAGCATTAGTAATTCAAGGCCATAATCTTCTTGAACTTAAGAAGATCAGTGTCGTTTGCATGCAAGTACCCATAAACACATTTAGCTGAGAAATGGGGGATTACCGATAAAGCACCCCGTTGCACAGCCAGGTGGAAACTACGCTCAGTCGTGCTAAACCTGTTTTGCACTGATCTAACTTATTATGACGTTGTCATCAGCATGCTCGTCAAACTGATGTTGACGTGATGGTTCATAACAAAGCATTCACGGAGGGACAAGCGTATGGACACCGTATAAACGAACAATTTGTTATGTCGACCCAGTTTGACCTCTGGCGGTCTGACCCTTTACCCTCTGTCACAGTCCGGCCTCAGGCATCATGCCTCACTGGCACCAAAAATTGATTAGACATATCAAAAAGCAAATAGCATATCCCCATTGCCAATAAGTAGGTTGTGTTGTCAGATTGGCGAGAGAACTGACTGACATGACCTCTACACAGGAGTCATAGATCATGACCAATTCGGTCAAGTCTTGAAAAACTGAGGAACAATAAAATTTGTACAAAATCAGCTCCCTAGCCGGTCAGCTTAATGTGATTGATTATTACCAAGCTATTTAAGAAAAACCTTAAGAAGGCCGTCAGTCCTGATCCTCTCCGGGTTAAAGTTAAGCCATATACCCACGGTATGGCTCAACTACTATCTTATTTTTCTCTACCTCCTACATTATCTTTCGTGATTACACCACGATCAATCAAAGAAGCGCTTGATAAAAGGCACTTTTATTTGACATCCCCGTCGTCCGTGGCCTTAGTAGACAGCTTGTTATCATTGCCTTCAAAGGCTCTACTTAAAATTGCCACGTTTGCAACGTATTTTCTTCCAATGTCCTTGACTCAGCAATGTAGCTCGGGCTCCACGGTTGTTCTTTTTCCCACAGCAGTGAAGCACCTTTCTTCTGTTTGTGTCGTGTTTGGTTCTCCACTGTTGACTTCCAATCTACGGGTCCGATGTGTAGCCATTCGTCCGTGTACAGGCCTCTGACAAGCGGTGCCTCTTTAGCCGGTACCTGCACAGATGAGGACCGGGTGGGATTTGAAAATTAGATTGGACACACGCATTGGACGGATTGAAAGCTAATAAAACGGAAGCAGGCACTGATCGCTCCCTGAAATGCTGAACTACAAGTTGCATGAAAAAGAGCTTGAAATCAACAGCAGACCTTCAAATCAACCATTGGCCTTCATGACAAAGCGTGCACATACAGGATCTCATTTGAAGTAAGACCGAACTAACAAATGTTCCAGCAGAGGGATTGCACCAAGCAGTGGCAAACGTGACGAAGCTTTTCTAAAACTGTAGCTTGAGTTCCTACAAAGGTAACTGGAATGCCTACTAATCCAAAAACGTACTCCAATATAGCATTATCAGCCATTCTGATGCTGCCAGCAATCCCACTTAACCTACGCAGGCGACATTGCAATTTATGGTGCGAAAAACTTCCCTTTGTTGGCAGAAAGCACAGCACCAATTTTGAAAATCCCAGCAATCGTTCCAGAAAAAAACCAGATGTACATCATGGGAACTAACACCATGGCCAAATTCATGCTGCCCAGCTGCCCCATTTGGAATTATCTGTCAGCAAACATTGCTGCATCTTCACAAGGAAACGTTCTGACCAGCCTCCTTAAATAAGAACGAATAAGTTGTACTCCACAAATAAGGATCAAAGGTAAATATATGACGCTCAGCAGACTGCTTGACATGAATCATTGTCGGCGTTTAACGAGAAGTAGGCGTACGTGCTGGCTGAGTTTCATTCGGCTATATTTTGCCTCATTTCATGACACAAAAGGGTATTGTGTTTCAGAGATATAGCAGCTATAATGTGCTTGATATGCAATATCTTAGAAACCCGGGACTTTTATGGCTATGTTTCGCGAGCAAGTGGGACATTTTAGAGTCACATGGGTGCGTGACATACCAGTCACACAATAAATGCTTATCCGAGTGATGAGCTCAATCACTTCACCTCAAGTGTGTCAAACACCTGTCCTTTGATACTGACCGCAGCTAGCATCCTGATCTGTTTCAAAACCATTCACAATGCATCTCAAACGAAGATGGGGGCCGACGGCATTCGAGTCTCTCCGATAGCGTTCAAGAATACGAATGTTCGCTCAAGGGACTTCCCAGACGGGATATTAGTTTAGCCGACAGAAAAAGCATTCTGCATTTGGCCAGCAATAACATGTCAAGACAAAACCCGTGTTTGGATTTCCGATTTGACGAATATAGGCATAGACAATGGAGGCAACATAAACTTCGCCTGGCATTCTGCTACCAAGACGTAACGCCATTGCTTTCTACCCAAACATCATGGTCGAACATATGGATCATTTGACAGCCAGCCCAGCCCCAATTCATCACACAGCGAGGAACCCGAACGCCGCACCGTCGTATACCGCCCCCGGCAGTCGCCCGGGCGGTGGCGACCGTCGGCTCGCAGCTGGACCCTGCCCCAGGGGCATGCTGTTGACCTGTTTGGACTGCCGGTGGCGGCCAGCAGCGGTGGCCCGCCCTCCGGGCGACTTATCTACGCTGGCAGGCAACGCGGTTCATCCCGGCTCGTAACGCGTTTAACTGGCCGACGGGAACGAGCGCGGTGCGCCGGTCGGCGGTGGTCACGCGAGCAGTACTCCCACTCCAGCGCCCCCCCCCCCCCCCGTAAGAGCCAGACAGTTTTTCTTTTCTTTTTTGTCGGTGCGGCCAATTTCTAATTGGTTTCTGGTCTGTTGCTGGTGATGATATCAGGTGATTGTCTGGTTACGTTGTTGGGGCATTGTTGTTTGTCAGCTGCTCGTCTTTACATACAATTGCATTCATCTCGAAACGTATAGCTTTGCCGAAGTGTTTCAACCGATAACTTTCTACGCCCGGTCATAAATGGAGCGAAGGTGTAGATACTTCGTGCGCTCCATCAAAAGCAATGGCATGAGAAATGACACTGCCGACTTTCGGACACATGCTGAATAACCTTGCAAATGAGCTCGATGGAGCTTTCAGTGAAATGCTCACATTACTTGGTTTCTGTAGCGCCGTGGAAGTGCTATTGGGGTTTACTGAGGCTTGCGCTGAGGTTTACTTACTTCTTGCAGCCCCGAATGCAGATTTTCTGGAAATATATTCTGGTGTCACTTGCTCTGTAATTTCAAATGTTCCTCTGACAGCATCGCCTTCTCTTCATCCTGCAAACTCCTCCAGCTTTGCAGGTGGCGATTAAACCACTTCCATTGAGTGTTCCGACTTCTGGCAACTTAAACAGCATGTTTAAGCCACAGTTTTATAAGTCACCAACATCCAGGGGATTAAACCTGCGATGCTAAATGACCATAAAGTTCAGCTGATAAATTCAAGGGATTAAACATGCGGTGATACACCAGCAAGATGCTAAAACCAAAGCAGCGAATACTCCTCCCGGCGGCCACATCTTGACAACGCACGCTTGGGCTGAAATCCAGGGAGGTACGGACTCTTTACCCTTTTTAGAGCTCAAAGTCAACTACGGAGCACAGTGTCACCCAGACAGGAAAATATGTGAATGCATTCTTATAAGAAGTCGGCGACAGTCGATTTACGGCTATCTTCGGCGTGAGCGACACGTTCGAGACAGATTTTTATGAGGCGAATAATTATCTTCGAAACATCACTCCACGACTTCAGCAATGTCACAAACCCGACTTTAACCTTGTGATTGGCACTTTCTAGAGACGTGTTGGCGGAGCTCGCATCAAAGGGAGCGTATCACATTTCTATGGGGTTTTGAGCTGAAATAGCCATCTTGAAGACCATTTGTGCAGTTCAAAGCCCTGTACTTCTGAACACCAAGCCCCTTAGTTTCTGAGCTTCAGACCCGCTAAGATGTGCATACTATTGCGGGGAGACTATTTGAAGGTCACCCAGGCATCCCTGACACCATGTCATTCATATCCTGTCATTCCATTAGGCATGCTGCGATCAAGGCCAATAAAAACGTACTTGTCGAATTGTTCATATCTGGCGTGCGTGAGCACGATTTCCAGATATAACGGCCGTCAATTAGCTCACATTCAAGGTTGTGCAGGCTACGCAACGTATTCAAACAATGATGCATTGAGGAACGTATTTACTAAACAGAGCCATTGCGTTGTCTAGAGCTATCGTTTCCACTTGAAGTTGTACCAATAGCAACAAGTGGGCTTTTTTCATGATTGTAATGTTTGCTTCGCTATCTTCAAATGTGGAACATCCCTTTTAATCCACCACGGTTCTGGAATGCCCGGAACATGGGACGTGGCCTTTCTCGGATTATAATATGCGGTTATGTAATTGGACAAATGTGGCAGCGTTTGATAATTGGCATTATCCGATGACATCCAGGCCCACCGACAAATGCCAGAACACGGGGGGAGGGCGGCAAGGAGCTTAGCTTTTTGGTTGTCGACAGCATGTCAAGGAGAGTCAATGGCACCAGCTCCGCACGGATGTACCACAGGTACCGCGAAGAGATTGTCAATCAGGCACTCCTTTTGGTCCGTTTGTTTGTGAATTTTGCTGCAGCACTTGCATCAGCAAGAGATCGTTTGGGGGGATCAAAGTTGAGTGAAGTTGTCGCACAAGGACTAGGAAACCCAGCAGTTTGATGCATTGTAGTGCTGCTCTCATGCCCGTGCAGGACGTGAGATGTCATTCAAGGGATCAGCAATACTGTTTTACTTCTAATGCTGCAGGAATCGGTGAAGTTTGACGGTTCGCTTTACGCCAAAATATTCTTAGGCATAAGCTATTCAAGTAAAGACACTGTGTTGGCGAAAACAAGATGCTGAGCCAGCTTATCAACATGTTTACCGCGCATAAATCGAGAAACGGGCTGGGCGTCACAACAGGAGCGTTGGCTCCTTTCAGAGCCGCGCTTTTTTGGCAGTACTGAGCTGGAAGGCATCTTCCCTCTTCGTGGAGCGTGGTGTTCCCTCATGTACATTGTTTGGCTCAATAAAACGAGCAAAAACCCCGCTTTGGCTTTTCTGTTTCGCGAACCGCAATTCAGAAGAGGAAAAATGCGCAGACAAACGTTTTATCTGTTAGTGCATATCTCCAACTAGAATGCAGATGTATCCGCCGCAGGACTTCAGTTTTAGTTATGCTACAAAGAATAAAGGAGTGGAAGGCTACCGTTCAAGGGGCCTCCCAGCAAAGTTTTCCTTGCAGCTGCATGACAACAAGACCCGAGCGTCGCAAGTTATGCTGCGGGCAAGTAAGCCAGCCATAGCAAGGTATACGCCCGTGATACTGAGTGCAAAGCAAGCCTTAGCAATTAGCAAATTCAGGAATCAAGCAGTATTTCGTGCACACAGATAGGCACATGTGCTATGAATCATCTGCCGCGTCCATGTCAAGAGTCTTTCTGGCCACGGTGCGCCGATGGCGCCACCTAGCGCGACAGCGCCACCCATAGCACGACGGCCGCCTGGCTGAGCGCCCGGCGGCTATGGCGAAATTGACGTGTCGTGCCGTGTCGTGGATTGATCTGTGCAGGTCAAGTTACATGCACTAGCCATGAGTGGGCTTATGTGCCTCTGGTGGGGCCCCGTTCGAGTGCCGAGCACCCACCCCGTGTAGGGGTTCCTGTGCGGCTAAGTTTCGGTGGATGGGCCCCCAGGTCCATCTAGCCTTCCCCCATAGTTTCCCCCCAACATTGTGCACTGTCATTCATCTTATAGTCCTGAAATACCTTCCCTCCGAAGGGCTGTAATCCAAACGAAATGAAACCAAACCACAAACGTCAGGCAGAAAGGGAGGTCAGCCGATCACAGCATTTCGTATCAATGCTCTAATGTCCAAGCTGTTAAGCACGCGTCCGGATGGGCGGTGGAATGCGACACGCTCTATTGGGGGGGGGGGGGGGGGGGCGTGGTTTAAGCTCCTGATGTATGCAAGCTAAGAGGGCTACAGGAACTTAATTCACATTCGCAGGGTGTCCACAGGGCCATTTGTGTCAAATTTAGAATTACTTCATTGTAATCATCCGGTCAGACAATGTTAAACAGCATTCACCTCCAGATGGGGGCCCGAGGTGTTCTTAGATCTCCTTACGCAGCCAGTCTTGACCGTGGTAAGTAGGTAGAAAATGTCACTGGTGTTCTTATCAGGTCAATCACCTTGCTTGACTGTTAGAGGTTGAAAATTACAACAAACCTTCGAAATAATCTTGATTTCTGAACTTACAGTCGGGACCGAGTACGACGTCTGGGGTGTACTCCTAAAGTACCATGAATATCTGTGTGCGCCTCCCTATTGCAGTACATGTTATCAGGAAAGCACCACCAGGGCACCTCCGTCAGAATGATCGGCAACTGAGTCTCCAAATCAGTTGCAACTTTATTTCGCGAATAAAAAAGGTGTCTTCGGCACACAATATATACTGCTGCATAGAGTTGCAACGATGAAGGAGCGATTCAACTGCTACGTGCAATACAAGGTCAATGGTCCGCGGCAAAAAGTGCCAGCGAAAGAGGTTAACAGTGCAGACAGCTGTGAGGCGATTCAGAACAGCGGGCGACACGAAAATGCAAAACGCATGGTCGTTATGGGTAAAGCAATATTCACCGCTTGCAGCGACTTTGAGACGGACTGAATCATCTGATAACATCGTGACAGATATTGGTAAATACCGTGTGGTTTTAATACCCCAATCTAATACATGTCTTTAAATAAACGCTTGCGTCACAAGGTGCGCAAGCTGGCACACTGATTTATTTATGAATAACAACACACGCAACGTGAAACACGGTAAACACACTACTTTAATTTATGAATAAACCTACACGCCTTAAGACGTGCAAGCTAATGAATCCACCACTTGTTGACGCACCCTGCGGATCACCAGGTGGGAGATCTACCATGAGTGTCAGACTAACCTCGACCTGACCGCTGCAAACCTCGACCTCCACCGCTCGGCCCAACTCGACCGACAGCCACGGACAGGGAAGGTCGCAAGCCACAGCGGTGCCCACCGCGAGAGCCGGCGCCCGGCAATGGTGGTGCCGGACACGAATCCCGCTGTTCGTCAGTTCTACGGAATGCTCAACAATGAACAGGGTTCTACAAGATGTTAAGTAACATTTAACCTGATTGGCCTGCGTAATATTACAGCTCTGCTGCCAATTCAACAGGAAGTAAGTTTGTAAGTTGGCCTGCGTAATATTACAGCTCTGCTGCCAATTCAACAGGAAATGAGTTTGTAAGTTGTTCAGTACATTAGCGAGGAACATTATTCACAGAGATAAGATAACGGTATTAGCCTTATTCCTCGGATAATGAGATCAAGGAGAATGGCGATATAGTTGAATTGATATTCCGGCAACATGTCTTTATGGAAACAATAGCAGAAGTGAATTATTATATCTCCATTCAACTGTATCTGCATTATCCTGGTTTTTTCCCAGGAGTAAAGTTAAAACTGCTGTCATATTTATGGGAATGAGTTTGTGCTTGTCCTGAACTTTATGAGGGATCAGGCACGTGAAATGCACGGCCTGATGTGGTTTATCTAACTATTACAAATAACAAAAGAAGGTTAATCGTGTCCGGTTTATGCTGCGAAGTCCGTTTTCGTAAATTGCATATCATAGCTGAATATATTTACCCAAAGTTCAACCGGTTGCAGCCGATGATGCTCACGTCACCATCCACCACTGATCAGAAACTTTAAGGGCTTGTGGCAGTTGCGGCCCACTGGAAATGTGTGTTCTGTATTCGCTTATTTACCAAATTAATGATATTGAAGGGCTTGTTTTTGCTCGCTATTCTCTGCTATGCTCGCTCGCGAGATCTTAACTCGACATATGCGTGTAATTTTTTTCGAGGGGGGGGAGAAATGAAGACCAAAGTGATTCCATTTGGGGACCGATTTTCCTTCATGCACTGCAATAATCGCAAGATTCTACTTCTGAATTTATTTTGTTGTGGTAGTTTTGCACGGAACTAGCAATTTATTCTTTAGGTACATAGATGTTCAGACAACATTGAGATAACATGCCAGCCAGTTGTTGAAAGTCGGAACACTTAATACAATCGTGTCAAATGTCACCTGTGGAGTTCCAGGAGTTTGCAAGGTGAAGAGAAGTCCAGGTGAGCAGGCAAAGTTCAAAAAGTGTTCTGAGAAAACAGACCTAGAAAATGCCTTCTTGCGGCTTGCAGGCAATTAGTTAATCTTAAGGCTGCATGCCCACAGCGCCACAAACCTAATTAACCCTAGAGGTACCACAGTCGCCAAGCGTTCAAAACCTTACCTATTCTGTGGTCTTCACTCTGGCCGAAACTCGATCCACGCCCAACCCACCCACCCCCTCCCCTCTAGAATTCAATTTAATTCTGAAAACTGCAGTCATTATTCACTAACTTAATCAATTGGAGTTGTCTGACCCAATCAACTGCGCCAGCCGAGTTCTATTGGAAAATGTATGGAAAACATGCGTTGCTGTGGCACAAGGTTTTCGTACTCCAGTGGTGGCTTACCTTCTCCACAGCACAATAATAAATAAACATGACACGTTTTGGTGACGATCGTTGCTTTAGTAAATTTTTCATTGTGACTAAAAAGAGAAATAGCCATCTATTTTTTGCGCGGATTTTCATGCTGTGTCCTGAAGACGGTAGTGTAGCTTCCTATATCACTGTTTTTGTGGGAACATCAAATGTAACTAAGCCATTGCTTCATTTATGACAGGGGATGCGAAAAGTTATTTGTTGATACACTTCAGCGTACCGTTTCACCACAAATGAAGAGTATGTATTGACGTCCAGCTGACATGTAGCGGTGCCGCAATAACGTAACCTGGCAAGCACTTGATATCGATATCAGTGACAGACCATACACACCGCACCGACAAAATATCGTCTCGCTCTAATCGGGGGGAGGGGAGGGGGAGGGATGCTGGCCACGTGACCACCGCCTTCCAGCGCACCGCGTTCGTCCCGGCGGCCAGTTAAACGCTTTACGGGCCGGGATGGACCGCGTTGCCTGCCAGCGTAGATACCCGCCTGGAGGGCGGGCCGCCGCTGCTGGCCGCCGCCGGCAGCCCAAACAGGTCAACAGCATGCCCCTGGGGCAGGGTCCGGCTGCGAGCCGACGGTCGCCACCGCCCGGGGCGACTGCCGGGGGCGATATACGACAGGACACCGCTTGCGGAACGTGCTTTTGTTCCTCGCCGTGTGATGAGATGTAGCTGGCTCTCAAATGTGCCAGGTGGGGACCGTAACGCTTGGGTGGAGCACACCGGATGTTACGTTATGATAGTGGAGTGCAAGGCGGGACTATGTTGCCTCCAAGGTCTCGGGCGGCATTTGCCATATCGGAAAACAAAACACGGGTGTTTTTTTTTCTTTTCATGCTGTTGCTTGTGAAATGTAGTCTGATTTTTCTGGCGACTAGAACACAATGCGTCTCGAAGTTCTCTGGAGTAAATATGCTAGGCGCTCGCGAATGCAAATGGGTATTCTTGACCACATATTTATATCCTTCGGCGCTACAGAATTCAACTGATGCCTAGAAATAGGCATGTAGAGCTTGACTGAAAATGAACGTGTAGGTATAGACACGTGGAACTCAAAAGTAAGGAACGCTTGGCTTTTACCCTTAACACAACACATATCTCACCAGATGTCGGACTTATTTATCCTGATTCTGTCTGATTGTGCAAGGGGAGGGATCAGTGGGACAAGAGGGATCTGCGAAAGGACCATGGCGTAGGAATGCAAACGGAAGAGCAGAATTTTGGCGGTCCAAATTTCCCGCTCAATGCTATAAAAAGGTGTGGGTTATTACAGCGTTGCATATTTTAAACAGCCCAACAAAACCTTGCCCCTTTGTTGTACCTGGCACGCCCAGCCACAAACATCTACGCACATCACCCGCCGACCTAGCGCCGCGACCGCCCCGACGACCTAGCACCGCGGCCGCCCCGACGACCTGGCACCGCGGCCGCCCCGGGGACCTAGAACCGCGGCTGCCCCGACGACCTAGAACCGCGGCCGCCCCGACAAAAATTTTTTAGGGCTGGTCATCGAGTGCTGTCAGGTATCTCTGACGTCACAAAACCGTTCCATGATGTAATCAAACAATTATCGAAAACGCCTGATGCGCATTTACCCTCGAAAATCTCGCCCACAGGTTTTTACTCCCATCACGATTAAAATTGCTGCTTCACCACAATAACTCTAGGTTCGCTGAAATCGCTACTTCTTTGTCGCACATTGCGCCTGCCAACAAGTCCTTCTTTACCGGTTACTGTCACAGAAACTTCGTTCCAACCAATAAGTCCTCAGCTGCCCCAAGCAAAGCACAGGTGACCGCGAGTTCCCACAGCAACATCTTAGCAACACGATCAGAGAGCACTTGCTGTCTCGACTCGAAGTGACCTACTTCGCATCACGTTTTGTGTATATCGTTTTGGCTGAGGAGACAGAAATTGGGACAAAATTAATTCGACAATCAGAAGGGCCACTTTCATCACCACAATTCACACCCTGATCACCAGCTGGATCAGCAAGCCAAAGCGGCCAGTTCACCAGAAAGGCTGATGCATCATCAGTGGTGCCAGTTAAATTCGGGTATATTAAACCAACCAAAGATCGGGGTCAAAACGTCCGGTTACAGCTGGAAGGGCATGAACAATCACCAAAACGGGTGTTGGTTGGGAATCACGTACCGGGTGACGGTTGAGTGGAGAGAACATGTGCACTCTCGATCTTGGCTGCGTGCGCCCACTATTTGACTTATGACTTGGATGGTGTACCGCTGGTGGCGGCGGCTGTTCAATGTCAGGGAGGTCAAAGGGCGAGGGGGCCGTGTCATGGCACCGTAACGCTTGCCAGTATTGCGGTACGTTGAACATTTTCCATAAAGTTTCGCCTAGAAAAGGAGTTTCACGATAGCAAGTTGAAGTCAGAGCACACAACAAATCTGCTTTGCGTGAGCTCTGATCTACAAATCATCGAATCAAAAAGGCTTGAAAGGAAATTATGACAAAAATGGAATATGCCATCCAAGTACGAAGATGGCCCGCAGCATAGACCGCCGGTAGGGTTATGGGGCCAACGAGTCACACAGGCTGCCGGGTCCGCATTTTAGGGTCCGGGCCCAAGAGGCCGTAAAGAGTCCCTTGTTGGGTACTGGTGCCCGCAACTGGCAGGACCCTTCCATGTTCTTATTGTGGCCCATTTCACTGCCCTTTTTCGCATTTCCATTTCATCTCAGGGAAGAAAACCTCGACCAACAAAAGTGGTTCTCCAACATTCAGGGTCCCGTCCTGTTCCTCTTCCAACAACGTGCTTCCCTTGTCGACTAGGAGCCCTTTGCCGACACAGGTTCCCCTGTCAATCACTCTATGCCTCCACTAACCTCGACACAGCGGGAGCCACCTTGTTTCAGGGGTCCCGGCCATCACAGGAGGCCTTCATTAGCAGTCGCGTACTCTGGCCTTGTCCTTGCTTTGTAAATAAACTCGCAGGACCAGGCCGGCTGAGAGCCCAGCGTTCAGTATTGGTGATCTCGGATTGATATCAAACCCTTCGTGTACCCGGGGAACCCCGATAGGCGCAACAAGTCCCTTTGACTCACCTTTGGGAGCCATCGGCATGGGGTCGTTGTAACTCCCAGCGTCAGTAAGTATAGAACCAAGCAGGGGCTCAATTTTTGTAAATTATTGGCGGGGCCAACCGAAGGCCCGACAACCTATCCCTCCCCATATTTTCTTGCCGGATTCAGCTCGCTTTCTTGTGAAAGACAAGATTTCTTTAAAGAATTATGGATAGTTTATAAAAAATCTTTAACTGAAGTAGCATAGTAGTTACGCAATGGTGGATCCACAGTGCGGCCACTGGACGCACTCGCGTATTCTGATCGGCAAGTGAAGACGTCGCTTTGGAAGCCACCTTAGGGCGCCGAAGGCCATCTTCTATGGCGATCATGGAAGGCGGCACGTGTTTTGGTTGTGGGGACGGGGATTAGGGCTAGCCACGAAGAACCTAGGTCATCCCCGTATTCCAGAGATTTTTCACTTTAACTTCACAAACCATTGCATGTCTTATGACCTCAGGCGTGTGAAGATTATTGCATCGCTTATCAGCTCAGCTGTCACGGATTGCATTTGGTGGTAAAAGTAACCACGATTTTTTGTTACCAGGGTAGGGAGAATTCTGGTGTCGATAGGTTCCTCTCTACACACTAGAAACATACGTCTTTATGGCAGACAAACATCCGGCAACACTAACGGATCTATCTACCGGGTTTGGGGCCAAGCCATCGGGCTGAATTACACACCCTACTCCAATTTCCTTTTGGTCCTTGAATAGGTCTAAGAGCTCACCATCATCCCGCTGCATTCCATCCAAAAACATTGGGGGCAGGCAAACATTGGGGTACCTAACTCATCATTGGGGGGAGGGCCAGGGCCCTCACAACAGAATACGAATCGACATCCGTGGAATCAACTATGATGACGCGCAAAGGAAATCAGCCTGCTATTGTTTCACATTTACTCAGAGTTTCTGTAAGTTCGTAAGCATTGGATCGAGGACCGATTAGCAGCCTCCCGATCTACACTACCGACACCTCCCTGGCTGTCCCAGAACCCAGTTCTCGATCTACACTACCGACACCTCCCTGGCTGTCCCAGCACCAGTTTCTAACCTTTATCTCATTCATCTCATCTGTGATACAGCCGTGGGATCTGACCACGTCTTGTTTTGATCCTGACAAAAATGACGCTATTTAATGGGAATTTGCAAGTTTGACAGGCGAGAAGGACAAATTGGCATTACAGATTATACAGAGTCGTTTTGATTTTTTCTTCAAAAGTCAAGGGTCTCAGCCTCTTTTTTTACAAGCCTTTTTCTACAAAAAAGCGATTATCACTGACAGCTGCAACTGTGACAGCCTTTCAGAAAGATCCTAGCAGTTGGACAGATGAAATTCTAAAAGTGATCCTATTACTTTAAATTATAGCAGAGTGCAATATTCGAGTGCGGTTGATTAATACACCATTTATAAAAGACGATAAAAAAGACCATGTTCTATGAGCGTGTGGGTCGATATGACCATTAACTAGTGCACTATCTAGTCGCTTATCAAGTCTGGACATTGACTTTTTTACATTTCGCCATTGTCTATTTCAGTTGTTTTCAGTGCTTTTTTTAGTGGTTTTCAGTGGTTTCAGTGGTTTGACATTTTGGTCTGGAGTCTTTCTCCAAGTGTTTCTCTGTTTCATAGTTTGTCATGTAGCAGATCGCTATTTAAACGTCTCGCTTTTGCCACATGTCACCATGTTGCAGTCTGCCACTTAGCCGATTTGACTTTATGACGTGCTGACATTTTTGCCCGTCGCCAATGTAGCTGTCGCCATATATCAGTCAACAGAAACTCATTGGGCAAACTGCGCTCTAATTTTTGTAAAGGCTTCAACTTAATAAGGTGCTTCGGTTTTCTGTTCCTACGAAAAGAAGGGACACAGAACGGACAGGACCATGCTAACAAGGCTGGGCATCCAAAGATGCACGAGATGCGCTTCGTGGTTGTGATATATTAATGACTGTTTTATTAGTGGCCATGGGGTGTGCTGAACCGTAATGCCTTATCGGGGGGACTGCCATGGGCATAAAGTACTGTTCGGTGAAGTTTCTCCCATCTACTTCCATTACAAAAGGGTGCCAAGGAATGGAAACGACGCATGTTGTGTGGTGGGTTCCAGAGTGGTAGCATTCTTGTATTGTTAATTAATATATTTGAAATATTTGACCATGAGCACTGCTTGAAAACGTCAAATTTTTACAGTAGACATGGATGGTTATTAACGTTGTTTAACCAGTTCTTCAGCAGCAGCAAATCGCTCATTAAACGGCGAGCAGTGGTTTTTCTTTAGCAAACGAATCACAAACGAATTACAAACGGATTGGTGCTGACTGTTTCCAGATCAGGTCAACGTACGGCACGATCGCAGTCACGGGGGAGCTGGGCTAGGGGTAGAGGTAATGAGCACGGGTGAAGGAATGCGGGTGTACGCGTACGGAGTTGAGAGCTGGAAACATGATGGTTATGCGGCGTTTGTCATTACGCCTTAAGTGACGTCGCGGTGGTTTCAACTTGCAGATATGAAGAGAGTGTTGCCAGCGATGCGCAGAAAATGGGCGCTGTTTACTCTCCGTCGATTGAGAGATCCAACAGGTTTGGTGCGTGAAGTCTATGCGTCAGCCCGACACACAAGTGGAGAAGACAACTCTAACGGCTTTGTAATATTTGTACATATCGCCCTCACACCACACACAGGGCCCACCATACACATATTACACTCTAACTTGCTCCATTGCAGTCCGAGTGAACTGTGGTATATTAATGTGTGACAAACATTCCCAAAAAACTCAGTGGCAGAACGTAGTTATTCGTATTCCGATGTGGGAGCCAATGCAATGGTTATCGGATTGGTCACCGATATAATTTTTAGATGCATTATTACCTTAGGATCCATCTTTTTCTGAAACTTTCGAGGCATACATTCATAACAGTAAAGGGACGCTGAAGCTCCGCAAAAGAAACCGGTCATGGTTGCATCAGCCCGTTTCTGTGCATGTATAAATACCTGGCGGTGCCTGGCGAAGTCTGGTACCTGGCGCGGGCCGCGAAGTGGCCTCATCGCTCCGTGCAACTGCTGGCACGTCGCGCTGTGTTGCATCCTTCACAGGAACCGCTCCATCACATCATGCACCGCCTCTCAGCTCTGGCTTTGGCGATTGTGCTAGTGTCCTACTGCCAGGCGGCAACACGTGTGGCACGTGCTGAAGCATCTTATCCATCGTCACTTGTTACCCACCCAGGTGAGACGGCCCTGGATGAATTCACCGTCGTTTTCAAAGAACTATTGAGCCAACCAGTGCTCTGCTGGTTTAGTGCCGACTCCGCACGCCGTATAAACGCCTGAGCGCGAGCCCGACGTTGTGACACGCATGCACCGCATCTTATTGGTATTATTACTACCTTATCATTCTATTGTATGTGCCGCATCGGCCGACGGCAGACTGAAGAAGGGGCATCCAGTGTAAATGCTTCAGCGATGTGGGAAGTTGTGAAAGTTGACCAATGATTGCAGCTTTTGTGTCCACTTGGAGAGTGGCTCCCCCTGGCTTGCGCTCCAGCCCCTTCTTGATTTTGCTTTGTTCGTCCCCGCCCCCCTCCCCCGCCCCCTATGGAAAACTGAGGCTTTTGTTTGTTGGATTAAGCCATTGCAAACATGAAGCACGCAGAATAAACTTGACTAGTTACGGTTTATGGTGGAGAGGCCTTTTGTATTTAAAACATGTAATAACATGTAATAAGTAATATATACTGTTGGGCGCTGGCGCTGGCGAGCCTGATCGTGCAGTGTGATGCCTGGGTGTTCAACGTCTTTCCGTCCCTTGCGTGCCGATGCATCTACGTAGATCACCTAACGATCTTCCCCAGTGACTTTTCAAGATGGTGTTGCGCCATTTTTGTGACTTCATTCCACTGTCGGTGAATTTCCACATCGCAAGTGACTTCGGTGGGTGCTCTTGAGCGCTTCTTTGGATTTGTTTGAACAGAAGACCACCAGTGCCCTTGAGCCCCAGTGCACCGACCTACCTCCAACTCACAATCAAGTGATGTTCCCCGTACGTCGTTTCCTTTTTCACAAAACTGGGAACAGGATCTAACATCAGTCCGAAATTCCCTCTCCCTGGCTTCACTGATAAATATTAAACACAATTTCAGTTTGTTTAACGTTTCCTTCTTTCTTTTTTTTTGTTAGTGATATAAGTAAATAGACGGGAGCGTAATATTGCGCTGTCGAACTCGCCCTTTCCCCTTGTTCCACTTTTGTTACGCTCCGTCAAGCTCGCTGACTGACGGCCTCGATCGCGCTGGTATTGCTGGTGATTGGTAATTGATTGTATTGCTGGTGAGTGGTGATTGGTACTTGATTGCATTGCTGGTGAATGGTGATTGGTAGTTGATTGTGTGTGAGTGTGTGTCGCGCGCGCATTTTCAAGAGGATAACTAAAGTTGCAAACATTTTTTATGGTATTCGCCCTACTGTAACTGACTTTTTGGCGATGCTTCATGTCTTCAGACCCGTGGGCCTTATGAATATCTTAGACCTGACATTGGTAGCGTCAACATTTCATCTATCTGTCATTCTGACATTCTACCTATGAATTCAAGTTGTCATCAATAGCAGGGAGTTCTGATTGTCTTTTTTGGCAACGGCTTGTGGCAGAAATTTGCATCGATACACTTCATGGACATTTCCAATCGCACTTCACGTGTACAGTGAGGAACATCAAACTAAAAATAGAGTTGTTTTGGATATTATTTATTATTAATGGATATTATTTATTATTAGTCCCAACAAGTGGAGAAGGGCCATTCTGTCCCAGCGCGGGTTCTCTACCGGCTGCCATTCCAGCAACACGGGGGGAAGACTCCTAGTCGATCTGGAGGTTCTTAGAGGGATGTATCTTGCACTGGTCCCATCCCTGACGCGAAGGGCCCTCTGGCTCAAGCTTTGGCCCCAGATCGATGCAGGAACTCTCATCGATGCAACAAGATTACATAGCCGCAGGTGGTTCAATAATTAGCGCGGAGTCTCCTATTCGGCTCCATGGGCCCTTAGCTAAAGTTGTATGGATCCCCTGTCCATAACGGAGCCCCTCACTGACACAGGGTACTTCATTGTCTCACTGTGGTTTCTCGTTGAAAGCTCGCATGTCTTGTTTTATTGTCAGAGAGACCAGACCAACGCAAGAGGCCATCTGGCATTTGGAGCCAAGTACCTGTCCCTGTTCAGCAAATGTACACTGGCCGAATCGGGGCCTCTTGCCGACACAGGGCCCTCTGTCAAGCACTGTAAGCCCCCGACGTACACAGAGGCCCTCATTGTTTCAGTGCGTCCCGACCAGAGCACATAGCGGGTACCAGCCTCGTCCCTGCCGTCCGTTCGGTGTTGGTGGTTTGTGGTTGGTGGTTGGTGGTACGGCTCAACTACGATCGTATTTTTCTCTACCTCCCACATTATCTTTCGTGATTACACCACGATCAATCAAAGAAGGGCTTGATAACAGGCACTTTTATTTGACATCCCCGTCGTCCGTGGCGTTAGTAGACAGCTCGTTAGCATTGCCTTCAAAGGCTCTACTTAAAATTGCCATGCTTGCAACGTATTTTCTTCCAATGCCCTTGACTCAGCAAGGTAGCTCGGGCTCTACGGTTGTTCTTTTTCGCACACTAGTGAAGCACCTTTCTTCTGTTTGTGTCGTGCTTGGTTCTCCACTGTTGACTTCCAATCTACGAGTCCGATGTGTAGCCATTCGTCCGTGTACAGGCCTCTGATAAGCGGTGCCTCTTTAGGCGGTACCTGCACAGATGAGGACCGCGTGGGATTTGAAAATTAGATTGGACACACGCATTGGACGGATTGAAAGCCAATAAAACGGAAGCAGGTACTGATCGCTCCCTGAAATGCTGAACTACAAGTTGCATAAAAAAAGCTTGAAATCACCAGCAGACTTTCAAATCAACCATTAGCCTTCATGACAAAGCGTGCACATAGAGGATCTCATTTGTAGTAAGACCGCACTAACAAATTTTCTAGTAAAGAGATTGCACCAAGCACTGGCAAACGTGACGAAGCTTTTCTAAAACTGTAGCTTGAGTTCCTACAAAGGTAACTGGAATGCCTACTACTCCAAAAACGTACTCCAATATAGCATTACCAGCCATTCTGATGCTGCCAGCATTCCCACTTCACCTACGCAGGCGACATTGCAATTTATGGTGCGAAAAACTGCCCTTTGTTGGCAGAAAGCACGGCACCAATTTTGAAAATCCCAGCAATCGTCCCAGAAAAAAACCAGATGTACATCATGGGAACTAACACCATGGCCAAATTCATGCTGCCCAGCTGCCCCATTTGGAATTATCTGTCAGCAAACATTGCTGCATCTTCACAAGGAAACGTTCTGACCAGCCTCCTTAAATAAGAACGAATAAGTTGTACTCCACAAATAAGGATCAAAGGTAAATATATGACGCTCAGCAGACTACTTGACATGAATTATTGTCGGCGTTTAACAAGAAGTAGGCGTACGTGCTGGCTGAGTTTTATTCGGCTATATTTTGCCTCATTTCATGACACAAAAGGGTATTGTGTTTCAGAGATACAGCAGCTATAATGTGCTTGATATGCAATATCTTAGAAACCCGGGACTTTTATGGCTGTGTTTCGCGAGCAAGTGGGACATTTTAGAGTCACATGGGTGCGTGACATACCAGTCACATAATAAATGCTTATCCGAGTGATGAGCTCAATCACTTCACTTCAAGTGTGTCAAACACCTGTCCTTTGATACTGACCGCAGGTCATCCTGATCCGTTTCGAAACCATTCACAATGCATCTCAAACGGAGATGGGAGCCGACGGCATTCGAGTCTCTCCGATAGCGTTCAAGAATACGAATGTTCGCTCAAGGGACTTCCCAGACGGGATATTAGTTTAGCCGACAGAAAAAGTATTCTGCATTTGGCCAGCAAAAACATGTCAAGACAATACCCGTGTTTGGATTTCCGATTTGACGAATATAGGCATAGACAATGGAGGCAACATAAACTCCGCCTGGCATCCTGCTACCAAGACCTAACGCCATTGCTTTCTACCCAAACACCATGGCCGAACATATGGATCATTTGACAGCCAGCCCAGCCCCAATTCATCACACAGCGAGGAACCCGAACGGCGCACCGTCGTATATCGCCCCCGGCAGTCGCCCGGGCGGTGGCGACCGTCGGCTCGCAGCTGGACCCTGCCCCAGGGGCATGCTGTTGACCTGTTTGGACTGCCGGTGGTGGCCAGCAGCGGTGGCCCGCCCTCCGGGCGACTTATCTACGCTGGCAGGCAACGCGGTTCATCCCGGCTCGTAACGCGTTTAACTGGCCGACGGGAACGAGCGCGGTGCGCCGGTCGGCGGTGGTCACGTGAGCAGTACCCCCACTCCAGCCCCCCCCCCCCCCCCATAAGAGCCAGACAGTTTTTTTTCCTTTTTTGTCGGTGCGGCCAATTTCTAATCGGTTTCGGGTCTGTTGCTGGTGATGATATCAAGTGATTGTCTGGTTACGTTGTTGAGGCATTGTTGTTTGTCAGCTGCTCGTCTTTACATACAATTGCATTCATCTCGAAACGCATTGCTTTGCCGAAGTGTTTCAACCGATAACTTTCTGCGCCCGGTCATAAATGGAGCGAAGGTGTAGATACTTCGAGCACTCCATCAAAAGCAGTGGCATGAGAAGTGACACTGCCGACTTTCGGACACATGTTGAATAACCTTGTAAATGAGCTCGATGGAGCTTTCAGTGAGATGCTCACATTACTTGGTTTCTGTAGCACCGTGGAAGTGCTATTGGGGTTTACTGAGGCTTGTGCTGAGGTTTACTTATTTCTTACAGCCCTGAATGCAGGTTTTCTGGAAATATATTCTGGTGTCACTTGCTCTGTAATCACAAATGTTCCTCTGACAGCCTCGCCTTCTCTTCATCCTGCAAACTCCTCCAGCTTTGCAGGTGGCGACTAACCACTTCCATCGAGTGTTCCGACTTCTGGCAACTTAAACAGCATGTTTGAACCACAGTTTTATAAGTCACCAACATCAGGGGATTAAACCTGCGATGCTAAATGACCATAAAGTTCAGCTGATAAATTCAAGGGATTAAACATGCGGTGATACACCAGCAAGATGCTAAAACCAAAGCAGCGAATACTCCTCCCGGCGGCCACATCTTGACAACGCACGCTTAGGCTGAAATCCAGGGAGGTACGGACTCTTTACCCTTTTTGGAGCTCAAAGTCAACTTCGGAGCACAGGATCACTCAGACAGGAGAATATGTGAATGCATTCTAATAAGAAGTCGGCGACAGTCGATTTACGGCTATCTTCGTCGTGAGCGACATGTTCGAGACAGATTTTTATGAGGCGAATAATTATCTTCGAAACATTACTCCACGACTTCAGCAATGTCACAAACCCGACCTTAACCTCGTAATCGGCACTTTCTATGGACGTGTTGGCAGAGCTCGCATCAAAGGGACATATCTCGCTCGCATATCACATTTCTATGGGGTTTTGAACTGAAACAGCCATCTTGAAGATCATTTGTGCAGTTCAAAGCCCTGTCCTTCTGAAGACCAAGAACCTTAGTTTCTGAGCTTCAGACCCGCTAAGATGTGCATGCTATTGCGGGGAGACCACTTAAAGGTCACCCAGGCATCCCTGACACTGACATCTGGCGTGCGTGAGCACGATTTCCAGATATAACGGCCGTCAATTAGCTCACATTCAAGGTTGTGCAGGCTACGCAACGTATTCAAACAATGATGCATTGAGGAACATATTTACTAAACAGAGCCATTGCGTTGTCTGGAGCTATCGTTTCCACCTGAAGTTGTACCAATAGCAACAAGTGCGCTTTTTTCATGATTGTAATGTTTGCTTCGCTATCTTCAAATGTTGAACATCCCTTTTAATCCACCACGGTTCTGGAATGCCCGGAACATGGGACGTGGCCTTTCTCGGATTATAATATGCGGTTATGTAACTGGACAAATGTGGCAGCGTTTGCTAATTGGCATTATCCGATGAAATCCAGGCCCACCGACAAAAGCCAGAACACGGGGGGGAGGGCGGCAAGGAGCTTAGCTTTTTGGTTGTCGACAGCATGCCAAGGAGAGTCAATGGCACCAGCTCCGCACAGATGTACCACAGGTACCGCGAAGAGATTGTCAATCAGGCATTCCTTTCGGTCCGTTTGTTTGTGAATTTTGCTGCAGCACTTGCATCAGCAAGAGATCGTTTGGGGGGATCAAAGTTGAGTGAAGTTGTCGCACAAGGACTAGGAAACCCAGCAGTCTGATGCATTGTAGTGCTGCTTTCATGCCCGTGCAGGACGTGAGATGTCATTCAAGGGATCAGCAATACTGTTTTACTTCTAATGCTGCAGGAATCGGTGAAGTTTGACGGTTCGCTTTACGCCAAAATATTCTTAGGCATAAGCTATTCAAGTAAAGACACTGTGTTGGCGAAAACAAGATGCTGAGCCAGCTTATCAACATGTTTACCGCGCATAAATCGGGTAAAACAGGCTGGGCGTCACAACAGGAGCGTTGGCTCCTTTCAGAGCCGCGCTTTTTTGGCAGTAATGAGCTGGAAGGCATCTTCCCTCTTCGTGGAGCGTGGTGTTCCCTCATGTACATTGTTTGGCTCAATAAAAACGAGCAAAAAAACCCGCCTTGGCTTTTCTGTTTCGCGAACCGCAATTCAGAAGAGGAAAAATGCGCAGACAAACGTTTTATCTGTTAGTGCATATCTCCAACTAGAATACAAATGTATCCGCCGCAGGACTTCGGTTTTAGTTATGCTACAAAGAATAAAGGAGTGGAAGGCGACCGTTCAAGGGGCCTCCCAGCAAAGTTGTCCTTGCAACTACATGACAACAAGACCCGAGCGTTGCAAGCCATGCTGCGGGCAAGTAAGCCAGCCATAGCAAAGTATACGCCCGTGATACCGAGTGCAAAGCAAGCCTTGGCAATCAGCGAATTCAGGAATCAAGCAGTATTTCGTGCACACAGAAAGGCACATGTGCTATGAATCATCCTCCGCGTCCATGTCAAGAGTCTTTCTGGCCACGGTGCGCCGATGGCGCCACCTAGCGCGACAGCGCCACCCATAGCACGACGGCCCCGTGGCTGAGCGCCCGGCGGCTATGGCGAAATGGACGTGTCGTGCCGTGTCGTGGATTGATGTGCAACAGCCTGAATTCATATCGGACCATGCAGATCATCACGGAACATCTGAATGCCCACGGCACTACGAGTCACGCCGGTGACGGTGGTGGCGTCGGGCTGGGTGTGGACGGAATAGATACCAACACGTCGTCGCTGTGTCTAACGAAGCATATCTGCCCTTATTCTCTCACTGTTGTTTGATCCCTCATCCTCGCAGCAACCGGTCTGTGCAGGTCAAGTTACATGCACTAGCCATGAGTGGGCTTAGGTGCCTCTGGTGGGGCCCCGTTCGAGTGCCGAGCACCCACCCCGTGTAGGGGTTCCTGTGCGGCTAAGTTTCGGTGGATGGGCTCCCAGGTCCATCTAGCCTTCCCCCATAGTTTCCCCCCAACATTGTGCACTGGCATTCATCTCATAGCTCTGAAATATCTTCCCTCCGAAGGGCTGTAATCCAAACGAAATGAAACCAAACCACAAACGTCAGGCAGAAAGGAAGGTCAGCCGATCACAGCATTTCGTATCAATGCTCTAATGTCCAAGCTGTAAAGCGCGCGTCCAGATGGGTGGTGGAATGCGACGCGCTCTAATGGGGGGGGGGGGGGGGGGCGTGGTTTAAGCTCCTGATGTATGCAAGCTAAGAGAGCTACAGGAACTTAATTCACATTCGCAGGGTGTCCACAGGACCATTTGTGTCAAATTTAGGATTACTTCATTGTAATCATCCGGTCAGACAATGTTAAACAGCATTCATCTCCAGATGGGGGCCCGAGGTGTTTTTAGATCTCCTTACGCAGCCCGTCTTGACCGTGGTAGGTAGGTAGAAAATGTCACTGGTGTTCTTATCAGGTCAATCACCTTGTTTGACTCTTAAAGGTTGAAAATTACAACAAACCTTCGAAATAATCTTGATTTCTGAACTTACAATTGGTACCGAGTACGACGTCTGGGGTGTACTCTTAAAGCACCATGAATATCTGTGTGCGCCTCCCTATTGCAGTACATGTTGTCAGGAAAGCACCGCCACGGCACCTCCGTCAGAATGATCGGCAACTGAGTCTCCAAATCAGTTGCAACATTATTTCGCGAATAAAAAAGGTTTCCTTGGCACACAATATATATTGCTCCATAGAATTGCAACGATGAAGGAGCGATTCAACTGCTACGTGCAATACAAGGTCAATGGTCCGCGGCAAAAAGTGCCAGCGAAAGAGGTTAATAGTGCAGACAGCTGTGCAGCGATTCAGAACAGCGGGCGACACGAAAATGCAAAACGCATGGTCGTTATGGGTAAAACAATATTCACCGCCTGCAGCGACTTTGAGAGGGACTGAATCATCTGATGAAATGATGACATATGTTGGTAAATACCGTGTGGTTTTACCACCTCAACCTAATACATGTCTTTAAATAAACGCTTGCGTCACAAGGTGCGCAAGCTGGCACACTGATTTATTTATGAATAACAACACACGCAACGTGAAACACGCTAAACACACTACTTTAATATATAAATAAACCTACACGCCTTGAGACGTGCAAGCTAATGAATCCACCACTTTAGCCTACCGATAAACAAACACGTCTCGAGATTTACCAGCTAAAGCATCCTCCGACTGCACCGCTATATTCTCACGTAACAACGCATGGCAGAAATAGACCTATCCTTGCTGGGACAACGTTAACAGGCAGTACTAATTCTATTCAGACTCCGTTTAGGTGCTCATACTGCAAGATATCCTTTCGGCATGCTATTGGGGCTTGCTTGATTCCATAGACATGGACAGCACTACTACTATCTACTTTCTGAGCTATACGCCCGCAAAAATGGGAGACTGCTTCGAGAGAGTTTTCAGGGTCACCTAGGCATTCATGACGCCATTATAACATCATTCAATTCCTGCCATTCCATAAGTCATGCAGCTAATCAAGGCCGCGAGAATATCATTGTCGAGCCGTTCATATCGGGCGTTCGTGAGCATGATTTCCAGATACAACGGCGGTCAACCGACTTTCCTTCATTGTTGTGCAAGGCACGATGACGTTATTAGACAATGACCTAACGAGATACATACTTATTAAACAGGGACATCGTTTATTCTAAAGCAAACTTTTCTACTCAAAATTACACCAATAGTTAAAGCCGGGCTCTTTTCATCATATTTGATGTTTGTTTCAATATCTTCAATAGTGGAACATCCTTTCAGTCTACTGCATGCCAACCTCAAGAAGATGGATTTGTGAAATTAAACACACATAGACTGCCAATAACAAACAAAGATCATTTAGTAAAGCAGCCGACATGGGGACCGCCTACTAAGACCTACAGAGACAGGCTGCCTATTAAAATGCAAACAAAGAGGCAGACCGCCTACTAAAATACACAGTCAGAGGCCGCAGAGCAACACCAGCACACATGGACCGCCTAGTAAAATAGACAAATGTACATCTCCTGAACAGGTCAGCTCGTTGCTACTTTTATAATTTAACCATCTAGAATAAGTAATTACGACATCATCTCCATAACTCGATATAAGACATTCACGTGTCTGCTCCTCTCCAGGCGAGTGTCTGCTCTTCTCCAGGCTAGTGTGCGCTGCCCTCCTGGCTCGTGTCCGCACTCTCCAGGCTAGTGTCCGCTGCTCTCCAGGCTAGTGTCCGCTGCTCTCTGTGGTAGTGTTCGCTGCTCTCTGGGGTAGTGCCCGCTTCTCTCCAGGCTAGTATCCGCTTCACCCCAGGCTAGTGTCCGCTTCCCTCCAGGCTAGTGTCCGCTGCTCTCCAGTCCAGTGTCCGCTGCTCCACGGGCTAATGTCTGCTCCTGTCCAGAATAAGTAAACGTGGACAAATGCAACAGCAACGGCAACCGCATCCAATTCTCCATTTCAACGGATGAAACTGGCTTGTTCAAAAAATGAGAATGGGTAATTCAAAAAGCAAGACAGGTTTTCAAAGAATGAGAATGGCTTAGGGTTAAACGGGGGTTAAGGAATCAATCTGGCGAGCTCCAACAGGTGAGGCCTGTTTAGTTCAAGGGGATGAAACTGGCCGGTTGATGATCAAACACCTTGCCCAGCCAACACATGCCTGGCTGGGAACGGACCCACATGTTTCGATGGCCACGAAGCTTCCCGACGCGACCGGCGGTTGTGCCGAGCTGCACGCGACGCACCCTGCGGATCACCAGGTGGGAGATCTACCATGAGTGTCAGACTAACCTCGACCTGACCGCTGCAAACCTCGACCTCCACCGCTCGGCCCACCTCGACCGACAGCCACTGACAGGGAAGGTCGCAAGCCACAGCGGTGCCCACTGCGAGAGCCGGCGCCCGGCAATGGTGGTGCCGGACACGAATCCCGCTGTTCGTCAGTTCTACGGGATGCTCAACAATGAACAGGGCTCTACAAGATGTTAAGTAATATTCAACCTGATTGGCCTGCGTAATATTACAGCTCTGCTGCCAATTCAACAGGAAATGAGTTTGTAAGTTGTTCAGTACATTAGCGAGGAACATTATTCACAGAGATAAGATAACGGTATTACCCTTATTCCTCGGATAATGAGACCAAGGAGAATGGAGATATAGTTGAATTGATATTTCGGCAACATGTCTTTATGGAAACAATAGCAGAAGTGAATTATTATATCTCCATTCAACTATATCTCCATTATCCTGGTTTTTTCCCGGGGGTAAAGTTAAAACTGCTGTCTTATTTATGGAAATGAGTTTGTGCTTGTCCTGAACTTTATGGGGGATCAGGCACGTGAAATGCACAGCCTGATGTGGTTTATCTAAGTATTACAAATAACAAAAGAAGGTTAATCGTGTCCGGTTTATGCTGCGAAGTCCGTTTCCGTAAATTGCATATCATAGCTGAATATATTTACCCAAAGTTCGACCGGTTGCAGCCGATGATGCTCAAGTCACCATCCACCACTGATCAGAAACTTTAAGGGCTTGTAGCAGTTGCGGCCCACTGGAAATGTGTGTTCTGTATTCGCTTATTTACCAAATTAATGATATTGAAGGGCTTGTTTTTGCTCGCTATTCTCTGCTATGCTCGCTCGCGAGATCTTAACTCGACATATGCGTGTAATTTTTTTCGAGGGGGGGGAGAAATGAAGACCAAAGTGATTCCATTTGGGGACCGATTTTCCTTCATGCACTGCAATAATCGCAGGATTCTACTTTTGAATTTATTTTGTTGTGGTAGTTTTGCACGGAACTAGCAATTTATTCTTTAGGTACATAGATGTTCAGACAACATTGAGATAACATGCCAGCCAGTTGTTGAAAGTCGGAACACTTAATACAATCGTGTCAAATGTCACCTGTGGAGTTCCAGGAGTTTGCAAGGTGAAGAGAAGTCCAGGTGAGCAGGCAAAGTTCAAAAAGTGTTCTGAGAAAACAGACCTAGAAAATGCCTTCTTGCGGCTTGCAGGCAATTAGTTAATCTTAAGGCTGCATGCCCACAGCGCCACAAACCTAATTAACCCTAGAGGTACCACAGTCGCCAAGCGTTCAAAACCTTACCTATTCTGTGGTCTTCACTCTGGCCGAAACTCGATCCACGCCCAACCCACCCACCCCCTCCCCTCTAGAATTCAATTTAATTCTGAAAACTGCAGTCATTATTTACTAACTAAATCAATTGGAGTTGTCTGACCTAATCAACTGCGCCAGCCGAGTTCTATTGGAAAATGTATGGAAAACATGCGTTGCTGTGGCACAAGGTTTTCGTACTCTAGTGGTGGCTTACCTTCTCTACAGCACAATAATTAATAAACATGACACGTTTTGGTGACAATCGTTGCTTTAGTAAATTTTTCATTGTGAATAAAAAGAGAAATAGCCATCTATTTCTTTTTGCGCGGATTTTCGTGCTGTGTCCTGAAGACGGTAGTGTAGCTTCCTACATCACTGTTTTTGTGGGAACATCAAATGTAACTAAACCATTGCTTCATTTATGACAGGGGATGCGAAAAGTTATTTGTTGATCCACTTCAGCGTACCGTTTCACCACAAATGAAGTGTATGCATTGACGTCCAGCTGACAGGTAGCGGTGCCGCAAAAACGTAACCTGGCAAGCACTTGATATCGATATCAGTGACAGACCATACACACCGCACCGACAAAATATCGTCTCGCTCTAATCGGGGGGAGGGGAGGGGGAGGGATGCTGGCCACGTGACCACCGCCTTCCAGCGCACCGCGTTCGTCCCGGCGGCCAGTTAAACGCTTTACGGGCCGGGATGGACCGCGTTGCCTGCCAGCGTAGATAGCCGCCTGGAAGGCGGGCCGCCGCTGCTGGCCGCCACCGGCAGCCCAAACAGGTCAACAGCATGCCCCTGGGGCAGGGTCCAGCTGCGAGCCGACGGTCGCCACCGCCCGGGGCGACTGCCGGGGGCGATATACGACAGGACACCGCTTGCGGAACGTGCTTTTGTTCCTCGCCGTGTGATGAGATGTCGCTGGCTCTCAAATATGTCAGGTGGGGACCGTAACGCTTGGGTGGAGCACACCGGATGTTTCGTTATGACAGTGGAGTGCAAGGCGGAAACTATGTTGCCTCCAAGGTCTCGGGCGGCATTTGCCATATCGGAAAACCAAACACGGGTGTTTTTTCTTTTCATGCTGTTGCTTGTGAAATGCAGTCTGATTTTTCTGGCGGCTAGAACACAATGCGTCTCGAAGTTCTCTGGAGTGAATATGCTAGGCGCTCGCGAATGCAAATGGGTATTCTTGACCACATATTTACATCCTTCGGAGCTACAGAATTTAATTGATGCCTAGAAATAGCCATGTAGAGCTTGACTGAAAATGAACGTGTAGGTATAGACACGTGGAACTCAAAAGTAAGGAACGCTTGGCTTTTACCCTTAACACAACACATATCTCACCAGATGTCGGACTTATTTATCCTGATTCTGTCTGATTGTGCAAGGGGAGGGATCAGTGGGACAAGAGGGATCTGCGAAAGGACCATGGCGTAGGAATGCAAACGGAAGAGCAGAATTTTGGCGGTCCAAATTTCCCGCTCAATGCTATAAAAAGGTGTGGGTTATTACAGCGTTGCATATTTTAAACAGCCCAACAAAACCTTGCCCCTTTGTTGTACCTGGCACGCCCAGCCACAAACATCTACGCACATCACCCGCCGACCTAGCGCCGCGACCGCCCCGACGACCTAGCACCGCGGCCGCCCCGACGACCTGGCACCGCGGCCGCCCCGGGGACCTAGAACCGCGGCTGCCCCGACGACCTAGAACCGCGGCCGCCCCGACAAAAATTTTTTAGGGCTGGTCATCGAGTGCTGTCAGGTATCTCTGACGTCACAAAACCGTTCCATGATGTAATCAAACAATTATCGAAAACGCCTGATGCGCATTTACCCTCGAAAATCTCGCCCACAGGTTTTTACTCCCATCACGATTAAAATTGCTGCTTCACCACAATAACTCTAGGTTCGCTGAAATCGCTACTTCTTTGTCGCACATTGCGCCTGCCAACAAGTCCTTCTTTACCGGTTACTGTCACAGAAACTTCGTTCCAACCAATAAGTCCTCAGCTGCCCCAAGCAAAGCACAGGTGACCGCGAGTTCCCACAGCAACATCTTAGCAACACGATCAGAGAGCACTTGCTGTCTCGACTCGAAGTGACCTACTTCGCCTCACGTTTTGTGTATATCGTTTTGGCTGAGGAGACAGAAATTGGGACAAAATTAATTCGACAATCAGAAGGGCCACTTTCATCACCACAATTCACACCCTGATCACCAGCTGGATCAGTAAGCCAAAGAGGCCAGTTCACCAGAAAGGCTGATGCATCATCAGAGATGCCAGTTAAACTCGGGTATAGCAAACCAACCAAAGATCAGGGTCAAAACGTCCGGTTACAGCTGGAAGGGCATGAACAACCACCAAAACGGGTGTTGGTTGGGAATCACGTACCGGGTGACGGTTGATTGGAGAGAACATGTGCACTCTCGATCTTGGCTGCGTGCGCTCACTGTTTGACTTATGACTTGGATGGTGTACCGCTGGTGGCGGCGGCTGTTCAATGTCAGGGAGGTTAAAGGGCGAGGGGCCCGTGCCATGGCACCGTAACGCTTGCCAGTATTGCGGTACGTTGAACATTTTCCATAAAGTTCCGCCTAGAAAAACGGTTTCACGATAGCAAGTTGAAGTCAGAGCACACAACACATCTGCTTTGCGTGAGCTCTGATCTACAAATCATCGAATCAAAAAGGCTTGAAAGAAAATTATGACAAAAATGGAATATGCCATTCAAGTACGAAGATGGCCCGCAGCATGGACCGCAGGTAAGGTTATGGGACCAACGAGTCATACGGGCTGGCGGGTCCGCGTTTTAGGGTCCGGGCCCAAGAGGCTGTAAAGAGTCCCTTGTTGGGTACTGGCGCCCGTAACTGGCAGGACCCTTTCATGTTCTTATTGTGGTCCATTTCACTGTCCTTTTTCGCATTTCCATTTCATCTCAAGGAAGAGGACCTCGACCAACAAAAGTGGTTCTCCAACATTCAGGGTCCCGTCCTGTTCCTCTTCAACAACGTGCTTCCCTGCTTCCAACGACTAGGAGCCCTTTGCCGACACAGGTTTCCCTGTCAATCACTCTATGCCTCCACTAACCTCGACACAGCGGGAGCCACCTTGTTTCAGGGGTCCCGGCCTTCACAGGAGGCCTTCATTAGCAATCGCGTACCCTGGCCTTGCCCTTGCTTTGTAAATAAACTCGCAGGACCCAGGCCGACTGAGAGCTCAGCGTTCAGCATTGGTGATCTCGGGTTGATATCAAACCCTTCGTGTTCCCGGGGAACCCCGATAGGCGCAGCAAGTCCCCTCGATTTACCTTTGGGAGCCATCGGCATGGGGTCGTTGTAACTCCCAGCGTCGGTCAGTATAGAACCAAGCAGTAGTCCAATTTTTGTAAATTATTGGCGAGGCCAACCGAAAGCCCGACAACCTACCTTTCCCCATATTTTCTTACCGGATTCAGCCCACTTTTTATGAAAGGCAAGATTTCTTTAAGGAATTTTGTATAGTATAAAAGTCTTTAACTGAAGCGGCGTAGTATTTACGCAAGGTTGGATCCACGGTGCAGTCACTGGACGCACGCGCGTATTCTGAGCGGCGAGTGAAGACGCCGCTTTGGAAGCCACCTTAGGGCGCCGAAGGCGCTCTTCTATGGCGATGACGGGAGGCGGCACGTATTTTGGTTGTGGGGACGGGGATAAGGTTAGCCATGAAGAACCTAGGTCATCCCCGTATTCCAGAGCTTTTTCACTTTAATTTCACAAACCACTGCATGTCTTATGGTCTTAGGCGTGTGAAGATTATTGCATTGTTTATCAGCTCAGCTGTCACGATTTGTATTTGGTGGTGAAAGTAATCACGACTTTTTGTTACCAGGGTAGGGAGGGTTCTGGTGTTGATAGGTTCCTCGCTACACACCAGAAACATACATCTTTATGGCAGGCACACATCCGGCTACACTAACGGATCTGGCTACCGGGTTTTGGGCCAAGCCATCGGGCTGAATTACACACCATACTCCAGTTTCCTTTTTGCCCTTGAATAGGTCTAAGAGCTCACCATCATCCCGCTGCAAAATAGTGCCACTTTATCAACTCGCGCTTTGGTGGGAGATTAATTTGACCCCCACCCACCGACGGCGTTTCCAGAATGATTTCCGAAAGGCAGGGTGTATCAGCGCCAAAGTTTTTATGGCTCTAGAAAAATGAAAAGTGGATCGTTTGCTATCAAAAATGCAAATGTACCTTGTAGGGTCATTTACCCAGGGCATGTCAAAGTCAGGCCATGCATTCAGCGAAGACAATTTCTTAGGAACCGTTTAATCTGATGCAACAATGAAGTATTAGGCAAAGCTATAAATATCTGTGATAGTTTTCTATCCAACGGAACAATTAAAATAATAATTCCATTGACCTGGGATCATGTAAGAAGGTCAGACAAGGTCAAAACCAATCTTTCTTATCACTCCAGAGACCACTCTGTGGAATCACTTCTAACGCTCATTTTGAATTTATTACATGAACCGCAACATACATCTTTTGTGGTCTTCTTTAGGTTCAGAACAGGTCACTGCCCTAAAATGACTCGGGTCAGCATTTTGTTCTAGGAACCTGCTGCCCAGCGTAATCTTTGACACCCGTTAAAGTGCAAAAACTAAAGCAGTCTTGTATGTTATGCAGTCATAACCTTCGGAAGGCCACGCAAGGCCATTCATCTTCAATAAGCAGCAATGACCTTTTGTTTAGAACAGACACCTAGACTCACGGTAGTTGGATGATCTGATCTGAATGTACTTTGGACACCAATGTGAGGTTTGACCTTTGATCTTATTTGACCCAGATTTCAGATCCTAGAAATATCATATTGTGACAAACGTGAGCTTGCATACAGACCAATACATCCCGTTGATTTGGTATCTCTATCCCTCTAAGTTTCTGGGATCTCAGCGGATCAAGCTACCCGCCCCCCCCCCCATCCGGGCGAAGGGTGTCTAAATGGTCACCCGGACACGTGCTTAAGTTAGGTTTTTCTGACATGCGGGTGGTGCGCGGAAAATGTTGGCTTCAATTTTGGCGCAGTACCACATTATATGACTTAACTTTTTGCCATAGCATCACAAGTGATATTTACCTGTGGGATTTAGGCTAAAACCGAACTGTTTTCATTAGATGCCTAAAAATACCCTGTGAAAATAATGATGAGGATAAGTTTACTGTAACTTCGGTATCCTATAATTGCTGACTTCGTGTGTAAAACAACACCCAATGTGATGTTTATCCTATGAGGAGGAATTTACCCTACCCTACCCTATGAGGAGGAATTTTTCACTCCTTTTCCCCATGTTTGATGTGAATTTTTCACTATAATCTGATATTGTTTTTGCCACATATACCAAACCCATATTTAAGGTGTTGTGGTGTTTTTATGGTGTTATGGTGTTATGGTGTTAAGGTGTTTCAATGTGTTATTAAAAACCGAACTCAATTGAAGCCATTCACCATAAGCAAGGCTACACAGAAACTGGACACCCATGGCTACATCCAGCCTCACCTACATCTGAATCATGCCTAGGTATGCACAGAGTAAAGACACCAGGCACATTCAAGCCTGAGAGCCCCAGCGGCTCCAGCTGCTTGCTCGTATAGAGTTTGGTTTGCTTACAAAATGTATCACAATCTTTAGCGGTGTGCCAAAATGTTCTCATGCATCCCCAATTTTGGATAGTCACACCACGCAAACACCACTGTAGAGCAAAACCTGATACAAACACCAGCAAAGCCTGGTAGAGAATTTTAATTCACGTTTTTCTTTTACACTAAATTGACCATTCCCGAAAGGCACAAGTGAAAAATTTGAGAAATGTCTTCTGAATGAAATATAACAACTGAGTATTACATTTTGAGCACCCATTTTCACAGATTTTAAGCCAACTTCGTTGATTACCAGATTTGACCAAACAACTCAAAGTCTATATCTATTTAACTACCTTTGTTTTTCTTGGTCTCATACGAATGTGATACAGCCTGATTTTTTCTCTATCTCATCAGCTTCAAAGACGCCATCTATGGCCTAAAATGTTGAAACATTTTTTTTTGCAACAAGTTTCACCTGCAAACTTGCATATTTTCGCACATCAATTGGATTAATTTGCCAGCAGCCCAAATATGTTTGATATGCACCCAAGAGTGAAGATACGGTAGGGATTAAAGGAGACAATTTGAAGCACGAAGCTTACTTTTACCGCCATTTTTGCCCTGTTAACCCCCAGTTAGCCATCACTTTTGTTTGCTTTTTTTCATGTCGGGACTCAATAATGATGAATACGGCCATCCGTGCACTCATGAAATTGTTGTGCGTTTTGGGCGCGCGGAAACGTCCATGAAATGGATGTGCGTCATATTTCGTAAGACATTGTAATTTCGTGTGGGATAGCTCTAGCTCAGTATTACAAGAGAAGTAACAGATCAGCCTACAAAATAATTTTCAGTTAAATACATACTGCTATGTTGGGCGGGCTCGATTTAATCTCTAGTAGACCAAAAGGCGTTTAGCCAAAACAGTGTATATCAATCACAGAAGCATGTCGCCATGAAGTCATCCCAATTTCTCACATCGCTAGACCATGTTCGGTAAGAGTACACGGCGGCAATAATCCCCAGGGGAGGTAGCAGTCGTCGGTAACAACAGCGGCCACTAAAGATGTGTCAGCATCGCGAACAGCAATGTTGACAAGGACACGCTGACGTCATGTATATCAACGACAGCGGAGGGTAGAAGGACCGGGGTGGTAGTCAAAGGGAGCGGAGGGATATGAGCCAGCTACGTCGTGAATATCAACGAGAGCTGACTTACCTTTCTCGGCGCCGTCCGGACCACCACCGACCCACCGCCGACCCCGACACCAGGCGTGACCTACTCCCCGGCCTGTGATTGGCCGGGTCACGTAAGCACGTAGTTTCGAGAACAGACGCGAAAATAAGAGGTCTCCTTGCAAAAGAAAGGCCGCCGCCCTTGCGATTCTAGCCCAACACTCAATGTGTTCACGCTCACAACGCAGGCGCGCTAAACCACTGTGCTATCAGAACGATGACCACGTTGGCAGCACAGAGGGCACCTGATCACGTACACAACAGTACGATTGTGCACTATTAAATGATGATATTTTCTGTTGCGCACGGCGTTGCACTTCTCCTTTGCAGTCTGAAAGTCCCGTTTAAGCACAAATATGTGAATTGCCCGGAAATCGTAAAAGAATGCAGCTGACCCTTTTGAAACATAATAACCGCAGGACTCCAGATGAAACCCCAATTTCCTGTACTTATGTAGCAAAACGTGTTTAGGCAGGTGTAGATGTAAAAATGTATGGGAGCAAAACCAACCCTATTGTTCATGGTGGCAAACATGTATCCAAATACAATTGTTCATGGCTCATCTATAAGTCGCAGGTGAAATCTTTGGCAAAAAGATAGTGATTTGGCAAGTAGCAGGCATTTCTACGAACCCGTCGGGTATAATAGGCAGAATGCTTGCAAAAAGCTATATTGCCGCGAAGACACACCAATTGTCGCTGCTGACGCCCAACTTTGGTAACACTGAGGTCAACTGAAATTATCCGGACCACACTCGCGAGGTTCCGAAACACGTGGCGGATGGTTCGCCTTGCGGAACAAGCATTCGTGTATGGCTCGCCGAAGAAGGCCTGCTGCTCATCACGATTCTGTCACGAGGCTGCTGACTTGGCAGCGCTAATCTATCCTCAGCTTAGTGAGTTCCATTTCGATAAGGGCCCAGTGCAGAATTAGTCCGCCGTTAAACCTTTATTGCAGTAACGGTATGTTCGTTCAGAATGTACGCATTTGATTTTTTCACCAGGGAGTCCTATTAAAAATCTGTCCCAACGAAGTTTATGTTTTCTGTTATGTGTATTTTACGCCCATTTCATAGCTGACCCTATATTCTGATGTAAGGAAGCAGCACCAAAAAAACATTCTGTTATGTGATTGTATGTTCTTGTGAGACCATGCAGTAAAGAAAGGCGGATTTCAAGTAAAAAACAATGCTAGGTTCATAGCCCTCTATGGGTAGCAGACAAAATGACGCTTGGCATCAAAGTCTTCATGAGACCAGTGAACCGTTGACGTCAGAATGATGTTTAGGTTTGGGAAATTAGCGTCTGGGATTATGTTTGGCGGGCAAAAAGCATTTTCTATTTAAAAGGGTTTGACATCCCATTATCTAAAGTAAGCCATCATTTAAGAAACTTCTTTGAGGTCGCGGACATCAAATCGCCCCGCTGCATCCTCCATGCCGGCGCCATGAAGCAGTAATGCCAAAAAAGAGTCTTTGTGTGATAGTCATCTTTTACCTACGCTTTTTGTAGCATTCCAGCCAAAAACATTGGGGGCAAGCAAACACTGGGGTACCTAACTCATCATTGGGGGGAGGTCCAGGGCCCTCACAACAGAATACGAATCGACATCCGTGGAATCAACTATGATGACGCGCAAAGGAAATCAGCCTGCTATTGTTTCACATTTACTCAGAGTTTCTGTAAGTTCGTAAGCATTGGATCGAGGACCGATTAGCAGCCTCCCGATCTACACTACCGGCACCTTCCTGGCTGTCCCAGCACCCAGTTTCTAACCTTTATCTCATTCATCTCATCTGTGATACAGCCGTGGGATCTGACCACGTCTTGTTTTGATCCTGACAAAAGTGACGCCATTTGATGGCAATTTGCAGGTTTGGCAGGCGAGAAGGACAAAAACTTGGCATTACAGATTACGCAGAACCGTTTAGATTTTTCGAAAGTCAAAGATCTCAGCCTCTTTTTGTACCAGCTTTTGTTTTCGCAAGAAAGCGGTTGTCACTCTGGCAGCTGCAACTGTGACAGCCTTTTAGAAAGATCCCAGCGGTTGGACAGCTGGAATTCTAAAAGTGATCCTATTACTTTAAATTACAGTAGAGCATGCAAGATTCGAGTGCGGTTGATTGATACACCATTTATAAAGGACGATAACAGTCCCTGCCCTGTCAGGCGAGTGCTAACATGACCATTAACTAGCTCGCCATTAAGTTGCTCACCAAGTTTGGACATTGATCTTCTTTACATTTTGCGATTGTCTATTTCACCATTTAGTGGTTTGACATTTTAAGTGTTTCGCCTTTTCACGGTTTGTCATGTAGCAGATCGCTATTTTAGCGTCTCGCGTTTGCTACATGTCACCATGTTGCAGTCTGCCACTTAGCCGATTTGACTTTATGACGTGTTGACTTTTTTGCTCGTCACCAATGTAGCTATCGCTTTACAGCAGTCGACCGAAATTCATTCGCCAAACTGCGAGTCTACTTTTTGTCAAGACGTCAACCTAATAAGGTGCTTCGGTTTTCCTACTCCTACGAAGAAAAGGGACAAAGAAGGGACAGGACCATGCTCACACGGCTGGGCACCCAAGATACACGAGTTGCGTTTCGTAGTTGTGATATATTAATGACTGTTTTATTAGTGGCCATGGGGTGTGCTGAATCGTAATGCCTTATCGGGGGGGGGGACTGCCATGGGCATAAAGTACTGTTCGGTGAAGTTTCTCCCATCTACTTCCATTACAAAAGGGTGCCAAGGAATGGAAACGACGCATGTTGTGTAGTGGGTTCCAGAGTGGCAGCATTTTTGTATTGTTAATTAACTTGTTTGAAATCTTTGACCATGAGCACCCTTGGAAGCGCCAAATTTTTACGGTAGAGACATTGGATGGTTATCAACGTTGTTTAACCAGTTCTTCCGCAGCGGCAAATCGCTCATTAAACGGCGAGCAGTGGCTTTTCTTTAGCAAACGAATCACAAACGAGTCACAAACGAATTGATGTTGACTGTTTCCAGATCAGGTCAACGTACGGCACGATCGCAGTCACGGGGGAGCTGAGCTAGGGGTAGAGATAAGGAGCACGGGTGAAGGAATGCGGGTGTAGGCGTGCGGAGTTGAGAGCTGGAAACATGATGGTTATGCAGCGTTTGTCATTGCGCCTTAAGTGACGCCGCGGTGGTTTCAACTTCCAGATATGTGGAGAGTGTTGCCAGCGATGCGCAGAAAATGGGCGCTGTTTACTCTCCGTCGATTGAGAGATCTAACCGGTTTGGTGCGTGAAGTCTATGCGTCAGCCCGACACACAAGCGGAGAAGACAACTCTAACGGCTTCGTAATATTTGTACATATCGCCCTCACACCACACACAGGGCCCACCACACACATATTACACTCTAACTTGCTCCATTGCAGTCCGAGTGAACTGTGGTATATTAATGTGAGACAGGCATTCCCAAAAAACTCAGTGGCAGAACGTAGTTATTCGTATTCCGATGTGGGAGCCAATGCAATGGTTATCGGATTGGTCACCGCTATAATTTTTAGATGCATTATTACCTTAGGATCCATCTTTTTCTGAAACTTTCGAGGCATAAATTCATAACAGCAAAGGGACGCTGAAGCTCCGCAAAAGAAACCGGTCATGGTTGCATCAGCCCGTTTCTGTGCATGTATAAATACCTGGCGGTGCCTGGCGAAGTCTGGTACCTGGCGCGGGCCGCGAAGTGGCCTCATCGCTCTGTGCAACTGCTGGCACGTCGCGCTGTGTTGCATCCTTCACAGGAACCGCTCCATCACATCATGCACCGCCTCTCAGCTCTGGCTTTGGCGATTGTGCTAGTGTCCTACTGCCAGGCGGCAACACGTGTGGCACGTGCTGAAGCATCTTATCCATCGTCACTTGTTACCCACCCAGGTGAGACGGCCCTGGATGAATTCACCGTCGTTTTCAAAGCACTATTGAGCCAACCGGTGCTCTGCTGGCTTAGTGCCAACTTCGCATGCCGTATAAACGCCTGAGCGCGAGCCCGACATTGTGACACGCATGCACCGCATCTTATTGTTATTATTACTACCTTATCATTATATTAGATGTGCCGCATCGGCAGACGGCAGACTGAAGAAGGGGCACCCAGTGTTAATGCTTCAGCAATGTGGGAATTTGTGAGGGTTGACCAATGATTGCAGCTTTTGTGTCCACTTGGAGAGTGGCTCCCCCTGGCTTGCGCTCCAGCCCCTTCTTGATTTTGCTTTGCGCGCCCCCCCCCCCCCCCCGCCCCCTATGGAAGACTGAGGCTTTTGTTTGTTGGATTAAGCCATTGCAAACATGAAGGATGCGGAATAAACTTGACTAGTTACGGTTTATGGTGAAGAGGCCTTTTGTATGTAACACATGAAATAGCATATAATAAGTAATATATTCTGTTGGGCGCTGGAGCTGGCGAGCCTGAGCGTGCTGTGTGATGCTTGGCTGTTCAACGCCTTTCCGTCCCTTGCGTCCCGATGCATCTACGTAAGTCACCTGAGGATCTTCCCCAGTGACTTTTCAAGATGGTGCTGCGTCATTTTTGTGACTTCCTTCCACTGTCAGTGAATTTCCACATCGCAAGTGACTTCGGTGGGTGCCCTCGGGAGCTTCTTTTGATTTGTTTGAACAGAACACCACCAGTGCCCTTGAGCCCCAGTGCACCGAGCTACCTCCAACTCACAATCAAGTGATGTTCCCCGTACGTCGTTTCCTTTTTCACAGAACTTGGAACAGGATCTAGCATCAGTCCGAAATTCCCTCTCCCTGGCTTCGCTGATAAATATTAAACACAATTTCAGTTTGTTTAACGTTTCCATCCTTCTTTTTTGTTAGTGATATAAGTAACCAAACCGGAGCGTAGTATTGCGCAGTCCAACTCGCCCCTTCCCCTTGTTCCATTTTTGTTACGCTCCGTCAGCTCGCTGACTGACGGCCTCGATCGCACTGGTATTGCTGGTGATTGGTAATTGATTGTATTGCTGGTGAGTGGTGATTGGTACTTGATTGCTTTGCTGGTGAATGATGATTGGTAATTGATTGTATTGGTGCTGAGTGGTGCCTGGTAATTGATTGTATTGCTGGTGAGTGGTAATTGGCAATTGATTGTATTGCTGGCGAGTGGTGATTGGTAATTGGTTGTATTGTTGTTGCGTGATGATTGGTAACGGATTGTATTGCTGGTGAGTGGTGATTAGTAATTGATTGTATTGCTGGTGAGTGGTGATTGGTACTTGATTGCATTGCTGGTGAGTGGTGATTGGTAACTGATTGTATTGGTGCTGTGTGGTGATTGGTAATTGATTGTATTACTGGTGAGTGGTAACTGGTAATGCCAGTGAGAGCGGGTTCGCACTGTCCTGCACAGGCGGTGCACATCACGGCGACTATGAAACCACGAGCTGACAATCTATTCCCGGCCCAGGACACGAAGACGAGTGCTACCTTGAAGACTTCCAGAGCTACTTGCAAGTTGGGGCCACGAAGTACTTAAGACAGTGCGCGGTATTTAGATGTCGCATGGTGAATGACGAACTTTCTTTAACATACCAGACGTAAGTATGTTGTGGTTCTCTGCAATGTTGTATAGACCCGCCACAAATCTGTAACGAACGGTCATTTTGAGCCAAATTTTACCAGAGTCTGCCTGTCTCTGAGGTCGTCTGCTACCTCTGCAGCGGCAGTGCGTTGCCACGCACCAGCATGATGGGAACAACCGAGCACAGCATGAACACAGTTCAAAACAGAGAACGAGGCGAAACGGAGGACAGAGCAGGACAGAGACCCGGTGGGAGTGCGGAGCAGGACAAAGGAGAGCGCAAGGGGAAGGATAGTGCATGCCAGCCGGCAGGGTAGGGCAGGAGCAGATTGTTTCATTCAGAGGAGAGGTCAGAGTATAGAGGTCACACACAGAGAGCAGAGAAAAGGAGGCGGAGGAAGGAGATCAGAACATGCACGATAGGTAAAGCCAAGAGACAGATCAGAGGACAGGAAAGTCCAGTGCCATTCCAACTGTGCTCTGTCCTTCGCTGGTCCGTCCGCCACGCCGCGCCTACAGAGATCACCCCGCGCCGTGCCGTGCCGTGCAGTGTCGTTGGGCCTGCGCCTCACGTACACAACGCATAAACATGCAAGTGATGAGAGCGCATGGGCACCCTTGTGATTTGGGAGCCCGGGCACCAACAGTTTCAACATTTAAGCATCGGAGCTACACGGTGCTTGCAAAGAGCAGTCCAAAAGTTTTTAATGTTTGTTTAGACCCTAACGACAATTTTTGGGGGGCTTCACACCACAAGGGCACGATGGAAGTGGAATGCAAACCATATGTTGTGTAGAAGGAATGGATCGAAGGAGTTCATACAGCATATCTTTGCGATGAGTGGGTGACACGCGGCGTCTTTTGTATTTCAGATGCGGCAGGGTGGCCCCCAAACCCGACACCTCATGCACCGATGTCCCGGTCAGCCGTTTCGCCGTGTACCCGGAATGTTGCCTAAAGAGATATAATTGCGAGGTGCTGGGGTAAGCCCTGCCAATGAGACTGTGCTGTGTCATAGACTAACCACCATAGCTTCGCAACGGCAGGTGGCTCCCATAGGCATGTCGAAGCGACTGTGCTCTTCGGGGCGCGGGCATGCACGCCACATTTTCGGAAGGCTCATCGTGTGATGACCAGTGTTTGCGAGCATGAAGGTAGGATAGTACGACTATACACATCTGGCGCTAACAAAAATACATTGAAAACGCCCTGACTAGTATTTTTGAGCCGTGAGAGGAGATGCAGCGACACAACGTTCATCTCATAACTTTCATTTTACCATACATTCAGACCCCTATACTCATCCAAAGCTTTAACTCACCAATAACCCCAACTTTATGTCTCTCCCTGGCAGTATTCCCATCCAAACGTCTGCACAAATCCCAACGAGCGGCGCCTGTGCAAGGCAACGTCTGTAACTGGGTGTCAAAGCAGCTATAATCCCATCGAACGCAGATTCAGAATGTCGCCTTGTGAGTGGGAGGTCAAATTCCGAAAATAAGCAGACGAGTTTCAAAAACTCAGCGGGTATAGCTTCTTGTTACTCCACATTGCAAGACATGGTCCAACACGAACTTCCTTTTGATAAACAGACTTAGATATTACTTTGGAAGTCAAGAGATGGAGCCTTTCTCCCCGGCTTTGGTCCTCGGACCACATCCAAATAACTTTAAAATGAGCAAAGGTATGTTACGCCAACTTGACCACATCTGCTCACAGTCAAGCCAGACCAACCACAACTGGCTGCATTCATCTGAGCAGACCACGCCAAATGTTAAGTCACTCTGACAATTGCTGAGAACATTCGTCTCAACTAGCCACGTCTCAGCACAGCTATAACAGACCGGACTCAGCTGACCACAGATGCCGACAGCCTGGTCAGGCTGACCACAGACGCCGACAGCCCGGTCAGGCTGACCACAGACGCCGACGGTCTAGTCAGAATGACTGCAGATCCGGCGGTCTGATAAGACTGATCGCAGGCGGCAGTCTGGTCAGACTGACCACAGGTGACAGTCTGGTCAGACGGGCCGCAAATAGTCAAAATGACCTAAACTAACCACTTCTGACCACACAAACGGCAGGCTATCGGGAGATGACTACAATCCCGGCAGAATACTACCATATGACCAAGGCCGCGTCGAAGCGACGGCACTGAGCTTCATTCACCTAGACGCAAATGTTAAACGTCAGTGCATATTGTACCGTTTGTTCGTGCAGCGTTATAAACGGCGAGCGCTGAACAGACGACAGAACGGTGCAGCGTGCCATAGCCGTAGCATGATAGCTCGCACTGGAACAGAATGGCAGCGAAGCCTGAAGACATGAGACTTCCACTTCTGTGCACAAACCTCTAAGGATGGCGAAGTGACGCGTGGGCAGTGATCATTTTAGAAACAGTACTGGCTGGAGTGAAGGAGCTGAAGCTGTCACGTCATGGGCGGCTTTGAGTGCTCAGGCTTTCCAGGCGCCAGAATTCGGCGATAATCCTATGATGACGTGTGTGAGGGGATCTGTTGTCCGTGCGCGCGTTCCCCTGCCGCTGTTGTTCGTCTACACCATCGGCCGCTGCTGCGCTTTTTTTGTTGAGGTGTCTCTCTAATGTCGCTGCGGGGGCCTCCGTACACACCATCTCCTGAAGAACACGACTTATTTGAAGATCCCATGGTTCAATCTGCACGTGTGGACTCCGAAAAACACGACGCCAAGGCACACATGTGAGCCACACTGGAGGCCTCCACTGAATACCAACGAATCCGGGGCTACCGGTGAATTAAACTGGGAGCCTTACAGTAAATACTAATACTGGCAGCGTCCCGTCCTTGACTAATCCACACAAATTCGGTGTCTCGCCGCGTTTGCTCCAAGCATATCCATTTTCCGGCTCCCACCTCCCACCACTCATACCTGGTGCGCAAACGGGTTGGACCCCCTGCCGCCTTTCGTGTACCCTTCCCAGCGCCTTGGTATCATAATGGGCTCGCTCACGCGGGTCCCCATTGAGATTAAGAAGCATTTGATCATCCATTTCAAACACTCATTAAACGTCCATTTATGCCCTTTCTAGGGAATTTTCATACTTGAAGATACTGAAAGGGATGTTCCACATTTGTATGGCGCTTTGAACTGAAAAAGCCACCTTGAGGACCATTCCATGCAGTTCACGGTCATATCGTTTTTAAGACCTAAAGAGATCTTGTTCCTGAGTTACATGCCCCAGAAAATAGTGAAAAGGTTTATTTGGAGCCTATTTCACAGATGCCTCGGTATTAATGACGTCATAGAAACGTCATGCGATCGCAGTCATACTACAGGCTGTTTTCTGCTTATGGTCAAAACAGCATGGCTGCTGCTGCATTCGCAAAAACCGTGATGCAGCATGTATGATACAGTGTGCGGAAGATGATTGGCTGTTAGCAAGATTTCGCTGCTGAGTGCGAGGCGCAAACGTAAGCGTGAGCACTATCGGGTTGTGCGGCACTCGTCGCGAACGGGGCATTTTTCCTTATTTCTAGGCCACAGGTCAACGCTATGAAAAGAACGACACTGTCTGTAAAAAAGGACGGCACCCAAAAAACGGTCACTCTCCCGAAAGTTACAAAAAAGAAGACGCGACGGCCAATCTGTCTTGTTTTCCCTGCTGGCGTTTTTTCTTCCTCTTGAAGAGACCTCTTGAGCCGCATTACGGACCCCGTTGGGACTTTATTTTGGAGGGAGGTCAGGGTGAAATGCGGTGTTATGACTGAAAATCTGTGCGGAAATTGCGAGAAAACATGCAATTTGATAGTTGCGCGAGCTGTGCAAGTGTGAGACTACACCTATCTGACAAAAGTGTGTGAACCGGCGGCTTGAAATGTGTGTGATCACTGGTGGTGTGTGCCAGTGGCTTGTACTGATCTTGATGTGATGGGGAGTGTGCGTGCAAGGTTTATACCTCTGAGAGAGAACATTGTTTTGGTATTCTTTAAGTCTACTGACTCCCAATAAAATGTGATATATTGATACCTGCCTCTACCTTTGTGTTTGTGTTTGAACATGGCAAAGAAATTGAAAGAACTGACAAACTAAGAAAAGCGTAGCACTTATGCACTTATGTAGCAGGGGCGTACAAGGGCAAGCTGGTACTTCATTCTGATCTTGCCAACATTATGAGCCTATTGAGGTACTGTAGCATGTAATTAATTCATTGCGTGTCTTATCAGCAATTCATTTTGACAGAAGGGGCTGGTGCCCACAGCTTGCTAACGCACATGCTCAGCATAGGCTCACATTATTTGACTTTGAAAAATTGTCTTTCCCTAAAGAATTCTGAAAATATAGACCCGTATTATCACTGATGCACATTGTGCTGACTTCACAAATTTCGTATGCAGGTGAGCACTGCTCGTGAGTCATCAATATCATAGTCACTGCAACTTGCATGAGATGCTGGGTGCTGAGAAAGGTGGAAAAATATTGCTGTTGGTGTCTTGGGTAGCAATTTATCATACTTTTTATCATGAGCCTTGTGTGCACTGGCAGCTTTATCACTTCCTTGCATTTTGCCCATCCAACCATAACTACATGCACTTGTCATGCCTCCTTCATGATGGAATGTATTAAGAGAGCAGCATGGATTGCAGTACAAAAACCACATGGTTGTTCATTATGTCATGCCGCAGTACGGCACTGAGGTAGTGCACAATGAAGCTGTTGATCCGTGCGATTACACAATGTACCACATTGGTTGATTACTCTATGTCAAGCCTTTGAGACAGCAGTTTACAAGTTATGAATTACTGGCAACAACTGATTTAACAATGCCAAAGGACTATGAACAGCGAGAGTGTCATTTCACCACAATGTTTATATCAAGGTTAGCTACTAATTGCATAAATAATCCTAAGCAACAAAATATATTGGTAGCCCAACCTTACCATTTTTACCATTTCAGTAATGGCAATGTTTTGGCAACCAATCCATAACAACGTTACAAATTTGTTTATTTTCGCATGACACCCCGTTTCTAGTTATACAGTAACTACTGTGCACATCACATGATATCAATGTCCGGACAACAGCACCGCACGCAGCGATGAGTCGACAATAAAGCATTGGCAAAATCATCAACAGCATACCAGCAACAGCAGCAGCACAGCATATCGTGCCTTGATATTAACAATCAGACATGAAAGCTGGCGATCGCGATGTTGCGTATGTCAAACAGCCCACCAAAGCTTTTCTTACGGCCGGCACCAAGACAAAAAATCAACAAATAACCCACCCACTAAACCCTCACCCGACACAGACTTCGCGACGAGAATGGCCGCTTGGCGTCAACTTTTGTGTGTTTGGGCGTATTCTTGAAGTCTGGATGCCAGATGCTGCCAGGTATGGTTGTCGTCACAAAACCATTCCATGACGTCATCAAACAATGACGTAATGGAGCCCAGTTTTACAAACTTTGAAATTTTGCTACTTAGCGTCATTTTGAACCTTGAACGCTTACCCATAGCTCCAACTAAACTTTTCTCATCATGTCTGATGTGTGACCTTGAAAGTGTCTCCTTGAAATAGTCTGCACATCTTTGCGGGCTTGTAACTCAGAAACTAAAGGGATTTGGGTCTGAAGAAGGAAAGCGCTGTGAACTTCACCGAATGGTCTTCAAGGTGGCTATTTCGTTCCAAAACCCCATACAAATGTGGAACACTCCCTTAAAGTCCATCGGGTCACTTTGCTGTCAGTCGGAAATGGACGCGGCTACTGGGCTCACCCCAGCCGTGCCTAACCTGGACGACAACTCGTTCTCTCGCCTGACCTCCAGGATGACCGCTCCATACGGGACGATGGTACATCGGGTCTCGTCCACGACGGGGCGATCCACCGCTCTCTCGGCCGCGCCCGCCGCTCGCAGCTTCCCATTGCTGCGCATGCGCCTTAGGCAGTGCCTCGTCCAGCACGGATATGCGCCGAGCACTGCTCTGTGCTGCTATCGCCGTGAGGACACAGTGTGTTTTTTTTTTTACCTCCATTACTAAATATATCGTAAAACGATTAAAACGAACTGAGCACATTTACGATTGTTATCATGTCCACAGTGCACATACCTGTATCTTCTTAATACGCTCCACTATTATGGAAACAATTTACACTCCGCTGAACGGACACAGCTGCAAAGCGATTGTCTATCTTGTAACGTGTGTCCGGCTCGAGACGGTGGTGCATTTGAACATCTTATCACCTGAACACACGCCCTTCATATCTGCCATCTGGCCCTCTGTGTGTTACGTTGATTCATCAACTCCATCAACGAAATAACTGGTGAAAAAACACCAATCAGTTGAGCAAATAAGGGAGTCAAACACGGCGGAATATTTTATTCGTAGTCCACAGTAATAGCAACAGGTTAAAAAAACTGAAGGCCATCCATGACCACCATGTATTTACTGCGGAGTTGCAGTAGATCTTCGAGACCACGAGCGGGTTATAAAGAAATTGGAATTTTTTAATGTTCCTGCTTCCGTGCCCGCGCTCACAGGGTGAAGTCACTTTGCGCTTGTAAACAAAATGTTGTCCACGTCCATGCTTAGTGGCACTAGCTGGGCGGCACTGTATGAAACTAGCGGGATACAGAACTAGCTACTACTGCTATTGCAGAGAGAAAATCTACAAAAAGTCGAAAATATTTCCGGATTGATGATCTGGCTTTCCGCCGTACTTTGCAGTATAGTTCATGCTGGTGATTCTCGTCACTTTTTCACCCCCTCCGTCACAAGAGGCCTTTTCCATGACCTTTTGTGAAGAAGGTACAGTCCAGCTGAAACCAGTGTCCTAGAATTGCCGACTTTGGGTGTAAAGCAACACCCTATGAGGAGGAATTTTTCATTCCATTTCCCGTATTTTGTGTGAATTTTTCACTTCTGCCTGACGTGGTCTAATCGCGTATGCCAAACCCCTATTTCCCTTCCTGAAGTTTCCAGATGTCATCCAAAACCGAGCTCACTTGAAACCACCAAACATAAACGAGGCTCCGCAGAACCTGGACACCTATGGCTATGTCCTGCCTCACCTACATCCGAATCATGCATATGTATGCACAGAGCAAGGGCGCCAGGTACCTCCAAGCTCAAGAACCCGAGCGACCCCAGCCGCTTGCACGCATTAAGTTTGGTTTGTTTGCAGAATGCATCACAATATGCAGCTGTGCGCCAAATGCAAGGTTTTCACGCATCTACTATTTTTTTGGTCTCACCATCACACCACGAAAGCAGAGCCCGGTGCAAGCACCAGCAAGATCTGGTAGGGAATGTTACTCCACGTATTTCTTTTTTCCCGGGGAAACCTGACCACTAAATTGCATCACTCTCGAAATGCATGAGTGAAAAGTTTAAGAAATGCCTTCTAATTTAAACTTACAAGATGAATATCACCACTTGAGCACTTACATTAACAGATTTTAAGCCAAATCAGCTGATTACAAAGTTTTGCGAGAAAAGTACCAGTCTTTATATTTATTTAGCTACTTTTGTTTTTCTTGGTATCGTAGCAGTGCCATACCCCTTTATTCTTCCTTCCTTTTCGATTGTCTTTGGAGGTATCATCTACCGCTTAAACTTTTAACCAATTTCTCTGCAAGATGCTCCAACTGCAAACTTGCACGTATTTCATACATAAATTGAATTAGTTCGCCAGCCGCCCAAATATGATATGCACCCAAGCGTGAACAATTTACAGGGAATGAGGGAGACAATTTGAAGCATGGAACTTATTTTTACCGCCAGTTTTGCCCTCTTAAGCTTTCGGTTTACCGCATTCTTGGTTCATGGCGGAGCTCAATAACGATAAATCCAAGCCTTTCGAGTGTCTGACTCATCAGGCTACCTGCCAAGGCTATTAAGGCAAGACGAGGTTGCCATATAGAGCCCTGCGACAGACCTGACGCAGCTAATACAGAAGTGTTTGATAGCGAAATTCTGCCCTCTGGAGATGTTTGCCGCGCACACCTCTTACTTGTTTCGCATTTTAATCTGAAAGTTTGGTGGGCATGATTGAAATTTTTATTCGGAGGGTGAGTCGGATGACTCTGTCTGCCAGCGGACCATGCAAAAGGTGCTGAATTTTTGTTTTTGGGGGAGCAGGAAGAAGCTAGGAAGTCTTCTGTGGACCAAGTAATTGCTTACCTTACCTGCTTTCCACACATGAACAACAAAAAATATTGCAACCATTTAGCTTCGAGTTTGCGACAAATATGCGGCTTAAAGTGAAAGCTCTACATTTGAAGGGATCGAAGCAAACATGACATATCTGATTAAAATACCTCACTTCTAACCATTGGTACACTTTTACGTGGAAAAGAATGCTCTAGATAACACAATTTCTTTTTTAGGACATGCGTTCCTCAATACGTCACTGTTTGCATCACCGTACCTTACACAACATCTATTTAAGTCAATTGACGGCCGTTGATTTGTAAATTGTGCCTACGAACACCAGATATGAACGATTCGACCACTTTCTGTTTTCGCTTTGATCGCCACATAACCAATGGAGTGACATTATTTGAATGGCGTTATTGTGGCGACATGGATGTCTGGGTGATCTACACATATTTGCGGGCTCTAGCTTGGAAATTGGGGGAGTTTGGTTTAACAAAGGCGGGACTGTGAACTGCACCGAACGTCTTCAAGAAAGCCATTTCCGTTCAAAACCCTGAGCATATGACGAACACTCGCTTTGAGAATGGCCTCAAATTCATTACACCTGTCCAACTTTGTCTTGAGCGAAGGCAGGTCCGGTTTTAGAAGCGATGTGGTGATTCGCTCCCGGCGCTGGTGAAGGCAGCCATGCCAGGCGGGATGCCGCGGTCGGCACGTGAGGAAATCGGCTAAGCACGAGTCTAAGAAGCGCCCTAGCAAGATGTCGTGAGATTTCACGGGAGATTTCACACCACACGTGTGGCAAATGATACCGTGGATTACTTGGTAGACCCCACGTGCTGCTGTATGCTGGTGTGCCGCCCGGGCGGCAGTGGCGGACGCCCTTGATCTGGTAGCTCTTCGCCTGTAGATGGCCCGCATTTGGCGTGCGCGTTGTCGTCATGTAATGCTGCACTTAATTTGTTTTCGTTTGTTTGTATTTGTTTGTTTTGCACTAATTGCACTTCATCTACTCATGAGTGAAACTTTATCATTTAGAGCAGTCAGACGCACTTAAAAGCATATCAGTAGTTACAAGTGAGCTTTTACATTGTATCTGAGGTTTGCCTCAATGTTTTCAAATGTTGAACAGTCACTTTAACATACAATTAGACACGATCAGTCCAGTATTCGAACGCACTCGTTTACCGGAATGTTAGGGCGCACTTCAAGTTGAGCTGTGCAGAATAGGTTTCTCGTCGTGTAACACCAGGTAGTCTTTCAGCAGAAAGTCGCGTCAAACAAGTACTATCCAATTATTCACTTGGCAAAATGTCAGAGTATTTTTGGGTAAAAAAATGGCACTAGCGCATGCGCTCGAGGAGTCACACCTGCAGGCAACCATATCACCGGTGTCTATAGTACAAAAATTAGGTCCGGTGTTGTTGCATAGTTTGAGTCCTATGCATATTAGGGATATCAAGAACATATCAAGAGCATTTTCACTTTGGTGTAGCGTGCGAGAGCCTTAGAGACCGGTTACACAGGAAAGATGAAGCGTGGGTGGGTGGGTTGAGGTAGCCCGGAGAATCTCGCCCAGCAGGTGCTGTGAACCAAAAACCACACAGGCATGTTGTTGAGTATGTAGCACCCTTTGACAACGGACAACAAAACGAAGGGTTGAGCGAACCGCTGCAGGTGTGGGTTACAGGACTTCTGTGTTCGCAACATGACTCAAAAGCATCTGAGCAGCTTACGAAATCATTACGCACAGTGCAGAGATTGAAACAAATCGATCATGTAAGACGTCCGTAAAATTGTGAAGATGGTAGAGCACCCTTTTGGCCGTCTTGACAGGTCTCGGGGGGGGGGGGACTTCTGGCTGCCGTGCACAGCGTCAGGAACTCTTCAGGCACGAGGTAAGCAGTATCTGAAACATCCTTCTCAACAGATGATGTGGCAAATGTGCTACACATGTCTCATTGTACATAGCAATGATCTGCGATTGTCAATGATTCTTTGTAATGATCAATAATATATAATCAATATATGCAGCAACAATGCATGTACATGCATGACGGACATGCCTTGTAGGGTGAAGTGGGGTGAGGTGCATCATCTCCAAGTTGGTATCCTTGATGCAATACACCGGCAACGATGTGATACAATTTATCACACACATTCCTACGATCTAATATGCGATACGCTAAACGGTCAGGTGGTGTCAGAGGACAGGACTGACCGTGCCGCGGTCTGCAACACGTTAAACCTTCGCCTCCAAATTCTGTCGTTGACCTGGAATTGCGCGAACGTATGGTAGGGGTTAGGGCTCACAAAACAAGCACTGATTAGCGTGAACTCTAATCCCAGAAATCCATCCATTCATCATGCCGTTGCCTATCACGTCGAACTATTCTCTGGGAATTGCATTCGCTGACAGCTGTGGTCTGACGTTGACCGGCCATAGGTCAGCGACTTAACGAGGTGCGTTCAACCTTTTATTAAAAATGGGCAATTCAGCTGCTTACAGCTATGTTAAGTTTGGCTAGAAACATTAATGTTAGGTACAGCACAAATTAATGGTTTTTTTGTTTCCTTCGCCTCGATCTGTCTGATAGGGCCGGAAACATGTTGTTTATAAAAATAATCCACTTAGAAATTCGTGGCTTTCCTTGCCCTTAAAAAGTCTTTTCTGGCCCCACGCAGGAGATGTCGTGGGTGGGCATTGCCATAAGTCGGGTTTTCGCCCGTTCGTTCTGCTCTGAGCTCACTGTTGACGAGACGTGAGGCGAGACTTCACTGGTGCCGAAACGTTAGGCCTGACGTCACTAGTGCCGAAACGTCAGGCCAGACGTTACTGGTGCCGAAACGTTATGCCTGACGTCACTGGTGCCGAGACGTGAGGCCAGACGTTACTGGTGCCGTCACTTCAGCGCGACGCGGTAAGCATTGAGTTGTAAAGCTGTGGGGCAGTAAGAGCATCGGAAATCTTCGTACAGATAGTGAGAAAACTGCTAATGTGAGGTGCACATGACTTGCGAACCAACTGCGCAGAATTCAGTGGAGAGTATGATGGTGTGCTTTGCAAGCCTATGCCAGTAACCATTGAAATACAATGGCGTGAAAAATGTCACGCGCAAACACGGCGATGATACAAGATGGGACGGCCAGTACAGCGAGCTTTTTCCGCATTGATAATGAGCTATTTTTAGCAGCAGGTGCTTATGACCAGCAATCCAATCGCGTAGAAGGCTCTGTCAAATATTGTGATGTGCTTTGCAAGCTTATGCGGCCAACCATCACACTGATATTGGCGCGAAGATTGAACACGCTGGTGCGCAAACTGCTGCAGAGATAGGCGGCCGGGACATCGGACAAGATGTGCGGCCGGGACATCGAACTGGACGGGCGACCGGGACATCAGATTACATGGGCGACCGGGACATCAGATTACATGGGCGACTGGGACATCAGATTACATGGGCGACCGGGACATCAGATTACATGGGCGACCGGGACATCAGATTACATGGGCGACTGGGACAGCGACCTATATGGCGACTGGGACATCGGATTGTATGGGCGGCTGGGGCATCGGATTACATGGGCGACTGGGGCATTGGATTACATGGGCGACTTGGACATCGGGCTAGATGGGCGACGGGGACATCGGATTGCGTTCGAACCAATAATGGCTTAACTTTTGAGAGTGGGTGCACGTGACCAGAGATCCGAATGCGTAAAATTTAATTGGAAGTATGATGATGTGCTAATTGCAAGATTATTTGACAATCGGCTGAAATATAATATGTGTGAAAAGGGAACACATTCATGCGGGAGCTGCTGGGGATATGCAGCCTGAACATCGGGCTGCCTTGTTACAAGCAAGGTAACGAGTATATGCTTACTGATAGGTGCGTATATCTGGGAACCGATAAGATGAAAATAAATGGCAAGCATAATCGTATGCCTTGCGAGCTTGTATTCAGCAAAGCCGTCAAAAGCCAATCTGCGCGGGAGTTCAGGGACAAGGGCACATGACAGGGAACGAGCTACCCAACTACCTCAAACTCTTACATCCGACACATGGGGGCTGACCGCAAAGAAGCAAACGTATTGGATTTCTCCTCTTCCCCCTCCCCCTAGCGCACGAGAGCTTCCGTTGCCTCTGTGCCTACGCGAGGGCCAGTGCCCTGTGCCTGCCCCACGCTGAGCGCTGATGGCAAATTTTGTTGTTGTGAGGCTAAGTAGCACAGTGTCACGGGGAGCTGTATTGAACCAGGAAAGGTCAACGTTTGTTACGAAGCCCAAATGTTACCCCGGAGTACTCAAAAAGTGGCGACCGACGCCAAACACAGCCAGCCATGAGCCAAATCCAACGGGCGCACGTGCTGTTCATGATGCTTCGTACAGATGACAGTTTTTTGGTGCACATTATTGTGACTTTTGACACTATGCTCAGGTAAATATTATTATTGCAGCGCACTGTCACTTTTATGTGCCTAAATATTCATCTATTTAATCGTTGACATCATTTCGGCCAAAAAGAGCATTTTCGCACACACATATTTTGTTTTGCACACGCCTTTGTCTATAATGTCACACTGGCGTTAAGCATAATGCTTCAGGTAGGTACGGAACACCGCCGGCCCCGCGCAGATGCAGACCTAGCACGGACGGCCCTGCAGACAGGAACACGACGGAATGCAGGAAGGCTCGTAATGAAAACAGTGGTTGTGCATACTGGCATGGACCGAGCGCTGCGGTACATGGATATGTACGTCACGAACACGGCAGGCACGTGGATAGATACGGAATGAGCCGGGCCGGCTCCGCAGACAAGTACAGACACAGGTACAGTACAGGTATGTGCTGCAGCAGTCGACGGACTCGCCACGCTGCAGCCACGCTGCTCAGCTGCAGCGGACAATTGAGACTCAAATCACTGGCGGCGGCAGGACCACGGGGTACGAGGCCGAGTAAGATCAGAGCGCTTGAAGAACGGCTTGCCGCTGAAGGTCGTCACGTGCGTCATCATAGTTGTTATGAAGGTCGTCACGTGCGTCATCACAGTTGTTAAGTTCTGCGCAATCGGTTTTCTGGTCACATCCGTTTGCCAGTAACATTTTGTCCGTTTGGGGCACGAACATAGCCCGATGTTCCGATCACCCTAGCGGAAATGAGTATCATGTACGCCTCCACTTTTTATGCCACGGAATTTTGAAAATTTGCACGCTTTTTCTTCAAAAGTACATCAATATACGTTGATAGATAATACAGTGGTGATAGCCTTATTTCTTGGAGGAAACCCAGACGAATGGAGATATAGTTGGGTTAATATCTCGGCAACATGCCTTTATCGAAACAATAGCAGAAGTGAATTGCTATGCGACTAATGTCCTCGCTAATGCACTGAATAGCTTATGTAATTTTAAGTCAATATATTTTCTACAGAACTCCACGTAATTGGCTCTTTGGTTAGGTGTACCTTTTGACAGTTATTTTTCATTATAAGTACGGATATTTTGATGTTCCGATTGCCCCTTAGCATTGCGTCCAGTCTCTGGTCGCCAGACGCGCATTGAGGTTTCGGCACCAGTGATGTCACGCTATTGTTAAGCGAGAATGAGGCGAGAATCACCGGACAGTTTTACCTCCCTTGTACGGCGTTGGCCTCGCCCATTGCTATTCTCTGTAGAATACCGATTGTCGGAGTCTTTGAATCTGTCTTCTTGGTGCACACCGCGGTGTTAGCAATCTCCACGCCGCCGCATCTCTAGCTGGTGGGCTGATATTTGTAATGGGGTCTTGATCGTCTGGTGGTGTGGTCTACTAAGGGCAGAATGACATAGAACGTAAATAATTTCTATCCCAACAGCGTTGCAGCCATTCTCTGTTACGTGGCTGACTCCGTGCCAACCCGCTCGGGTCACGCATTTTATCAGCATGAAAAGCAACAGCATAGTGCACAATCTCGGCGCCTCCATTTTTGGCAGCCGCATTATTCAGTCACTTCACCTCTCTTAGCCCCCAAGCGATCGTTTCAAGCGAGCTATAGCCGGTCTGAACTCAGTCGCGGGGCGCAGCTGGTGCATCATGTAGCAGACATGAATCGGGCGAGTTCGGTCGAATCCCACGCGGTGTGGGTCCGTCGAGTGCAGCGCAAATTCCTCACATAGATCCTTGATCATGCATATTCTGGCCTGACATACACTCTGTCTAATTATCATCTCTTTGCGTCACTTCAAAATTAATTTCCCGGCTTTAAGACGAAATGGGATAATCTTTGATGTCTAAGAAATATTTATGGGGAAACGCTCTTTTTCTGAATTTCATTCGCAAGCTTCTCTGTGAGCATGTGGTCAAAATCGACCCGCCGAGCCTCGTGGCGCGACTTTTCGCCGCGCCGCAGGGCTGGGAGTGAGCAAGGGTGCGTGTGTGTGTGTGTGTGCGTGCGCGCGTGCATGCGCGCGTACATGCGCGCGTACATGTGTGTGTGTGTGTGTGTGTGTGTGTGTGCGCGCGCGCGCATTTTCAAGAGGGTACCTAAAGTTACAAACATTTTTTTACGGTATTCGCCCTACTGTAACTGACTTCTTTGGCGATTCTTCATGTCTTCAGACCCGTGGGCGCGCATTTTCAAGAGGGTACCTAAAGTTGCAAACATTTTTACGGTATTCGCCCTACTGTAACTGACTTCTTTGGCGATGTTTCATGTCTTCAGACCCGTGGGCCTTATGAATATCTTATTTCTGAAATTGGTAGCGTCAACATTTTATCTATCTGTCATTCTGACATTCTACCTATGAATTCAAGTTATCATCAGTAACAGGGAGTTTTGATTGCTTTTTGGCAACGGCTTGTGGCAGAAATTTGTATCGATACACTTCATGGACATTTCCAATCGCACTTCAGGTGTACAGTGAGGAAAATCAAACTAAAAATAGAGTTGTTTTGGATATTATAGAGGTACACCACGAGGGTGCTCTGTGATATTACGCGCATATTGTATGCCTTCTCCAGTGTGTAGCGTGCAACGTTTACCTGTCTTCGTTGTTTTTTCCGCCAACCTGTTTTGGTTTTCATGGCTTGTATTTTATCGGATCTCTGAAGAAGAAAAATTTGCGTGTCGTATTGTGGCAATTCACTACATAACTCAAATAAATGCAAACCAGAATGTCCATCTCTGTACATGTAACTGCCTGTGAGGGTTCAAAGAACAAATCTCACTTTTTGTTAGAAATAAACTTTTCCAAGGTTCGAACCCTTCAACTCAGCTAGGTAAGTTCACGAAGGTTTACGTACCCCACAGGTGATTGATGCGGTGTAATATGGGGAAACACTTTTCGACATAAGGCAAGTTCAGTGGGTTTTGGTTCCATTCGTGAAAGCTTTAATAGAGATTGTCCTTACATGCAGGAGGTTGTAGTTTTCTTCTCTTTTCTTGGGTGGTGGGGCGTTAAGATGTGATTAAGATGTAAGGCGCGCTCGGGTGAGGAGTCAAATTGACCCCCACCCCCGAAGGTTTTTCCGCAATGGTTTCCGAACGACGATGCGCAGTTACGCCAAATTGTGCATATCTGTAGGTAATCGATTAGCGGTTCGTCTGGCACCACAACTTTAGACGTACCTGTAAGGTCGCTGACCCATGGCAGGTCAAAGGCAGGCCATGATTTCAGCGAAGGTAATTTCTAGGGAATTGTTCAATTTGATCCAACAACAGAGTGTTGAACGAAGCCATACGCCTCTGAGATGCTTTCTTAGGAAACATAACAATTGAATTACAAATTGCATTGACCTAAGGTCAAGCATGCAAGTCAGCCCAAGGTCAAAATCAACCTGTCTTATTGCTCCGGAGCTTGCTGTATGGGGTAGTTTCTGGTGCTCATTTCCAATTTATTGACAGCAGAAACCGCCTTATACACCTTCCATAGACTTCTTAAAGGTTAGAATAAGTCACTGCCCTAGAATGACGCAGGTCAACACTTTGTTTTTAGGAACATACTGCCGAGCGTAATCTCTGTCGCTTATCCAAATGCAAAACTCAAAGCATCCTTGCTTGTTTTTGGTCACCATGACCTTCAGATGGACAAACGAGGTCACTGACCTTGGATGAGTATGTGACTTCTTGCTTAGAGCAGTTTTTAGGTTCCAGGAGTCCTTTGGAGACCAACCTCGAGTTGGACCTTCTGATACCTTATTCAGCCCGATGGTCATGACCTAGGAACCTCAAACTGAAGCCCAAGTGAGATCACAGGTCAAACGCCCTGTAAATTCGGGTTCTCTAGCTCTTTTAGTTCTTGAGATCTCAAGGGGGTCAAATTGACCCCACCCGAGTGAAGGGTATCCAACCGGTCATCCGGGCGCGTGTTAATGCTCTTCCTGGTATGCCAATGCTGATAAAATATTGCGGAAGTTTC
>NW_023596448.1:11858906-11928906 GCF_011947565.3 Pollicipes pollicipes | reverse complement strand
GGGTAGTGTTACTACAGCGCAATCAAGACATAAATGGGACGTAAATTGTGAATATTTTTGGGTCCACATTACGGTGTTAACGTTTTGTACCAGCGCTACGCTAACGTTTTGTACCAGCGCTACGCTAACGTTTTGTACCAGCGCCACGCTTCTTCCGTGCCGGTGCTAGAGGTCGTTGTCAGCTGTAACTGATCGACGTCGGCACAAACGGACCTTTGTCACTGATGCGTGACAGCGAGGTCCGGCGTTCCGATGTTTCAGGCTCTCAATGGACGGCGCTCTGGTCTTCGTGTACGGCACACTGAAGGCGGGGGAGCCGAACCACCGCCTGCTGATGGATGAGCAGACGGGTCTGGCTCGTCTAGTGGCACCAGCCGTCACCGAGCGGCGCCTCCCACTGGTTATCGCCTCCAGGTGGGGCCTGTGGGGTGCGGCAGGAGCACGACAGCGGTATGGCTGGGGAGGGGGAGCTCCGGCCTCTCGCGACAACCACTCAGCCATTGTATCTAGCGTCCTTATCTCTTGCTTATATCTGAATTCCCCCCCTATTGCCTGTCACATGGCGCTCTCTGGGTCCTGACTCGTCTCTCTGTTGAATTTCTTTTCAAGATGTGGCTCATTCCGCGCGTCGACGTTACCACGGCGGCTCTCTTCGCTGGTTGTTCCGTCTCTCTTCGCATCCCATTACTTTCACCGCGCCCCCGTCCCCCAGGTACAACATCCCGTACCTCGTGGACGCGCCGGGCCAGGGCCACCGCGTGCGCGGCGAACTGTACGCGGTCGACGTCGCCAAGCTGGCTTGGCTGGACCGGTTCGAAGGCGTGCCGAGACACTACGAGCGGTGTGCCGAGTCCGTGGTACGGTTGGACGCCGCGGGCGGCGCCACCGTCGCCGCTCAGGCCTACCTGCTGCGCAAGCCCAAGCCGTTCATGCTGCGGCTGCCCGTGATGGAGGAGTACTCGTCCCGCGGCCCGCACGGCCTCGAGTACCGCAGCGACGAGAGCCTCAGCGGCGCCAGCGATATCGAGGAGGTGGCGGGGTAAGGCCAGCTGCAACGTTTGAAGCCAGACCAGAAGCCCGGTCGCTTGGAGACGATGAGATGACATTCAGTTTTTTTTTCTTCAGGGAACAGGCCACCGACCGATGACTGATTACTTCATTACTTGGCGCGTTTTCTGCACTATCCTGATTCATATCACCCGAAGAGCCTCACATATTCATATTTCACTATGTTTGGCTGGTAAATATTGAATGTGTGTGTGTGTGTGTGTGTGTGTGTGTGTGTGTGTGTGTGTGTGTGTGTGTGTGTGTGTGTGTGTGTGTGTGTGTGTGTGTGTGTGTGTGAGAGCGTGCGTGCGTGCGTGCGTGCGTGCGTGCGTGCGTGCGTGTGCGCGTGCGTGCGTGCTGAGCTCCACTTTCGAAGTACGTTGTTGTCGTTCGCATAGGCTTGGCCACGAGGTGGCCAGCAGGGGAAACGTCACCCCCGCTCCCAAAACGTCGGAATAAGATTCTACAAAGCCGGGGACTTCCGTGCCATATGTGGAAATCGCTGGGTTTAGCTTGTTTTATGCAAGGAGCTCCGCTCGTCCCTCCGCTCCCCCCCCCCCCCCCTCCAGTTCTGAGCACTCTGAAAACCCTGACCACGCCACCGGTTGAGTCACTCACGCGGAATAAATGTATTGTTCTGAACAATATCTCGTTGCGCTGTGAACCGATGCTGAAGAGTGGTTAAACTTGTATGTTGTGTTCTATGTTTTCATCGCAGACATCACCAGCATTCCAGTCACTGTTCAGCACCGTGTATGATGATCATAAGTATGTTGCATTGAAGGCATCGCAATAATCATCAGGTTTTCCTGTGCCGATGCGGATAGCCCGATCCATGCCCTCATTTGTTGCATGATCTGGAGCGAAATCAACAGTGAAATCAGTAGCGCTAGAGCCTCATTGTGATCTTGACGTGGGATCAAACCAACGTCTGTGCACGGGAGCCAGGGTCGCCCCTGATCCCCGCCCCATGCACCGGCCGACAGCGCAAGCACCATCCGACGGTGGCGCCCGCCAATGTCACGGCCGGAGACGCCATCCTACTGAGGCCGAATCACGGCCGGGGGAGAGGGGGCCCATCCTACTGAGAACCGATCACGGCCGGGGACGCCATGCCTAACATGAGCCGATCAGCGCCGGGTGGGGGGGCCCACTCCTACTGAGGCCGATCACGGCCGGGGACGCCAGCCTACTGAGCCGATCACGGCCGGGGGGCCACGCCTACTGAGCCGATCACGGGGCCCGGGAACTGCCACCCTAACAGAGCCCATGCGGGCGGACTCTGAACGGTCACTGGCACTCTGTGGCGGAATCTGGGAGCCTCTGCGACGGAACATCTGGTGCGGTCACTGGACGGCTGGAGGCGCGTGATCGTGCCCAGTGTCCCATCCAGGATGACGATGTCGCCTTGCGGAGCAGAGACGAATGGGGTGTTTATTTGACTCCACAACAGCAGCATTTCATGAGCAAACGGCGTCCCGTGTCACTTGAACAAATAAACGGTGCCCAGTTGTTGACCGGATCAGATCCCTAATTGGGTTCTGACGTCATCGAGCCAAGGTTCTAAGGCCCGACGGATGGTCACAAAAAACAATTTTGTCCATTCTTGGTATCATCCTCAAGCAGAAAAATCCCCCGTATTGTCCCTGACCAGAACAATCCTCGGTATTATCCTCGATCAGAACAATCCTCGGTATTATCCTCGATCAGAACAGTCCTCAGTATTTTCCTCGATCAGAACAATCCTCTGCATTATCTTTGGTCAGAACAATCCTCGGCATTATCCTCGATCAGAACAATCCTGGTATTATCCTCGATCAGAAGAATCCTCGGAATTATCCTCGATCAGAACAATTGTCGGAATTATCCTCGATCAGAACAATCGTCGGTTTTATCCTCAAACAGAACAATTCTCGGCACTATCCTCGATTAAAACAATCCTCGGCATTTTCCTCTGAGGATAATAACATAGGATTGTCATTTTCCTTTTCTACTTAAGTTTATCAACAGCTATAGGTGGGCTTGCTTCGCCATGTCTGGTGCTTACTTCAATGCCTTCAAATGTCAAACTTTCCCTTTAAAAGTAGCACCAGGGGCATATTTCTACAAAATGTGCTGGGGTGTGAACAGTGAAAAATGGCTCAAACTACCCCAAGGCATAGCAGCAAACAGATTTTCCCCAGATTTGGCCCACGCACTTCCCAAAGTTTGGGGATGGAGCCCAAGTTCAGTGGCTGACCTCCCCCAGTCAACCCCTCCAATCTCCCCCCCCCCCCTCCCCCCCCCCCACCACGAATAGAAAACCACATCCCTAACAAAGACGCTGTTTCAAACATGCCCAAGCTCACAGTCAGAGATCTGCTAAACACACAGTCAGAGAACTGTCACTGATAAACTCCGTGCCCCGAGCTCTCGGCCGGAATCGTGCTTGGCGTGCCGCCAGTTCCGCGGTGGCCTCAGTTTTTACGTCAACATTTCACAAACTGATGAGGCTCACTCCCTCCTGCCTCCCACTGGGGACTCCATAAACGGTAGGACACAAAACATGCGTAGCACGGAACCATCGCCCCATCGGGCTCAAGTTCGCTCCAGGGAACCACCCAGGGAACCATCGCCCCACCGGGCTCAAGTTCGCTCAGGGAACCACCCAGGGAACTATCGCCCCACCGGGCTCAAGTTCGCTCCAGGGAACCACCCAGGGAACCATCGCCCACCGGGCTCAAGTTCGCTCCAGGGAACCATCGCCCCACCGGGCTCAAGTTCGCTCCAGGGAACCACCCAGGGCACCCGTACTGACCGGACTGAATCAGGTCGGTGGCTCCGGTGGCTCCCACCACGCAGGGCAGACCGTACTCGCGCGCCACCACCGCGCCGTGTGAGATCAGACCGCCCAGCTCGGTTACCACGCCGCTCAGCACCGGGAAGTACGGGCTCCAGCCGATGTCCGTGGCGTGCGTGATCAGAATGTCGTCGTTCTAAGGCAGGGAAAAACGTGTTCCTTGGAGACAACCGTTTGTGAAGGCGGTTCCATCATTACGTTTGTGATGCTTATAATGTTTTTGCACTCAGCTTTCGACCACCTGATCACGTCATGCTCAAGCAAGTGGTTCACAAACCCGGCGGACAGAAAACTTGCACATTAAATAATTCTTACAAGTGGCCGCCACATATAATCAATCCCCCCCCCCCCCCCATTGATGTCGATGCCCACATCCAGCGGTGAACTTTGCACCTGAATCTCGATGGCCTGGGCGAGATCGCGCACCACGCGGGCCGTGCCCTGCACGCGGCCCTGGCAGACGGGCGTGCCGGTCACCGCCAGGTGGCCGGCGGTGCCCTGGCTCGAGCTCTGTGCCGCCAGGGGGCGCGGCACGCCGTAGATCATCTCGGGGAAGCGCATCCGGTCCAGCTTCGGGAACAGACGGCGACGGCGCAGCGCCCTGGCGGCGGCGGCAGGGGATCGGTCCCGAGCTCAGAAGTAACGTGGCTTGGCGCCCGCCAGACGGAAAGGATTTCACATCATGAACCTATTCGTGGCTTGGACACAGTAAGTAAACAGATGTGCATTATTGCTAGCTAGTGTCAGCGCAAGATGTTCGCAGTTTGTCCGGCGGACTGATGAGGCGCGGTTCCATCGCAACTAACGCGGCTGCCGTTTGTACTCCGTCACTCAACAGCAGCTGCAGCTGAGCCGCGCCCCTGAATCTCCACCGCCAGCGCCGGCACTGACTTGGTAACGATGGCCGGCGAGCGTGTGTCGAGCAGGCGCTGAATCTCGTAGAGGGTGAGGAAGAAGACAAGGTCGGAGTCGGGCAGGCGGCTCTCCCGCACCATCAGCTCCGCCAGGCGTCTGTCGTCACGACACGGGCCGGTGAGACGCACGCGCTGTGACGCGCAGCGGACCGCGGCAGACAAGCCGCTGCGGATACACTCGGTGGGCGGTAACAGGCTGGCTCTGACGAGGTGACTGCGGCAGACGGGCTCCTTAGGCTGAGAAGGACGGACTAGGCGATAGGCTCAAGGGGCCGCGTCAGACACCCGTATAGGCTGCACTGCACCGACTCTGAACCGCAGGCTGTCACGTACCCGGCGGCTGCCGCAAACTGCTTTCGACTGCGGCCGTCACAGATTATCATGACATAGCGGCCGCTACAGGCTGATCGTAACCCATGTCATATATTGACCTCATTGTCACGACCTATGTTAGGTAGATTGCGACGAAGTGACGGCAGACCTGACAGGCTCTTAAGACACGCCCTGGTGACCTTTGGCGCGCTCCGCACTCGTCTCTCGGGGTGCGGAGTGGCATTACCTGAAGGCCAGCCTGAACTGGTGGAGCATCCGGACCAGCAGCGACTTGGTCTGCTCGCGCTGGACCACGCCGCGACGAGCGTAAGGCAGCACGAAGGACACCAGCCGCCTGTGGGACAGGACGAAACGGGACGGCCGGTCACGGTGGGGTGCGGAGGTGCAGCATCTCCCGTGTCCAGGCCAGATTATGCGATGATGATGCGGTGCACACATCTTCTGTTGGTTGGCGACGACGTAACCGACCACGTGAGGCGTCAAACACGCCGAGTGAAGTGAGGAAGGTGACACACATCAGGTCGGTGGTTGGGAGGGGCGATCTGACGGACAGCGCCGGCACAGGGCGGAGGCGAGAGAGGCCGTGACCGCCGCAGGAAAGCGGTGCAGCCCTGAACAGCGCCGGCACAGGGCGGGGGCGAGAGGGGCCGTGACCGCCGCAGGGAAGCGGTGCAGCCCTGAACAGCGGCGGCACAGGGCGGAGGCGAGAGAGGCCGTGACCGCCGCAGGGAAGCGGTGCAGCCTGAACAGCGCCGGCACAGGGCGGAGGCGAGAGAAGCCGTGACCGCCGCGGGAAAGCCCGCGCTGCAAGCAAGCTTCGGTGTCTTCATAGGAGAGAAAGCCTACGTCCTGGACAGCGCTTCAACAGCCCGGAAGCATTCGGTTGTCTCCACTTGTCGATGGATGGTATTGCAGGCTGCAGTACTGTTCACTGGTGGTGGTATAATACGTGCTGTTTATGATTTGCGTCAAATATATCGTGCGCAAAATGGCATAAGAAGCAGATGTATTCATTTAGCCCCAACGTCATCACTCGTCTAATCCGTGATGTAATGTGATTTGCGGTAACTTCCCACAAGAGACCTGTACTGATGCTCCCGGAATCTCGCCTGGATATAACTAGTGATGCCTAGTAATAACCGTCATGACTATGTCAAAGAATGCATGACAAAACACTAGTGTTATCACGTTCAGCACAATGCGGACAAAGCGAGAGACCTCACCCCAGCATCGGCCGCAAACGAGTTGCCGAGAACAATGGTCTGGAATGGTGTCCATCACCACTGACCTGGTCATGCCGGAGAGGGGAACCGTCAGCTGGGACAGCGCCTGTGGCACGTCCGTCTCCTGCTTGGTGTTCCGCAGGGAGTCCGGATTCCGCACCATGGTCTGCAGTGTGGCGACCAGCGCGCCTGGGTCCAGCGCCCACGGTGTGGTGTGTAGCTCCAGCTGCGGCGGAGCGCGGCAGGCAGGAGATTAGATATCCCGCCAGGTAGGAAGTCGGTGACGCGCAGGAACAAAGCCAAAGAGGAAACCATCACTTTTTTGCGAGCTGTGAGTTTTCTCCGACTAAGCGTTCTAGCGGCGCCCCGTCGTTGCGTGATGATGACATATGGTGACATAGCGGTTGAAGATAACGATGTTTCTTTGTTATGGCGATGAGTTTGTTACACACAAATGAGGTGCTGAAGGCAATGGCGTCCGAGGAAAATGTGCTTTCGGTGCAGACGTGCTCCATGCCGTGTGAAAAGGGCGTGGCAGTAAAACAAATGCTACGGTCCACAAGCCGTCATCAGCAGCCCTTCATGGACACCCAGAACACCTTTGGATAAGCGGGACAAGTTTTCATCATAAGCTGCCTTCGTGCTGCGCCAGCGTTTGACGTTAAATTCGATACAGCCGTGGCAGACAAGCTACGCGGACTTAAGTAATACAATAACCTAACTGAAAAGCCCGAGTTTGCTCAAATTAAGACATTAAGTCAGTGAATGGCAGATTCGTGTCCCATTCGTACATCATGCTCACGTGAACAAATGAGATACTGCATTGCGTCCTCGCTGTGACCTCGACAGTCATCCGACATTCGCTTAAGTCCTGTATGTAACCGTCTCGTTGTCAGCATGCGTGGCCAGAGGTAGCCGACTCCTACAGCCTGTGGGCTGACAGAGCTGAGCGTGTTCATGCGCGGTGCTGAGCCTGCCGCCGGTGAACCCACCTCGTTGAGGGCCCTGTGTCCGTGTGTGGCGAGAAAGTCCTCGAAGAAGGCGGCCACGGTGGTGTGACGGTGCCGCAGCCAGTGCAGGCCGTCCTCCTGCGAGGCCGAGAGGAACGCTGCGGCGTCCTTCGAGGACGCGATCAGGCGGGCCAGGCGCTGGCGACAGTGAGCACCCACCAGTTAGTGACCCCAGGTTAGGTCAGCTTTCAGAGCGGTCAGGTGACCTCCGGATGGAGGACATGAGCAGCCTGAAACGATGCCACGCAGAGAGATGCATGGAGCAAGGCAATAGGCAAAATCTGGAGAGGCGCCCTGTGTACCCCTCCTCCCCCCCCCCCCCCGGTACTGTACAGCGCTGACTCCATGCGACACGCAAATGTGGCATCCTGAGCAAGAGCGCAGCTCGAATCTTTTAATAAATCAAGAGAATCAACAAACGATCGAACTAAAAGAGCGAACTCTGGAAGAGTATTATAAGCGCCAAAGCAAGCCGGGCTTATGCGAAACCACGATCAACGACAGGTCCTGACTAGAAGCCGGCCAAAGGCGACAGAAGCCGCGCGCCAGAGGCGACAGAAGCTGCGCGCCAGAGGCGACAGAAGCCGCGCGCCAGAGGCGACAGAGGCTGCGCGCCAGAGGCGGCAGAAGCCGCGCGCTAGAGGCGACAGAAGCCGCGCGCCAGAGGCGACAGAGGCCGCGCGCCGTCACCTCCAGAGCGCTGGGAACGTCAGCAGACACAGCCCCACTGCAGGAGGAGAGCAGCATGGCAAACACTGAGAAGACCTCCTGGTCGAAAGGACCTGCAATCCAGAGCCACACGCATGCACGGTTACAAGAGCGGTACAAAATGTAAAAAGTCACATCGATCATAACTGTACCTCAAGGTACAAAGTGTACAAGACGTACAATTACCTTAATGGTACCTAAACGTAGAAAATGGCCGGTAGTTAACGTTGCCGAAAATGTGAAATGAAATTGTTACGCCAGCCGACGAGTGAAGAAATGCAGTTACGGAAAGTAGTGGCATTATGAATGCCAATCTCAAGTGATGGCCGCACACTGGAATGACACAGACAATATGTGTCTGCATACCGTAAGACACAGCTGTAACACTCGCTCCACAAGACAGGCTCTGCGGTGCTCGCTTCCCGGGCCATTGTGGACTGGCGGGACACAGGGACGTGGCGCGGCGGCGCTGAAGGCCATTGTGGACTGGCAGGACACAGGGACGTGGTGAGGCGGCGTTGTAAGGCCGCTGTGGACTGGCAGGACACAGGGACGTGGTGAGGCGGCGCTGAAGGCCATTGTGGACTGGCAGGACACAGGGACGTGGTGAGGCGGCGCTGAAGGCCATTGTGGACTGGCAGGACACAGGGACGTGGTGAGGCGGCGCTGTAAGGCCTGTGGACTGGCAGGACACAGGGACGTGGTGAGGCGGCGCTGAAGGCCATTGTGGACTGGCAGGACACGGGGACGTGGTGAGGCGGCGCTGAAGGCCATTGTGGACTGGCAGGACACGGGGACGTGGTGAGGCGGCGCTGTAAGGCCGCTGTGGACTGGCAGGACACAGGGACGTGGTGAGGCGGCGCTGAAGGCATGTGGACTGGCAGGACACGGGGACGTGGTGAGGCGGCGCTGAAGGCCATTGTGGACTGGCAGGACACGGGGACGTGGTGAGGCGGCGCTGAAGGCCATCGTGGACTGGCAGGACACGGGGACATGGTGCGGCGGCGCTGAAGGCCATTGTGGACTGGCAGGACACGGGGACGTGGTGAGGCGGCGCTGAAGGCCATTGTGGACTGGCAGGACACAGGGGCGTAGCGCGGCGGCGCTGCAAAGGCGCACCTACAGATGTCTGTTTACTTCTAAATGCAGGCGTGTTTGCCTCAGAAGCATCTAGTGTTCAGATGGCGTTTACAATGATCGGAAGGCTGTTGGGCTAGACTGCTCTGGTCCGGGCTAACACCACGCTGGTGGGTCAGTGCAAACAGAGCACTTCTCGTTTGGGTATCAGAGCTTGGTACTTGGTCAGTACTTGTACTTGGTACTGGGCTTGGTAAGTGCAGCCGTACTCACACAGTGCTGCCTTTCATAAGCGTTGAGATCTGCCGAATTTCGCTCAATTAACCAGAGGTTTCAAAACTGCTACCTAATTTGAAGCCTTTAGTGGCATCATTCATAGGGGTGCAGGTAGTGCGGTGCGCATCTGGGTATCCAGAGATCTCGGGTTCGATTCCCGGCGGGGCCCGCTCTTCTTGCTAGGGTGGGAGGCAGGTGATGCCACCATACTACATAGCCTGAACAGGTGAGGACGTTGTCAAGTCCCAAGGACAACGACAGCATCATTTGTGTTTGGCGTTAAACCGCGAACGCTGCACAAAAGGATGTTCAAGGTTGCTGGATATGTCCAAATGGAGATACCGGAAACTCTGTCTGCCTCACTTCTACGGGTCAGTCCTTTCCAATCCAAGATTCTGCAAGTTTCCACGGCCTGGAGACGATTTCCAAAACCAAAATGCAGCGACATCTGAGGTGAACCGCCATCGCACCGCATCCGCTGTCATCAGTCAACGAATTCATGAACGCCCGGGTCAGTTAAAGCCAAATTGCACGCGCCCCGTCGAAGGCACGCCAAGCTAGTGACGTCATCAGCCAGGCGCCGCGTAGCAGCCGCCAGAGCGGCGCGTGGAGCCGCGCCGCCCGGCTGCGGCCGCTCACTCACGAGCGCCGTCCTCGGCCAGCAGCAGCAACAGCCGCCGGCGCTACGGCGCCGCCCGGCTGCGGCCGCTCACTCACGCGCGCCGCCCTCGGCCAACAGCAGCAACAGCCGCCGGCGCTACGGCGCCGCCCGGCTGTGGCCGCCCACTCACGAGCGCCGCCCTCGGCCAACAGCATCAACAGCCGCCGGTGCTACGGCGCCGCCCGGCTGCGGCCGCTCACTCACGCGCGCCGTCCTCGGCCAGCAGCAGCAGCAGCGCCATCTGCGGTGCCTGGCTCCACGTCGAACTGAGCAGGTGGCATTGTATCACGCGCTGCATGTGGCGCAGCTCGTGGCAGACGTGGCGCAGCGCCTGCTGCGCCGTGGTCAGACCATCAGTGCGCAGGCGCAGACGGCCGAAGTCGCGCTGGCCGCGGCGCACGTCCTCGGCGATGTGCCAGGTCAACTGCGCCGGGGAGGAGCAGCGCGGTCAGCTGGTGACGCCCCCACTCTGGGCGGCGGGCAGCAAAGGGTCCGCTCGAGGGGTGGGGCGTCCACTGGTTGCTGGTTGTCTGGTTGCGCGTGTGATTACGAGTATAACTGCATGAATGGGTGCAAGTGTGGACGTAGGGAGAATGCTGGAGAGATATGAGAAGCACTTTTCACGCACGTCATGTGTGCGTGTATCTGCATGCATGCACGCATTCAAGTATGCGCGCAGGTGCGTATTTATGTATAAATATATCCATGCATGCGCATGTGTATTCATACATGCGCGTATGAACGTATGTCCGGCGAATGTAAGGCGCTCCGTGGCCAGCTAGGTCACGTGGCCAGCCTGGCGGAGGATCTGCACCCGGACCGCAGGGCCGCAGCTGGCCGGCTGGGTGGTCTGTGACCGGTGCCAGCCGGCCGCCCGTGCGGCCGAGCCCCGACGGCCGCACCCACCCCCGCCATGGAGATCATCTGGTGCATCCTGGCGTGCCAGCTAAGCACGCCGTAGCGGTGGACGGCCGTTCTCCGCGGCCGGGTCCAGTCCTCCAGGTGGCCGAGAATGGTCAGCTGAATGGTGCGCTCCGCGTCATGCTCCTCCCAGGACTGCAGCGTCGACAGGAACGTCTGGCGACGGGGAGGGTCGGCCTCAGGTCAGAGGTGTGACAGCTCAGGCGTGCGAAGGGTGAGGGGTCCGGAAGGTCAGCGGTGTGGCAGGTTCGGGGCACGGAGGGTCAGGGATGTGGAATGGTCAGCTGTGTGTCATGTCAGGGGTACGAAAGGTCAGGTGTATGGCAGATCAGGTGTGTGGAAGATTAGGAGTGTGACTGGCCAGTTGTGCAGAAGGTCGGGTGTATGGCAGGTCAGGTGTGCGGAAGATCATGGGTGTGGCAGGTCAGGGGTGTGTTAGGCTGAGTGCACGTCAATTTAAGGAAACCCCGCGTCAGGTCAAGGACACGTCCAGGTCAAGGGCACGTCGCGTCCCAGGCGCCCCAATCAGGAACCAGAACGGTTACCACCACACTGAGCCAAACCTCACAGCCCAGCTGGCCGGCGCACCTCCCCCAGCCTGTCGACGGCAGGAGCGCCGGCCTACCTTCGTCACGTCCATCCCGAAGCGGTGATGTGACAGGACGCAGTACTGCCGGGCGTAGGTGCGGACACGGCAGGGCCGGAGCTCGTCGGTACTTGCGCAAGTTCTGCATCTCCACTCGACAAACCGTAGCACATGTGCTGCTGGTGAGCGGAGTGACGGCGCGCGGGTAGAACCTCCCTGCGGCGCAGAGACGCTACTTTAACACACGGGACGCGCGCAGAACCTCCCTGCGGCGCAGAGGACGCTACTTTAACACACGGGACGCGCGGCAGAACCTCTCTGCGGCGCAGAGGACGCTGCTTTACACGCGGGGGGCGCCGGCAGAACCTCCTTGCGGCGCAGAGACGCTACTTTAACACACGGAACGCGCGGCGAACCTCCCGCGGCGCAGAGACGCTACTTTAACACATGGGACGCGCCGTAGAACCTCTCCTGCGGCGCCAGAGACGCTACTTTAACACGTGGGGCGCACGGCAGAACCTCCCTGCGACGCAGAGACGCTGCTTTAACACGCGGGGCGCGCGGCAGAACCTCCCCGCGGCGCAGAGACGCTACTTTAACACGCGGGGGGCGCGGCAGAACCTGCTGCGGCGCAGAGACGCTGCTTTAACCACGGGACGCGCGGTAGAACCTCCCTGCGGCGCAGAGACGCTACTTTAACACACGGGACGCGCGACAGAACCTCCCTGCGGCGCAGGGACGCTGCTTTAACACGCGGGGGGCGCGGCAGAACCTCCCTGCGGCGCAGAGACGCTGCCTTAACACGCCGGGCGCGCGGCAGAACCTCCCTGCGGCGCAGAGACGCTGCTTTAACACGCGGGGCGCGAGGCCCGTGCGTGCGGGAACTGTCAGCCGCGGCGGACCGCATGGTATTGGTGAGCCTTACCTGCGTCGTTATTGCCAGAGCGAAGGTCTTACCTTGCCTGCAGGCAGCGAGACGCCAGCGATACTGTGCGTCTATCACGCAAGAACCTCTGCATACTTAGAAAGTAGTCGAGAGGTCTATGCCGTAACTAACTGCAATCTATTCACACATAAGAGCGAGGGATTTCCCTCATCTCTATTTACTCAAATAGTTTCATGTTCTTGGCGCATCTTAGCAGGCATGCAGGTAATGCTCACGTGGTTGTCGGGCATTTTCTTCCGTGTAACAGGCCCATGAGTTCGCGCGGAATCACGCCACGCGTACGCGTATTCTCACCCGGTGTTGGCAGTGGTGAGACATTCCTCATCGGTGAGCAGTGCTGAGTCACACTCGTGCGTCAGCTCGAACTCGGTCCAGCCAGTGAATGACGTCACGGGTCGGGACTGCAGCAGGTACAGGGTGTCCTGCGGGCCACGCGCCGGCGGCAGGAGGTCAACACACCCGGCGTCGGGAGGCCGGCCGGTCAGACACGGCGCCTGCTCTGACACGCGCAGAGCCCTATGCACGCACGCATCGGAGTGCGATCGAAGACTGAGCGAAGACGGATCCGAAACTTTACACGGCATTGCGAGACGATACTTTTACGCATCAAGGCTGCTTAAAGTGCCTTTTCGAGCTAATCTACCCAGATTCTAAACACTCCTATGGCGCCATGGTACTTTAGTTACCACAAACCTATATATGCAGCCTTTTCAGTTTTAACAGACATCGTAAAATACCAATGTGCATAGACCGTATAGAAAAAAACCCAGTCGGGGCAAACGCAGCCGTAATCACGCTCCAACATCCCACCTCCAAGACATCGCAGGAGACAGGATATGTCGCGCGGTCCTTGACCCTATCACAGATCCCTGACCTCAGTCACGGGTCACTGACCTCGGCCACGGCCCACTCGACGTCGCGCGCGCCTCCGAACGCCTTCTCCAGCTGAAGCCCGAGCCGCGCCAGGCGGAGCGCGTCTGCGTCCGAGAGGCATCACGGTGCGCGGCGCTGCCCCAGCGGTCGCTCCTCGGTGCCACCGTCCTCTAGGGCGGGGGCGGCGAGAGGTGAGGGGAGGGAGTCCCATGGCGAGAGGTGAGTGGGGTGGGGGTCCCGTCAGAGGCAGCCGGCGGCGTCGGCGCCGCCCTCCAGCGGTCGTTCCTCGGTGCCACCGTCCTCTAGGGCGGGGCGGCGAGAGGTGAGGGGAGGGAGTCCCGTCAGAGGCAGCCGGCGGCGTCGGCGCCGCCTCTCTCCAGCGGTCGTTCCTCCTCGGTGCCACCGTCCTCTAGGGCGGGGGCGGCGAGAGGTGAGGGGGTGGGGTCCCGTCAGAGGCAGCCGGCGGCGGCGGCGCCGCCCTCCAGCGGTCGCTCCTCGGTGCCACCGTCCTCTAGGGCGGGGGCGGCGAGAGGTGGGGAGGGAGTCCCATGGCAGAGGTGAGGGGAGGGATCCCGTCAGAGGCAGCCGGCGGCGGCGGCGCCGCCCTCCAGCGGTCGCTCCTCGGTGCCACCGTCCTCTAGGGCGGGGGCGGCGAGAGGTGAGGGGAGGGAGTCCCATGGCGAGAGGTGAGGGGAGGGAGTCCCGTCAGAGGCAGCCGGCGGCGTCGGCGCCGCCCTCCAGCGGTCGCTCCTCGATGCCACCGTCCTCTAGGGCGGGGCGGCGAGAGGTGAGTGGGGTGGGGGTCCCGTCAGAGGCAGCCGGCGGCGTCGGCGCCGCCCTCCAGCGGTCGTTCCTCGGTGCCACCGTCCTCTAGGGCGGGGCGGCGAGAGGTGAGGGGAGGGATCCCCATGGCGAGAGGTGAGTGGGGTGGGGGTCCCGTCAGAGGCAGCCGGCGGCGTCGGCGCCGCCCTCCAGCGGTCGTTCCTCGATGCCACCGTCCTCTGGGGCGGGGGCGGCGAGAGGTGAGTGGGTGGGGGTCCCGTCAGAGGCAGCCGGCGCGCCTCCAGCGGGTCGCTCGCGGTGCCTCCGTGCCACGTTCTAGGGCGGGGCGGCGAGAGGTGAGTGGGGGGGGGTCCCTCAGAGGCAGCGGGGGCGGCCTCCAGGGTCGTTCCTCGAGCCCGTCTCTGGGGCGGGGCGGCGAGCTGAGGGGGGTCCCGTCGGACGGACAAGCGGCCCGACAACCGCCGTCCATGTGGCTGGATGGTGGCTGAGGCTTAGCGTGACGGCTAGACAGAGGCTCAGCAAGGCTTAGTTTAGCGCGGTGCAGGGCGAGAGGGCAGAGGACCCGCCTGCGAGTGTGTGGTGTTGGTGAAAGGGCACTTACACTGCTCTGTCAGCTACGGTAGGTAAAGCATTACAATGACTCTCAGGGTATATTTGAAGCGCCGCTGTTGGAGAAAGTATCGCGATACTGGGCTGCCCGAGGTACGCAGCGTTGCCAGAGATCATTTCCTAGTCCAATCCATCATCTTCGTGTTGTCTCTTACCTTTCCCTTTCCCCTTCTCCTCTCTTTCTCTCCCTGTCTACATTCCTCTATGTCGCTGTCCCCTTCTCCCCTCAGGCCCCTTTCCATTCTCTTCTATCCGCCCAGCCCCCACCCTCCCCCCTCTCTCTTTCTCTCTCTCCTGCCTTTATTCGCCGTTTCTACACGACGGAGCTCATCTCAGCACAACAATGTGGCCGCCGGTGGGGCCACAGCGTCGACCCGGAGGAGGCTTCGGAAGCCTCCGAAGGCACCCACCTGCCATCACCGTCTGCAGCTGCTTGGAGCCCAGCTGGCGGTCTGTGATGTTGAGCTGGTCATCATGACCTCTGTGCAGTGTGATGGTGTCGGGCTCCACCCTGGCAGAGACGACGCTCTGGAGCGGTGGACATGCCGGAGTCTCAGGGGACGAACTGCGACTCCTCACCGGCTGGACACACTTTGTGCACGAGCAGCCTTGCACGAGTAGCTTTGCGTTCCTTAAGGGAAATGTATAAAAGCTGGGAGCTAGGTTTGAATGCGGTATACTTTCAATTCATGTATTGGCACCAAGGCACGGCGAAAATGTTTTACTGAAACTGTTAATGACGCTAACCATCCCAGCCCACAGCTATCTCATCGCCGAATGACAGGAAAGAAAATTCCGCGCGGAATTTTTTGGAGCAGCTGGAAAGACATCTGTAACACGTGTAGCAGTTCCAGCGACAACCTTCCACGCCCAGCTTGGCGACAAGGTGCGAGCCGACCCTGGCGGCCCTTTGCCGACGGCCCGCCCGGACTCACCTCTCCTAGGCCGTAGTTAGCCGTGACGGTCACGCGTGACGGGTCGCCCGTGACCGGGTCACGCGTGAACATGACCCCGCTGACCTCCGAGGTCACCATGCGCTGCACGACCACGGCCATGCCCGGGTGGATGTGCTGGCCGTGCTGCCGCCGGTACTCGACCGAGTGGTGGGCGAAGAGGGAGGCCCAGCAGCGCGTCAGTGCCGCCGCGATCTGCTCCCGACCCCGGCAGCCGAGCACCGTGTCGTTCTGACCCGCCGCCGACAGCTCCTCGCTGTCCTCGCCTGGCGGCGGGAGGGCAGGTCAGGGGCGGGAGGACAGGTCAGAGGCGGAATCCCATTGTCCTCGCCCGGCATCAGGAGGGTAGGTCAGAGGCGGACTCCCATTATCCTCATCTGGCGGCGGGAGGACAGGCAAAGGCGGGCTTCCATTGTCCTCATTTGGCGGCGGGAGGACAGGCAGAGGCGGGCTCCCAGTTTCCTCGTCTTACAGCAAGCGGATGGATCAGGGAAAGGGCTGTTGTTATCAACCTCTCTCCCATGACAGGGGAAGAAAACGCCAGAATATGTCCTCATTATCCTCCACTGTCTGGGAGGACAATCCAGGACACATGAACTCAACAATCGACTCAAAGAAGTAAGCGAGCGCACCCTACGGGTCCCCGAATTCCAAGCGTAGTCGCCGCGGTTTGAGCTGTTCATGGAACATAGCATCCCCAAACAAGGGACACATCCCCGTCGTAGGAGCACGCAGGGACATTTGCGGAACAAGAGGGCTAGTCAGCACTGGATTTTTGTTTAATCGCAGCTTTTTGGCAAAGTACGCGTCTCTCACCTAAGGCAGAGGACCTCACAGCGAACCGCAGCTCGGAGAAATCTCCAAACGTTTTTCTTCAGTGACGACTCCAAATTTGCCATGAGATCTGTGTTCACCGGGGCACCTCTGATTGCTTCTACGGCACTGTAAAATGCATTGAAAGTAAAACACAGGCAATGCCAGCACATGTACAGCTCTCATGAAGGCTGCAGCGAACATGCGCTGGACCGCCCGACTAATTCGGAGCTCAGTTTACACACGGCCGTTCGTCGCGTCGTGGACATGGTTGCAAGAGAACATCAGAAACATGCCTGATGTCATAGAAGTACCCAAGATTCGACATATGCTGTGTGACGACGGCGTGCATCTGCAGGATAGATCGAATATGAAGCAACGTGCTATGGCTGTTCTTGATATAAGCAAGCTGGACGTCAGGATTCGTTTTACGGCTGTGGATTACGGCTGTTCTGTTTACTTGAAGGTGCATGCCCTACACACATCTTGAATTCGGCGCAATAGTTAGCCCACCCTGCCATATTGGCCCATCGCCGGGGTAACTCATCTGTCACAGCAACAGCCTGTCGCGCGACCCACTTGTTCCGGTGACGCCTTTATAGTCACACACCTGACCCACTGACCCACAAGACCCACTGACCCACCTGTTCCAGTGACGTATCAGTCCCAGTGTCCCAGTATCAGTCCCAGTCCCAGTATCAGTCCCAGTCCCAGTATCAGTCCCAGTCCCAGTATCAGTCCCAGTCCCAGTATCAGTCCCAGTGTCCCAGTATCAGTCCCAGTCCCAGTATCAGTCCCAGTGTCCCAGTATCACCTGTCGCAAGCCTGCCGCAGGTCGCCGTGCTCCGTGCCAGCCGCCACGCGCACCACGCGCTCAGCGGCCCGCCGCAGCGCCGGCCGCCGGCGCAGCTGATCCCGGTAAGCGGCCGCCGTCACCACCACGCCGGCCGGCACGTGCACCGCCGGCAGCTCCAGGTCGGTCATCAGCGCCAGCGAGGCAGCCTTACCGCCGACCAGCGCCTCGCACCGACAGGCGGGCTCGTCGAAGGTGACGACCGGCGCCGCGTCCACCGCCGGCGCCAGGCCGACGAGGAGGGGCAGCGACACCTCGGGACGCAGCGGGCAGGGGCCCGAGTACCTGACGGAGGGAGAGACGGGGGCATTGGCCTGTGACGGAGACTGGGCGGGAGCCTGAAGATGGGATGGAGCGCGGCGGGGTGGGGGGTGGCGGTAGCGGGCGCTTACTAGTCGAGCAGCGCCGCGGCGGCACTCCTGAGGTTAAGAAAACACAGTGTGCAAGTTGTGGGCAACAAAACAGGCCGCAGTTTATTTCTTTGATGTAGTGCGCTGTGCAAGATGCGAAAGCAGCTGCGTGTAAGTCACTCATATCTTTTGAGAAAACATGCCTGTTCGGGGACATCCCCAGCTTCTGAAATTGTTTGCGAGTTCCGTAGAAGCTTTAAAATGACTTAGTTGACAACTACCTCCCAAATTTTTCAGGAACAGTGCAAACTGAATATGTGCCCAAAGGATTTGTAAAAACCATATATGATTTGTGGAAGCATCCTTATCTTTGCTTCTCTATCCTATACTTCTGAGAACTTTCTGCACGCATCCCGTCGTTGCATGTGTCATAAACGGTACTCAGAAAAATATCAAAATTGCCCTCGTCAAGGCGTTTCAAAACAAACACTTATCTCTGAACTCCTGTACTCACGGATAGCCGAATTCGGCTAGTGCAGCGCCATCAAGTCCATCCAAGCACGCCCGGGCAAGCTGAAGTTTGTTGACCCACCGCCAGGGCCGGCTCGAGTATGAATCTACCGCTGGACCGGTGGATATGAAGGAGATCGCGTGCTGCTTGCTGCCGGCTGGTGAACAAAGTAAAAGCACATAACCGAGCTTGAAAAGACAGGGTATTCATATCTGCCTGGCCTAAAGAAGTATGATTTGGGACACTTGGGATATGTCTACATGCTCCAGTGTATGCGCCTGCTTACAGCCCTCTACGTCATTTTAAAAACACGCCATGCTTTGGTCACTGGCCCTGAAACTTTTCACTCAGATTGCTGCCAGCCCGCCAGAGCGCATCGTGCAGCACTGATCGCGCCCGTGTCCATCACGCCGCTCTGTTCACTCAAGCGTGTGTGCATGGTGGTGTGTGGGATATCAAAACGCAGAGCCCCTAGGGATGTTATGTTTGCCAGGAGCCCTTGTCACAAAGCCCCTAGCGTTGTTATGTTTGCCAGGAGCCCGTGTCACAGAGCCCCTAGTGATGTTATGTTTGCCAGGAGCCCGTGTCACAGAGCCCCTAGCGATTGTTATGTTTGCCAGGAGCCCGTGTCACAGAGCCCCTAGTGATGTTATGTTTGCCAGGAGCCCGTGTCACAGAGCCCCTAGTGATGTTATGTTTGACAGGAGCCCGTGTCACAGAGCCCCTAACGGTGTTACACTTGTCAGAAGCCTGTGGCATATGGCCGTCCGAAGCCCTGTCACAGAGCCCCTAGCAGTGTTATATTTGTCAGAATCCCGTGGCATGGCCCCTAGCTATGTTATGGCTGTCAGAGGCCAGTGCCACAGAGCCCCTAGCTATGTTATGGCTGTCAGAAGACCGTATCGCAGAGCCCCTAGCGGTGATATGGCCGTCAGAAGCCCGTGCCACAGAGCCCCTAGCGGTGATATGGCCGTCAGAAGCCCGTGCCACAGAGCCCCCAGCTATGTTATGGCCGTCAGAAGCCCGTGCTACAGAGCCCCCAGCTATGTTATGGCCGTCAGAAGCCCGTGGCACAGAGCCCCTAGCGGTGATATGGCCGTCAGAAGCCCGTGCCATAGGGCCAGCTAAGGTCAGCACGGGACCCAACGGCTCGCTACTACCGCAGCTCACCGGTGAAGATGACGTTGAAGACCTCCGGAATGTGCTGCTCTTCCGCCAGGTCAGGGAGGCTGAGGTTGCAGGAGGTCACCGTCGCCACTTCCAGGGCCGGGCTCATGTACATGCCGTACACCAGGCTGAAACGGACGCAGAAATGAGCGAAATCGTCGTTAGCTATCTGCAGCTGATTTCGTCAATCAGCACAGGACACTCGGCCAGTACAGACATGGGCGTGTGTATTGCATTCTATTTACGTGAATTAACGTTGCATAAGGCACGGTTTTTCTCTCTAGCCGCATCATACAGGTTGTTTCGGAAGCTCGCAACACTCGGCAAAACGGCGAATTCCTTTCCAACACAGTGACTTGCTCATGAACCATCAGACAGCACACGGCAGGGCACACCGCAATGCATCACCATTCTGCAGGTACACGCCACGGGTCACATCACCACATCATGCGTCAATCATCACATCATCACATCACCACATCATCCATCGCATCACCATATCACCCAGTAATCATCACATCGTCACATCATTCGTCAATCATCACGTCGCCACATCATTGGTCAATTATCACATCGTCACGTCATAACATCGCTCGTTAATCATCGCAGTGCCACACCACCACATCGATCGTCATTCATCACATAACCACATCACCCGACAATCATCACACCGCCATATTACCGGTCAATCACCAAATCACCCATCAACCATCCAATCATTCGTCAATCATCACATTGTCACATCACCACATCATCCATCAACCATCACATCGCCACATCACCTGGTAATCACTGTAATGTCCAATGAATGCCCCATCAATCACCACATCACTTGTCAATCATCACGTTGCCATATCCCCACATCATCCCCAGTCATCACATCACCGTATCACCCATCAATCATCACATCATCACATCACCCGTCAATCATCACATCACCTGTCGTATCACTGCATCACATGTCATATCACCACATCACTCTTCTATCCCCCCATCACCCCTCACATCCACGCATCACCCGTCACATCAGCACTTGATCGTCACATCGCCACATCACCCGTTACATCTGTACATTGTCCGGGATATCACATCACCATGTCACCCGCTGCATCATCAATTAACCGCCCCATCCCCCCATCCCCCCAGCCGTCACATAACCACACCAGCCATCATATGACCACACCAACCGTCAGAGTACCAGGCTGGCGGCGACGCCGCGGCCCTCACTGTGTAATGCCGTCGGGCCAGCTGTCGGCCGCCAGGAGAAGCATGCCGCCGTCCTCCAGGCGCGCCTGCAGGCGCAGGCTGCGGTGCCGGCGTGCCGCCTGCGCCTGTCCGTCGGCGCCGGACCAGGCGTGCTGGCGGGGACCCCTCAGGCGCACCTCGATGGGCTCGCCGCCGGAGAGCGCCACTTGGCCCATCAGGCTGCCGAACTGCACGTACCCGTCCAGGGAGAACGACCTGGCCAGTTTCAGAGGGTCGGGGTCAGATCAGCCGACGCTCGGACAGAAACGGAGCAAAAGTGCAGGCGGGTGTCGGGGGGGGGGGAGGGGGGCGGCTGCCAGAGGAAGGCACAGGTACAGAATGACCGCGACGAGGCTGTAAGCTCCCGCTGTTTACGGTGCGTAGTGCGGTTTTATATATGGACTGACGTCCCAGTCGATGCAAATCTCGTTTGCAGATGATGATGTGATGATGATGATGTTGATGTGATGATGGACTAGTGATGATCATCTGCATCCGCAGGTGCAGATTCAAGCCAGCTTTAACCTGGTAAAATCGGTCAAGTTTCGCGTATCGTACGGCTGAGATAAACTGAGATGTGTCAGGATCCTAGTTACGCAATAGTCACATCAGTAATGATGATGCACAGTTGCTGTCAGATCACTGGACGAAGCCTTCAGGTCACAAGAAAATATTTTCAGGATAGTTTCAGCATTACCATTTGTGAGTCACGCGACCTCGGACTCAGCAACCCTCCCACGAATATATGATATGTTTTTCAGATAAACGCAACAAACTGAGTGTGTCATATCAGGCGACTACCCTCTCAAATTCGTCCCATTGACACCGGGGTTGGTGCAGCCGGAGGTTACGTGGCTGCGTGTTTGACCTTACACAAGCACACGCTTGCACAGCTAACGCTTTAAATAGTCCATTACAGTAATAAACACTTAACCCTGTAAGGCTGCCTATAAGCCGGATTGCTGGCTACAAGATGGCAGCGACGCTGAAACTCTGTCAGGACCGAGCGCTCCGCCCTAGAGTCGGGTCCCCAGCCAGGCGAGTGTCCCTTCACTCCATCAGCGAGAGGAACTTGAGCGTCCAGAGATCTGCCGGGACCGAACGCTCTGCTCCAGAGTCAGGTTCCCGGCCAGGTGGGCGTCCTCTCACCCCATCAGCGAGAGGAACTCAGGCGTCCAGAGCTCTCGGGCCACAGCGCACACCATCAGGTCCGTGTCGCAGTCTCGCAGGTCTCGCGGGGTCGACAGCGGCCGCCAGAGCAGGCGCAGCCGTGCCGGCACCAGCTCCCCGGCCGTGCAGGTGGCGCCACCGGCGGCCGTCGGCCCAGAGCTGCGTCTGCGAGGAGGCGGGCCGGTCCCGGGTGTTGGCTGGGAGGACAGAGCATGAAGGGGCGGGGGACGGCGCAGCGCAGTCCCCTAGGGTCAGGTCCAAACAGGTGGAAAGGGTGCGGTCTACCACACCGAAATTGGCCCGGTGACGTTTTGACGCGATGCAGTCGATCCATTTTCGTGCGTTGGCTTGGTACATATGTTAATGCAGCTCTACACCATGCGAAATTAAAGCGTTGAGCGTCGACATCACCTTGATTCAAAGAAAGTCTTTTTGCCTTGGGTTCTTAGCAGTGCAAACCTGCCCCACACCTGCCAGGTTCAAAACTAGAGCTTCTTTAACGCACCGCTTCACACCAGTACAGCTTTAGTACGCCGGTAAGGACTCCACCGCCCGCATCGGTGCTCACAGGCTGTGGCCATGTGACTAACCTGAGTTGCCCCTGGTACGTGATGCGCCAGAGCCTCATCGGAACCACACACTCCATGGCCAGACCGGCCGCCTCCCAGCTGGCGGGAGCTGTGTTGTAGACGGTCGTGTCCGGCATCCCTGCGTGACGTCATCGTGAATACAGTGTCTCGGCGGCGCGGCGGAACGGAGAACCAAGGTGCTCATAGTTATGAAACTGTCTGTGACAAAAGAAGTGTCGCCTGCGAAACCTTCCTCCAGCCACTGGTGTAGCCTCAATGTTCACCACGGTTATGTGGGGCGGCAGTTGATCTCTGTAAGGTCGTCAGCAGGTCCGTGCGGTAAATGTCTTTTTTGTAATCTCACCAGGCAGCTGATAGAGCTGGCCATCCATCTGGAGCAGCAGCAGGACCTCGGCCTGGCGGCCGGGGCGGCGGACGATGCGCACCAGCAGCGCCCCGCCCTTCGAATCGCAGCCGAAGAAGGTGAGGTCGTCACTCGCCTGGAACGGCGACAGCCGTGGTCAGACCATCCGGACACGACCGCTGACCCGCCGCTGGCCCTCCTACGGTCGCCGGCAGGCTCTGGAGACATCAGCTGATCTTCCCACGGCCGCCGGCAGGCTCTGAAGACAACAGCTGGTCTCCGTACGGCCACCGGCAGGCTCTGAAGGCAGCAGCTGGTCTTCATGCGGCCGCAGTGCGGATCTGCCTTTTGAGCTAGTGCTTAAATGAGTGAAATAAATGACTAAACACGGAGTTTGACGCTTGAAGGAATCCAGCTTTGCCGACAGACTCTCGTGGGTACTTCGTGGATTAGGAAAATCCCACGGGTCCAGAAGGTCAGCATGACAGCCATTGGTGGGACGCTTGGGCAGCCGCTGCTGTGTGCATGTCGCCTGTTCGAAAGTCACATGTTGGGTTCTTTCGCTTGTCGTCTAGTCCAATTTTATATTGGATCCTTTCCATTGCATGTTGGAAAGGATCCAACATGGGATGCTTTGGTTGTGTGCCTCTCTTAGTTAAGTCCATCACCGGTAGCAGTACCTATCACGCAGCCTTCATATCTTTACTGCCTGACGCCAATCTGTGGTACTTGATCACCTTAATCCGAGACACTTGGTTAGACCCAGATTAACGCCCCACACCCGGCTTTGTGCTAGTTGTCTGAAGCAACCAGCTGCGGATGCGAGTGGCCTGTATTGCCTGGAGCAAGCTTCAGGGACGTTTGAAGGCCTTCGACGGCTTCGACATGAAATTCGGGAGGGTTCAGATCTAGTTTGGGCATTATGTTGCCAGCAGGGTGCGAAGCTTAAGCAAACATAGTGGAAAATAAGCACTCACATGTTATATTTCGTGAGATTATAGCCCTGTTGGGCCCCTTGAATCCGACCTTGTAAGGGATCAAACGCAACACAGCCTCGAACGGGAAAATAATGAGTGTAAGGACTTACCTAAGCCTTTAAGCGACGATGAAAGAAAGCAAAAGAGCAGCGCAATCTAAGTTCATACCAGAGGGTTCGGCAATCTAGCTGGCGGCGGAACATCTCATCTCTGCCGACTCCAGAGGTCTGATGAACCATCTCACCTCTGCCGCTCCAGAGTGTCCGATCCCCGCCCTCCCCGACCTCTCGCCTCTGCTGCATACTCCATAGGTCTGACAATGTCACCTCTGCCGATTCCAGAGGTCTGACCATCTAACTCTTGATGACTCAGAGGTCTCCACCTCACCTCTTCCGACTCCAGGAGGTCTGACCCTCACACCTCTTCAGATTCCAGAGGTCTGACGCATGTCACCTCTGCCGACTCCAGAGGTCCGACCATCTCACCTCTGCGACTCCAGGGGTCTGACCATCCCTCACGTCTGCCGACTACCATAGGTCCGACCATCTCACCTCTGCCTCTCCAGGGTCTGAAACCATGTCCACCTCTGCCGATTCCAGAAGGTCTGACCATCTCACCTCTGCCGATTCCAGAGGTCTGACCATCTCACCTCTGCCGACTCCAGAGGTCTGCCATCTCACCTCTGCCGACTCCAGAGGTCTGACCATCACACCTCAGCCGATTCCAGAGGTCTGCCACCTCACCTCTGCCGACTCCAGAGGTCGGAGCTGTTCAGCTTGCTCATCCTCCGGGGCGGGAACGAAGCCATTGGTGACGTAGTCGGAGGGTCCGGTGTCGACGTGGCTCTGCACCCTGGGTACGCGTCGCAGTCGGACGAACTTGAAGTGCGCCCAGGCCAGCGCCCGCTTCAGCTCGTAACAGAGGCCTGCAGAAGGTTCAGTGTGGTCAGTGCCGGAGTGGTCCGTAGAGTACCTCACGCAATAGGACTCGGGAGGCGTGATCAATGTTTACACTCTGAAGGTTTTTGGTGGAGCATTCCTGACATGGGCGAGATCCATAAATATACACATATTTGCTTATGGTAGCAAGGACGGAACAAGAGCATTCATGGTGTGGTGGGCGGCACTGAGCCCTGAGTCTTGTGCCAGTCCGGGAACACTAAAGCAGCATTACATCACTCGTGCCAAGGCATGTCAATAGGCAATAACGCTTGGACTACTTGTTCCAGAACACTGAGCGTGCTCTGTTCCGGTGGACACCAGCGGTCGCGAAGACTGGCCGCAACACTGACCTTCAAGGGGCCGACAGCGAGAGGTACGCTAATGAAATGATCATACCACCACGCGAACGATGATCTGTGAACGCGTGGTTCAGTCAGTGCTGTGCCCTGTAACAGTGAAGGATTGAGATCCAGTAGCCGTCGGCTTACCGTCAGTTTTGGGCAGTTTTAGTCACATCCGACGAGGAGTGACGACGACGCCTCCATCACACATTTGGCACGTGAAAAGCGCCAAATCACTCCTGCTCCATCACTCTAAATCTCTCACGGCCGACCAGGCAACACGGGCTTTAAGGCAGCATTGTTTCGCCTTCCTTGAGCGCCAGACGCGTGTTTTACTGCCGGCGGAGCCAAAATTCGCCCCTGTGCTCACCACGTTTCCACTCATACTGGAATAGAATGCATGCTTACATCCACGTGTATCCAACATTCGTTTGACGACATGCGTCGAAGAGGACTCACATTTTGTCGTGAATCAGCTACGGAATTGAGTCGTCAGAGACCACGATCAGTCAAATTAGTGCAAAATAAAAACGGCAGCCAAAGCTCATAGCCTGTTACAGCGTATATCCACCAAATGAATCTCAGGCATACAGCTGTAAATGAATCCCGGCCGTACAGCTGTCAATGAATCCCAGCCATACAGCTGTAAATAAATAACAGCCATGCAGCTGACAATGAACCCCAGCCATACAGCTGTAAATGAATAACAGCCATGCAGCTGACAATGAATTCCAGCCATACAGTTGTATTGTTACCAAAATGAACCATCCGCTCATGCCTTTGTCAAGTTCATCTTCACATGCATCTCCCAGACCGTTGTTATCAGCACCGACTGCGTCAGACTCTATTCCAAAATTGAGTCACATTTCCTCGAGTCGAAATCGTAGTCAACTTACGTTGGAATCAGTCTCATGCACTGTTTGTTCGAGTCGGGATCAATTCCACTGAAGTGGGACCAAACAACAACAAACAAGACCAAACAAAACAAGAGTAGCACGCGACCCTCTTGCATCGACCGTAAACCGCGTTGTCTCACTCTTCTCTACACGACGATGGCATTTTACCGTAGTGGTTTAGAGAAAAGATAATGCGGTTGCAACCCAATCGCGATCTGCATGAGTTAGAAAATGAGCCATTGTTTGGATCGAGCGACACGAAGTGGTCTGCTGGCACCAGGCCAAGATGGGCCCATGAGGCACTGACCACTTGTATCGTACGGAATTGCAAAGCACGTGAAGTGTCCTTCCGCATTGCAGTTTGGCTTAAACAGGCAGGAAGCAGAGTGGCTTAAAGCAAGAGAAACGGCGCGAAACATCGAAACGAATCCACCGGAAGGGAGGGGTCAGGACGTCAATGCCTGTGCGCATAAGTAGCTTCCTCACTAAGAAGTGACTTATATCAACATATGTTGATCAACTTTGCATTGCTCGCGACGCGCTTCACGGTACAACGGTTGTATTATTCGACAAAGGGATACACACGTTCAGTGTAAATTTTAGTGGTTTAAAACACGCCCAGGCAAATTGAAAATACCACACACGTTCATGCAATGACAGACGACCAACATACGACCAACACCACTGTGTCTGTGTCTGTGCCTTCAAACAATACTGAACGTGTGTGCTCTTTTGTCTGATGATGCAGCCGTTGTTCTGTGAAACGTTTTGCGAGTAGTATAATAGACATATATACCCACACACGCACACACACACACACACGCATATATATATATATATATATATATATATATATATATATATATATGTATATATCATATAGTTACGCCTATTCACTTCAACCGCCTTCGCCCATGCGGTCGGCGACGGTCGCTGACGCAAGGAACCAGACGCGTAACTTGATGCGTAACCTGACGCGTAACTTGAGGCGTAACCGGGCGCGTAACCGGATGTAAACGGGCGGGTGCCGGCGTAGTGAAAACTGGGCTCATACGCATTTGCTGGATGCCACAATGATGAGAGCAACTTAGGCATTACGCTTATGTAAGTGCTCACTGCAAACCCCTTGAACGCACCGCAGACGTGCGCAATTTCTTGCATGGCGTATACAAAATGGCATGTTTTCAAGACCAGTTAAAGACGAGTGCCTCTGCCCCGTCCCCCTCTTCAACATATCTCGGTTCAGTCCCTGACTAGGCTCAAGTGTCGGACACAGCTGAACGTGTCACGTGCCCCTCGGCGAGCGCCATACATCGGCTGGCGGATTATGGCAGGACAGGCCGAGTGATGTTATCGGTCAGCAGACAACTCAGCGCCATAATTGCAGCATCAGCCACACCGGCCAGGTACTTCACAGCGGAAAGGAAGTCGGGCCGGCAGACATCGTCTATGATACAGGGTCCAGAACGGTCGGCGGTGGAAGCATGGGCTCTCACCACTTGCCAACAGCAATTTGGTGAAGCGTCCAATATAGATAGCCGCTGGTAGGTGATGGTTGGCGTGTATAATGCGACGTCTTGTCCTGTTATGTAAATTTTCTTTCCGCCTAGATAGAACATTTGAACTGCATGAAAATGATCAAAGGGCACGAGGGGCTTATCAACAGAATAGTTCATCCGCCCTGGCTTGCATCAGATGTGGAGGTTTGTTCCGTATAGGAGTCCCCGACCATGGCTGCGAGGGTGTTCGGGCGGGGCGCCCAACCAGCAGCTACCAGATCAACCAGCAGCCAACCAGGTGGCAATCACGCTGAGTCCTGCCAGGTGGCTGCGCACGTTGTTCCAGTGTGATGAGGCGTTGCCAAGATGCGAAATAAGCCTTAAATTGGCATCAGCGTCAAATAGTGATGAGATTTGGCACTCATTTGCACGTTTCTCTTTCTTCAGCTATCTTTTACTAGCAATTTACTTCACACATACTCTACTCCATTATGTGCGTCATCATAGCATTTTGCCCACAGCTGGGAGAAACAAAATGGACGGAAGAAGTGCATCCACAGTGATGGTCTGAGTCTGGGAATACGTTGAGATTATTGTTCGACAAGAGGATTTTCGATGTCCATAGGTGATTTTTTTCACCCGACTTGTTCAATTTTGATCAACAGGTGGCACATGCCTTTTAATAAGAGCAGGAGGGCCACATAACGACGCGATGAGTTCTCTGAATGATTCACACATTTTGTGATCGAGCCGAAAATTCGTCGTTTGGCTTGCTCTCGACATGCTATAGTGGAGATCATGTCGATTCCATGATTGGTAGGGTATAGGATAAACATGAGTAGTAGGTTTTCCATTTCTTAGCTGGAAGTGATGCGTCCTTTTATTTATCAATTACTTATGCCGATATTAACGTTAGTCTCTGCGTGTGGCGGTGGACAGAGTTTGCCATTCCTGGCCGCATCTTAATGGGTGATGGGCAGGTAGGAAAAGGAACGCACGGATGCGGGTCTTTGTCAAAGTGTTCCTGTGGATGATGTATGTATATATATATATATATATATATATATATATATATATATATATATATAATATAGCATCTCCTTCCATATGCTCTATGTCCTCTACACTATCTTTTCATTTTGTGTCTTGTGTCGTGCTGTGCCTGTGCCCGTGCCTGTGCTTTGTCTATGTTGTGTCGAGTTGCTTCTGGTGTATCTGCTGTATCTGTGTCTGTGTCTTTGTCTGTGCTATGTCGGGTCTGTGTTGTGTCTGTCTGTGTTGTATCTGGTCTGGTCGTGTCTGTGTCGTGTCGGTCTGGTCTGGTCCGTGCTGTGGTGTGGCGGGTCTGGGCTGTGGTCGTGTCTGTATCCATGTCATGTCCATACCTATGCCTATGTTACATCTGGTATGTGTCTGTGTCGTGTCGTACGCTTACATGATACTCATGAATCATATAAGTACGGTACCGGTGCTAGGTACGGTACTTAAGTACCAAGTACTAAGTACGGACTTAGAGTACCGTCAACATCATTGTGATTAGTATTACACATTAGTATTACAACATTAGTATCACAACATTGTGATATCGTATTACCAACACCTCCTGGTAAAATGAATGTCAACTCACTGCAGGAGCTTTTACTGACTGACTGCTTTGCCCCGAAGCGTAAGGTTCAAAACATTTCATCGACAGGCCCACTGACTTGGGTCTGACCTGGCGTATTTGTTAGCTTTGAGGTCGTTTTTACAACTAACTAATAGCAACGAGTTCAATTAGGCACACCACATTTATGCTGCACGCTTAATAACAAATGACAAATGACGTGAGCCCATAATTGCAAACATGAAATTGATGGGTGATTCCTGTCACTTAAAACACTATAGCTTGGCCATCAGACAACGTTACAAAACTTTAACTTTTAGTGAAAACGGCTTGCATTTCCCTACTTTGTCTGTTTAAGCAGCACACCGTGGTGAAGTCCTTCCTACCTTTCGCAGCCCATGCTCACCAGCTGTGCTTTCTGCAGAGTTATGACAGGAATTGTCGACTCTACAGCCTGGGAAAGCGAGCTGACTGATGCCCGGTAAGTGTTACGCAACCTCCTTCACGCATCGTCATAGCAATCGGGTGACGTTTGATTACACGCTGTAAAAAGGGCGCTCTGTCTTGCAACATAGCAGGGTCGACCCTTGACCGCTTACAGCCGAATATTTGCAGCGTCAGCTAGTCAGTCAGTCCGGTACACAGGGGCCGTCTCGGCGGCCAGCCCCGCCTCCTGGTCACCGGCAGTCAGTCAGCCAGTCCGTAAATAGGGCCGTCTCGGCGGCCATCAGCCGTGTCCTGGTCACCGTCAGTCATTCACCAGTCCGTAAATAGGGGCCGTCTCGGCGGCCGTCTCGGCGGCCAGCAGCCGGCCTGGTCACCGTCAGTCAGTCAGTCAGTCCGGTAAATAGGGGCCGTCTCGGCGGCCAGCAGCCGCTCCTGGTCACCGTCAGTCAGTCAGCCAGTCCGGTAAACAGGGGCCGTCTCGGCGGCCAGCAGCCGTCCCTGGTCACCGTCAGTCAGTCAGCCAGTCCGGTAAATAGGGGCCGTCTCGGCGGCCAGCAGCCGTGTCCTGGTCACCGTCAGTCAGTCAGCCAGTCCGGTAAACGGGGCCGTCTCGGCGGCCAGCAGCCGGCTCCTGGTTATCGGTAGTCAGTCAGCCGGTCCGGTAAAGGGGCCGTCTCGGCGGCCAGCAGCCGTGTCCTGGTCACCGTCAGTCAGTCAGCCATGGTCCGGTGAATCGAGGACATCTTGGCGGCCAGCAGCTGTCTCCTGGTCACCTTCAGCCCAGCGCGATGCCGTCAGCGGCGCTATCTCCTCTGATCAGGTGACAAGGCCCTCCCCTCCGTGTCAGATACTGCTGACGTGGTTCCTGCAGTCCAGCGGACTCTGGCGGCTTGCCGACGCTGACGCGTATGCCACAGGTCATGATTATATGGGCGTTGCTTGCCCGAGAGCTGTTTTCACACGCGTTTCTGGCGTGAGGCAGGGGATGGGAGACATTCACTTGCCATTTTGAGCCAGACGCAGGAATGGGAGGTGTTCCCTAGTCCGTTTCTAGCGAGAGGACAGGGGATGGGAGACATTCACTTGCCATTTTGAGCCAGATGCAGGGGATGGGAGCTGTTCCCTAGCCGTTTCTGGCGTGAGACAGGGGATGGGAGGCATTCACTAGCCGTTTTGAACCAGATGCAGGGGATGGGAGGTGTTCCCTAACCGTTTCTAGCGAGAGACAGGGGATGGGAGGCATTCACTAGCCGTTTCTAGCGAAAGGCGGGATTGAATACGGGATCACAAACAACTGTGCGGGTTACAGCACGGTGCCTCTCTCGCCAAGCGAACAGGGATGGTGTCTGAATCGGATTCAGTACAGGTAATTGACGCGTTACTAATATAACGGAGCGTCTGGTTAACCGGACGACACATATATCAGAGGGCGTAGGTATTTTTGAATGCCTTACTCTGAGACCTTATGGATAGAGGTGAACTAGCGCTACGTGTCCGATCCTGTGAACAATCCCTGCCATACGCAAGCGCGTATGTCCTACGGTATGCGTATTTACACATATCCACGCGACCTAACATCGAATGTAAACGAAGACTCAGGCATTGCCTGATTGCAAATTTGGTAAGCCGCATACAGTCTTGGCAGGATTTTGTTTTGCGGCACACTTGAAATGCACTACCATGCGCAGGCAGACGACCTGTAGCTATTCAAAAAGGTTAAATTTTCTTGAATGTTTCAAGGAATGTAACAGGCGCAATGAGTGTCATCAATCATCCACAGTCATTGGTTTTAGCGTGCCACATATGCAGGCGTCGTTCGCACAAACGTGTATGCAAGCTGGCAATGCTTAAAATAGGAACTGGCATTGAGCACTCCGGCACGAAAGCTTCCCCCCTCCCACCCACTTTTCTTCTGCAACGCGATCTAAAATGCGGAGAAAATCGCCCAAATGCTATTCAGCGTGTTTAATGGCTGTGGTGCCAGTCCGCCGCCGACTCACCAGGTTGGGTGTACACTCCACCGCGCTTGTGCTTCTTCTCGCGGTACCCGAGTACGACCAAGAGGGCCAGGCCAGCCAGCGCAGTCCAGAGGAGCCACATCCTGCCTTGGCGCCCTGTCAGGAGCACCTCCGGGCCGCTCCCGCCGCCCGCACCCTATCTTATCGACGCGCCCGGGGCGGCGGTCAGCGCGCGTGACCCGCACGACCTCCGGCGCGCGCGGGGTCGGAGGTCAGACCGCAGCGCGTCGCGTGCGGCGGCGCTCCGTCGCCGCGGCAGCTCTGCAGGCGTAGGCTGACGCCGGAGCTCTGCGGGCGCGGGCTGCCGCCGGGCCCAGCCCGGGCCGAGCTCGCGAGAGCGTGCACGTAACGACGCGGCAGTGGCGCTGCAGACACGTCACCCTGCAGTTTCGAGCCCGAAGCCGCCGCGGCGCGGCCATCAAAAGTGCAGCTGAGAAGAGGTCGGCCAGCGCCTTCACACTTTCACACCCTCTTCTCGCCAGCGTCACGTCAGCACCATAACTCGGCAACGGATGACTTGCGCCCGCTCTTTGACGACAGCCGTCAGGCCGCGTGCCAGCCTGCAATGTGACGTCATGGTAGGTCTGGCAAGCGTCCACAAACAGCGTGCACCACTAGTGGCACTGGGAGCTGGCTCCTCTCGCCTGCGACACAGGCGTAACGCTTGGATTAGCAGTCGTCGCTGGGCACTCAGCTGAGCCGCCAGCTGACGAGGCTGGGCGAGGGTCGGCCGTCCGCCGGCGGCTGACGGACACCCGACGCCTCGCCGATGCGGCGTCACCACTGAGCCGGGCAAGGAGTCACGAACGCGCGCTTAACCACTCTCTTGTTTGATTGTTGTAAATGCCGCATAAGCGGCACAACGCCAGCCGTGTCTGGCCTGCATAAGCGGCACGGCCCCAACTTGGATCGGCGTCCAGAGACAGGGCACAGATCACACGGACGGCCGCGTCTTGACTGCATTTACTGGACCACTTAACGGACCGCGCAAAAGAACAGTGGCTTAAAACACATCCTCCCAGTACTCATCGCCGCGGGCGCCGCCCCGCGTGACACGCGGCGGACCCCCGTGATGCGGCGCCGGCCGCCTCCAGCCAGCCGGGCACACGGATGGTCGACCGGCCGGCCGAGAGGCCGGATCAGCTAACCGTCCACACTCCCGGCTGACCGACTGGCCTCTCAGCTCACTGCCGGAAGCTCGTGCAGCGGCTGCCGCGGCTAGGAGACCGATATAAGTTAAAATTACGCATACTCAAACGCTACCGCAGTCTCTCACTTATTGCTCCGGTAACCGGTAGCCGCGTTGCTGGCCATCCACAGCGCGCGGCATACTGGGGAGACCAAACCGAGCCCGATCCCAGCCAGGGCTGGAACAGTTGGCAAACAGGTCGCACCGCCGCAGACGACGTGATTCAGGGGCTGGGGTCAAGGTCAAAGGTCTCCGGACTGGACGTCGGTCTGAACAATGTTGCTAGCAGGAGCCTGCGCATTTGCACCGGCCCATAAGCAGAGGAACAAACGGTGGACCCGTCCGCCGACCAGTGGGTGACAGGCGGTGGACGCGTGCACAGAGCATTGCACAAACGAGACGCCAGGGGAGCAACGCAGCTTATCTCCGAATCATAAGTCTGGGGCAGTCTTCCAACGAGCTCATTGTGGCAAAGCTACTGGAAGCGCGTGCACACTTTCAGAAGGTGCATGCGCCGACGATGCCAGACCGATTCTACTCAAGAGCCGAGTGAGATCACCTTCTCCATTGAGTCCACCCTCACGCTGGTCGAAAACTCCTCGCGCTTGTAATGAGCATTTCCACCGCGGGTAAACACGTGTATCTCTAAAAATGTATTGAAGATTTCAGAGCGCCGCCGGGTGAGACTCGTTGATGAAGAGGGTCTTGTCCTGAAGTTCGAGCCGTTGCTGGTAAATGGAGTCTCGTACTGAGCCCACCTAGTTCTACCGAATCGGCAGATGATTTTGTTGCCTGGGTCGGGAAGATGGTGAGCCCGATCGATTTCTTTGCGTCAAGTTTCATATTTCGGAGTGATTTGATTATCGTCGTGACCACTATTGCTCTGCGTTTTTTCGCACTTGCTAGCTCTCAGTTGACTGAGCTTTGGCGTGAGCTGGGCCGGACAGGATCAGACATCATGTCTGGAATTAATTTCGTTCTTTTTGAATTTGTCTTTCAGCGTTTTTATTGCCCGTCGAAGTTTTTGCTCGAGGTTTGACACCTCTTTATTTATGAGCTCGGCATGTCCGTGCATGTCCTTGAAACGAGTTTTTGGCATTGAGTTCATTGGCGATTTCCCTTTGATATTACTAACAATCCTGAATCTGCATCCGCAAATTGGCCACGACTGTATCAGTGTAGGACTCCAGCCTACGGCACAGACAGTCAAGGTCTCAGTTCGTGGCGCCTCGCTCTGTAGCAGGACGGCGATCGCCAGATTCGGCCCGATCACGTCTTGAACCTCCGAGTGCCGAGTTGTTGGGCATGGCGGCTGCTCTAGCGTGCTCAGCAGTAGCCTGACTGCCGTCCCACTTCTTGACATGTCGCTTACTGACCTCTGAGTCATGGCATGTTGTTTACCGCTGTCTGGAAAATGGGCTGAAGCGGAGAGGTCAACTTTGCTGTCCCTGTTGCGGCGCGGCACCTTCTTTAATCAGTAGTTTAGTCAGTCAGTCGGCATTCTCTTTAGTCAGTCATTGATGTGCTGTTGCGATGAGTCGCTGGCCGGCAGGTACCCTCAAAAGATCCTTGTCGCTAGCACACACCAGCGTCAAAGGCTGTATGCCTGTATGACTTACGTGGACACGGCCGCGAGCCGTCGTGCGCTCGTAAAGATGCACCCCCGGTGGACACATGGCCCAGGCCGACCCGCCGTCTCGGAACTCGGCCTGACCGATGCGGTCGCGGCGGAGGCAAAGGTCAAACTGTTTTTCGAGGATTTAACGTCATTGGTACATTTGCTTGCAACTGGAAATGACGGGGATGATTATATGCAAACGAATGTCGTGAGCAGTACCCTATCTTGCCTAACCACTTTCTCCGTCTTCGAAAGGCCTTTTGATTGCATCTAAATGATATACTTGCCTGTCATCAAGTGCTAATGTTTGTGCCGAAAAAAGCCGGAACATCTTCAAATGAGCGCTTGCGAAATTTCAGCTCCATTCGACCACTGGGTACCTGAGGTTGTGTTTACAGCAAAGAGGAGAGAACGTGACAGTTGCTGGCGTCGCAGTCTCCTCGGGATGCGGTGATTTAAGACTGATGTATCATACCGACTGAGCGTCAGCACTTTTGTGGAATTCAACAAGTGTCCATTGCCTGTCATCTGTCATCCTTCTTCGGCCGTTTCGCACAGTTCCTTCCATGCTCCGCTGTGGCTTCTCATCGTTAACTTCACGCAACCCCCGAAGCTCTGCACAGCTTCTAGGGGATACCGTCCTGAAAACTGGATCTGGGGGTAAATTTCTTATTTTGCCCCTTCTCTTCCCCACCTGTGGCGACGGCTGTGTCGATGGCTTATGGAATTACGCGACATTGTCGCAGCTTTAATTGGCTTCTCCGCAGGGAGTAAGGCACATTTCGACACATCAGCAGACCAGCAATTTCTTAAACAATTATCCTAATGCATTCGGCACGGAAGAGCCGACTCGGTTTTTACCACCAGCACATCATTACGCGTTCATGATCCGCGGGATGAGAGCTGTGTGCTACATCCTGTACACACATACAGGGTTTCAGTAATGCACACGTGCGTCCGTCCGGCATCGCCGCAGATAACCTCACAGGCAGATACTAAAAAGATAGACGCGCCAGTTTCGGACGCTTGAGAATGTCACCTACACTACGCGCATTGCGCCAGCATTGGCGACGACTGACAGGTTCACGCCACGCCACGATGGCTGCGATAAGGGGGGGGGGGGGGGCGCATTTTAACGGGCCACACTGCGTCCGAGGCCACCGCTATCTGCGGCACCCGCGCAACCAAGGCCGTTATCGGAGGAACAGATGCCTGAGACAACCACCCGATTGGGATGAAGCTGCGGCGTTTGGTACGCGTAGGGGAATCTCCAAGCCCTGCGCGGGGCCTCTGCGTTGTCCACGGTCTTGATATGCGACACTGGAGACCCGTTCTCCATGGAAAAATGACGCCGTAGTTTGAGAGCTGCCGGGTTCGTTACCCCATTGTGAACAAGCTGTTAAGCATGTGAAAATACTACCATGGTATTTGTTGGCAACAGTCTTCCTGAACCATCAGCAGTACGACTATCATGGACTTATAAAGAGCCGGTTGATGCGGGTATATTTGCTAGTTAATGTGTCACGAACGCGTCACCTTGCGGATCCAAAAAAACGATTCGCCGACTTCTATGCCTCGTCCTTGACAAAGCAAATCACGGACTTGGCGCGGTAATCCAGCTAGGCCACGTGATTAGCAAACTTAGCCTACTCTTACGCCGAGAACATACTTAAACGTTTTAGCCTTCTTGTAAGTGGATTTTCATTCCTGGCGGAGAGCAGTCCCCGGCTGATACGCGCTGATTTCAGCATTGTAGCCGGACTGGCACGGCACAGAGCCCGCCACCGACCCAGCGTGGTATCGGAACTCGCCGGGGACGGAGACGGAGCTGATGCAACATCGGCTGATAGGTCGAGCACGGAACAGGCTCAAGGACGAGCCCTCGTGTGTGTATACTGTCCGGGCAAGTGGCACAACTGGTCGTGCTGACGGCAGTGATTTGTAAATCGGCACTGAAGAAACCGTTTCAAAGTCTGTGGTCAACACTTCTTATCAACCACTACATCGCGGCAGTTTGCACACTGTCGCGGAACCCTGAAAGCCTGTGTGGTTGCGGGAGAAATACGAGCCACAGCTCTGATTGGCTATACAAGAAGCGTTACACTGATGCATATGCATATATATATATATATATATATATATATATATATATATATATTGTGTATGTATGTATAGCGCCTGTGATCTCACACAAGTGAGTTGTATGCACCAAGCGCCTCACAAAATGAAGTTTTTTACTGATAATTTTATGTTTCTCTTCCGACAACGCTCCATCTCACCTGAAAGGAACTAGTGTCACGCATGGATATGACGAAGTTTTCGCGGTAACCAATCCAAGAGTTCGAGACGGCCGATTCATGGCGTTCTGGGACAGGCGTGTCAACGGGTGGGGACTGTGTCTCCGACACATCGAGGTGCCGAGCAACATCTGGGCTGATGAAATAATCACTAGGACTATCGCTCTCGTCAACGCGATTGTCGCTCACACTTTTGGTTATAATTGTGGAAGCGATAGCGTCATTGGCGAAGAAAACGCCAGAATGATTACCCCGTCGCTACCGGCAATTCGTCCCAAATATTGCATTGACTCGAAATCAGGGCTATTCTAGGACGGGAAAAGGACAAAAAAGAACATGCAATATTTCCAGCTAGACGGCACATGACCGCACACCGTCAATATGACCAGAGTGACCAGACAGTGGCAGGATGGTTGGTTTCAAGGTTTTAACGCGGAGTGGCTACTACATTCTCTGCACCTGAGATTTTGCTTTGAGGGAATGCTTACAGAAAACTGGGCATAAAAACAAACCTAAATTATCTGCAAACGGAAAAATCACGGCGGATATGGCAATCACCTCCGAAGCAGTTCGCGAACGTGAGGTGGGAAATTGTACACAACGCAAGCAGATTGGCGTGGTGCGTCTAAGGGTAAGATTAAATTTGCAATGCATCAATCGGGTAGTCCAAAGTTTTGCAATTTTCGTAGCTCATGTATTGCTGTCGAATGCAGATGCCCAATACAGTGTTGTAAGCGTCCGCACTTTGGTTATACAAACAAGATTACTTACGAAGTCGTGAAGCGCATCTGCGAGGAGCATTATGCATATGGGTAAGATAATACAAATACTCTTATTCCTCGTAGAACAACCAAAAGATCTATCCCTCCATTATTCTGGTCGTCCTACGAGGAATATAGACATAAGTATTGCATTTTGCTTGCAAACAACAATACTTTCGATTTTTTCCTATTTAATTTTTTCAACATGGTTAGACGCATACTGAAAAATTAACGCAAAAAAGTCAGCCCGAATTCGCAGCCTTTCGAGCATCCAGATACTGAAATTTATCTTCCGACCAATTTTCCCACGATTTTAAAATATCGCAAAGAAACGTAAAAGTGAACTGTTGATTACGCTGAAATGTGTGGGAATGCACAGAATGTAATTGAAAAGCGACTTGCAAAAACTTGATTTCCTTCGGGAGCACAGCTTTCGCTCGTATTATATAGGGTCACAATTTCACCAACATCCTCAAAGGTGACGTTGGCTTAGCTCGGTCAAAAATTTCGCTGTTTTGTGGTCGCCGCGAACGACACGCACTTCTCAGACATTTCGCGACGTCGACTTTGACCACAGAGCACACCTCAACTGAACTGGGAGCGGCGCAGTGATGCAAAACAAGGCCGACCGAGTCGTGAACACGAACAGCGGTCCCCATGACACCAATGAAGCGTCAGCCCCGTGGTGTCGCGTCGAATGGAACAAAACAAAAAAATGTGTTTCGCACAAAAGCTCAAGAAGGCTCCGCCGACCAAATGCAGCGGAAGTCCCGCAGCACATGTTGAAGGGCCTGTGGTACAAAGTGCAACTACAGACGCCTGAATTGGGCGCGGTTTCAGGCGCAGCGCAGCAGATTGTCCCCGTTTTCTCCTCCACCCGACGACACATGCCACTCGAGTATGCTGCTCGTGTTGGCTCGATGCCAAGTCCGCTGGGATGTTGGCTGCATGCACGCATGGACGCAGCTGCAGCTGCAAACGCCTCGCGGTAGGCACGGCCTTGGGCGTCGTTGCGTCTCAATGAGACCACTCTGTTTGCACGTGCGGTCAGCGCGCCCAGATGGCCTGTGACGACGGCGTGGTTTCCATGGTTGGTTCGAGCCTGTTCTTGCTCCATCTCCGGGCAATGGCGGCCATTGCACGGCACGGCTAGCAGGAACGCAACAGCTGACAGCGAGATCGAACGTCGCGCTCTGAGCGGTGTCCGCTTCTGGTAAAGCCCATATCTCGACTGTTTATCCGTTTGCTATTGTCATTACATGGACTTAAAAGGTTTGCCTGATGACATGCGGGTGTCGCTAGGATCCCGGCGAATGCCAGCAAAGTCATAACGGATGTGTAACGGATTGGACATCTCCTATGCGCATTGCTACGCTGCATTTTGAGCGGTGATACGGCCGCTGACTCGATGAGTGGAACGCGCCATTGAGCTTCGACCAACAAACATTCACCGACTGTGGCGGCATGTAAAAAAAAAACAGCTGAGTGGCCTAATTGCTTCCCTATGCTTAGAACAAGTCAGATGTGCATAAAATACCCTCATAGATCTGAGGCATAATGTAAGGCGTGGTGTGGCAAATATCACGTGATATGAAGTTCATATGCTATGTTTTCCATTTCTGGTGTTTCCAGCGGTAGTCTTACACTACGCTCTACGTTTTGCATTTCTGTACATACTCTCATTCTTCCCCGGGGCTAACATGAATGCAGTACTGCGTTCAGCTCAGAGCAGCAAAACAGACCACAACACCCAGGGACGCAGCCAGACTCCGCAACCGGAGAGGGGAGAGCGGCTGCCATGATTTGCGATGGGTAAGTTAATTTTTATGGGCGATTCTCAGCCCCACTGAGAGTACCTACGCACTGCGGCTTACTAACAGACCCCACAAACGCTAAGAGGTAGGGTGCCAGCCTAAGAGTGATCTTTCGATGCCGTCAGATAATTGTCAGCTGTGCAGCGTACAAACTCACTCGGTCTTCCGCAGCCTTATCAAATTACGGCTGTTGTGCTCTGCATGCCGCTGCTCATGGGAGAGACTAACATCTTCCTGAGGTTGCCGACAAAAATACAGAGAAAAGGTAGAAATGGTACGCATAGAAAAGGTCCGTATTCCTAATGTTCGTCAGGATAAAGTACGTGGGATATTAGGCTTGTTATGGCAAAAGTTCATAATGAAAAAAGTGCGTATTGATAAAGATCGCTCTGTAGGATGTTGTTCAGGAAAGCATTCGTAGCGCGAGTGTTCGTATGAGCAAAAGTTCGTTGGGATAAAGGTTGTAGGCAATTGCTTTGCACCCAAAGGTTGGGGCACGGATGTTTGTCAAATATAGGGTTCATTTTATACCAAAAATTAAGCAAAGGTTCGTACATCAATACATGATATGAGCACATAAAGTTGGCGCAAAAATGTTCGCTAAGAAAGAAGTTCGCTTGACAGCGCTATGCAAACAAACATAGCATGCAGATGTGTACTAATCATTGGAATACAGGTATTTATTATTGGTGTCAGGTGCCTGATGAGTGGTGTAGTCGTGATCCTCGGTCCTCCTCGATCCTCCTAGATGTTGCGCCAAAGGCTAGTGAGAGCACACTGGTTGTATTGCACAGAACAGGCTCCCAATATATACTGGTCCACACGCGCCCACTCTCGACCCACCGCTGTGTACATCGTGCGCACGTGTCTCTGGAAGGCGGTGGGGGAAGTATTGCCCTCCGTGCATTCAGGAAGACGTGGGGTGAACGCATGGGGCGTACACGTGGAGACCATAATGCTGCACAGTAGCCGCGACCACGCGTTTCCCATTGATCCATGCGTGGGCAGCGCGACCCGCCACCTGCCGGTCATCTTTGTACTTAAACCGGAACCAGCTGAGCGAGGGTCAGGCGCCTCGGGGTCACTGAGGGCCATAACCCGGGGTGCGTCCTATGACGGACCGGCCCTGGCGTGTGCTTCCTTTGTATGACACAGAAAGGAGGACTTCGATCCCACAATGGTCACTGTGGCGGCCACCCATCCCATTGGCTGGGAAGAGGAGGAGGAAGGGGATGGCGATGATCGATAACAGTTGGATAGGGCAGGTCAGGTATCATAATTAACCCAGCTCTTATGACATCATTTTCACTTTGCATTAACTCTACACTCTGAGATAACCATAGAAGGATCTCGAGTCAGTTGGGGTTGCCGTGATGGCCATGGGATGGAGGGAGCTCGAGGCTGAAACAAGCATGTCCTCTGCAGATACCCCGCTAAGTTCGCTCTGCTCCCCCAACTGTCCATCACCCAATGGCGACGCCTCTGTCGACGACGTTGCCTGACGCCCTTGGGCATGTCACTCAAGCCCTTTTGTCAAAACGAACATTTTCCATCCGTACTTTCCATGTGGTATATGTCCGTATTATGCGATGCGTACATCCGTATGGCATAATGCGGGCATTTGCACAGGCGCTTTTGCGTATGCACTTCTGCGTACAGACTTTTGCGTTCTTACTATAACCGTGCGAACTTTGTACTCCACGTTAAGCAGCTTGCGAACAATTGCGCACGTACTTTATGCACGCGTACTTTTCCAAACGTAGTTTTGTCCTAAAACTAGCTATATAAGATTGAAAACCATAAACTTTTTTTGAACACCGAATTCCAGAACCACATTCAAAGGTGTCGTGGTGAAAAATGCGCTCGCACCTGACGAGGGGTAAAGATGAAGCCTACGTCCTCTTGGCTGTTCCGCTGACGGGAACCAAGATACTGCAGGGGTAATCTAGAACACTAGGATGTACGCGTCGAAGCTCTTGTTTGATAGGTGGCGGTTGCGTCGCTACCACGCCGTCTTTAGTCGAGTGACAGTCTGGCTGTTAGTTGTGTGAGCGGTGCCCAAAATGATTGAAATCTGCGAACCGATTCAGACACATTTGGAATGCAACATTTTTTCCTCACCAAATACTACTTGACCACGAGCCGCGACGGCTCATATTACGGTGCGGTGGGCTGGGATCAATAGCGTACGAACGTCCGAAAACGTGACTCGGTAACTGCATTTTTAAAAGCATCACCACCACAGAAGGGTGTGCAATGAGCCAGACAGTGCTGCATTTACTTCGCTGCCAAACTTTCAAGAGGATTTGGGTTGTCATGGTGTCCACAAGAAGGCATCCACGGCTGTGCAGCGGCTGTACTAGCGGTATTACGGAACCAAAAATTGGGGTGCTGCTTTGCACCCATTGCCAGTCTATTTGTTCTCGAAAGTCGGAATGTACTCAACGTTATCCAGGGGTATGGGTTCCCAAAACAAGTCGGGGAGGGGGGTTGAACAGTGAAAAGGGACCCAACCCGCCTCAAAATATACCAAAAACCAGGTTTCTCCCCGTAATTTGTCCACTTAATCTCGTTTAGGGGGACTGGAGCCCGAGCTGGAGGTGGTTGAAGGCCCTCCCCCAAATGAATAGGAAACTACACCCCCGGCATATCTTTAGTTACGAGGACCCAAAGCCGAGAAACAATGTCCATCAATGTAAAGGAAATAGATATTCTCCGTATGGTACTTGGTAGCTCACTCATCCATTACTGCCATATTGAAGTCACTGGTGGGCTTCGTTGCAATGGCGCGGGCAGTGGCATTGGCCTGACAATAGATCCATGGTCGTAATGCCGATTGAGCTAATTGGTCTTGTAGGATAATCACCGTAAGTAGTGAGATCCTGGTTGTAATACTTGGACCTTGGTTTGCCATTTTTATCCTCATCGTTTCTCAAAAGGTTGTAATATACTGCGCCAATTTTGTCTACTGAGCGTCCTTTGTGCTTTGTGTTGCATGCTAGCTTACCTGAACAAAATGTGTCCCCTTCATGTAAAGCGGGAGGATTACAAGCACCGAACATCCCTATGTTAACTGGTGTTCAGGATGACCATGGACATTGTGTGATGACAGCATTTGATGTCCCTTAACAGGTAGGATGTGGGTGTAAGGTTAGTTAAATGTTCAGATTATATTTGTGAAGCACTGCTCAACACTTAGGTGACTGTCATTCTTTTAGTGCCTGTGATGCTGGCTGTAAAAAGGAATATTGGATGCTATGTACCAATGTTTTTGGTATTAATGAGATCTGATAGTTAGTGTGGTCATTTAGATTTATTAGTCAAAGTCATGGCTTTTTCATTTGAAGTAGTTGGTCAGGATGCAGGTCCCTTTCTTTTTTTGATTAAATTGTATTGATATGCTTGGAGGTATGCCAGTGATTGGTATGTTTTCAGTCCCACAAATGTAAGTAGATATAAAATTGTAATGTGGCACAGGTTGTAGAAACTTGTGCATGCACCATGATTTAAGGTTATGTTAGTGACAAATTCAAGTGGACATTGTGAAACAGTATATATGGTCTCAGGATCAGACCTGGGTTTCCCATGTGTCCAAGATGCAGGGGAAATTCAGGCTTTATATGCATCTAGACAATGTTTGATATGCTTCAAAAGTGATAACAGGATTTCAGGCATAGGTATCTCCATTCTGAAGTAAAAATAACATTTTTGTAGTGGAATTGGGTTCTGCATGTACTCTAGCATGAGTCCTAGCCTCCTGCTGAGGAGCTTCATCTATATTTTGTCACATGGCCCTTATTACCTCACCCAGTGGTCACAATTGGTATGGTAATTAAAATGTGTGCAGTTGTAGGATTTGCAGTAGATCCATGTTTTGTTGAATTCCAATTTGCATGCACAGTTCCCAGCATGCAAGCATATGCATATTTGCATTGTTTAACTTGTTGTTGTTAGCACCATTGTAAAACTCTGCAAGTCTTATCTGTCCTTGCAACCATTGGTAGGTAGTGAATTTATGTGATATCCATTGCTTACCACATTTCTGGAATATTGTGGCTACTAACCAGATGATTCTGGTTTTGTCAGAAAGCATGGCAAACACTTCTACCGCCCTGTTCTATCATCCTAGCTATTGTAACTGGAATGCCGCAGATTTAATATTTCCATGAACAAATGTCTCTGATTCATGGAAAGGATAAACCTTGTTATGCATTTTAGTCTGATATATTAAGCTCACAATTAAAGCTGATTCATCATATGATTCACTCTGGCTTAATAGGTATGGATGTATGTATGGATGTATGTATGGATGTATGTAATAGGTATGGATGTATGTAATAGGTATGGATGTATGTATGGATGTATGTATGGATGTATGTAATAGGTATGGATGTATGCAGTGGGATGTGAAGATGTCTTAAAACAACACAGATATAAATATCCTGGTGCACTGCTTGAAAGTAAGCATTGCTAGCAGACATTACAGGCATGATATTTCACACCCTTTATTCCCTCAATGGCCGTAATGTGACATATTGAGTTATATGGTATTGCTTTAAGCTATTAGCACCTAATACCCTGTCTGTAGGCATGGTGGCATGGTGATCAAAATCTGAACAGCAGTTGTGAATGGTGCAGTGTCAGTATGACAGATGAGTGGTGAGCTGTCACCCATCTTTCAGCCCTGTGGGCAATTTGCACATCATTTGCTTAACAATGGCTCCCTTTAGTTTTTGGCTTGCCAACTCAGTCTGTGTTGATTGAAACTGTGCAAGCAGCTGTGCACCTTGTTGCCAATATAGTTTAAGTATGATTTGGTCATGATAGCTGAACCTGAATTCTTCCATGCAAACCATTCAGAATAACATCATGAAAAACAAAACAAATCTGTATGGAGAGTTACTATGCAAATCTGATACTGTTTGGTTCCTTGATTGCGAGAATAATTGGTTGTTTTATATGTTGGTTCAGCACTGGCAGTGTGTCTTACCAGGCTGCTTACTTTACTTTATAAAAAGCCAGAACTTGACAAACATGACTGTGACATGGGAATCTATAATGTTATCTGGTCCTCTGGCATGTGGTAAATGATGTTAAACTTTGTTTGCCACCCAGGGTGTTAGTCAGTCATTGCCTGCCAAAAAATAGTTGGTAGCTGCAACAACATGGCTTGTGAGGGTAGTGCGGCAATGTGGCCCCCACTTGGCAGGGGAAGCAAGGGAGACAAACCTGACTTGAATACAAAACACTGGAGCCTTACAATGCAGGTATCATATGTTCCAAAGTCTACCTGCTCAGCAGGATGTATGTGCATTTGAAAGGGCAGCAGCTCATCCCATAGTGACTTATTACACACAGTGGGTACTGCTATCACCCCCACTCCAAGGGCAGTTGTATGATTACTAGGGGATGTATGCAGCACCCCAGGCTTCTAGTGGTGATAGCTGGTGGTCCAAGTGGTCTATTGCTGCAACAGAGTGCTCTACATTCAGCTCAGGCTGAGGTACAGTGCTATCCTGTCTCCATGATGTTGATAATATTAGATGGAGGACATCGTGGTAGAAGACTCAGTTCTGTTCTGAGCATGCTGGTTGCCTTATGCCTACTATCAGCATTGTTCCTCACTCCACCTGCTTAGCCTGCTTGCATTGCACTGTTGAAAGAAGGTGATGAGGGCCTAAGTCCAGGCATGTTGTGATGTACATGGTTCTGCTCAAACAAACTTCTAGTGGAGGCTGGGTCATGTGGTCTCCTAGTGAAATGGAAACTGATGTCAACAGTCACTGCTTTGTATAAGTGTCCCACACTCCGGGGAAAGATGCGGGGCTCGTTATCCAACATTGCTAGGTACTAGTCGTGGGACGGACGCATCGTCCTGCCCTGCTGACAGGAAAGTGCCAGGTGGGAGCTGACCAAAGGGGGTCAGTCTGGCACGGGGTGACACTGTTGTGGTGCCACACGACATGGTGGGAGCTGAACAGAGGGGTCAACCTGGTACGGGGTGGCCGTGTCGTGGTGCTACACAACATGGTGGAAGTTGATCAGAGGAGGTCAGCCGGCATGGGGCGGCCGTGTTGTGCCATACGACATGGTGGGAGCTGGCCGGAGGGTCAACATGTCCCGGGGCGGTCGTGTCGTAGTGCTTTATGACACGCAATGACCTCCGCAGCCCTCCGAGGAGGAAAGGCTGGAGACTATGTTATTCTGGTTATTCTGTGAACTGTATCAGTCTACCTAGGGTGGTGGGTTCAGGTCGCACGCGATGAATTTGGCTCAGCACACACTGTGTGCTCAAAGCCATCAATCCTTTTCACCGAAATAGATTGTCTAAAAGAAATTTCAGTGTTGCTCATTTGGACAGGTAGCGTTATAGCGTTTCGTTTCGCCGAAGGGACGGTGGGACGCCAAGGGGATGATTCACGACCAGCCTCGCTGAGAGCTGTATGTTGACTTCTAAACATGGAGATGTTCATAGGAGCTGCAAAGTGACGGTGACGTCTGGTGCAGCCGAGCAGAGACTGGCCGCAATAATCGTGAACATTATGCAAAGCGATCTAACCAGGCTGCCGACGGCGCCGCTGCTGGCCGGCACTGGGCCGGCGGGCTGGGGCTGGTGGCGGGGTCGGCTGCAGCTGCCGGCGGCGGCCTTCTGCTGGCGTGGCAGGCGCCGGGGGGGGGGGGGGGGGGGCTGGATCCTGGCGCCCGCGCACAGGCTGGTCCGGCGGGCGTCGGGTGGTCTGAGGTGACCCAGCCGGAGTCGCTTTTCACATGGCAGGGCTGGGTCCTTGCCCTGGTGTGAGGCTGCACCACCTTATCTGAGATGTTGCCTCAACGGCGCTTAGATTGTGGTGACGGCTACTGTCGTCACTAACCCGCCCTCACCTGACCTGCCGTGACAGCAGCGTGCTGTACTCATGCTGTCGGACCTGTGGTCATCGGCTGTGTTTAGACTGCTGGAGTGGACTTTGTCACTGGTCTGTCCTGAGCTGAGCTGAACTGAACTGAACTGAACTGAACTGAACTGAACTAAGCTGAACTGAACTAAACTGAACTGAACTGAACTGAACTGAACTCAACCGAACTCAACCGAACAGGCCAGACCAGACCTGACCTGACCTGACCTGACCTGACCTGACCTGATATAACCTTATGTGACCCGCCGTGCCGGCAGGCTGCTGGACGGGCGGGCCGCCATGGGCCAGTGCTTCTCGTGCGGGGAGCCACAGGAGCGCGACCCGCCGCCCATCAAGCACAAATATGACGGCGTACCCACCACAGGTCAGTGGTCCACCGCGTGGAGTCTCGCCTCATGGAGCGGCGCTGCCGACGGGCTGCTCCGCTGGACACGCGCTCCGGCTCTGTCCGTCGACTGATTCACCTGTGTAGTGTAGAATGGCGAGGTTTTGCAGGCGCCGTTAGGACGTCTGAGAGTGGTGCCATTGTTTGTTTTTGTGTTGGGATGAAATGGCTGGTCCGAACTCTTGCGCGACGCTCTGCTGTGTTTTGTTTGTATCGCTGTATATGCCGATCTGTGTTAAAGTTTTTATTCAATTTTAGCGAACGGGTGTGTTCGTAAGTAACTACTTGTTACGATATAGTGATTATACATGATGCTCTGTTACGAGATGTAAGTTCATATATAGGCTGATCTCGTAACCGGCTGCAACTTGTATGAAACGTACGATACTTCAAAGCCCATCATTGCCCATGTGAGAGTTCTTGGCATGTTATCAGATGGGACCGACACAGTCGTATAGCAGAAATGGACTGCGTTGGTGCTCGTGGTGAAGATATCTCCTCACGTTGCTGAGTACGGTCACGTTAGGTCAACAGATAGTTACTTGGCTTTTTCGAGTAGCGTGATTTATCCGCCGGGCCAACATGTCAACTGATTCGGTTTATTTTTCTCTATCCTTCCATTTTATGTATGTTTGCCTATCTTGTCGATCGTGGTATTCGTTATGACCATGTGTTTGTGAGGCAGTTTGCAGCGGTTGCCGGCATCAGCCGCAGCGTCCATTGGTACTGTTACTACCGCCTGTTGCCGAGTCTGGTCCGACTACCCTCCCGTCGTATGGCACCGTGCTAGCCGCGGCCCGGCGCTGCCACCTGACCCGCCTAACCGGCCGCCCTCCGCCGGCAGAGTGTCGTCCGAGCGTGCCCAGCGCGCCAGCGGCGGCCGACTCGCCGAGCCGGGAAGCGCCGCCGGCGCCGGCGCCGGCCAAGCCGCTCACGGTGCTCTCGTCGGACTCGCTGCGCTCCGAGAAGTGGAGCTTCCCGCGCGTCACGGCCAAACGGCCGGCCGAGGCGCGCCGCACCGGCTCGCGCGACGTGTCGGACGCCCGTTTGGCGGCACTGTTCGAACAGTACCGTGACCCGGCCGAGGACGCCATCCTGGCCGACGGCGTGGAGCGGCTGTGCGCCGACCTCGAACTGCGGCCGGACGAGTTCCGCGTGCTCGTGCTGGCGTGGCGCCTGGACGCGCAGGCCATGTGCCGCTTCAGCCGCGCCGAGTTCGTCGGCGGCTGCCGCGCGCTGCGCGTGGACAGCGTGCGCGCGCTGCAGGCGCGGCTGCCGCAGCTGGCGGCTGAGGTGGCCGCCGACGCCGCGCTGTTCAAGGACCTGTACCACTTCACGTTCCGGTTCGGGCTGGATTCCGACCTGGGACAGCGTATTCTGCCGGCGCCGATGGCCATCAGTCTGTGGCGGCTGGTGTTCTCGCAGCGCGAGCCGCCGCTGCTCGAGCCGTGGCTGCGCTACCTGGAGAAGCACGCGCAAATCCGCGGCATCCCGGCCGACACGTGGTCCATGTTCCTCAGCCTGGTGGAGGCCGTCAGCCCGGACCTGGCCGACTACGACGACAATGAGGCTTGGCCGTCGCTGTTTGACGACTTTGTCGAGTACCAAACGGACCAGGCGAACCAGAATGTGAGTGAGTGCGACCGGGACTGACGCGGCGGCGGCGGCGGCGGACGACGAGCCGAGCGTCGCCCGATCGTCGAGGCGGCGGCCGCCGGCTCCGGCCGCGGCACCGGCGCCGGCGGACTGCCGGCGGCCGGCTTGTGTTAGCTGACTGACGCAGGGCGACTGCAGCTGGAACCCGGTGACGACGGCAGCTGGTCGTCTGCTGGCTGTGCCAGTCGTGTGTGTGTGGGGGGGGGGGGGGGGGGAGGGCGCAGCAGACGCGTGTTGCGCGGCCCGACTGTGCGCGCGTCGTATCTCAGCGTGGAGCGCGCGCCCGAGTCGGCCAGCCGTGTGCCACCGAGGTGGTGAGCGCGGCCGCCGGCCGTGGGTGTCGTGTATCACCGGCTGGTTGCAACCTGCCCACTGCTAACCAAGGCTTTAAGTACAGGGGTGGTGTGACGTCACTGATGTGCCCTGACCCTCAGTTCAGCCGCACTGGCAACGGGAACGGGGACCGGGCGGGCGGGTGCCAGACCGAGCTTCTGTGCGGGGCCGGCGGACCCGCTGGGCGCTGTATTGCCGGGTGATACCGCAGACACAGAGGGGGGGGGGGGGCTTGGTAACGCCGCGATTCAGTGGAGCTGGGGTCTGCCGCATACGGCTCTGGACTCGTCGCCAGGTGATATGGGGCGGCGCTGGTTCCCAGAGCAGGGTTCTGCCAGCCGGTCTGTCGGCCATGCTAGGTGTGGCCCTGTTTGTGATGCCCCCTCTCAGGTAACAGAGGGTCGGCGTAGTGCATATGGGGCCCTGGCGCGTTGGCATGCATCTACCAGGTATTGAGCCATGGATGTAACCTGTACATACTGGCTCGCAGCCCTTGAATAACACCCAATGACGCTTTGTCTCTAATGTAATGCATCTGTAATGCTGTCGGTTTCGAAGCGGGGTGATTTTTAGAAGCCATTTTCCACGCTGACCGCTGATTTGTCGAAACGCTTTCGTTTCGCGGAAGGTTTGTGTTCGGAATTGCTGATCTCGCTTAGTTCTGTCTTTGTTGTTCTGTGTTTTGTTTTCGCTGTTTTCGTGACGAGGAAGAAATGCACCACTCGCATTGCGAGGGGCTAACGCGAATACAGTTTTCCCAATTTTGCAGGCAGGTGGTTTCGCGAGGCGCATGCGTTAGTGATTTGATGCAAGTGTGATTAATTTTTTACGCGATCAGGTCAAAGCGAGAGGGCTTGACGAATCATTTAACATGGTTTTTATCCCGGCATGCAGATGGTGTGGTACAGAAGTTCTCCGTCGCTAGCTGTAAATGAACGGTCGCGTCCAGGGTGGGCGTGCAGACGAAAGGCCAGCGGACACATTTGCTGTCTAGGGCAGGCGCCGACGGGTTGTTCCAACTGGCCTGCGAGGTTGATGCAGTGATGGCCGTGGAGCTCACACGGGCGTCACCCGTCATGTCACGGTAGCAGTGTTTGGGACTTGTTGCCATATGCCCTTTTGTTTGGACCCATGCTGCCAAAAGTGCAGTTAGGTGACTGTCAGAACTGCCATAGCATTCCGAGACGTTTGGGAGCTGCCAAAACAATGCTTGATTTAGATGTTTTGGAATGAGGCTTCATGGCCCTAATCTATGGCGTAGTCCGCCACATCATGGGCTGGTACTGAACTTTTTTTCTTGGGGGGGGGGGGTTGTGATGCAATGGCGACAACTTTTGGTTTATAGCTTTTTGGTTGTAGGAACAGGTCAATTGATCGCTTGTGCGCGTCCTCCGCAGCTCTGCTGAGATCTCAAATGGTCATATTGTGCCCCGGTCGTACCCTTGGAATGTTAAGCCCCATTCGTCACTGTATTGACGCAAGTTTCCATTGACTTGACTGACGTTTTATTGAGAGGAGTCTTGTCGGGCTGTATCCGCTTATTTGAAATGGCTGGTGAACAAAATTCATGAGGCGGACAAAATCCATAGACTGAAGCTGCATTTCCGGAAAAAGTTTGGGATGCTTTGTGAGCTCGAGGCCGCCGATCGATCACTACGGAAATTATATCTGAGCCAATACGTGAAATTAAGCTGTAGTCTTTGTGCGGCGACATTCTACTCTAATGCGCTGTATGCAACCAGAGAGAAGTAACATGTTCATTGATCACAGCGGAGAGGCTCGTGCGCTTTCAATGACGTCATTGAAATGAAACCTCCGGATCTAAAACGCCGGATGCTTCTTTTGCCTCCTTGGCTGTTTGTTGTGGCTGGCGATAGCGTGAATTTTTGTGTGGAGTGGGTGGGTTGGATTGGGGAGAAAATCGGGATGAGGCGAGTGGATTTAGGACTGTGTGTACCAACGATTTCGTGCTTCTAGTCGTGCGCTCATAGAAAGTGACAATCGCAACCCCTCTTGTGGCAGTGGCCTGATTGTGTTTTGTGGGTTTTGTGTGGGAGAGAACAGCCCGGAGTCGCACTACCGTCCATCGGCGATGCCTGGGACCGACTTCATACAGTCAGGTATGGTTTTTGCTGCTCTTACTGTACTGGGGTCTATACTGTATTCCGGTGTTGCTGATATTAACATCTGATAGGATTTACTAATATGGACAATTATGCTGAATTGCACCTGCCATGTATTCCACTTACATAATGCCAGGAAAATGTGATGTGACAGATGCCACTTGTGGTTTCCCTAGTTTTTTAAATGTGTGACGTGAACTCTTCAAATGGATGGATTTCTGGGATCAGAGCTCACACTAAGCAGTGTTTGTTGTGTAAGCCCCGACCCCTGCCATCTGATACAGTAATTTCAGGCACAAACAGAATTTGGTGGCAAAAGGTTGACACACACCATGCTTGGCAGGATCTGTACTGCCCTGATATCAACTGACCTTGAGCACCATCCCTGTCACCCATCTCAGGCCATACCTGTCAAGGCAAATAGGGAGCACTCTCAGCAGACTTGAGCTTACCCCCATGTCAGGCGGATCTGAAGGCAGGTGATCAACTGGGCCACCAGAATGAACTACCCATCTCAGTTGACTTGGTTTCTCAAAGTTGACCTGATGTAGCCCACCTGCTTAGTTTCAGTAGTCAATAGGCTGCAGTGTGGGGGTTGTTCAGGCATTTGTTTCGGGCAACCTTGATGCTGCAGCATGCTGCATTACGATCCGAGGTAGTCAGTTGAATCGGCATGTATGGATATGCAGATGTCTGCAAAGACTGGGCTGTCAGATATTTAGCCCCAAGTGTCATATGTTCATGGGTTAGTTGCATGGTTGCTGGCAAAAGTATTGCCAGCATCTGCTTGAACCTTCAAGTATCCTTGAAAGCATGGTGAGAGACAATGTCAGAAATTGCCCCTTGTTTGAAAATTGGAGAAATTGCTCCAAAGCCTCTATGAGCAATGTTTGGTCAGGAGTGCACTCAGGCTGTAATGATATCTGTGGGTGAGGAGTCATTTATATATATATATATATATATATATATATATATATATATATATATATATATATATCCCATATAAATAGTAGGTAGGGTTGGCAAATATTGTGACACTTATGACTAAAGATGCTGCCAAGATTTATCCCTGTTTTGGGGTGCAGGTCACTTGTTTCATAGTGAAGCATGGGTGTCTTGACACATAATTATACACTCCTGTGGCATGCACTCTAGTACACACCAGCCTGTTGAACCTCATCATGCAATCATAAGAACCAGTATCAGGCCAGTGGCCCTTTTCATGTCCCATTTGTCATTGTTGCCTCAGTGCCGAGTCTTGTCAGGTGTGAGTCACTTACATGCAATGATTGCCCAAACCAGGATGTGTCAGGAAGTGTATAAACATCCCAAATAGTGAAGAAAAGGAAAATGGCTGGGAGATGGAGAAACATCCAGGGGGGTGTTGCAGCATAAGTGATCATAGATGACCACAATGCTGCCTCACTTTCTGAGCCAGGGCCTAAGTAAGCCTTGCAGCCATACCTGTCCATTTTAAGCTGTAACTGAGGGCAATTGTGCACCCATTGCCTTTTAATATGGGTGCCAACATCTACAAGAGCAGCCACAAAACTGCTCTCTTGGTGTAGGCATGACAATGGTCATCTTTAATGTACTTAATAGTCATGTCTATAGCTTCAAATGCCAGCCTTAAAATACTGTCTGATGTGACACATAAGTAGGTCACAATGGTTCCTATGCAATGCTTTGCAACTCTCCTACCAGTCCTTCCTATGATTGTAAACAATGGCATCACAGGTAGTTGTTGATGGCACTGCAAGCCGTAGATGAGCGACTGCACTCTTTTGAGAGCAGTCCCTCATCTACGGCTTGCGACGTCATTGACACTTGCCTGCGACATCCTTGGTTACGACCTTGCGCATGCGCTGAATTAACGAAGAACAGGGGCCTGTGCTCCAGCATGAATGCTGGGCTGCCACTCACCCCGTAACCATACGGACATCGAGTGTCTGTCGTCACTGGGCGTCTTTTCGTCAGTTTAAATCGACGAAGAGATTGTAACACTCGTCATTACAATGACGACTTGGCCCGATTCCAAGTCAGGATTGTGATGAGTCAGGAGCGCAGGATCAGTCAAATGGTGACTGTAAAGTCTTCGGCCAGCAGCTGTTATGGTTCTTGCACCTGTATACCATGCGTGCTGTCCGCTGCAGACAGATGCACGCGATAATACGCAGGAAAACAAAAGGAACAGAATAATCGGTATTTCTGGGATAGCGCCGCGATGTCTTGAGGCATGGCGCAAGACAATGCCACATCACCCCGTCTTTGGCGGCCGTTACACACATTCAAGTAGGTTTCATTGCATTAGGTACATATACTAGCACTTAAAACATTCTGCGTGCAAAATGGATAGAAATATGGGTTTAAAGAGTTTCAGTATATAAAGGAATCAACAATAAACGCATCAAAACGTTGACCGTTGCAGCAAAATTCCGCGGTTTCAAAGTGGTTTGCTGTTCTGCGGCCGTGCATCCACGAATGCCTACTGAGGTCACTTCTCATTTGCTCCCCTCCCTCACCAGAAGACAGAGCAGACACCACATCTTCGCTCACCAGTGATCACCTTCAGAACACCGCCGGCGTCGGTACCCGGCGTGCTCGGCCGTCGGCGGCCCTGAACCCTCCCGCTGCGCCGGTGTGAGCCCACCACCGGCCGGCCGGCGCCGCTGATTGGCCGAATCGGCCGCCGCTGCCGAGGTCGGCTGTGCGGCAGGGGTCGGGGGTCGGAAACGGTCATCCTGGACCGGGAGGTGTGGGTGTCATTAAGCAACTCGGCCGAGCGAGCTCCCTATGGCCAGACATACATCCGAAACCACATACACAGCTATGGTCGCCGCTAGTTTTTGCTGCCGTAGGAGGCTGGCGTCTCGCTGCCGTAGGAGGCCGGTGTCTCGCTGCCGTAGGAGGCCGGCGTCTCGCTGCCGTAGGAGGCTGGCGTCTCGCTGCCGTGGGAGGCGGGCGTCTCGCTGCCGTGGGAGGCTGGCGTCTCGCTGCCGTAGGAAGCAAGCGTCTCGCTGCCGTAGGAGGCTGGCGTCTCGCTGCCGTGGGAGGCTGGCGTCTCGCTGCCGTAGGAAGCAAGCGTCTCGCTGCCGTAGGAGGCCGGTGTCTCGCTGCCGTGGGAGGCTGGCGTCTCGCTGCCATAGGAGGCTGGCGTCTCGCTGCCGTGGGAGGCTGGCGTCTCGCTGCCGTGGGAGGCTGGCGTCTCGCTGCCGTAGGAGGCTGGCATCTCGCTGCCGTAGGAGGCTGGCGTCTCGCTGCCGTAGGAGGCCGGTGTCTCGCTGCCGTAGGAGGCTGGCGTCTCGCTGCCGTGGGAGGCTGGCGTCTCGCTGCCGTGGGAGACTGGCGTCTCGCTGCCGTAGGAGGCTGGCGTCTCGCTGCCGTAGGAGGCTGGTGCGTCCCCATGGGCGGCAGGGCAGGGGTGCGGCTCTTCGAACCCGCCGCCCGAGGCCGGTGACCTGAGGTGGGCGAGCAGAGGTCAGAGTCGTGACCGATAAGGCGCATATCGGGGTCTTCAATCGGGCCACGCGCCAAGGTACAAACTGCATTTCGTCAGCTGCCCCTTTCCTGTCCCGGCTGGCGCCATTATCGATTTCAGTGTACCAGCTTGCAAAGTGGCAGCTTCTTATCATTTACGGACATGTTTACCAGGTACCCTCGCGGCGGAGCGGGCTCCGCGTGTCTGTTGTGCCTTTTGGCGTGCGGCGGCGCGCGCCACCAGCCGTCACCCGCCTATGCCTAGCCCGAGTGCTGGCCGGCCATCGGACCAGACCCTCCTCCCCTCGCCCCAGGCGCGTCGATTTGTCAAGAGTTTTGGAGTGGGATGGAACAGCCTAGCCTCCCCCGGAATTTATTTTTCTTGCTGGATTTATTTGCTTACCATTTGATTTTTGAACGCCCTGTTCTGTGACAAGCGACATGTTGTCTGCTTAGTTTTGTAACACTTATCAACAAGCACTGTACTTGAATAATGTAGCAGTCATGGCCATGAAATGCCACCAGTAGAAAGCAGGCGCTGTCTGATACTTTTCGTTTTCTTCAATTCTGTAGCATTCAAGCAAAAACTATTGGGGTCCAAACCACCAACATTACGAGGGTGTGAGGGCAAACCAACACTGGACCAGAGCCTTCGCAACAGAACAGGAATCGGCGCCGGTGCCCCTGCTCCGCACTGCCTACGGCCCGGGACCGCCGCCAGGTTGGCCGGGTGACGGCAACAGCGCTGGCACCGCTGGCTCCGAACGTACGGCGGCGGCCCGGCGCTCCGAGCGGCCGGACCCCCGGCGAGCGCCGTGTGTTTTCTGAGCGGCGTTAGCGCATCGGTCCGTGCAGCCGGCGCGGTCGCGGTCAAGCGAGCGCGGCCGAGCCAGCAGGGTCGCCGCGCCGCCGCGCTGTGCCAGCACTTGTGCAAACTTCCGGCGCGGTGTTGGTGTAGCGATCTTGTTGCACCTGATGGATGGCTGAGCGATGGGGCCAGCACGACGCAAACCTTTGCTCATGCATCGGTGAAGTCATGCACCCCACGCGTGCGAGCAGGTGGCCTCCTCTCGAGTCTCGGTCCCCAGTGTTAGTTTGCGTGAGATGCTGAGCATGGCACGGAGTGGTTAGGCATGATTTGCTGATGGTCAGGCATGCTTTCCGTGGGATGTTCCGTTAATTTTGCACGACGCCCACTGCTGTTCAAGTCCACGAAATGCTGGTTGTTTTCCACCTGCCTGGTGGAGGAAATCAGCGCAACTCGCTCGTACTTTAATGTTAAAATTACCAGGCACGCGTCGGTAGCTGTAAACTGAAACCAGGTTCAGCTGTCTTTCATACATCTGTTTCTCCCCTAAACCATCCTTAAGCCGCGAGGCAGCGGGTAGGGTGGGATGGGTCGGAGATAAAGGATGCGCCAGCAGGCGGGGATTGATTCTGGTTTTCTCCAGCGGCGGAGCAGTCGCCTTTTGTGACGGCAGCTGCATGGCACGCGCCGGAGATCTGGCCGCCGTCTATGCTGGGTTGAAGCTGGTCTGTCGGTCGTCTCCACGGCGCGGCCGATCGTTTCACCTTCCTCTCCGACGCGTCTCCGAACGGTGTCGTACCCACGTCCCCCACCATATGCCGTCCCGTCTGTCCGTCGTGTGATAAATTAGGCCTCCCCTGCTTGCGCTTCTCCGTCTCGGCGTCGTGTGGTGAGGTCAGTCACCGTGCACCGTCCGTCTCCCCCTCGTTGGCCGTTCCGCCTTCCCACCGCATGCTATTCTGTCTCTCCTGCCGTGCGCCATCTCGCCTCCCCACCTTTCTCTGCTCCGTCTCCCCATCGTGCACCGTTTCGTCTCCTCACTGTGCCGTTCCGTCTTCCCATCGCGTACCGTTCCGTCTCCCTGCTGTATGCCGTTCTGCCTCCCTATCGTATACCGCACTGTCTTCCCGCTGTGGCCGTACTGTCTATCCGCCGTGCGCCGTTCTATCTACCTATCGTGTACCGCTCCGTCTCCCCACTGTGAGCCGTACTGTCTGTCCGCCGTGTGCCGTTCTGTCTCCCCGTCATGTACCGTTCTGTCCCCCCCCCCCCCCCCCCCCGCCCCCACTGTGTGGCGTTCCGTCTCTCCATCGTGCACTGTTCCGTTTCCCCACTGTGTGCTGTTCTGTCACCCCATCGTGTGCTGTTCTGTCTCCCCATCGCGTACCGTTCCGTCTCCCCGCTGTGTGCTGTTCTGTCTCCCCATCGCGTACCGTTCCGTCTCCCCGCTGTGGGCCGTTCCGTCTCTCCGCCGTGTGCGGGCCGGCTGGCCGTTTGCCCCGCGCGCGGCGCGCCGCTCAGTCGGCGCCGGGCCGCCGCCAGGGCAGGACGCGTGCGCGCGACAGCAGCCCGCCGCCGTGTTCTCCAGTCACGAGAGTCCCATCGTGGTGCCGTGCCTTCTCGCCAGCTGTGCGCCACCTCGTCTCGGTAGTGTGCGTGCACCAACGGAGGTCTCCACCTTGTCTCTCCACTGTGCCGCCGGTGCGAGGGACGGACTGCGCCAGTGCGGCGGGCGACGCGCGCCCGCCTCGTTCTCACGCGCGTGGCGGCGGCGCCGTTGGCGACCGGCTCGTGACCCGGGCGGACGCGGAGAACGATGGTGGCCAAGCCGGCGTGCCAGCCGGGGCCGCCCGACCCCACCGAAAGCCTCATCAATAAATGTGAGTAGTGGGCAGTGTGCGGCCATCGATGACTCCTGGCCGGAGCACTCCCAATTTGGTCTGTGCTCATTTATTTTGCTTTGCGGTCCGCTCTGCCGGTGGGGAGGCCGGGCGCAGTCGCCAACGGTCGCCAATTACACTAATTTTTGCGGGGCTGCAGACCTTGGCGAGGCGAAGTACGCCGCAGACCCGGCGTCGGCCGCCGCGCGCGACAGCGAGCGCTGGACGCCGGCCACTCTCGGGCGGTCTCCCGATAGGATGGCGGGTGCTCGCCGCCGCGCGCGACACGAGCGCGGGACGCCGGCCACTCTCGGCGGTCTCCCGATAGGGTGGCGGTGCGCGCCGCCGCGCGCGACACGAGCGCTGGACGCCGGCCACTCTCGGCGGTCTCCCGATAGGGTGGCGGTGCTCGCCGCCGCGCGCGACACGAGCGCTGGACGCCGGCCACTCTCGGCGGTCTCCCGATAGGGTGGCGGTGCTCGCCGCCGCGCGCGACACGAGCGCTGGACGCCGGCCACTCTCGGCGGTCTCCCGATAGGATGGCGGTGCTCGCCGCCGCGCGCGACACGAGCGCGGGACGCCGGCCACTCTCGGCGGTCTCCCGATAGGGTGGCGGTGCTCGCCGCCGCGCGCGACACGAGCGCTGGACGCCGGCCACTCTCGGCGGTCTCCCGATAGGGTGGCGGTGCTCGCCGCCGCGCGCGACACGAGCGCTGGACGCCGGCCACCCTCGGCGGTCTCCCGATAGGGTGGCGGTGCTCGCCGCCGCGCGCGACACGAGCGCTGGACGCCGGCCACCCTCGGCGGTCTCCCGATAGGGTGGCGGTGCTCGCCGCCGCGCGCGACGCGAGCGCTGGACGCCGGCCACCCTCGGCGGTCTCCCGATAGGGTGGCGGTGCTCTGAGTCGGCCGCCCGGGCCCCCCCCCCCCGGGGGGGGGGGGGGGGGGGGACGCGGCGGACCGTACTCGTCCCTCGAGAGTCTTCCGTGATTGTGGCAGACGGACCTCCTAACGGGAGGATGTGCCTGAGAGCACGCGTGTGCTTCGAATCGTGTGGGGGTCTGGGCGAGTCGTTCGGCAGACTTCGTAGGAGGCGATCCGTGAGTTGAAGGACCACACCCAGCTCAGTGCGCTGATTACGGTGTCGCGGCATGGCACCTTGGCGGTTCGGTTATCGTGCATGTGCTCGGGGAACAGATTGCCGAGCTAATCCGGGGCCAGAGATAGGGACTTCTCATGTGCTGATAACTGAACCGACCGACGTGTAGACCGAGAACAGCCATCGATAAGTTTTACCAAGAAGCGAAAGCTCGGAAGAGCCTGAGCACGATGGCTAAGATTTGAACATGAGGGTTATACCAACACACCCTAGGCCTCGGCAATCTTTGCGCCGAAATGGTGTCGACGTGTCTGGGATTCTGGACAGCACTTGCGCGTTCGTTGCTGGAGGAATCTGCCCCGCGTGCACGCACACTATCCTGTTTAATTTTATACCCGGTTCCGTCGTACTTTTGTCGTCCCTCAATCTCCTGAAACGACGCAGTCCTGGCTGAAACGGGACTAGCGCAGGCAAGCTGGACCGAATGTGAGCCAAATGTGACCTCTTAAGTACCGCCCAGGGCTGCGGCAGTGCATTAGCAGGCGCTAGCTCGCGTGATCACGCCGTCAATGGAAAGTGGAAATTATGCAAATACGCCGCCCTGCCGCTGTCATGTTCTGAGACGCAATGAACTGGTTGTGCGCCACGGACCGGGCGACATTTCCTGGCCGGTGGCTGGCCGCCGGCGGCGCGGCGGCGCTGACCCGGTTGTGGGCGCCCGAGGCGGCCGATCGAAGGTGGTCGAGGCGCTGACCGGACCGGCCGGGACCGGTCTCTCCGCGACCGGGTCACCGTTTCACCGGAACAGCGCGGCGCCGGGTGGGCCCGCCTCCGTCCGGCTCGCCGCCGCTCGCCGCCGCTGCCGCAGCCTCGCCCGATACCAGTGACGTCATCAGCCCGATCTGCGGCGATGATTGGCGCGGGAACGGCGGATGTTCAGCGGTTCGTTTGTTGGGGCGGGCTTTGTTCACAAATTCGTCCTCGGGACAGTGTCGGATGCACACTGTCACGAGGGCGGCGGCGCAATGCCGGCGGCACGGAGCGTGAATGATTGGTTGCAGAGGTGGCTGCTGTTGCACCACTGGTGGTGTGTCATCCGTTGCACTCTGTGACAAATTATGGTATGTTTCATCCGGCCTCCCACAGCGCCCACATTCTCATCGGCGCAGACGAAAGCTGACGCCATGAGAAGGACGGTTGATGAGACTCGACGTCGTCGTCGGTTAGTTTGCCGTTTCTTTCGCGGTCAACTCTGTAACGTCCTGGAACTAATGCTTCGGTCGGGCGTCTGCGCGCGTTTCCTGGGTCTAGGGCGCACGGTCCATTTGTGGGCTTCACTTCTCAAAGCCCGATTTCGGCGTCATCTGCCGCCTGACCCGCCGTCGGTGCCTCCACCCAGCGGTCAGCTACGTCAGCATCACCACCCCCCACGCTCGCCTCCCCCGCCGGCTTCAGCGCGTCTCCACCCTCCACGCTCGCCTCCCCCGCCGGCGTCAGCGCGTCTTCACCCTCCACACTCGCCTCCCCCGCCGGCTTCAGCGCGTTTCCATCCTGGACGCTCGCCTCCCCCGCCGGCTTCAGTGCGTCTCCACCCTCCACGCTGGCCTCCCCCGCCGGCTTCAGCGCGTCTCCACCCTCCACGCTCGCCTCCCCCGCCGGCTTCAGCACGTCTTCCCCCTCCACGCTGGCCTCCCCCGCCGGCTTCAGCGCGTCTCCATCCTGGACGCTCGCCTCCCCCGCCGGCTTCAGCGCGTCTCCACCCTCCACGCTCGCCTCCCCCGCCGGCGTCGGTGCGTCGGCCGGTCGACGCCGGCCCAGCTCTGGCGCGGCCCGCCGGGCCCGCCGGGCCCGCTGTGACGGCTCTGCCCTGTCTGGCGAGGTGCCCATCTCGCGTCGCCCCGCCGGTGGCCGCTCCAGATGCCCGGCGCGTCGGGGGCTCAGCTAGTTTGACTGAATCGAAGTCGGGAAATCGAGACCGCAGGCTCTTGTGTGCTGACGTTGGGCTGTTATTCGGACGTTATTGTCCGTCGCCTGCCTGAATGCTCAGCATTATGTTCTGCTGTGCTGGCATGACACGGTGCTGGGATCGCCATCATGACAGCGGCGCTGGTTCATCTTCGTAACCAATTCTTCGCGGGTGTTGCAGCATCTCATGCCGATGTCAGGAGAGAACCAATAAACCGTTTACGCGCTGCGTACTCGGCATATTAACGTAGCTAGGTACCCGTCGTGCATTCATGTGTCGTATTTAAGGTCATTGGCAGCTTTGTCATGTTATTATCAAGTGTTGATGCCCATGAGCTTTTAATGCTTTGCGTAGCAGATTTATTACGTGTAACCCCCATCCAAGCTGCTCCGATCAGTCCCGACGGCGGCACGGAAGCCCGGCTGGGGTGTCGCCGTGCCGTGCCGTGCCGTGCCGTGCCGTGCCGGTGCCGTGCCGTGCCGTGCCGTGCCGTGCCGTGCCGTGCCGTGCGTGCCATGCCGTGCCGTGCCGCGAGTACCCGACGGCGCCGCCGCTGACCGTTCGCCGCCGCCGCGCACGGGGCTGACCCAGATGCCAGCCGGAGCGCTGGGAGACGGTCGGCCGCCGCGGTCCGACCTAACGGTGCCGTATGGGAGCTGCGGCGGCAGCCTGACCCGCGGCGGCCTGACCGGCGGCCGCCGCCCGGCGCTCGGCTCCCGGCTCCCGGCTCCCGGCACTCGTCTCCCGGCTCCCAGCTCCCGGCTTCCGGCTCCCGGCTCCCAGCTTCCAGCTCCCGGCTCCTGGCTCCCGGCCGACGCGGACTCGTTCAGCCGCCACCGCGCTGCCCTTTGTTCAGAGCCAACACCCGGGCGCCGTTAGGGTGGTGAAGGGTAGCGTGCGGGCGCAGACGCGGCGCGCGGAGGTACGCGAAGTCCGGGGAAGGTCGGCTCTCTGGTGTGGTGCGCTGGGTGCTGCGGGCCGGCTCGAGACGGTGCGATGAGTTGGTCTCCGGAGAGGCCGGCTAGGCTGACCACCTGGCCGGGTGCGAGCCCCGTGACAAGGGCACAGGTCACTTGTTCTTGGCCGGAGCGGATATTGCGTGCTACAGGGACGGCAGGGACTCTGATTAATTTCAATGTAATTAAACTATTGAATTGGTTGATGCGAACGGCAGGCACTTGGCCTGGATCCCAGCCTCTGGGGAGTAAACGGCGCAGTTCGATGAGCCGGATGTTTAGCTTTGAAAACCCGATCGTCACTGGGTGCGTTTTAGCGTCACTTGTGCCCCGGGGCTTCTTCGGAAGCTCGCGGACTAAACGTCGCCTTGCGATGGTTCATCACCTGGAGTGAACTGGTGGCGACCAGCCGCTCGCTAAAAGCGGCACTTCACGACAATCAGGCTGCCGTTCGAGCTTGTGTCGGCTATTACCACTGTCAGCAGAGAGCGTGCGTTCAGCGCGCCCAGCGGAGCGTTCCACCGGCGGCGCGTTCAAAGCTCGCTAACTGGTCGGCGCGCCCATGAAAGCCGCGGCCTCTCCGCTCGCTGTCGCCACTGCCGACGTTTTTGTCGTCGGCGTACGGACGCGTGAAAGTCGTTCGCACCGCTTTCCTCGCGGCCGGTGGGGGACCGTCGTGAGCCTCGGCGCGGCGCGACGGGACCGGGACGGCGGCGCACTGGCGGTGGCTCGTTCCGTCCCGTCCCGATACACTGGCGGTGTATCGTCCCACCTCGAGCCAGGCTGCTCTGGACGTCACAGGCTGCCGGCGGCGCAGCGGCCGACACAGGGCGCCGGCCGGGCGGACCCGCCGCCTTTGAGGTGGGCGATCCGTCCCGATAGGATTCAGCGGGGCAGGTGCTGGCCCCGCCGGAGGTGAAACCGGAGCCGTTCTCGCTCACCTGGTGTCAAAACACGCGGCCAGGTCTCCTTTGCTTTGGAAAGGCGTCTTTTTTAGATAGTAGGCACGATCTGTCGTCAGCAGATGCCCCGCTTCCAAGCGTCGTTTGTTTCCGTGTTTTGCGCCATGGAGGGAGGGTGAATCTTGTTCTGAGTGATCGTGACCGTTGGAGAGACAGAGATGGGGGGGGGGGGGAACACACTGTAGAATTTAAGTCGGTTTTTTCAACACGACTTCCATGGCTTTTCATGCGGGACCCAGGAGTATGCTGGGCTGAGTCTCACTAATGATATGAAAATTTAATTTATACCGTGGGTCGGGGGATCGCTTTAATGCTGGTTGAAAATCTTCTGTGAGGTTTCGTTGAATGCAGACATTTGATGCTCCAGTGTCATGAAGATATGCCGTGGTACGCTCATTGTGTAGTTTGGATACCCTGCGTGCTGTGGGCTCCAGGCGCCCGGCAGCAGAATCAGGGTAGCACTCGGATCCCGAGCTCATTACGAACACCGCCGCGAACACGGGCCGGCCCGTCTCGCTAGGCCCCGCCCAGTCGCGCTCGGATCCTTAGCTCATTACGAACACCGCCGCGAACACCAGCCGGCCCGTGTCGCTAGGCCCCGCCCAGTCGCACTCGGATCCTTAGCTCATTACGAACACCGCCGCGAACACCAGCCGGCCCGTCTCGCTAGGCCCCGCCCACTCGCGCTCGGATCCTCAGCTCATTACGAACACCGCCGCGAACAACGGCCGGCCCGTCTGGCCGGGCCCCGCCCAGTCGCGCTCGGATCCTCAGCTCTTTACGAACACCGGCCGGCCCGTCTGGCCAGGCCCCGCCCAGTCGCGCTCGCAATGGTGCGAGACCAACACCGAAGATAAACATGCCTTGACCGACTCGTAGAACCAGCTGAGCTGCCTTCCGGGAACATTCACTCGGCCCTAACGCCGGGGAAAGTGGTAGTGGAGCACCGCTCGCGTGTTACACAAATTTGTAGCGCATGCTTGGGACGGTGCCGTCAACACCAAACACCGCCATATGCCTGAGATTGGCAGGCAGATGGATGAGCGGTCTGCAGGCGGCGTCGCTGGCGGGATCTTAACATGTCACACACACGTCCCTGTGTCGCGTTCGTGCGGAACGTGATCAATGGACGCGCCTGTACGTGGCGAGCCCGGCGAACACGCGCATCGGCCGGACCCCGGTTCGCCGCACGGACCGGATGCGGGTCACCAGATCCGGTCTGGGTCGTGGATCAAGATAAGAATCGGGATGAGATCAGGATCGTGGATCAGGGACAGGATGGGGATCGAATCAGGATCGTGGATCAGGAGTAGGATCGGGGTCAGGATCGGGATCGGGATGGGATCAGGGACAGGATCGGGATCAGGATCGTGGATCAGGGACAGGATCGGGATCGGGATCAGGATCGCGGGGGCGTCAGATGGGGATGACGCGACACACATCACCCATCGGGTTCCACCACTGCAGCAGTGCAGGGCGTGGCATTGCTCGTGTTCGCGTCAGGCGTGGGCGGGAAGAGGAAGTGTGTGTAAGGGGGGGGGGGGGGGGGGAGGAGGAATGTGGCCGTGAACGCGCGCTGGGACGGCGAGTCCAGCCAGCGTTGGCTGCCGGCTCCGCCCTGTCTGCCGGCGCCGGTGGTGAACAACTGGACGTGACCACCTCTGAAGGACTCTCCCGGCTGGTATAACGCCAGAGGGCTGGTGTTCCGCTGACCTGTCGACCCAGCTGGGGATCCGCACTCACACATGGCTTCTTGTCGGCGACCGTGCAGGCTCTGAGCTTAAGGTGCAGCATGTGGTGACGGACCCGGCGCCTCGCCTCTGGAGGCCCGCCGGTACTGGCCGGGTCTCCAGAGACGAGGCGCTCCGCCCCTCCACCGCGCCCCGACCCCGGACGGCGGCGCGCCGCGCTCGCGGGTCGTGCGGGGCGGCTTCACCCGGGATCCTCGTGGGTCGCGGGGTGCAGAGTCCAGTCCGTCTCCGCACGGGCGCGGGTCGGTTAGTACGACGTATCCTTCGGCAGCCGAGCGACCCTCGCCACATCCCTCTTACTCTGTCGCTCAGGCTAGACGCTTTGCACCATGAACACCACGGTGTACGTATCACACTGTACGTGTGACGTTAGGCGCGTTACGTAGCACGCCACACGCCTCGCAGTGACACCTCACGCATGCACTTCACAATCACTTCCCGTCACATTCTTCACACGCCAGGCTCCTCACAGCGCGCGGCGCGTGTTCCGATTCCGGCGCACCTGTCCGGACGCGGCGCTCACGCGCTGTCGTGTTGCAGCCGGCCGGCAGGGCGTGCGGCCGCTCCAGGTGTCATGATGACCCCTGCACGCAGCTGTGTCGCCGGCAGGTGGAGCCGGGCCGCCGCGCTCCGGCCGCTCGCCGGGGCCGCCGCGCGCTGGTGGCGACGGCGGCGCGTGCTGATGGGCAGGCCCATCGCAATATGGTGTCTGTTGGCGGCAGGGCGGATTCGACGTGGTTTGTGACCGCGCGCTGTATAGGGCGCCCCGGGCGGTGCGGATGTTCGTTAACAGTCGTGTCCGTTGGTTACAAATCGATGTCGCCCGCCGCTAAGTACGGCTGATGATGCACCAGCCGGGCGTGGGCGCCGCCGATTAATTTGATGAGGCAATCGATTCGTGTCATCACCTGGCCGGGCCACCTGCCGTGGCCCGGCTCAGGCGGCGGACATTTTTTGCGGAATGGAATTGCATTACGTGAATGGGACACGCGTTTTGATAATTGGCTACGATGCGTACCTCATATGTCAGGATTAAGGAAATTATGGGATATGAACCGATCTGTGAAATGCGTAGGTGTAGGGAACACCTATTCGAGTCGACTCCATTTATCGTAATGACCGCGCGCAATGCTTTTCTCTGGAGCTGTAAATGGCTTCAACGCCGCGTTGGAGCTCCTGATTCCGCGTTACCGCGATCCTGGTACGCCGCGTTGAGATTGGCCAGACCACCCGCCCCGTCGGCCAGCTGCACGTGCCTGGACTGGGCCGTCTGCGCCTCCGCTCCCTCCGGCTGCCCGTCAGTCCTGGTCCGACTGCCGTTCAGCGACTCTGGACTCATGCGACGGGGCCTGTTGTGCCGCTTCGGCCGCCTGTCCGCTTCCCGGTGGCGGCGGCGGCGGCGGCGCGCGCCTACTGTGCCAGGGCCGACCTCCTGTGACCCTCCGTCTGACGGCCAGTGTTCACACAGGCTGGCCGCCGCGCCCGCCGCGGGGCCGGCGCTGGACACGGCGGCTCGTCGCCGGTCACAGGTCGGTGCGCACTGGTGCAGGCGGCGCCGCGATGTCGCCGCGATGGCACGTCGCTGCAGTGGACGCTGGACGGGGGTGTTGGTTGGGCACCAAGTCCGGCGCAGGACGTCGAAGGGTTAGCGTCGCACGGCGTGTCCGGTCCCGAGCGTTCTGTTCAACACCGGCCGTCGCCAGTCTCCGACGCTGTTATCACAGTCAGACGCTGTCACCGCAGCGTTGGATCCTGGTGCTCAACAGCGGGCCCACTGCTGGCCATGTCGCGTTAGTGGTACAGGAGGCTGGTGTCGCGGATGCCCGCCTCTTGCCCGGTACCCCGCACCTCGGCACCGGCTCTCCGCTGGCAGCGGGCCCACTGCTGGCCATGTCGCGTTAGTGGTACAGGACGCTGGTGTCGCGGATGCCCGCCTCTTACCCGGTACCCCCCGCACCCCGCACCGGCTCTCCGCTGGCAGCGGGCCGCGCGCGGTGCTTGCTTGGAACACTGATCGGGGAACCGCACTGCCGTCCGTGACGTCATCGGTATCTGCCGGTGCGAGGAGGCCGACTGAAGTGCCCCGGATCGATTAAGCTGCGTTCGTCTAACGCTGTGGGGCGCGCGGCAGGGCAGCCATGCGTGGCAGTGATAGGATGAATGCCGCCGCCGCAGATCGTGTGCGATGACGTCACTTTTTACATCCCTTCTGACCGATACGGACGATAGTCGCGATTGCTCGTCGCGTCTCGATTTCATCGCGTGAGCTCACTGATAGATGAAGTGGGCTTCTTGCAAGTGCATTCCTCGACCCACCGATAAGGGAATCTGTGTCGAACGAGCGTGACTAACGACTCTGTCTTCACGCGATAGACGCTTACCTCACACCAGATAAACATTCGGGGCCTCCGATGATATAGGTTCAGCCGGCGCCGCGCTTCGTCTCTGAACGATGTGGGGACGACGGGCGCGCTGATGTCACTGACTGGCGGGAGACCGGCGGACAAGGTCGGGATTGGGGCTGGACCGCACGGCGTTGAGACTCCATACGTCGCGGAGCTAAAGTACTTCCCGCCTTCATCCAGTGTCTGTCCAGTTCCGTCCACTTGTCAGCTCCTCCGGTGGGTGTGAAGACACGCGCGGATGGTCGAGCTCGTGCGCCGCACTGACCTGTAGCGTAGCGGGACGATGTTCTGCAATTCTTTTTTACGTGTTTGTAATGATGGGTATGTTACGAAGTGAGTCGATGTTAATCGGAAAAGAAAGAGAGCGTGTCACCCGCTGCCGTAACTGCGGCATGATCTCTGCATCTGTGGCGGCCTCGCCACGTCTGCCGGTCTCTTCGAGCTGTCCGTCGCCGCTCTGTCACAGTCTGGCGTCGCCGGCCGTCCCGTCCCCGTCACGTGACGCCACCTCGTCAGACGGCCGCCGCCTGGTGACGGTGTCAACGCGCGGTCGTGACGGTGCCACCGGCGCGTCGTGACGGCTCGGCTTGCGTCCGCCGTCGGCAGAGTCGTCGCCGCCCCGCGTCTGGCGGCTGGCTAGCGAGCTTGTGTGGAGCGTCCGCCGTCGGCAAGTCGACACGCCGCCCCGCGCGTCTGGCGGGCTGGCTAGCGAGCTTGTGTGGAGCGTCCGCCGTCGGCAAACTCGACACGCCGCCCCGCGCGTCTGGCGGGCTGGCTAGCGAGCTTGTGTGGAGCGTCCGCCGTCGGCAGAGTCGTCACGCAGCCCCGCGCGTCCGGCGGGCCGGCGAGGTGCAGTTGGAAGCGCGGCTGGCTAGCGAGCTTGTGTGGAGCGTCCGCCGTCGGCAGAGTCGTCACGCCCGCCCCGCGCGTCTGGCGGGCCGGCCGGGCGCAGTTAGAAGCGCGACCGGCTATCGAGTTTGTGTGAGTCGCGGAACGGGTCCGAATCTCGCCGTTTCGGTTCAATCACGGTCAGCTGGAGATCGGTTCGCGCGGACGTCACCGTGCCGCGCCAAGCGTCCGCCTAGGTAGTAGTAACGGCCCCGGATCCAGCTGAGCTAACGGAGGGCCCATTTATGATGGATAACGAATCGCCTATGACTGATGACGTCTCGGCGGTCCTTCGCTGAGTCACTGACCGACGCGTCGCGCGATGGTCACGTGACCGCGGCGCCAGTGTTTGGGCCGCTGTCGCGCGCTGCTAGTGGACATCGTGGCGTCTTACCTGCGGCTTGAGCATGGTCAGCTTGTGTATGACGGAGGGTGGCGCGGGAGCGAACTTCGGCCGACCGTGCAGGGCGTGACGGACGAGCCAGAAAAAAGGATTGGACGAGGGAAAAGTGCACACTATATGGGGATCAAGGCCTGGTCCTCGATACCATCTCTGTGTATTGGTGTTGTGACTCTACTCCAGTTTGGACGGCGAGGCCTTCCCCAAATTTGTCTTCATTACTGTTCGCGTTGCTTGGTAATTGTTTATGGTTGCAAGTGCCCTCGCTACAAAGCGTTCTTACCGCATGAAGCGCAATGTAGTTGAGCATAATCCTGTATAATTACCGAGACGATTTTTATAACGGACTGCAAATTGCATCGCGTAATTACCTCATTTGTGCCATGCCCCGGTGCCGTCCCAGGCGGTCGTGGAAGCATGAGAACCGCCGTGGTTGCCCGATTGCAGGTCATCACACTCGGCCCCCCGGACGGGTGTTGTGATCCTGTGACCTGCGCGTCTGTGGGCTGGACGCCCTCGTGCCCTTGCTGGCCGGGCGGCGTGACGTGTCGTCCCCTGGCCGCCGCGGCTCGGGGCTGAGGAGTACCCGGGCGAGGGGTCTGCTGTGACGGGGACGCTCGTGCGGGAGACAGCCAGCTGCGAGGATGTCCCCAGAGTTCGCCGCCGAGCTCTCGAAGTGGGTGCGTTCGAGCCTGCAGTGGGGTGGTGCGCCTCACTGCGCTCGATGCCCTGCTGGCTGTGCTGACCTCGACGCCGACCCAGTGCAGCATTATCACGCCTGCCCGTCACCCAGACCACAAGGTCGCGTCCCAAGCGACTGTAAGCATCACCGGTCCGTCACCGTTCAACCGCCGGCGGCTGTTGACCCGCCCTTGACCCTGCTCCCGCGCGCCGGCCTGACCTGCCGTCCGACCCGGTGCTGGCCTTGACCCGGGACGTGTCTGTCTGGCCGCCGTGGGAGCGCTCCCGTCGGCCGGCCGGCAGCGGCGCGGTCTGTGACCCTCCGGGCCGCTCCGGACCTGGGAACGGCTGCGGGCCGGCTGCAGCCGACAGCGGCCGGCGGGGCCGGGATGACGCGGTGTGGCTCGGCGGCTCCGGAGCGGGAGGGCGGGCGTGGAGAGGACTGGACATGGCTCGGCGGCTCCGGAGCGAGAGGGCGGGTGTGGAGAGGACTGGACATGGCTCGGCGGCCCGGAGCGGGAGGGCGGGTGAGAAGGACTCGACAGGGCTCGACGGCTCCAGAACGGGAGGGCGGGTGTGGAGAGGACTGGACATGGCTCGGCGGCTCCGGAGCGGGAGGGCGGGTGTGGGGAGGACTGGACATGGCTCGGCGGCTCCGGAGCGGGAGGGCGGGTGTGGGGAGGACTGGACATGGCTCGGCGGCTCCGGAGCGGGAGGGCGGGTGTGAGAGGACTGGACATGGCTCGGCGGCTCCGGAGCGGGAGGGCGGGTGGGGAGGACTGGACATGGCTCGGCGGCTCCAGCGGGAGGGCGGGTGTGGGAGGACTGGACATGGCTCGGCGGCTCCGGAGCGGGAGCGGGTGTGGAGAGGACTGGACATGGCTCGGCGGCTCCGGAGCGGGAGGGCGGGTGTGGAGAGGACTGGACATGGCTCGGCGGCTCCGGAGCGGGAGGGCGGGAGTGGGGAGGACTCGACCTGGCTCGACAGCTCCAGGGCAGGCGGGCTGGCGTGACGGTGGTGCGGAGGTCTTTTCCGCTGGGTTGCGCGGAGGGCGGTGATCGGCGGCGCCCTAGCGTCGGGACGACCCGCGGGACACGACAGCGGTCCATGCGGTGTGGGGGCTGGACAATCCTCGGCAGCATGGCCGGCCAGACGACCGACCGTCTGACCTTGGTCGGGTTTAACGTTCCGTACTCCGCTGTTGGCGGTGGTTTGTGGCTCCGCGCTCTTAGTGCGGATTGGCGTTTCCCGCCTGTGGTGTCTCACAAATTATCGCGAAGCTTGACACGTGATTCCAATCGGCACCTAACCAGCATTGTCCTCAAACAGTATCCGCGCAGTGGGTCGAATGTGTTTGTGCGGGTTTTATCGGTACGTATCTTGGTCGTCCTGAATTGTAACAAAACACCATAAAACTGAGGGCCAACTAACCAGGCCATTTCACCAGTGCCCATTGTGTCTCTCGGGTACGCATTGTCCACTTTGAAGTGTCGGAACAGGCTCTAAAATATCTCATCCGAGCTTCACCGGAGGGGCCTGTGGAGCTCGATCGTCCGCCCGTGTCTAACGTCCCATTCTCTGTCCGTTCCAGGTGAGTACCCGGCGCGTGCGACTGCGCAGCCCGTCGCCGCGGGAGAACGGGTGGCCGACAGCCTCCGGCCGTCACGGTACCGTGTGTGACGCCGACAGGGCGGCCGCGGCGGGACGATTTCGCCTTGGCCTGCGCACATTTGAAGCCGAGTCATGCAGTGTTGATGCGAGGTACCGGCACGTGAAGCCAAGTCATGCAGTGTTGATGCGAGGTACCGGCACGCTCGCCGGATGAAACTGCTGCGGGAAGGAGGGTAACGGCGCCAGGCTGTAGCGGCGGATGGCTAGGGAGCTCTTGCAGACGGTTGTGCCGCTTCTGGTACGATAGGTTGATGCGCAGTGACTGGGTGTGGGAGAACGCTTTTGAAGTGTCCCGTGAAGCTCCATCGTCACATTGTCACCAGTCGCAGTCCGGTGAGCAGTGCTGAAGTCTGTTGGTGATCGTTCAGCCATCAGCGCTGCACCACGCTGGAGGCTGCCTGCCGGCGGTCGTCCGCCACGGTGATGCTCTGTTGGCCCTCGG
>NW_023596448.1:11854502-11857906 GCF_011947565.3 Pollicipes pollicipes | reverse complement strand
TCTTAGTTAAGTACATCCCACCGGTAGCAGTACCTATCCACGCAGCCTTCATATCTTTACTGCCTGACGCCAATCTGTGGTACTGATCACCTTATCCGAGACACTTGGTTAGACCCCAGATTAACGCCCCACACCGGCTTTGTGCTAGTTGTCTGAAGCAACCAGCTGCGGATGCGAGTGGCCGTATTGCCTGGAGCAAGCTTCAGGGACGTTACGTTTGAAGGCCTTCGACGGCTTCGAATGAAAATTCGGGAGGGTTCAGATTAGTTTGGGCATTATGTTGCAGCAGGGTGCGAAGCTTAAGCAAACATAGTGGAAAATAAGCACTCACATGTATTTCGTGAGATTATAGCCCTGTTGGGCCCCTTGAATCCGACCTTGTAAGGGATCAAACGCAACACAGCCTCGAACGGGAAAATAATGAGTGTAAGGACGTACCTAAGCCTTTAAGCGACGATGAAAGAAAGCAAAAGAGCATCTCAATCTAAGTTCATACCAGAGGTTCGGCAATCTTAGCTGGCCGGAACATCTCATCTCTGCCGACTCCAGAGGTCTGACCATCTCACCTCTGCCGACTCCAGAGGTCCGACCATCTCACCTCTGCCGACTCCAGAGGTCTGACCATATCACCTCTGCCGATTCCAGAGGTCTGACCATCTCACCTCTGCTGGCTCCAAAGGTCTGACCATCTCACCTCTGCCGACTCCAGAGGTCTGACCATCACACCTCTGCCGACTCCAGAGGTCTGACCATGTCACCTCTGCCGACTCCAGAGGTCTGCCACCTCACCTCTGCCGACCAGAGGTCCGACCATCACACCTCTGCCGACTCCAGAGGTCTGACCATCTCACCTCTGCCGACTCCAGAGGTCTGACCATGTCACCTCTGCCGATTCCAGAGGTCTGACCATCTCACCTCTGCTGACTCCAGAGGTTTGACCATCTCACCTCTGCCGACTCCAGAGGTCTGACCATCTCACCTCTGCCGACTCCAGAGGTCTGACCATGTCACCTCTGCCGATTCCAGAGGTCTGACCATCTCACCTCTGCTGCTCCAGAGGTCTGACCATCACACCTCTGCCGACTCCAGAGGTCTGCCATCTCACCTCTGCCGACTCCAGAGGTCTGACCATCACACCTTGCCGACTCCAGAGGTCTGACCATCACCTCTGCCGACTCCAGAGGTCTGACCTCACCTCTGCCGACTCCAGAGGTCTGACCATCACACCTCTGCTGACTCCAGAGGTCTGCCATCTCACCTCTGCCGACTCCAGAGGTCTGACCATCACACCTCTGCCGACTCCAGAGGTCTGACCATCTCACCTCTGCCGACTCCAGAGGTCTGACCATCTCACCTCTGCCGACTCCAGAGGTCTGACCATCACACCTCTGGACTCCAGAGGTCTCCATCACACCTCTGCGACTCCAGAGGTCTGACCATCACACCTCTGCCGACTCCAGAGGTCTGACCATCACACCTCTGCCGACTCCAGAGGTCTGACCATCACACCTCTGCTGACTCCAGAGGTCTGACCATCTCACCTCTGCCGACTCCAGAGGTCTGACCATCACACCTCTGCCGACTCCAGAGGTCTGACCATCACACCTCTGCCGACTCCAGAGGTCTGACCATCACACCTCTGCCGACTCCAGAGGTCTGCCACCTCACCTCTGCCGACTCCAGAGGTCGGAGCTGTTCAGCTTGCTCATCCTCCGGGGCGGGAACGAAGCCATTGGTGACGTAGTCGGAGGGTCTGGTGTCGACGTGGCCCTGCACCCTGGGCACGCGTCGCAGTCGGACGAACTTGAAGTGCGCCCAGGCCAGCGCCCGCTTCAGCTCGTAACAGAGGCCTGCAGAAGGTTCAGTGTGGTCAGTGCCGGAGTGGTCCGTAGAGTACCTCACGCAATAGGACTCGGGAGGCGTGATCAATGTTTACACTCTGAAGGTTTTTGGTGGAGCATTCCTGACATGGGCGAGATCCATAAATATACACATATTTGCTTATGGTAGCAAGGACGGAACAAGAGCATTCATGGTGTGGTGGGCGGCACTGAGCCCTGAGTCTTGTGCCAGTCCGGGAACACTAAAGCAGCATTACATCACTCGTGCCAAGGCATGTCAATAGGCAATAACGCTTGGACTACTTGTTCCAAAACACTGAGCGTGCTCTGTTCCGGTGGACACCAGCGGTCGCGAAGACCGGCCGCAACACTGACCTTCAAGGGGCCGACAGCGAGAGGTACGCTAATGAAATGATCATACCACCACGCGAACGATGATCTGTGAACGCGTGGTTCAGTCAGTGCTGTGCCCTGTAACAGTGACGGATTGAGATCCAGTAGCCGTCGGCTTACCGTCAGTTTTGGGCAGTTTTGGTCACATCCGACGAGGAGTGACGACGACGCCTCCATCACACATTTGGCACGTGAAAAGCGCCAAATCACTCCTGCTCCATCACTCTAAATCTCTCACGGCCGACCAGGCAACACGGGCTTTAAGGCAGCATTGTTTCGCCTTCCTTGAGCGCCAGACGCGTGTTTTACTGCCGGCGGAGCCAAAATTCGCCCCTGTGCTCACCACGTTTCCACTCATACTGGAATAGAATGCATGCTTACATCCACGTGTATCCAACATTCGTTTGACGACGTGCGTCGAAGAGGACTCACAATTTGTCGTGAATCAGCGACGGAATTGAGTCATCAGAGACCACGATCAGTCAAATTAGTGCAAAATAAAAACGGCAGCCAAAGCTCATAGCCTGTTACAGCGTATATCCACCAAATGAATCTCAGGCATACAGCTGTAAATGAATCCCGGCCGTACAGCTGTCAATGAATCCCAGCCACACAGCTGTAAATGAATAACAGCCATGCAGCTGACAATGAACCTCAGCCATACAGCTGTAAATGAATAACAGTCATGCAGCTGACAATGAATTCCAGCCATACAGTTGTATTGTTACCAAAATGAATCATCCGCTCATGCCTTTGTCAAGTTCATCTCCACATGCATCTCCCAGACCGTTGTTATCAGCACCGACTGCGTCAGACTCTATTCCAAAATTGAGTCACATTTCCTCGAGTCGAAATCGTAGTCAACTTACGTGGAATCAGTCCTCATGCACTGTTCGTTCGAGTCGGGATCAATTCCACTGAAGTGGGACCAAACAACAACAAACAAGACAAAACAAAACAAGAGTAGCACGCGACCCTCTTGCATCGACCGTAAACCGCGTTGTCTCACTCTTCTCTACACGACGATGGCATTTTACCGTAGTGGTTTAGAGAAAAGATAATGCGGTTGCAACCCAATCGCGATCTGCATGAGTTAGAAAATGAGCCATTGTTTGGATCGAGCGACACGAAGTGGTCTGCTGGCACCAGGCCAAGATGGGCCCATGAGGC
>NW_023596448.1:11773997-11848502 GCF_011947565.3 Pollicipes pollicipes | reverse complement strand
CTCTCTCTCTATATCTATTCTCTCTCTTCTCTTCTCTCTCTCTCTCTCTCTGTCCACATATCCGTTATATGTTTGTGTCTGTGTCTGTGCCTGTGCCTGTGCCCGGCATGTGCTTTTGTCTATGGTCGTGTCTGAGTCTTGCTTCTGTGTCTGTATCTGTCTGTATCTGTGTCTGTGTCTTTGTCTGTGCCTATGTCTGTGTCTGTGTCTGTGTCTGTGTCTGTGTTTGTATCTGCGTCTGCGTCTGTGTCTGTGGTCTGTGTCCGTGTCTGTGTCTGTGTCCGTGTCTGTGGCTGTGGCCGTGTCTGTGGCTGTGGTCGTGTCTGTATCCATGTTCATGTCCATACCTATGCCTATGTCTACATCTGTGTATGTGTCTGTGTCCGTGTCGTACGCTTACATGATACTCATGAGCATCATATAAGTACCGGTACCGGTGCTTAGGTACGGTACTCTAAGTACCAAGTACTAAGTAAACCGGTACTTAGAGTACCGTCAACATCATTGTGATTTAGTATTACCACATTAGTATTACAACATTAGTATCACAACATTGTGATATCGTATTACCAACACCTCCCGGTAAAATGAATGTCGTCAACTCACTGCAGGAGCTTTTACTGACTGACTGCTTTGCCCCGAAGCGTAAGGTTCAAAACATTTCATCGACAGGCCCACTGACTTGGGTCTGACCTGGCGTATTTATTAGCTTTGAGGTCGTTTTCACAACTAACTAATAGCAACGAGTTCAATTAGGCACACCACATTTATGCTGCACGCTTAATAACAAATTACAAATGACGTGAGCCCATAATTGCAAACATGAAATTGACGGGTGATTCCTGTCACTTAAAACACTATAGCTTGGCCATCAGACAACGTTACAAAACTTTAACTTTTGGTGAAAACGGCTTGCATTTCCCTACTTTGTCTGTTTAAGCAGCACCACCGTGGTGACAGTCCTTCCTACCTTTCGCAGCCCATGCTCACCCAGCTGTGCTTTCTGCAGAGTTATGACAGGAATTGTCGACTCTACAGCCTGGGAAAGCGAGCTGACTGACGCCCGGTAAGTGTTACGCAACCTCCTTCACGCATCCGTCATAGCAATCGGGTGACGTTTTGATTACACGGCTGTAAAAAGGGCGCTCTGTCTTTGCAACATAGCAGGGTCGACCCTTGACCGCTTACAGCCGAATATTTACAGCGTCAGCTAGTCAGTCAGTCCGGTAAACAGGGGACGTCTCGGCGGCCAGCAGCCGGCTCCTGGTTATCGGTAGTCAGTCAGCCGGTCCGGTAAACAGGGGACGTCTCGGCGGCCAGCAGCCGGCTCCTGGTTATCGGTAGTCAGTCAGCCGGTCCGGTAAATAGGGGCCGTCTCGGCGGCCAGCAGCCGTCTCCTGGCCACCGTCAGTCAGTCAGCCAGTCCGGTAAATAGGGGCCGTCTCGGCGGCCAGGCAGCCGTCTCCTGGCCACCGTAAGTCAGTCAGCCAGTCCGGTAAATAGGGGCCGTCTCGGCGGCCAGCAGCCGTCTCCCTGGCCACCGTCAGTCAGTCAGCCAGTCCGGTGAATCGAGGACATCTTGGCGGCCAGCAGCTGTCTCCTGGTCACCGTCAGTCAGTCAGCCAGTCCGGTAAATAGGGGCCGTCTCGGCGGCCAGCAGCCGTCTCCTGGTCACCGTCAGTCAGTCAGCCAGTCCGGTGAATCGAGGACATCTTGGCGGCCAGCAGCTGTCTCCTGGTCACCGTCAGTCAGTCAGCCAGTCCGGTAAATAGGGGCCGTCTCGGCGGCCAGCAGCCGTCTCCTGGCCACCGTCAGTCAGTCAGCCAGTCCGGTAAATAGGGGCCGTCTCGGCGGCCAGCAGCCGTCTCCTGGTCACCGTCAGTCAGTCAGCCAGTCCGGTGAATCGAGGACATCTTGGCGGCCAGCAGCTGTCTCCTGGTCACCGTCAGCCAGTCAGCCAGTCCGGTAAATAGGGGCCGTCTCGGCGGCCAGCAGCCGTCTCCTGGCCACCGTCAGTCAGTCAGCCAGTCCGGTAAATAGGGGCCGTCTCGGCGGCCAGCAGCCGTCTCCTGGTCACCGTCAGTCAGTCAGCCAGTCCGGTGAATCGAGGACATCTTGGCGGCCAGCAGCTGTCTCCTGGTCACCTTCAGCCCAGCGCGATGCCGTCAGCGGCGCTATCTCCTCTGATCAGGTGACAAGGCCCTCCCCTCCGTGTCAGATACTGCTGACGTGGTTCCTGCAGTCCAGCGGACTCTGGCGGCTTGCCGACGCTGACGCGTATGCCACAGGTCATGATTATATGGGCGTTGCTTGCCGAGGAGCTGTTTTCACACGCGTTCTCGGCGTTGAGGCAGGGGGGATGGGAGACATTCACTTGCCATTTTGAGCCAGACGCAGGGATGGGAGGTGTTCCCTAGTCGTTTCTAGCGAGAGACAGGGGATGGGAGACATTCACTTGCCATTTTGAGCCAGATGCAGGGGATGGGAGCTGTTCCCTAGCCGTTTCTGGCGTGAGACAGGGGATGGGAGGCATTCACTAGCCGTTTTGAACCAGATGCAGGGGATGGGAGGTGTTCCCTAACCGTTTTTCTAGCGAGAGACAGGGGATGGGAGGCATTCACTAGCCGTTTCTAGCGAAAGGCGGGATGAATACGGGATCACAAACAACTGTGCGGGTTTACAGCACGGTTGCCTCTCTCGCCAAGCGAACAGGGATGGTGTCTGAATCGGATTCAGTACAGGTAATTGACGCGTTACTAATATAACGGAGCGTCTGGTTAACCGGGCGACACATATCTCAGAGGGCGTAGGTATTTCTGAATGCCTTACTCTGAGACCTTATGGATAGAGGTGAACTAGCGCTACATGTCCGATCCTGTGAACAATCCCTGCCATACGCAAGCGCTTATGTCCTACGGTATGCGTATTTACACATATCCACGCGACCCCTAACATCGAATGTAAAACGAAGACTCAGGCATTGCCTGATTGCAAATTTGGTAAGCCGCATACAGTCTTGGCAGGATTTTTGTTTTGCGGCACACTTGAAATGCACTAGCTCATGCGCAGGCAGACGACCTGTAGCTATTCAAAAGGTTAAATTTTCTTGAATGTTTCAAGGAATGTAACAGGCGCAATGAGTGTCATCAATCATCCACAGTCATTGGTTTTAGCGTGCCACATATGCACGCGTCGTTTGCACAAACGTGTATGCAAGCTGGCAATGCTTAAAATAGGAACTGGCATTGAGCACTCCGGCACGAAAGCTTCCCCCCTCCCACCCACTTTTCTTCTGCAACGCGATCTAAAATGTGGAGAAAATCGCCCAAATGCTATTCAGCGTGTTTCATGGCTGTGGTGCCAGTCCGCCGCCGACTCACCAGGTTGGGTGTACACTCCACCGCGCTTGTGCTTCTTCTCGCGGTACCCGAGTACGACCAAGAGGGCCAGGCCAGCCAGCGCAGTCCAGAGGAGCCACATCCTGCCTTGGCGCCCTGTCAGGAGCACCTCCGGGCCGCTCCCGCCGCCCGCACCCTATCTTATCGACGCGCCCGGGGCGGCGGTCAGCGCGCGTTGACCCGCACGACCTCCGGCGCGCGGCGGGGGGTCGGCGGTCAGACCGCAGCGCGTCGCGTGCGGCGGCGCTCCGTCGGCCGCGGCAGCTCTGGCAGGCGTCGGCTGACGGCCGGAGCTCTGCGGGCGCGGGCTGCGCCGGGCCCAGCCCGGGCCGAGCTCGCGAGAGCGTGCACGTAACGACGCGGCAGTGGCGCTGCAGGACACGTCACCCTGCAGTTTCGAGCCCGAAGCAGCCGCGCGGCGCGGCCATCAAAAGTGCAGCTGAGAAGAGGTCGGCCAGCGCCTCTCACACTTTCACACCCTCTTCTCGCCAGACGTCACGTCAGCACCATAACTCGGCAACGGATGACTTGCGCCCGCTCTTTGACGACAGCCGTTCGGCCGCGTGCCAGCCTGCAATGTGACGTCATGGTAGGTCTGGCAAAGCGTCCACAAACAGCGTGCACCACTAGTGGCACTGGGAGCTGGCTCCTCTCGCCTGCGACACAGGCGTAACGCTTGGATTAGCAGTCGTCGCTGGGCACTCAGCTGAGCCGCCAGCTGACGAGGCTGGGCGAGGGTCGGCCCGTCCGCCGGCGGCTGACGGACACCCGACGCCTCGCCGATGCGGGCGTCACCACTGAGCCGGGCAAGGAGTCACGAAACGCGCGCTTAACCCACTCTCTTGTTTGATTGTTGTAAATGCCGCATAAGCGGCACAACGCCAGCCGTGTCTGGCCTGCATAAGCGGCACGGCCCAACTTGGATCGGCGTCCAGAGACAGGGCACAGATCACACGGACGGCCGCGTCTTGACCGCATTTACTGGACCACTTAACGGACCGCGCAAAAGAACAGTGGCTTAAAACACATCCTCCCAGTACTCATCGCCGCGGGCGCCGCCCCGCGTGACACGCGGCGGACCCCCGTGATGCGCGCGCGGCCGCCTCCAGCCAGCCGGGCACACGGATGGTCGACCGGCCGGCCGAGAGGCCGGATCAGCTAACCGTCCACACTCCCGGCTGACCGACGGGCCTCTCAGCTCACTGCCGGAAGCTCGTGCAGCGGCTGCCGCGGCTAGGAGACCGATATAAGTTAAAATTACGCATACTCAAACGCTACCCGCAGTCTCTCACTTATTGCTCCGGTACCGGTAGCCGGCGTTGCTGGCCATCCACAGCGCGCGGCATACTGGGGAGACCAAACCGAGCCCGATCCCAGCCAGGGCTGGAACAGTTGGCAAACAGGTCGCACCGCCGCAGACGACGTGATTCAGGGGCTGGGGTCAAGGTCAAAGGTCTCCGGACTGGACTGTCGGTCTGAACAATGTTGCTAGCAGGAGCCTGCGCATTTGCACCGGCCCATAAGCAGAGGAACAAACGGTGGACCCGTCCGCGACCAGTGGGTGACAGGCGGTGGACGCGTGCACAGAGCATTGCACAACGAGACGCCAGGGGAGCAACGCAGCTTATCTCCGAATCATAAGTCTGGGGCAGTCTTCCAACGAGCTCATTGCGGCAAAGCTACTGGAAGCGCGTGCACACTTTCAGAAGGTGCATTGCGCGACGATGCCAGACCGATTCTACTCAAGAGCCGAGTGAGATCACCTTCTCCATTGAGTCCACCCTCACGCTGGTCGAAAACTCCTCGCGCTTGTAATGAGCATTTCCACCGCGGGTAAACACGTGTATCTCTAAAAATGTATTGAAGATTTCAGAGCGCCGCCCGGTGAGACTCGTTGATGAAGAGGGTCTTGTCCTGAAGTTCGAGCCGTTGCTGGTAAATGGAGGCTCGTGCTGAGCCCACCTAGTTCTACCGAATCGGCAGATGATTTTGTTGCCTGGGTCGGGGAGATGGTGAGCCCGATCGATTTCTTTCGCGTTCAAGTTTTCATATTTCGGAGTGATTTGATTATCGTCGTGACCACTATTGCTCTGCGTTTTTTTCGCACTTGCTAGCTCTCAGTTGACTGAGCTTTGGCGTGAGCTGGGCCGGACAGGATCAGACATCATGTCTGGAATTAATTTCGTTCTTTTTGAATTTGTCTTTCAGCCGTTTTTATTGCCCGTCGAAGTTTTTTGCTCGAGGTTTGACACCTCTTTATTTATGAGCTCGGCATGTCCGTGCATGTCCTTGAACGAGTTTTTGGCATTGAGTTCATTGGCGATTTCCCTTTGATATTACTAACAATCCTGAATCTGCATCCGCAAATTGGCCACGACTGTATCAGTGTAGGACTCCAGCCTACGGCACAGACAGTCAAGGTCTCAGTTCGTGGCGGCCTCGCTCTGTAGCAGGACGGCGATCGCCAGATTCGGCCCCGATCACGTCTTGAACCTCCGAGTGCCGAGTTGTTGGGCATGGCGGCTGCTCTAGCGTGCTCAGCAGTAGCCTGACTGCCGTCCCACTTCTTGACATGTCGCTTACTGACCTCTGAGTCATGGCATGTTGTTTACCGCTGTCTGGAAAATGGGCTGAAGCGGAGGGGTCAACTTTGCTGTCCCTGTTGCGGCGCGGCACCTTCTTTAATCAGTAGTTTAGTCAGTCAGTCGGCATTCTCTTTAGTCAGTCATTGATGTGCTGTTGCGATGAGTCGCTGGCCGGCAGGTACCCTCAAAAGATCCTTGTCGCTAGCACACACCAGCGTCAAAGGCTGTATGCCTGTATAACTTACGTGGACACGGCCGCGAGCCGTCGTGCGCTCGTAAAGATGCATCCCCGGTGGACACATGGCCCAGGCCGACCCGCCGTCTCGGAACTCGGCCTGACCGATGCGGTCGCGGCGGAGGCAAAGGTCAAACTGTTTTTCGAGGATTTAACGTCATTGGTACATTTGCTTGCAACTGGAAATGACGGGGATGATTATATGCAAACGAATGTCGTGAGCAGTACCCTATCTTGCCTAACCACTTTCTCCGTCTTCGAAAGGACTTTTGATTGCATCTAAATGATATACTTGCCTGTCATCAAGTGCTAATGTTTGTGCCGAAAAAAGCCGGGGAACATCTTCAAATGAGCGCTTGCGAAATTTCAGCTCCATTCGACCACTGGGTACCTGAGGTTGTGTTTACAGCAAAGAGGAGAGAACGTGACAGTTGCTGGCGTCGCGCAGTCTCCTCGGGATGCGGTGATTTAAGACTGATGTATCATACCGACTGAGCGTCAGCACTTTTGTGGAATTCAACAAGTGTCCATTGCCTGTCATCTGTCATCCTTCTTCGGCCGTTTCGCACAGTTCCTTCCATGCTCCGCTGTGGCTTCTCATCGTTAACTTCACGCAACCCCCGAAGCTCTGCACAGCTTCTAGGGGATACCGTCCTGAAAACTGGATCTGGGGGTAAATTTCTTATTTTGCCCCTTCTCTTCCCCACCTGTGGCGACGGCTGTGTCGATGGCTTATGGAATTACGTGACATTGTCGCAGCTTTAATTGGCTTCTCCGCAGGGAGTAAGGCACATTTCGACACATCAGCAGACCAGCAATTTCTTAAACAATTATCCTAATGCATTCGGCACGGAAGAGCCGACTCGGTTTTTACCACCAGCACATCATTACGCGTTCATGATCCGCGGAATGAGAGCTGTGTGCTACATCCTGTACACACATACAGGGTTTCAGTAATGCACACGTGCGTCCGTCCGGCATCGCCGCAGATAACCTCACAGGCAGATACTAAAAAGATAGACGCGCCAGTTTCGGACGCTTGAGAATGTCACCTACACTACGCGCATTGCGCCAGCATTGGCGACGACTGACAGGTTCACGCCACGCCACGATGGCTGCGATAAGGGGGGGGGGGGGGGCGCATGTTAACGGGCCACACTGCGTCCGAGGCCACCGCTATCTGCGGCACCCGCGCAACCAAGGCCGTTATCGGAGGAACAGATGCCTGAGACAACCACCCGATTGGGATGAAGCTGCGGCGTTTGGTACGTGTAGGGGAATCTCCAAGCCCTGCGCGGGGCCTCTGCGTTGTCCACGGTCTTGATATGCGACACTGGAGACCCGTTCTCCATGGAAAAATGACGCCGTAGTTTAAGAGCTGCCGGGTTCGTTACCCCATTGTGAACAAGCTGTTAAGCATGTGAAAATACTACTATGGTATTTGTTGGCAACAGTCTTCCTGAACCATCAGCAGTACGACTATCATGGACTTACAAAGAGCCGGTTGATGCGGGTATATTTGCTGGTTAATGTGTCACGAACGCGTCACCTTGCGGATCCAAAAAACGATTCGCCGACTTCTATGCCTCGTCCTTGACAAAGCAAATCACGGACTTGGCGCGGTAATCCAGCTAGGCCACGTGATTAGCAAACTTAGCCTACTCTTACGCCGAGAACATACTTAAACGTTTTAGCCTTCTTGTAAGTGGACCTTCATTTCTGGCGGAGAGCAGTCCCCGGCTGATACGCGCTGATTTCAGCATTGTAGCCGGACTGGCACGGCACAGAGCCCGCCACCGACCCAGCGTGGTATCGGAACTCGCTGGGGACGGAGACGGAGCTGATGCAACATCGGCTGATAGGTCGAGCACGGAACAGGCTCAAGGACGAGCCCTCGTGTGTGTATACTGTCCGGCAAGTGGCACAACTGGTCGTGCTGACGGCAGTGATTTGTAAATCGGCACTGAAGAAACCGTTTCAAAGTCTGTGGTCAACACTTCTTATCAACCACTACATCGCGGCAGTTTGCACACTGTCGCGGAACCCTGAAAGCCTGTGTGGTTGCGGGAGAAATACGAGCCACAGCTCTGATTGGCTATACAAGTAGCGTTACACTGATCCATATGCATATATATATATATATATATATATATATATATATATATATATGTATATATACATATATATATATATATGTATATATACATATATATATATATATATATATATATATATTGTGTATGTATGTATAGCGCCTGTGATCTCACACAAGTGAGTTGTATGCACCAAGCGCCTCACAAAATGAAGTTTTTCACTGATAATTTTATGTTTCTCTTCCGACAACGCTCCATCTCACCTGAAAGGAACTAGTGTCACGCATAGATATGACGAAGTTTTCGCGGTAACCAATCCAAGAGTTTGAGACGGCCGATTCATGGCGTTCTGGGACAGGCGTGTCAACGGGTGGGGACTGTGTCTCCGACACATCGAGGTGCCGAGCAACATCTGGGCTGATGAAATAATCACTAGGACTATCGCTCTCGTCAACGCGATTGTCGCTCACACTTTTGGTTATAATTGTGGAAGCGATAGCGTCATTGGCGAAGAAAACGCCAGAATGATTACCCCGTCGCTACCGGCAATTCGTCCCAAATATTGCATTGACTCGAAATCAGGGCTATTCTAGGACGGGAAAAGGACAAAAAAGAACATGCAATATTTCCAGCTAGACGGCACATGGCCGCACACCGTCAATATGACCAGAGTGACCAGACAGTGGCAGGATGGTTGGTTTCAAGGTTTTAACGCGGAGTGGCTACTACATTCTCTGCACCTGAGATTTTGCTTTGAGGGAATGCTTACAGAAAACTGGGCATAAAAACAAACCTAAATTATCTGCAAACGGAAAAATCACGGCGGATATGGCAATCACCTCCGAAGCAGTTCGCGAACGTGAGGTGGAAAATTGTACACAACGCAAGCAGATTGGCGTGGTGCGTCTAAGGGTAAGATTAAATTTGCAATGCATCAATCGGGTAGTCCAAAGTTTTGCAATTTTCGTAGCTCATGTATTGCTGTCGAATGCAGATGCCCAATACAGTGTTGTAAGCGTCCGCACTTTGGTTATACAAACAAGATTACTTACGAAGTCGTGAAGCGCATCTGCGAGGAGCATTACGCATATGGGTAAGATAATACAAATAGTCTTATTCCTCGTAGAACAACCAAAAGATCTATCCCTCCATTATTCTGGTCGTCCTACGAGGAATATAGACATAAGTATTGCATTTTGCTTGCAAACAACAATACTTTCGATTTTTTCCTATTTAATTTTTTCAACATGGTTAGACGCATACTGAAAAAAATAACGCAAAAAAGTCAGCCCGAATTCGCAGCCTTTCGAGCATCCAGATACTTGAATTTATCTTCCGACCAATTTTTCCACGATTTTAAAATATTGCAAAGAAACGTAAAAGTGAACTGTTGATTACGCTGAAATGTGTGGGAATGCACAGAAAGTAATTGAAAAGCGACTTGCAAAAACTTGATTTCCTTCGGGAGCACAGCTTTCGCTCGTGTTATATAGGGTCACAATTTCACCAACATCCTCAAAGGTGACGTTGGCTTAGCTCGGTCAAAAATTTCGCTGTTTCGTGGTCGCCGCGAACGACACGCACTTCTCAGACATTTCGCGACGTCGACTTTGACCACAGAGCACACCTCAACTGAACTGGGAGCGGCGCAGTGATGCAAAACAAGGCCGACCGAGTCGTGAACACGAACAGCGGTCCCCATGACACCAATGAAGCGTCAGCCCCGTGGTGTCGCGTCGAATGGAACAAAACAAAAAAAATGTGTTTCGCACAAAAGCTCAAGAAGGCTCCGCCGACCAAATGCAGCAGAAGTCCCGCAGCACATGTTGAAGGGCCTGTGGTACAAAGTGCAACTACAGACGCCTGAATTGGGCGCGGTTTCAGGCGCAGCGCAGCAGATTGTCCCCGTTTTCTCCTCCACCCGGCGACACATGCCACTCAAGTATGCTGCTCGTGTTGGCTCGATGCCAAGTCCGCTGAGATGTTGGCTGCATGCACGCATGGACGCAGCTGCAGCTGCAAACGCCTCGCGGTAGGCACGGCCTTGGGCGTCGTTGCGTCTCAATGAGACCACTCTGTTTGCACGTGCGGTCAGCGCGCCCAGATGGCCTGTGGCGACGGCGTGGTTTCCATGGTTGGTTCGAGCCTGTTCTTGCTCCATCTCCGGGCAATGGCGGCCATTGCACGGCACGGCCAGCAGGAACGCAACAGCTGACAGCGAGATCGAACGTCGCGCTCTGAGCGGTGTCCGCTTCTGGTAAAGCCCATATCTCCACTGTTTATCCGTTTGCTATTGTCATTACATGGACTTAAAAGGTTTGCCTGATGACATGCGGGTGTCGCTAGGATCCCGGCGAATGCCAGCAAAGTCATAACGGATGTGTAACGGATTGGACATCTCCTATGCGCACTGCTACGCTGCATTTTGAGCGGTGATACGGCCGCTGACTCGATGAGTGGAACGCGCCATTGCGCTTCGACCAACAAGCATTCACCGACTGTGGCGGCATGTAAAAAAAAAACAGCTGAGTGGCCTAATTGCTTCCCTATGCTAAGAACAAGTCAGATGTGCATAAAATGCCCTCAGATCTGAGGCATAATGTAAGGCGTGGTGTGGCAAATATCACGTGATATGAAGTTCATATGCTATGTTTTCCATTTCTGGTGTTTCCAGCGGTAGTCTTACACTACGCTCTACGTTTTGCATTTCTGTACATACTCTCATTCTTCCCCGGGGCTAACATGAATGCAGTACTGCGTTCAGCTCAGAGCAGCAAAACAGACCACAACACCCAGGGACGCAGCCAGACTCCGCAACCGGAGAGGGGAGAGCGGCTGCCATGATTTGCGACGGGTAAGTTAATTTTTATGGGCGATTCTCAGCCCCACTGAGAGTACCTACGCACTGCGGCTTACTAACAGACCCCACAAACGCTAAGAGGTAAGGTGCCAGCCTAAGAGTGATCTTTCGATGCCGTTAGATAATTTTCAGCTGTGCAGCGTACAAACTCACCCGGTCTTCCACAGCCTTATCAAATTACGGCTGTTGTGCTCTGCATGCCGCTGCCCATGGGAGAGACTAACATCTTCCTGAGGTTGCCGACAAAAATACAGAGAAAAGGTAGAAATGGTACGCATAGAAAAGGTCCGTATTCCTAATGTTCGTCAGGATAAACTACGTGGGATATCAGGTTTGTTATGGCAAAAGTTCATAATGGAAAAAGTGCGTATTGATAAAGATCGCTCTGTAGGATGTTGTTCAGGAAAGCATTCGTAGCGCGAGTGTTCGTATGAGCAAAAGTTCGTTGGGATAAAGGTTGTAGGCAATTGCTTTGCACCCAAAGGTTGGGGCACGGATGTTTGTCAAATATAGGGTTCATTTTATACCAAAAATTAAGCAAAGGTTCGTACATCAATACATGATATGAGTACATAAAGTTGGCGCAAAAATGTTCGCTAAGAAAGAAGTTCGCTTGACAGCGCTATGCAAACAAACATAGCATGCAGATGTGTACTAATCATTGGAATACAGGTATTTATTATTGGTGTCAGGTGCCTGATGAGTGGTGTAGTCGTGATCCTCGGTCCTCCTCGATCCTCCTAGATGTTGCGCCAAAGGCTAGTGAGAGCACACTGGTTGTATTGCACAGAACAGGCTCCCAATATATACTGGTCCACACGTGCCCACTCTCGACCCACCGCTGTGTACATCATGCGCACGTGTCTCTGGAAGGCGGTGGGGGAAGTATTGCCCTCCGTGCATTCAGGAAGACGTGGGGTGAACGCATGGGGCGTACATGTGGAGACCATAATGCTGCACAGTAGCCGCGACCACGCGTTTCCCATTGATCCATGCGTGGGCAGCGCGACCCGCCACCTGCCGGTCATCTTTGTACTTAAACCGGAACCAGCTGAGCGAGGGTCAGGCGCCTCAGGGTCACTGAGGGCCATAACTGAGGTCACTGAGGTGCGTCCTATGACGGACCGGCCCTGGCGCGTGTTCCCTTTGTATGACACAGAAAGGAGGACTTCGATCCCACAATGGTCACTGTGGCGGCCACCCATCCCATTGGCTGGGAAGAGGAGGAGGAAGGGGATGGCGATGATCGATAACAGTTGGATAGGGCAGGTCAGGTATCATAATTAACCCAGCTCTTATGACATCATTTTCACTTTGCATTAACTCTACACTCTGAGATAACCATAGAAGGATCTCGAGTCAGTTGGGGTTGCCGTGATGGCCATGGGATGGAGGGAGCTCGAGGCTGAAACAAGCATGTCCACTGCAGATACCCCGCTAAGTTTGCTCTGCTCCCCCAACTGTCCATCACCCAATGGCGACGCCTCTGTCGACGACGTTGCCTGACGCCCTTGGGCATGTCACTCAAGCCCTTTTGTCAAAACGAACATTTTCCATCCGTACTTTCCATGTGGTATGATATGTCCGTATTATGCGATGCGTACATCCGTATGGCATAATGCGGGCATTTGCACAAGCGCTTTTGCGTATGCACTTCTGCGTACAGACTTTTGCGTTCTTACTATAACCGTGCGAACTTTGTACTCCACGTTAAGCAGCTTGCGAACAATTGCGCACGTACTTTATGCACGCGTACTTTTCCAAACGTAGTTTTGTCCTAAAACCAGCTATGTAAGATTGAAAACCATGAACTTTTTTTGAACACCGGATTCCAGAACCACATTCAAAGGTGTCGTGGTGAAAAATGCGCTCGCACCTGACGAGGGGTAAAGATGAAGCCTGCGTCCTCTTGGCTGTTCCGCTGACGGGAACCAAGATACTGCAGGGGTAATCTAGAACACTAGGATGTACGCGTCGAAGCTCTTGTTTGATAGGTGGCGGTTGCGTCGCTACCACGCCGTCTTTAGTCGAGTGACAGTCTGGCTGTTAGTTGTGTGAGCGGTGCCCAAAATGATTGAAATCTGCGATCCGATTCAGACACATTTGGAATGCAACATTTTTTCCTCACCAAATACTACTTGACCACGAGCCGCGACGGCTCATATTACGGTGCGGTGGGCTGGGATCAATAGCGTACGAACGTCCGAAAACGTGACTCGGTAACTGCATTTTTAAAAGCATCACTACCACAGAAGGGTGTGCAATGAGCCAGACAGTGCTGCATTTGCTTCGCTGCCAAACTTTCAAGAGGATTTGGGTTGTCATGGTGTCCACAAGAAGGCATCCACGGCTGTGCAGCGGCTGTACTAGCGGTATTACGGAACCAAAAATTGGGGTACTGCTTCGCACCCATTGCCAGTCTATTTGTTCTCGAAAGTCGGAATGTGCTCAACGTTATCCAGGGGCATGGGTTCCCAAAACAAGTCGGGGAGGGGGGTTGAACGGTGAAAAGGGACCCAACCCGCCTCAAAATATACCAAAAACCAGGTTTCTCCCCGTAATTTGTCCACTTAATCTCTCGTTTAGGGGGACTGGAGCCCGAGCTGGAGGTGGTTGAAGGCCCTCCCCCAAATGAATAGGAAACTACACCCCCGGCATATCTTTAGTTACGAGGACCCAAAGCCGAGAAGCAATGTCCATCAATGTAAAGGAAATAGATATTCTCCGTATGGTACTTGGTAGCTCACTCATCCATTACTGCCATATTGAAGTCACTGGTGGGCTTCGTTGCAATGGCGCGGGCAGTGGCATTGGCCTGACAATAGATCCATGGTCGTAATGCCGATTGAGCTAATTGGTCTTGTAGGATAATCACCGTAAGTAGTGGGATCCTGGTTGTAATACTTGGACCTTGGTTTGCCATTTTTATCCTCATCGTTTCTCAAAAGGTTGTAATATACTGCGCCAATTTTGTCTACTGAGCGTCCTTTGTGCTTTGTGTTGCATGCTAGCTTGGCTGAACAAAATGTGTCCCCTTCATGTAAAGCGGGAGGATTACAAGCACCGAACATCCCTATGTTAACTGGTGTTCAGGATGACCATTGAAATTGTGTGATGACAGCGTTTGATGTCCCTTAACAGATAGGATGTGGGTGTAAGGTTAGTTAAATGTTCAGATTATATTTGTGAGGCACTGCTCAACATTTAGGTGACTGTCATTCTTTTAGTGCCTGTGATGCTGGCTGTAAAAAGGAATATTGGATGCTATGTACCAATGTTTTTGGTATTAATGAGATCTGATAGTTAGTGTGGTCATTTAGATTTAGTAGTCAAAGTCATGGCTTTTTCATTTGAAGTGGTTGGTCAAGATGCAGGTCCCTTTCTTTTTTGATTAAATTGTATTGATATGCTTGGAGGTATGCCAGTGATTGGTATGTTTTCAGTCCCACAAATGTAAGTAGATGTAAAATTGTAATGTGGCACAGGTTGTAGAAACTTGTGCATGCACCATGATTTAAGGTTATGTTAGTGACAAATTCAAGTGGACATTGTGAAACAGTATATATGGTCTCAGGATCAGACCTGGGTTTCCCATGTGTCCAAGATGCAGGGGAAATTCAGGCTTTATATGCATCTAGACAATGCTTGATATGCTTCAAAAGTGATAAAAGGATTTCAGGCATAGGTATCTCCATTCTGAAGTAAAAATAACATTTTTGTAGTGGAATTGGGTTCTGCATGTACTCTAGCATGAGTCCTAGCCTCCCACTGAGGAGCTTCATCTATATTTTGTCACATGGCCCTTATTACCTCACTCAGTGGTCACAATTGGTATGGTAATTAAAATGTGTGCAGTTGTAGGATTTGCAGTAGATCCATGTTTTGTTGAATTCCAATTTGCATGCACAGTTCCCAGCATGCAAGCATATGCATATTTGCATTGTTTAACTCGTTGTTGTTAGCACCATTGTAAAACTCTGCAAGTCTTATCTGTCCTTGCAACCATTGGTAGGTAGTGAATTTATGTGATATCCATTGCTTACCACATTTCTGGAATATTGTGGCTACTAACCAGATAATTCTGGTTTTGTCAGAAAGCATGGCAAACACTTCTACTGCCCTGTTCTATCATCCTAGCTATTGTAACTGGAATGCCGCAGATTTAATATTTCCATGAACAAATGTCTCTGATTCATGGAAAGGATAAACTTTGTTATGCATTTTTAGTTATGCATTTTTTGTTATGCATTTTAGGTAGTGAATTTATGTGATATCCATTGCTTACCACATTTCTGGAATATTGTGGCTACTAACCAGATGATTCTGGTTTTGTCAGAAAGCATGGCAAACACTCCTACTGCCCTGTTCTATCATCCTAGCTATTGTAACTGGAATGCTGCAGATTTAATATTTCCATGAACAAATGTCTCTGATTCATGGAAAGGATAAACCTTGTTATGCATTTTAGTCTGATATATTAAGCTCACAATTAAAGCTGATTCATCATATGATTCACTCTGGCTTAATAGGTATGGATGTATGTATGGATGTATGTATGGATGTATGTAATAGGTATGGATGTATGTATGGATGTATGTTATAGGTATGAATGTATGTATGGATGTATGTAATAGGTATGGATGTATGTATGGATGTATGTAATAGGTATGGATGTATGTATGGATGTATGTAATAGGTATGGATGTATGTATGGATGTATGTAATAGGTATGGATGTATGTATGGATGGATGTAATAGGTATGGATGTATGTATGGATGTATGTAATAGGTATGGGTGTATGTATGGATGTATGTAATAGGTATGGATGTATGTATGGATGTATGTAATAGGTATGGATGTATGTATGGATGTATGTAATAGGTATGGATGTATGTATGGATGTATGTAATAGGTATGGATGTATGCAGTGGGATGTGAAGATGTCTTAAAACAACGCAGATGTGAACATTCTGGTGTGCTGCTTGAAAGTAAGCATTGCTAGCAGGCATTACAGGCATGATATTTCACACCCTTTATTCCCTCAATGGCTGTAATGTGACATATTGAGTTATATGGTATTGCTTTAAGCTATTAGCACCTAATACCCTGTCTGTAGGCATGGTGGCATGGTGATCAAAATCTGAACAGCAGTTGTGAATGGTGCAGTGTCAGTATGACAGATGAGTGGTGAGCTGTCACCCATCTTTCAGCCCTGTGGGCAATTTGCACATCATTTGCTTAACAATGGCTCCCTTTAGTTTTGGCTTGCCAACTCAGTCTGTGTTGATCGAAACTGTGCAAGCAGCTGTGCACCTTGTTGCCAATATAGTTTAAGTATGATTTGGTCATGATAGCTGAACCTGAATTCTTCCATGCAAACCATTCAGAATAACGTCATGAAAAACAAAACAAATCTGTATGGAGAGTTTACTCTGCAAATCTGATACTGTTTGGTTCCTTGATTGCTAGAATAATTGGTTGTTTTATATGTTGGTTCAGCACTGGCAGCGTGTCTTACCAGGCTGCTTACTTTACTTCATAAAAAGCCAGAACTTGACAAACATGACTGTGACATGGGAATCTATAATGTTATCTGGTCCTCTGGCATGTGGTAAATGATGTTAAACTTTGTTTGCCACCCAGTTTGTTAGTCAGTCATTGCCTGCCAAAATACAGTTGGTAGCTGCAACAACATGGCTTGTGAGGGTAGTGTGGCAATGTGGCCCCCACTTGGCAGGGGAAGCAAGGGAGATGAACCTGACTTGAATACAAAACACTGGAGCCTTACAATGCAGGTATCATATGTTCCAAAGTCTACCTGCTCAGCAGGATGTATGTGCATTTGAAAGGGCAGCAGCTCATCCCATAGTGACTTATTACACACAGTGGGTACTGCTATCACCCCCACTCCAAGGGCAGTTGTATGATTACTAGGGGATGTATGCAGCACCCCAGGCTTCTAGTGGTGACAGCTGGTGGTCCAAGTGGTCTATTGCTGCAACAGAGTGCTCTACATTCAGCTCAGGCTGAGGTACAGTGCTATCCTGTCTCCATGATGTTGATGATATTAGATGGAGGACATCGCGGTAGAAGACTCAGTTCTGTTCTGAGCATGCTGGTTGCCTTATGCCTACTATCAGCATTGTTCCTCACTCCACCTGCTTAGCCTGCTTGCATTGCACTGTTGAAAGAAGGTGATGAGGGCCTAAGTCCAGGCATGTTGTGATGTACATGGTTCTGCTCAAACAAACTTCTAGTGGAGGCTGGGTCATGTGGTCTCCTAGTGAAAGGGAAACTGATGTCAACAGTCACTGCTTTGTATAAGTGTCCCACGCTCCGGGGAAGGATGCGGGGCTCGTTATCCAATATTGCTAGGTACTAGTCGTGGGACGGACGCATTGTCCTGCCCTGCTGACAGGAAAGTGCCAGGTGGGAGCTGACCAAAGGGGGTCAGTCTGGCACGGGGTGACACTGTTATGGTGCCACACGACATGGTGGGAGCTGAACAGAGGGGTCAACCTGGTATGGGGTGGCCGTGTCGTGGTGCTACACGACATGGTGGAAGTTGATCAGGGGAGGTCAGCCGGCATGGGGCGGCCGTGTTGTGCCATACGACATGGTGGGAGCTGACCGGAGGGTCAACATGTCCCGGGGCGGTCGTGTCGTAGTGCTTTATGACACGCAATGACCTCCGCAGCCCTCCGAGGAAGAAAGGCTGGAGACTATGTTATTCTGGTTATTCTGTGAACTGTATCAGTCTACCTAGGGTGGTGGGTTCAGGTCGCACGCAATGAATTTGGCTCAGCACACACTGTGCGCTCAAAGCCATCAATCCTTTTCACCGAAATAGATTGTCTAAAAGAAATTTCAGTGTTGCTCATTTGGACAGGTAGCGTTATAGCGTTTCGTTTCGCCGAAGGGACGGTGGGACGCCAAGGGGATGATTCACGACCAGCCTCGCTGAGAGCTGTATGTTGACTTCTAAACATGGAGATGTTCATAGGAGCTGCAAAGGGACGGTGACGTCTGGTGCAGCCGAGCAGAGACTGGCCGCAATAATCGTGAACATTATGCAAAGTGATCTAACCAGGCTGCCGACGGCGCCGCTGCTGGCCGGCACTGGGCCGGCGGGCTGGGGCTGGTGGCGGGGTCGGCTGCAGCTGCCGGCGGCGGCCTTCTGCTGGCGTGGCAGGCGCCGGGGGGGGGGGGGGGGGCTGGATCCTGGCGCCCGCGCACAGGCTGGTCCGGCGGGTGTCGGGTGGTCTGAGGTGACCCAGCCGGAGTCGCTTTTCACATGGCAGGGCTGGGTCCTCGCCCTGGTGTGAGGCTGCACCACCTTATCTGAGATGTTGCCTCAACGGCGCTTAGATTGTGGTGACGGCCACCGTCGTCACTAACCCGCCCTGACCTGACCTGCCGTGACAGCAGCGTGCTGTACTCATGCTGTCGGACCTGTGCTCATCGACTGTGTTTAGACTGCTGGAGTGGACTTTGTCACTGGTCTGTCCTGAGCTGAGCTGAACTGAACTGAACTGAACTGAACTGAACTGAACTGAACTAAGCTGAACTGAACTAAACTGAACTGAACTGAACTGAACTGAACTCAACCGAACTCAACCGAACAGGCCAGACCAGACCTGACCTGACCTGACCTGACCTGGCCTGATATAACCTTATGTGACCCGCCGTGCCGGCAGGCTGCTGGACGGGCGGGCCGCCATGGGCCAGTGCTTCTCGTGCGGGGAGCCACAGGAGCGCGACCCGCCGCCCATCAAGCACAAATATGACGGCGTACCCACCACAGGTCAGTGGTCCACCGCGTGGAGTCTCGCCTCATGGAGCGGCGCTGCCGACGGGCTGCTCCGCTGGACACGCGCTCCGGCTCTGTCCGTCGACTGATTCACCTGTGTAGTGTAGAATGGCGAGGTTTTGCAGGCGCCGTTAGGACGTCTGAGAGTGGTGCCATTGTTTGTTTTTGTGTTGGGATGAAATGGCTGGTCCGAACTCTTGCGCGACGCTCTGCTGTGTTTTGTTTGTATCGCTGTATATGCCGATCTGTGTTAAAGTTTTTATTCAATTTTAGCGAACGGGTGTGTTCGTAAGTAACTACTTGTTACGATATAGTGATTATACATGATGCTCTGTTACGAGATGTAAGTTCATATATAGGCTGATCTCGTAACCGGCTGCAACTTGTATGAAACGTACGATACTTCAAAGCCCATCATTGCCCATGTGAGAGTTCTTGGCATGTTATCAGATGGGACCGACACAGTCGTATAGCAGAAATGGACTGCGTTGGTGCTCGTGGTGAAGATATCTCCTCACGTTGCTGAGTACGGTCACGTTAGGTCAACAGATAGTTGCTTGGCTTTTTCGAGTAGCGTGATTTATCCGCCGGGCCAACATGTCAACTGATTCGGTTTATTTTTCTCTATCCTTCCATTTTATGTATGTTTGCTATCTTGTCGATCGTGGTATTCGTTATGACCATGTGTTTGTGAGGCAGTTTGCAGCGGTTGCCGGCATCAGCCGCAGCGTCCATTGGTACTGTTACTACCGCCTGTTGCCGAGTCTGGTCCGACTACCCTCCCGTCGTATGGCACCGTGCTGGCCGCGGCCCGGCGCTGCCCACCTGACCCGCCTAACCGGCCGCCCCTCCGCCGGCAGAGTGTCGTCCGAGCGTGCCCAGCGCGCCAGCGGCGGCCGACTCGCCGAGCCGGGAAGGCGCCGCCGGCGCCGGCGCCGGCCAAGCCGCTCACGGTGCTCTCGTCGGACTCGCTGCGCTCCGAGAAGTGGAGCTTCCCGCGCGTCACGGCCAAACGGCCGGCCGAGGCGCGCCGCACCGGCTCGCGCGACGTGTCGGACGCCCGTTTGGCGGCACTGTTCGAACAGTACCGTGACCCGGCCGAGGACGCCATCCTGGCCGACGGCGTGGAGCGGCTGTGCGCCGACCTCGAACTGCGGCCGGACGAGTTCCGCGTGCTCGTGCTGGCGTGGCGCCTGGACGCGCAGGCCATGTGCCGCTTCAGCCGCGCCGAGTTCGTCGGCGGCTGCCGCGCGCTGCGCGTGGACAGCGTGCGCGCGCTGCAGGCGCGGCTGCCGCAGCTGGCGGCTGAGGTGGCCGCCGACGCCGCGCTGTTCAAGGACCTGTACCACTTCACGTTCCGGTTCGGGCTGGATTCCGACCTGGGACAGCGTATTCTGCCGGCGCCGATGGCCATCAGTCTGTGGCGGCTGGTGTTCTCGCAGCGCGAGCCGCCGCTGCTCGAGCCGTGGCTGCGCTACCTGGAGAAGCACGCGCAAATCCGCGGCATCCCGGCCGACACGTGGTCCATGTTCCTCAGCCTGGTGGAGGCCGTCAGCCCGGACCTGGCCGACTACGACGACAATGAGGCTTGGCCGTCGCTGTTTGACGACTTTGTCGAGTACCAAACGGACCAGGCGAACCAGAATGTGAGTGAGTGCGACCGGGACTGACGCGGCGGCGGCGGCGGCGGACGACGAGCCGAGCGTCGCCCGATCGTCGAGGCGGCGGCCGCCGGCTCCGGCCGCGGCACCGGCGCCGGCGGACTGCCGGCGGCCGGCTTGTGTTAGCTGACTGACGCAGGGCGACTGCAGCTGGAACCCGGTGACGACGGCAGCTGGTCGTCTGCTGGCTGTGCCAGTCGTGTGTGTGTGGGGGGGGGGGGGGGGGGGGGGGGTGGGGGGAGGGCGCAGCAGACGCGTGTTGCGCGGCCCGACTGTGCGCGCGTCGTATCTCAGCGTGGAGCGCGCGCCCGAGTCGGCCAGCCGTGTGCCACCGAGGTGGTGAGCGCGGCCGCCGGCCGTGGGTGTCGTGTATCACCGGCTGGTTGCAACCTGCCCACTGCTAACAAGGCTTTAAGTACAGGGGTGGTTGTGACGTCACTGATGTGCCCTGACCCTCAGTTCAGCCGCACTGGCAACGGGAACGGGGACCGGGCGGGCGGGTGCCAGACCGAGCTTCTGTGCGGGGCCGGCGGACCCGCTGGGCGCTGTATTGCCGGGTGATACCGCAGACACAGAGGGGGGGGGGGGGGCTTGGTAACGCCGCGATTCAGTGGAGCTGGGGTCTGCCGCATACGGCTCTGGACTCGTCGCCAGGTGATATGGGGCGGCGCTGGTTCCCAGAGCAGGGTTCTGCCAGCCGGTCTGTCGGCCATGCTAGGTGTGGCCCTGTTTGTGATGCCCCCTCTCAGGTAACAGAGGGTCGGCGTAGTGCATATGGGGCCCTGGCGCGTTGGCATGCATCTACCAGGTATTGAGCCATGGATGTAACCTGTACATACTGGCTCGCAGCCCTTGAATAACACCCAATGACGCTTTGTCTCTAATGTAATGCATCTGTAATGCTGTCGGTTTCGAAGCGGGGTGATTTTTAGAAGCCATTTTCCACGCTGACCGCTGATTTGTCGAAACGCTTTCGTTTCGCGGAAGGTTTGTGTTCGGAATTGCTGATCTCGCTTAGTTCTGTCTTTGTTGTTCTGTGTTTTGTTTTCGCTGTTTTCGTGACGAGGAAGAAATGCACCACTCGCATTGCGAGGGGCTAACGCGAATACAGTTTTCCCAATTTTGCAGGCAGGTGGTTTCGCGAGGCGCATGCGTTAGTGATTTGATGCAAGTGTGATTGATTTTTTACGCGATCAGGTCAAAGCGAGAGGGCTTGACGAATCATTTAACATGGTTTTTATCCCGGCATGCAGATGGTGTGGTACAGAAGTTCTCCGTCGCTAGCTGTAAATGAACGGTCGCGTCCAGGGTGGGCGTGCAGACGAAAGGCCAGCGGACACATTTGCTGTCTAGGGCAGGCGCCGACGGGTTGTTCCAACTGGCCTGCGAGGTTGATGCAGTGATGGCCGTGGAGCTCACACGGGCGTCACCCGTCATGTCACGGTAGCAGTGTTTGGGACTTGTTGCCATATGCCCTTTTGTTTGGACCCATGCTGCCAAAAGTGCAGTTAGGTGACTGTCAGAACTGCCATAGCATTCCGAGACGTTTGGGAGCTGCCAAAACAATGCTTGATTTAGATGTTTTGGAATGAGGCTTCATGGCCCTAATCTATGGCGTAGTCCGCCACATCATGGGCTGGTACTGAACTTTTTTTCTTGGGGGGGGGGGGGGTTGTGATGCAATGGCGACAACTTTTGGTTTATAGCTTTTTGGTTGTAGGAACAGGTCAATTGATCGCTTGTGCGCGTCCTCCGCAGCTCTGCTGAGATCTCAAATGGTCATATTGTGCCCCGGTCGTACCCTTGGAATGTTAAGCCCCATTCGTCACTGTATTGACGCAAGTTTCCATTGACTTGACTGACGTTTATTGAGAGGAGTCTTGTCGGGCTGTATCCGCTTATTTGAAATGGCTGGTGAACAAAATTCATGAGGCGGACAAAATCCATAGACTGAAGCTGCATTTCCGGAAAAAGTTTGGGATGCTTTGTGAGCTCGAGGCCGCCCGATCGATCACTACGGAAATTATATCTGAGCCAATACGTGAAATTAAGCTGTAGTCTTTGTGGCGGCGACATTCTACTCTAATGCGCTGTATGCAACCAGAGAGAAGTAACATGTTCATTGATCACAGCGGAGAGGCCTCGTGCGCTTTCAATGACGTCATTGAAATGAAACCTCCGGATCTAAACGCCGGATGCTTCTTTTGCCTCCTTGGCTGTTTGTTGTGGCTGGCGATAGCGTGAATTTTTGTGTGGAGTGGGTGGGTTGGATTGGGGAGAAAATCGGGATGAGGCGAGTGGATTTAGGACTGTGTGTACCAACGATTTCGTGCTTCTAGTCGTGCGCTCATAGAAGTGACAATCGCAACCCCTCTTGTGGCAGTGGCCTGATTGTGTTTTGTGGGTTTTGTGTGGGAGAGAACAGCCCGGAGTCGCACTACCGTCCATCGGCGATGCCTGGGACCGACTTCATACAGTCAGGTATGGTTTTTGCTGCTCTTACTGTACTGGGGTCTATACTGTATTCCGGTGTTGCTGATATTAACATCTGATAGGATTTACTAATATGGACAATTATGCTGAATTGCACCTGCCATGTATTCCACTTACATAATGCCAGGAAGATGTGATGTGACAGATGCCACTTGTGGTTTCCCTAGTTTTTTAAATGTGTGACGTGACTCTTCAAATGGATGGATTTCTGGGATCAGAGCTCACACTAAGCAGTGTTTGTTGTGTAAGCCCGACCCCTGCCATCTGATACAGTAATTTCAGGCACAAACAGAATTTGGTGGCAAAAGGTTGACACACACCATGCTTGGCAGGATCTGTACTGCCCTGATATCAACTGACCTTGAGCACCATCCCTGTCACCCATCTCAGGCCATACCTGTCAAGGCAAATAGGGAGCACTCTCAGCAGACTTGAGCTTACCCCCATGTCAGGCAGATCTGAAGGCAGGTGATCAACTGGGCCACCAGAATGAACTACCCATCTCAGTTGACTTGGTTTCTTAAAGTTGACCTGATGTAGCCCACCTGCTTAGTTTCAGTAGTCAATAGGCTGCAGTGTGGGGGTTGTTCAGGCATTTGTTTCGGGCAACCTTGATGCTGCAGCATGCTGCATTACGATCTGAGGTAGTCAGTTGAATCGGCATGTATGGATATGCAGATGTCTGCAAAGACTGGGCTGTCAGATATTTAGTCCCAAGTGTCATATGTTCATGGGTTAGTTGCATGGTTGCTGGCAAAAGTATTGCCAGCATCTGCTTGAACCTTCAAGTATCCTTGAAAGCATGGTGAGAAACAATGTCAGAAATTGCCCCTTGTTTGAAAATTGGAGAAATTGTTCCAAAGCCTATATGAGCAATGTTTGGTCAGGAGTGCACTCAGGCTGTAATGGTATCTGTGGGTGAGGAGTCATTATATATATATATATATATATATATATATATATATATATATCCCATATATATAGTAGGTAGGGTTGGCAAATATTGTGACACTTATGACTAAAGATGCTGCCAAGATTTATCCCTGTTTTGGGGTGCAGGTCACTTGTTTCATAGTGAAGCATGGGTGTCTTGACACATAATTATACACTCCTGTGGCATGCAGTCTAGTACACACCAGCCTGTTGAACCTCATCATGCAATCATAAGAACCAGTATCAGGCCAGTGGCCCTTTTCATGTCCCATTTGTCATTGTTGCCTCAGTGCCAAGTCTTGTCAGGTGTGAGTCACTTACATGCAATGATTGCCCAAACCAGGATGTGTCAGGAAGTGTATAAACATCCCAAATAGTGAATGAAAGGAAAATGGCTGGGAGATGGAGAAACATCCAGGGGGGTGTTGCAGCATAAGTGATCATAAATGACCACAATGCTGCCTCACTTTTTGAGCCAGGGCCTAAGTAAGCCTTGCAGCCATACCTGTCCATTTTAAGCTGTAACTGAGGGCAATTGTGCACCCATTGCCTTTTAATATGGGTGCCAACATCTACAAGAGCAGCCACAAAACTGCTCTCTTGGTGTAGGCATGACAATGGTCATCTTTAATGTACTTAATAGTCATGTCTATAGCTTCAAATGCCAGCCTTAAGATACTGTCTGATGTGACACATAAGTAGGTCACAATGGTTCCTATGCAATGCTTTGCAACTCTCCTACCAGTCCTTCCTATGATTGTAAACAATGGCGTCACAGGTAGTTGTTGATGGCACCGCAAGCCGTAGATGAGCGACTGCACTCTTTTGAGAGCAGTCCCTCATCTACGGCTTGCGACGTCATTGACACTTGCCTGCGACATCCTTGGTTACAACCTTACGCATGCGCTGAATTAACGAAGAACAGGGGCCTGTGCTCCAGCATGAATGCTGGGCTGCCACTCACCCCGTAACCATACGGACATCGAGTGTCTGTCGTCACTGGGCGTCTTTTCGTCAGTTTAAATCGACGAAGAGATTGTAACATTCGTCATTACAATGACGACTTGGCCCGATTCCAAGTCAGGATTGTGATGAGTCAGGAGCGCAGGATCAGCCAAATGGTGACTGTAAAGTCTTCGGCCAGCAGCTGTTATGGTTCTTGCACCTGTATACCATGCGTGCTGTCCGCTGCAGACAGATGCACGCGATAATACGCTGGAAAACAAAAGGAACAGAATAATCGGTATTTCTGGGATAGCGCCGCGATGTCTTGAGGCATGGCGCAAGGCAATGCCACATCACCCCGTCTTTGGCGGCCGTTACACACATTCAAGTAGGTTTCATTGCATTAGGTACATATACTAGCACTTAAAACATTCTGCGTGCAAAATGGATAGAAACATGGGTTTAAAGAGTTTCAGTATATAAAGGAATCAACAATAAACGCATCAAAACGTTTACCGTTGCAGCAAAATTCCGCGGTTTCAAAGTGGTTTGCTGTTCTGCGGCCGTGTATCCACGAATGCCTACTGAGGTCACGTCTCATTTGCTCCCCTCCCTCACCAGAAGACAGAGCAGACACCACATCTTCGCTCACCAGTAATCACCTTCAGAACACCGCCGGCGTCGGTACCCGGCGTGCTCGGCCGTCGGCGGCCCTGAACCCTCCCGCTGCGCCGGTGTGAGCCCACCACCGGCCGGCCGGCGCCGCTGATTGGCCGAATCGGCCGCCGCTGCCGAGGTCGGCTGTGCGGCAGGGGTCGGGGGTCGGAAACGGTCATCCTGGACCGGGAGGTGTGGGTGTCATTAAGCAACTCGGCCGAGCGAGCTCCCTATGGCCAGACATACATCCGAAACCACATACACAGCTATGGTCGCCGCTAGTTTTTGCTGCCGTAGGAGGCTGGCGTCTCGCTGCCGTAGGAGGCCGGTGTCTCGCTGCCGTAGGAGGCCGGCGTCTCGCTGCCGTAGGAGGCTGGCGTCTCGCTGCCGTGGGAGGCGGGCGTCTCGCTGCCGTGGGAGGCTGGCGTCTCGCTGCCGTAGGAAGCAAGCGTCTCGCTGCCGTAGGAGGCTGGCGTCTCGCTGCCGTGGGAGGCTGGCGTCTCGCTGCCGTAGGAAGCAAGCGTCTCGCTGCCGTAGGAGGCGGGTGTCTCGCTGCCGTCGGAGGCTGGCGTCTCGCTGCCGTAGGAGGCTGGCGTCTCGCTGCCGTGGGAGGCGGGCGTCTCGCTGCCGTAGGAGGCTGGTGCGTCCCCATGGGCGGCAGGGCAGGGGTGCGGCTCTTCGAACCCGCCGCCCGAGGCCGGTGACCTGAGGTGGGTGAGCAGAGGTCAGAGTCGTGACCGATAAGGCGCATATCGGGGTCTTCGATCGGGCCACGCGCCAAGGTGACAAACTGCATTTCGTCAGCTGCCCCTTTCCTGTCCCGGCTGGCGCCATTATCGATTTCAGTGTACCAGCTTGCAAAGTGGCAGCTTCTTATCATTTACGGACATGTTTACCAGGTACCCTCGCGGCGGAGCGGGCTCCGCGTGTCTGTTGTGCCTTTTTGGCGTGCGGCGGCGCGCGCCACCAGCCGTCACCCGCCTATGCCTAGCCCGAGTGCTGGCCGGCCATCGGACCAGACCCTCCTCCCCTCGCCCCAGGCGCGTCGATTTGTCAAGAGTTTTGGAGTGGGATGGAACAGCCTAGCCTCCCCCGGAATTTATTTTTCTTGCTGGATTTATTTGCTTACCATTTGATTTTTGAACGCCTGTTCTGTGACAAGCGACATGTTGTCTGCTTAGTTTTGTAACACTTATCAACAAGCACTGTACTTGAATAATGTAGCAGTCATGGCCATGAAATGCCACCAGTAGAAAGCAGGCGCTGTCTGATACTTTTCGTTTTCTTCAGTTCTGTAGCATTCAAGCAAAAACTATTGGGGTCCAAACCACCAACATTACGAGGGTGTGAGGGCAAACCAACACTGGACCAGAGCCTTCGCAACAGAACAGGAATCGGCGCCGGTGCCCCTGCTCCGCACTGCCTGCGGCCCGGGACCGCCGCCAGGTTGGCCGGGTGACGGCAACAGCGCTGGCACCGCTGGCTCCGAACGTACGGCGGCCCGCCCGGCGCTCCGAGCGGCCGGACCCCCGGCGAGCGCCGTGTGTTTTCTGAGCGGCGTTAGCGCAGCGGTCCGTGCAGCCGGCGCGGTCGCGGTCAAGCGAGCGCGGCCGAGCCAGCAGGGTCGCCGCGCCGCCGCGCTGTGCCAGCACTTGTGCAAACTTCCGGCGCGGTGTTGGTGTAGCGATCTTGTTGCACCTGATGGATGGCTGAGTGATGGGGCCAGCACGACGCAAACCTTTGCTCATGCATCGGTGAAGTCATGCACCCCACGCGTGCGAGCAGGTGGCCTCCTCTCGAGTCTCGGTCCCCAGTGTTAGTTTGCGTGAGATGCTGAGCATGGCACGGAGTGGTTAGGCATGATTTGCTGATGGTCAGGCATGCTTTCCGTGCGATGTTCCGTTAATTTTGCACGACGCCCACTGCTGTTCAAGTCCACGAAATGCTGGTTGTTTTCCACCTGCCTGGGGGAGGAAATCAGCGCAACTCGTTCGTACTTTAATGTTAAAATTACCAGGCACGCGTCGGTAGCTGTAAACTGAAACCAGGTTCAGCTGTCTTTCATACATCTGTTTCTCCCCTAAACCATCCTTAAGCCGCGAGGCAGCGGGTAGGGTGGGATGGGTCGGAGATAAAGGATGCGCCAGCAGGCGGGGATTGATTCTGGTTTTCTCCAGCGGCGGAGCGGTCGCCTTTTGTGACGGCAGCTGCATGGCACGCGCCGGAGATCTGGCCGCCGTCTACGCTGGGTTGAAGCTGGTCTGTCGGTCGTCTCCACGGCGCGGCCGATCGTTTCACCTTCCTCTCCGACGCGTCTCCGAACGGTGTCGTACCCACGTCCCCCACCATATGCCGTCCCGTCTGTCCGTCGTGTGATAAATTAGGCCTCCCCTGCTTGCGCTTCTCCGTCTCGGCGTCGTGTGGTGAGGTCAGTCGCCGTGCACCATCCGTCTCCCCCTCGTTGGCCGTTCCGCCTTCCCACCGCATGCTATTCTATCTCTCCTGCCGTGCGCCATCTCGCCTCCCCACCTTTCTCTGCTCCGTCTCCCCATCGTGCACCGTTTCGTCTCCTCACTGTGCCGTTCCGTCTTCCCATCGCGTACCGTTCCGTCTCCCTGCTGTATGCCGTTCTGCCTCCCTATCGTGTACCGCACTGTCTTCCCGCTGTGGCCGTACTGTCTATCCGCCGTGCGCCGTTCTATCTACCTATCGTGTACCGCTCCGTCTCCCCACTGTGAGCCGTACTGTCTGTCCGCCGTGTGCCGTTCTGTCTCCCCGTCATGTACCGTTCCGTCCTCCCCCCCCCCCCCCCGCCCCCACTGTGTGGCGTTCCGTCTCTCCATCGTGCACTGTTCCGTTTCCCCACTGTGCGCTGTTCTGTCACCCCATCGTGTGCTGTTCTGTCTCCCCATCGCGTACCGTTCCGTCTCCCCGCTGTGTGCTGTTTTGTCTCCCCATCGCGTACCGTTCCGTCTCCCCGCTGTGGGCCGTTCCGTCTCTCCGCTGTGTGCGGGCCGGCTGGCCGTTTGCCCCGCGCGCGGCGCGCCGCTCAGTCGGCGCCGGGCCGCCGCCAGGGCAGGACGCGTGCGCGCGACAGCAGCCCGCCGCCGTGTTCTCCAGTCACGAGAGTCCCATCGTGGTGCCGTGCCTTCTCGCCAGCTGTGCGCCACCTCGTCTCGGTAGTGTGCGTGCACCAACGGAGGTCTCCACCTTGTCTCTCCACTGTGCCGCCGGTGCGAGGGACGGACTGCGCCAGTGCGGCGGGCGACGCGCGCCCCGCCTCGTTCTCACGCGCGTGGCGGCGGCGCCGTTGGCGACCGGCTCGTGACCCGGGCGGACGCGGAGAACGATGGTGGCCAAGCCGGCGTGCCAGCCGGGGCCGCCCGACCCCACCGAAAGCCTCATCAATAAATGTGAGTAGTGGGCAGTGTGCGGCCATCGATGACTCCTGGCCGGAGCACTCCCAATTTGGTCTGTGCTCATTTATTTTGCTTTGCGGTCCGCTCTGCCGGTGGGGAGGCCGGGCGCAGTCGCCAACGGTCGCCAATTACACTAATTTTTGCGGGCTGCAGACCTTGGCGAGGCGAAGTACGCCGCAGACCCGGCGTCGGCCGCCGCGCGCGACACGAGCGCTGGACGCCGGCCACTCTCGGCGGTCTCCCGATAGGGTGGCGGTGCTCGCCGCCGCGCGCGACACGAGCGCTGGACGCCGGCCACCCTCGGCGGTCTCCCGATAGGATGGCGGTGCTCGCCGCCGCGCGCGACACGAGCGCTGGACGCCGGCCACTCTCGGCGGTCTCCCGATAGGGTGGCGGTGCTCGCCGCCGCGCGCGACACGAGCGCTGGACGCCGGCCACTCTCGGCGGTCTCCCGATAGGGTGGCGGTGCTCGCCGCCGCGCGCGACACGAGCGCTGGACGCCGGCCACTCTCGGCGGTCTCCCGATAGGGTGGCGGTGCTCGCCGCCGCGCGCGACACGAGCGCTGGACGCCGGCCACCCTCGGCGGTCCCCCGATAGGGTGGCGGTGCTCGCCGCCGCGCGCGACACGAGCGCTGGACGCCGGCCACTCTCGGCGGTCTCCCGATAGGGTGGCGGTGCTCGCCGCCGCGCGCGACACGAGCGCTGGACGCCGGCCACCCTCGGCGGTCCCCCGATAGGGTGGCGGTGCTCGCCGCCGCGCGCGACGCGAGCGCTGGACGCCGGCCACTCTCGGCGGTCTCCCGATAGGGTGGCGGTGCTCGCCGCCGCGCGCGACACGAGCGCTGGACGCCGGCCACCCTCGGCGGTCTCCCGATAGGGTGGCGGTGCTCGCCGCCGCGCGCGACACGAGCGCTGGACGCCGGCCACCCTCGGCGGTCTCCCGATAGGATGGCGGTGCTCGCCGCCGCGCGCGACACGAGCGCTGGACGCCGGCCACCCTCGGCGGTCCCCCGATAGGGTGGCGGTGCTCTGAGTCGGCCGCCCGTGCCGCGGAGGGGGGGGAGGGGGGGGGGACGCGGCGGACCGTACTCGTCCCTCTAGAGTCTTCCGTGATTGTGGCAGACGGACCTCCTAACGGGAGGATGTGCCTGAGAGCACGCGTGTGCTTCGAATCGTGTGGGGGTCTGGGCGAGTCGTTCGGCAGACTTCGCAGGAGGCGATCCGTGAGTTGAAGGACCGCACCCAGCTCAGTGCGCTGATTACGGTGTCGCGGCATGGCACCTTGGCGGTTCGGTTATCGTGCATGTGCTCGGGGAACAGATTGCCGAGCTAATCCGGGGCCAGAGATAGGGACTTCTCATGTGCTGATAACTGAACCGACCGAGGTGTAGACCGAGAACAGCCATCGATAAGTTTTACCAAGAAGCGAAAGCTCGGAAGAGCCTGAGCACGATGGCTAAGATTTGAACATGAGGGTTATACCAACACACCCTAGGCCTCGGCAATCTTTGCGCCGAAATGGTGTCGACGTGTCTGGGATTCTGGACAGCACTTGCGCGTTCGTTGCTGGAGGAATCTGCCCCGCGTGCACGCACACTATCCTGTTTAATTTTATACCCGGTTCCGTCGTACTTTTGTCGTCGCTCAATCTCCTGAAACGACGCAGTCCTGGCTGAAACAGGACTAGCGCAGGCAAGCTGGACCGAATGTGAGCCAAATGTGACCTCTTAAGTACCGCCCAGGGCTGCGGCAGTGCATTAGGAGGCGCTAGCTCGCGTGATCACGCCGTCAATGGAAAGTGGAAATTATGCAAATACGCCGCCCTGCCGCTGTCATGTTCTGAGACGCAATGAACTGGTTGTGCGCCACGGACCGGGCGACATTTCCTGGCCGGTGGCTGGCCGCCGGCGGCGCGGCGGCGCTGACCCGGTTGTGGGCGCCCGAGGCGGCCGATCGAAGGTGGTCGAGGCGCTGACCGGACCGGCCGGGACCGGTCTCTCCGCGACCGGGTCACCGTTTCACCGGAACAGCGCGGCGCCGGGTGGGCCCGCCTCCGTCCGGCTCGCCGCCGCTCGCCGCCGCTGCCGCAGCCTCGCCCGATACCAGTGACGTCATCAGCCCGATCTGCGGCGATGATTGGCGCGGGAACGGCGGATGTTCAGCGGTTCGTTTGTTGGGGCGGGCTTTGTTCACAAATTCGTCCTCGGGACAGTGTCGGATGCACACTGTCACGAGGGCGGCGGCGCAATGCCGGCGGCACGGAGCGGGAATGATTGGTTGCAGAGGTGGCTGCTGTTGCACCACTGGTGGTGTGTCATCCGTTGCACTCTGTGACAAATTATGGTATGTTTCATCCGGCCTCCCACAGCACCCACATTCTCATCGGCGCAGACAAAGCTAACTCCATGAGAAGGACGGTTGATGAGACTCGACGTCGTCGTCGGTTAGTTTGCCGTTTCTTTCGCGGTCAACTCTGTAACGTCCTGGAACTAATGCTTCGGTCGGGCGTCTGCGCGCGTTTGCTGGGTCTAGGGCGCACGGTCCATTTGTAGGCTTCACTTCTTAAAGCCCGATTTCGGCGTCATCTGCCGCCTGACCCGCCGTCGGTGCCTCCACCCAGCGGTCAGCTACGTCAGCATCACCACCCTCCACGCTCGCCTCCCCCGCCGGCTTCAGCGCGTCTCCATCCTGGACGCTCGCCTCCCCCGCCGGCTTCAGTGCGTCTCCACCCTCCACGCTGGCCTCCCCCGCCGGCTTCAGCGCGTCTCCACCCTCCACGCTCGCCTCTCCCGCCGGCTTCAGCACGTCTTCCCCCTCCACGCTGGCCTCCCCCGCCGGCTTCAGCGCGTCTCCATCCTGGACGCTCGCCTCCCCCGCCGGCTTCAGCGCGTCTCCACCCTCCACGCTCGCCTCCCCCGCCGGCGTCGGTGCGTCGGCCGGTCGACGCCGGCCCAGCTCTGGCGCGGCCCGCCGGGCCCGCTGTGACGGCTCTGCCCTGTCTGGCGAGGTGCCCAACTCGCGTCGCCCCGCCGGTGGCCGCGCCAGATGCCCGGCGCGTCGGGGGCTCAGCTAGTTTGACTGAATCGAAGTCGGGAAATCGAGACTGCAGGCTCTTGCGTGCTGACGTTGGGCTGTTATTCGGACGTTATTGTCCGTCGCCTGCCTGAATGCTCAGCATTATGTTCTGCTGTGCTGGCATGACACGGTGCTGGGATCGCCATCATGACAGCGGCGCTGGTTCATCTTCGTAACCAATTCTTCGCGGGTGTTGCAGCATCTCATGCCGATGTCAGGAGAGAACCAATAAACCGTTTACGCGCTGCGTACTCGGCATATTAACGTAGCTAGGTACCCGTCGTGCATTCATGTGTCGTATTTAAGGTCATTGGCAGCTTTGTCATGTTATTATCAAGTGTTGATGCCCATGAGCTTTTAATGCTTTGCGTAGCAGATTTATTACGTGTAACCCCCATCCAAGCTGTTCCGATCAGTCCCGACGGCGGCACGGAAGCCCGGCTGGGGTGTCGCCGTGCCGTGCCGTGCCGTGCCGTGCCGTGCCGTGCCGTGCCGTGCCGTGCCGTGCCGTGCGTGCCGTGCCGTGCCGTGCCGTGCCGCGAGTATCCGACGGCGCCGCCGCTGACCGTTCGCCGCCGCCGCGCACGGGGCTGACCCAGATGCCAGCCGGAGCGCTGGGAGACGGTCGGCCGCCGCGGTCCGACCTAACGGTGCCGTATGGGAGCTGCGGCGGCAGCCTGACCCGCGGTGGCCTGACCGGCGGCCGCCGCCCGGCGCTCGGCTCCCGGCTCCCGGCTCCCGGCACTCGTCTCCCGGCTCCCAGCTCCTGGCTTCCGGCTCCCGGCTCCCAGCTTCCAGCTTCCGGCTCCCGGCTCCTGGCTCCCGGCCGATGCGGACTCGTTCAGCCACCACCGCGCTGCCCTTTGTTCAGAGCCAACACCCGGGCGCCGTTAGGGTGGTGAAGGGTAGCGTGCGGGCGCAGACGCGGCGCGCGGAGGTACGCGAAGTCCGGGGAAGGTCGGCTCTCTGGTGTGGTGCGCTGGGTGCTGCGGGCCGGCTCGAGACGGTGCGATGAGTTGGTCTCCGGGGAGGCCGGCTAGGCTGACCACCTGGCCGGGTGCGAGCCCCGTGACAAGGGCACAGGTCACTTGTTCTTGGTCGGAGCGGATATTGCGTGCTACGGGGACGGCAGGGACTCTGATTAATTTCAATGTAATTAAACTATTGAATTGGTTGATGCGAACGGCAGGCACTTGGCCTGGATCCCAGCCTCTGGGGAGTAAACGGCGCAGTTCGATGAGCCGGATGTTTAGCTTTGAACACCCCGATCGTCACTGGGTGTGTTTTTAGCGTCACTTGTGCCCCGGGGTTCTTTGGAAGCTCGCGGACTAAACGTCGCCTTGCGATGGCTCATCACCTGGAGTGAACTGGTGGCGACCAGCCGCTCGCTAAAAGCGGCACTTTACGACAATCAGGCTGCCGTTCGAGCTTGTGTCGGCTATTACCACTGTCAGCAGAGAGCGTGCGTTCAGCGCGCCCAGCGGAGCGTTCCACCGGCGGCGCGTTCAAAGCTCGCTAACTGGTCGGCGCGCCCATGAAAGCCGCGGCCTCTCCGCTCGCTGTCGCCACTGCCGACGTTTTTGTCGTCGGCGTACGGACGCGTGAAAGTCGTTCGCACCGCTTTCCTCGCGGCCGGCGGGGGACCGTCGTGAGCCTCGGCGCGGCGCGACGGGACCGGGGCGGCGGCGCACTGGCGGTGGCTCGTTCCGTCCCGTCTCCATACGCTGGCGGCGGCTCGTCCCGTCCTGTCCCGATCCACTGGCGGCGTCCCGTCCCGTCCTGTCCCGATACACTGGCGGTGGCTCGTCCCGTCCCGTCCTGGTGTACTGGCGGTGGCTCGTCCCATCCCGTCTCCATACGCAGGCGGCGGCTCGTCCCGTCCCGTCTCGATACACTGGCGGTGGCTCGTCCCGTCCCGTCCTGGTATACTGGCGGCGTCCCGTCCCGTCCTGTCCCGATACACTGGCGGTGGCTCGTCCCGTCCCGTCTCGATCCACTGGCGGTGTCTCGTCCCACCTCGAGCCGGGCTGCTCTGGACGTCACAGGCTGCCGGCGGCGCAGCGGCCGACACAGGGCGCCGGCCGGGCGGACCCGCCGCCTTTGAGGTGGGCGATCCGTCCCGATAGGATTCAGCGGGGCAGGTGCTGGCCCCGCCGGAGGTGAAACCGGATTCGTTCTCGCTCACCTGGTGTCAAAACACGCGGCCAGGTCTCCTTTGCTTTGGAAAGGCGTCTTTTTTAGATAGTAGGCACGATCTGTCGTCAGCAGATGCCCCGCTTCCAAGCGTCGTTTGTTTCCGTGTTTTGCGCCATGGAGGGAGGGTGAAACTTGTTCTGAGTGATCGTGACCGTTGGAGAGACAGAGATGGGGGGGGGGGGAACACACTGTAGAATTTAAGTCGGTTTTTTCAACACGACTTCCATGGCTTTTTATGCGGGACCCAGGAGTATGCTGGGCTGAGTCCCACTAATGATATGGAAATTTAATTTATACCGTGGGTCGGGGGATCGCTTTAATACTGGTTGAAAATCTTCTGTGAGGTTTCGTTGAATGCAGACATTTGATGCTCCAGTGTCATGAAGATATGTCGTGGTACGCTCATTGTGTAGTTTGGATACCCTGCGTGCTGTGGGCTCCAGGCGCCCGGCAGCAGAATCAGGGTAGCACTCGGATCCTGAGCTCATTACGAACACCGCCGCGAACGCGGGCCGGCCCGTCTCGCTAGGCCCCGCCCAGTCGCGCTCGGATCCTTAGCTCATTACGAACACCGCCGCGAACACCAGCCGGCCCGTGTCGCTAGGCCCCGCCCAGTCGCGCTCGGATCCTCAGCTCATTACGAACACCGACGCGAACACGGGCCGGCCCGTCTCGCTAGGCCCCGCCCACTCGCGCTCGGATCCTCAGCTCATTACGAACACCGCCGCGAACAACGGCCGGCCCGTCTGGCCAGGCCCCGCCCAGTCGCGCTCGGATCCTCAGCTCATTACGAACACCGACGCGAACACGGGCCGGCCCGTCTCGCTAGGCCCCGCCCACTCGCGCTCGGATCCTCAGCTCTTTACGAACACCGGCCGGCCCCGTCTGGCCAGGCCCCGCCCAGTCGCGCTCGCAATGGTGCGAGACCAACACCGAAGATAAACATGCCTTGACCGACTCGTAGAACCAGCTGAGCTGCCTTCCGGGAACATTCACTCGGCCCTAACGCCGGGGAAAGTGGTCGTGGAGCACCGCTCGCGTGTTACACAAATTTGTAGCGCATGCTTGGGACGGTGCCGTCAACACCAAACACCGCCATATGCCTGAGATTGGCAGGCAGATGGATGAGCGGTCTGCAGGCGGCGTCGCTGGCGGAATCTTAACATGTCACACACACGTCCCTGTGTCGCGTTCGTGCGGAACGTGATCAATGGACGCGCCTGTACGTGGCGAACCCGGTGAACACGCGCATCGGCCGGACCCCGGTTCGCCGCACGGACCGGATGCGGGTCACCAGATCCGGTCTGGGTCGTGGATCAAGATAAGAATCGGGATGAGATCAGGATCGTGGATCAGGGACAGGATGGGGATCGAATCAGGATCGTGGATCAGGAGTAGGATCGGGGTCAGGATCGGGATCGGGATGGGATCGGGGACAGGATCGGGATCTGGATCGTGGATCAGGGACAGGGTCGGGATCGGGATCAGGATCGCGGGGGCGTCAGATGGGGATGACGCGACACGCATCACCCATCGGGTTCCACCACTGCAGCAGTGCAGGGCGTGGCATTGCTCGTGTTCGCGTCAGGCGTGGGCGGGAAGAGGAAGTGTGTGTAAGGGGGGGGGGGGGGGAGGAGGAATGTGGCCGTGAACGCGCGCTGGGACGGCGAGTCCAGCCAGCGGTGGCTGCCGGCTCCGCCCTGTCTGCCGGCGCCGGTGGTGAATAGCTGGACGTGGCCACCTCTGAGGGACTCTCCCGGCTGGTATAACGCCAGAGGGCTGGTGTTCCGCTGACCTGTCGACCCAGGTGGGATCCGCACTCACACATGGCTTCTTGTCGGCGACCGTGCAGGCTCCGAGCTTAAGGTGCAGCATGTGGTGACGGACCCGGCGCCTCGTCTCTGGAGGCCCGCCGGTACTGGCCGGGTCTCCAGAGACGGGGCGCTCCGCCCCTCCACCGCGCCCCGACCCCGGACGGCGGCGCGCCGCGCTCGCGGGTCGTGCGGGGCGGCTTCACCCGGGATCCTCGTGGGTCGCGGGGTGCAGAGTTCAGTCCGTCTCCGCACGGGCGCGGGTCGGTTAGTACGACGTATCCTTCGGCAGCCGAGCGACCCTCGCCACATCCCTCTTACTCTGTCGCTCAGGCTAGACGCTTTGCACCATGAACACCACGGTGTACGTATCACACTGTACGTGTGACGTTAGGCGCGTTACGTAGCACGCCACACGCCTCGCAGTGACACCTCACGCATGCACTTCACAATCACTTCCCGTCACATTCTTCACACGCCAGGCTCCTCACAGCGCGCGGCGCGTGTTCCGATTCCGGCGCACCTGTCCGGACGCGGCGCTCACGCGCTGTCGTGTTGCAGCCGGCCGGCAGGGCGTGCGGCCGCTCCAGGTGTCATGATGACCCCTGCACGCAGCTGTGTCGCCGGCAGGTGGAGCCGGGCCGCCGCGCTCCGGCCGCTCGCCGGGGCCGCCGCGCGCTGGTGGCGACGGCGGCGCGTGCTGATGGGCAGGCCCATCGCAATATGGTGTCTGTTGGCGGCAGGGCGGATTCGACGTGGTTTGTGACCGCGCGCTGTATAGGGCGCCCCGGGCGGTGCGGATGTTCGTTAACAGTCGTGTCCGTTGGTTACAAATCGATGTCGCCCGCCGCTAAGTACGGCTGATGATGCACCAGCCGGGCGTGGGCGCCGCCGATTAATTTGATGAGGCAATCGATTCGTGTCATCACCTGGCCGGGCCACCTGCCGTGGCCCGGCTCAGGCGGCGGACATTTTTTGCGGAATGGAATTGCATTACGTGAATGGGACACGCGTTTTGATAATTGGCTACAATGCGTACCTCATATGTCAGGATTAAGGAAATTATGGGATATGAACCGATCTGTGAAATGCGTAGGTGTAGGGAACACCTATTCGAGTCGACTCCATTTATCGTAATGACCGCGCGCAATGCTTTTCTCTGGAGCTGTAAATGGCTTAAACGCCGCGTTGGAGCTCCTGATTCCGCGTTGCCGCGATCCTGGTACGCCGCGTTGAGATTGGCCAGACCGCCCGCCCCGTCGGCCAGCTGCACGTGCCTGGACTGGGCCGTCTGCGCCTCCGCTCCCTCCGGCTGCCCGTCAGTCCTGGTCCGACTGCCGTTCAGCGACTCTGGACTCATGCGACGGGGCCTGTTGTGCCGCTTCGGCCGCCTGTCCGCTTCCCGGTGGCGGCGGCGGCGGCGGCGCGCGCCTACTGTGCCAGGCCGACCTCCTGTGACCTCCGTCTGACGGCCAGGTCACAGCCGGCGGGCCGCCGCGCCCGCCGCGGGGCCGGCGCTGGACACGGCGGCTCGTCGCCGGTCACAGGTCGGTGCGCACTGGTGCGGGCGGCGCGGCGATGTCGCCGCGATGGCACGTCGCTGCGGCGGACGCTGGACGGGGGTGTTGGTTGGGCACCAAGTCTGGCGCAGGACGTCGAAGGGTTGGCGTCGCACGGCGTGTCCGGTCCCGAGCGTTCTGTTCAACACCGGCCGTCGCCAGTCTCCGACGCTGTTACCACAGTCAGACGCTGTCACCGCAGCGATCCTGGTGCTCAACAGCGGGCCCACTGCTGGCCATGTCGCGTTAGTGGTACAGGAGGCTGGTGTCGCGGATGCCCGCCTCTTGCCCGGTACCCCGCACCTCGGCACCGGCTCTCCGCTGGCAGCGGGCCCACTGCTGGCCATGTCGCGTTAGTGGTACAGGACGCTGGTGTCGCGGATGCCCGCCTCTTACCCGGTACCCCGCACCCCGGCACCGGCTCTCCGCTGGCAGCGGGCGCGCGCGGTGCTTGCTTGGAACACTGATCGGGGAACCGCACTGCCGTCCGTGACGTCATCGGTATCTGCCGGTGCGAGGAGGCCGACTGAAGTGCCCCGGATCGATTAAGCTGCGTTCGTCTAACGCTGTGGGGCGCGCGGCAGGGCAGCCATGCGTGGCAGTGATAGGATGAATGCCGCCGCCGCAGATCGTGTGCGATGACGTCACTTTTTACATCCCTTCTGACCGATACGGACGATAGTCGCGATTGCTCGTCGCGTCTCGATTTCATCGCGTGAGCTCACTGATAGATGAAGTGGGCTTCTTGCAAGTGCATTCCTCGACCCACCGATAAGGGAATCTGTGTCGAACGAGCGTGACTAACGACTCTGTCTTCACGCGATAGACGCTTACCTCACACCAGATAAACATTCGGGGCCTCCGATGATATAGGTTCAGCCGGCGCCGCGCTTCGTCTCTGAACGATGTGGGGACGACGGGCGCGCTGATGTCACTGACTGGCGGGAGACCGGCGGACAAGGTCGGGATTGGGGCTGGACCGCACGGCGTTGAGACTCCATACGTCGCGGAGCTAAAGTACTTCCCGCCTTCATCCAGTGTCTGTCCAGTTCCGTCCACTTGTCAGCTCCTCCGGTGGGTGTGAAGACACGCGCGGATGGTCGAGCTCGTGCGCCGCACTGACCTGTAGCGTAGCGGGACGATGTTCTGCAATTCTTTTTTTACGTGTTTGTAATGATGGGTATGTTACGAAGTGAGTCGATGTTAATCGGAAAAGAAAGAGAGCGTGTCACCCGCTGCCGTAACTGCGGCATGATCTCTGCATCTGTGGCGGCCTCGCCACGTCTGCCGGTCTCTTCGAGCTGTCCGTCGGCCGCTCTGTCACAGTCTGGCGTCGCCGGCCGTCCCGTCCCCGTCACGTGACGCCACCTCGTCAGACGGCCGCCGCCTGGTGACGGTGTCAACGCGCGTCGTGACGGTGCCACCGCGCGTCGTGACGGCTCGGCTTGCGTCCGCCGTCGGCAGAGTCGTCACGCCGCCCCGCGCGTCTGGCGGGCTGGCTAGCGAGCTTGTGTGGAGCGTCCGCCGTCGGCAAACTCGACACGCCGCCCCGCGCGTCTGGCGGGCTGGCTAGCGAGCTTGTGTGGAGCGTCCGCCGTCGGCAGAGTCGTCACGCAGCCCCGCGCGTCCGGCGGGCCGGCGAGGTGCAGTTGGAAGCGCGGCTGGCTAGCGAGCTTGTGTGGAGCGTCCGCCGTCGGCAGAGTCGTCACGCCGCCCCGCGCGTCTGGCGGGCCGGCCGGGCGCAGTTAGAAGCGCGACCGGCTATCGAGCTTGTGTGGAGTCGCGGAACGGGTCCGAATCTCGCCGTTTCGGTTCAATCACGGTCAGCTGGAGATCGGTTCGCGCGGACGTCACCGTGCCGCGCCAAGCGTCCGCCTGTAGTAACGGCCCCGGATCCAGCTGAGCTAACGGAGGGCCCATTTATGATGGATAACGAATCGCCGATGACTGATGACGTCTCGGCGGTCCTTCGCTGAGTCACTGACGCGACGCGTCGGCGCGAGGTCACGTGACCGCGGCGCCAGTGTTGGCCGCTGTCGCGCGCTGCTAGTGGACATCGTGGCGTCTACCTGCGGCTTGAGCAGGGTCAGCTTGTGTATGACGGAGGTGGCGCGGGAGCGAACTTCGGCCGACCGTGCAGGGCGTGACGGACGAGCCAGAAAAAGGATTGGACGAGGAAAAGTGCACCTATATGGGGATCAAGGCTGGTCCTCGATACCATTCTCTGTGGTATTGGTGTTGTGACTCACTCCAGTTTGGGACGGCGAGGCCTTCCCCAAATTTGTCTTCATTACTGTTCGCGTTGCTTGGTAATTGTTTATGGTTGCAAGTGCCCGCGCTACAAATCGTTCTTACCGCACGAAGCGCAATGTAGTTGAGCATAATCCTGTATAATTACCGAGACGATTTTTATACGGACTGCAAATTGCATCGCGTAATTACCTCATTTGTGCCATGCCCCGGTGCCGTCCCAGGCGGTCGTGGAAGCATGAGAACCGCCGTGGTTGCCCGATTGCAGGTCATCACACTCGGCCCCCCGGACGGGTGTTGTGACCCTGTGACCTGCGCGTCTGTGGGCTGGACGCCCTCGTGCCCTTGCTGGCCGGGCGGCGTGACGTGTCGTCCCCTGGCCGCCGCGGCTCGGGGCTGAGGAGTACCCGGCGGGGCGAGGGGTCTGCTGTGACGGGGACGCTCGTGCGGGAGACAGCCAGCTGCGAGGATGTCCTCCGAGAGTTCGCCGCCGAGCTCTCGAAGTGGGTGCGTTCGAGCCTGCAGTGGGGTGGTGGCGCCTCACTGCGCTCGATGCCCTGCTGGCTGTGCTGACCTCGACGCCGACCCAGTGCAGCATTATCACGCCTGCCCTCGTCACCCAGACCACAAGGTCGCGTCCCAACGCGACTGTAAGCATCACCGGTCCGTCACGTTCAACCGCCGGCGGCTGTTGACCCGCCCTTGACCCTGCTCCCGCGCGCCGGCCTGACCTGCCGTCCGACCCGGTGCTGGCCTTGACCCGGGACGGTCTGGCCGCCGTGGGAGCGCTCCCGTCGGCCGGCCGGCAGCGGCGCGGTCTGTGACCCTCCGGGCCGCTCCGGGACCTGGGAAACGGCTGCGGGCCGCTGCAGCCGACAGCGGCCGGCGGGGGCCGGGGATGACGCGGTGTGGCTCGGCGGCTCCGGAGCGGGAGGGCGGGTGTGGAGAGGACGGACATGGCTCGGCGGCTCCGGGCTCCGGAGCGAGAGGGCGGGTGTGGAGAGGACTGGACATGGCCCGGCGGCCCCGGAGCTGGGAGGGCGGGTTTGAGAAGGACTCGACAGGGCTCGACGGCTCCAGAACGGGAGGGCGGGTGTGGAGAGGACTGGACATGGCTCGGCGGCTCCGGAGCGGGAGGGCGGGTGTGGGGAGGACTGGACATGCTCGGCGGCTCCGGAGCGGGAGGGCGGGTGTGGGGAGGACTGGACATGGCTCGGCGGCTCCGGAGCGGGAGGGCGGGTGTGGGAGAGGACTGGACATGCTCGGCGGCCTCCGGAGCGGGAGTGCGGGTGTGGGAGAGACTGGACATGGCTTCGGCGGCTCCAGGGACGGAGGGCGGGTGTGGAGGGACTGGACATGGCTCGGCGGCTCCGGAGCGGGAGGGCGGGTGTGGAGAGGACTGGACATGGCTCGGCGGCTCCGGAGCGGGAGGGGCGGGAGTGGGGAGGACTCGACCTGGCTCGACAGCTCCAGGGCAGGCGGGCTGGCGTGACGGTGGTGCGGAGGTCTTTTCCGCTGGGTTGCGCGGAGGGCGGTGATCGGCGGCGCCCTAGCGTCGGGACGACCCGCGGGACACGACAGCGGTCCATGCGGTGTGGGGGCTGGACAATCCTCGGCTAGCATGGCCGGCCAGACGACCGACCGTCTGACCTTGGTCGGGCTTAACGTTCCGTACTCCGCTGTTGGCGGTGGTTTGTGGCTCCGCGCTCTTAGTGCGGATTGGCGTTTCCCGCCTGTGGTGTCTCACAAATTATCGCGAAGCTTGACACGTGATTCCAATCGGCACCTAACCAGCATTGTCCTCAAACAGTATCCGCGCAGTGGGTCGAATGTGTTTGTGCGGGTTTTATCGGTACGTATCTTGGTCGTCCTGAATTGTAACAAAACACCATAAAACTGAGGGCCAACTAACCAGGCCATTTCACCAGTGCCCATTGTGTCTCTCGGGTACGCATTGTCCACTTTGAAGTGTCGGAACAGGCTCTAAAATATCTCATCCGAGCTTCACCGGAGGGGCCTGTGGAGCTCGATCGTCCGCCCGTGTCTAACGTCCCATTCTCTGTCCGTTCCAGGTGAGTACCCGGCGCGTGCGACTGCGCAGCCCGTCGCCGCGGGAGAACGGGTGGCCGACAGCCTCCGGCCGTCACGGTACCGTGTGTGACGCCGACCTGGGCGGCCGCGGCGGGACGATTTCGCCTTGGCCTGCGCACATTTGAAGCCGAGTCATGCAGTGTTGATGCGAGGTACCGGCACGTGAAGCCAAGTCATGCAGTGTTGATGCGAGGTACCGGCACGCTCGCCGGATGAAACTGCTGCGGGAAGGAGGGTAACGGCGCCAGGCTGTAGTGGCGGATGGCTAGGGAGCTCTTGCAGACGGTTGTGCCGCTTCTGGTACGATAGGTTGATGCGCAGTGACTGGGTGTGGGAGAACGCTTTTGAAGTGTCCCGTGAAGCTCCATCGTCACATTGTCACCAGTCGCAGTCCGGTGAGCAGTGCTGAAGTCTGTTGGTGATCGTTCAGCCATCAGCGCTGCACCACGCTGGAGGCTGCCTGCCGGCGGTCGTCCGCCACGGTGATGCTCTGTTGGCCCTCGGGCGCTCTGAGGCTTTGTGAGCTTGTCGGACCCCCAGAGCAGGGGCTGGCTGGGCCGCCGGCCTCGTTACGTCAGATGATGACCAGCTGACTCGGCAGCGGCGCACTGTCGGCCGGATGATCCACTGGCCTGGTCCGCCGCACCAGCACCGCCAAACTGGAGCACTTCGATCTGGCCCGGCTCTGTGTGGCCTGATGTGGGCCAGAGTGCGATACCATCGCGCTGTTGGCCATTGTGCGTGCCTGACGCGCCCCTAATTAGAGCAGTGGCGAAGTATCCGTGTAGATTGACGGCGATACCGTAATACGAGACGATGCGGCGTTCCGGGTCTCAAATGTCCGACGGTGCAACCGGCGTCAGCCACCAGCGCTGTCCACCGGGCGACGCGGGAACGGGCGGGCTGGTGGTGGTGGGGGCAGGGGGAGGACGGCGGTAAATAACAGCCTGAGACAGCCGCACCCGCTGCCTGCCGGGCGCCGCGGGCGCCGGAGACGCCCCGGGCCGTCACGGCGCCGCGAGCTCTTTGTGCCGGCTCCGAGTCGGCGAGTCGGTGAGTCACCGCGGCGCCGGCAGCTGCCGTGGGTCCCGGCAGCTCGCGGTGGCCGGCTGTGGGCGCTGACTCGGTCCGCGCGGAGTGACTCACCGGTCCAGGCCACGCGCCCCCGCCTGCCGTCCGTCGCTCGGGCTGTAGCTGTCGGAGCTCGCGGTGCGTGAGCTCGCGCTCGCCGGCCGTCGACTCCGGCCACCTCCCGGTGTCGGGCTGGGAGGACACACGGCTCGCATCGTCACGGGACGACGCGATCTTTGGCGGGACGGGCCCAGCTCAGCTCCCACGCCAGGCGTCGCTGCGATCGGGGCGGCGGCGGCGGGCCACGGCGGACCAGGAGCCGCTGTCAGGGCGACGCTGGCTGAACTTCCTCGTTTGCTGCCATCGATGACAGCGATGCAGTGCGCTGGTCCGGTTTGGCGCCGCTGATAGCGTATCTGATGATGTCAGCGGCCTCGTTGTTGCTGTCTGGTTTCGCCGGAGTGAAAGGCTTGCGCTGTTCGGTCGACGCCTCCAGCCTTCAGCGACCGGCAGCGGCGGTGCAGGAGCGGGACAGCTGTTGCGTGCGCCGATGTCCGGACGGACCTTTGGCGCTCATCCGACAGCGGCGTGGCTTTTTGAAACGGCGCCCCCCAGCCGCTCGAGTCTGAAGGGCGTGGGAATCGGAGGCGTTGCCCGCGGAGACTCACATGCCGGTTCGCCTGTCCTTTATTGTCCGCCGAAACGACCGCTGTGGGAGGCTCTTTTATGGGGCTGCCCTCAGCGTAGAACACTTGAGGCCGCCGAAATTAAACGGATCTCGCAGTTATCTCGTTATTTCTCTTCGGATCATTAAACGGCCCGGAAGGTCGTTGGGGCGCACTAATAGTTTAACCGCGGGGGTAGCGACGCAGGTAATTTGGACGTCCGATCGGAGCCGGCCTCAGATGCGTGGGCCCCTCCCCCGGCCCGACGGAGCGCCTCCGCGACTGTGCCTGCCTCGGGTGCCCTGGTCAGGTCGTGATGACCTCAAGGAGGTGCTGCCGCTACTTTCCGGGTGCCGTTATCTACGTTCCGTGGGTGTCTGCTATTTCGTTAGCTAGAATTGCCCATCCAAAACACTTTGTGCGTGTGCGAGTGATTTACGCCAGCCCTGCCGGACCAATATGGGCTGGAACGGCGCAGCCCTCCGGCGCGGACCACCAAGGCCGCGGCGAAGCGTCAGGTGTGGAGACACGCCGCCGGTAACGGCCGCACATACCTCTGCCAACGAGCGGCGAGTGACGGCCGCCACCGGCGCCCAGCGTGCTGCCAGGCCCTGCTGCAAGTGTGCCGCGAGTGTGACGCGTCGCGGTGTCACACTGCGTCAGCCGCGCCGCGCGGCGGCGCCCCAGATCAGTATGGCCACTGGGTGACGGCCGGCGGCGGCGCAGAGTCGCGCGGGCGCCCCGTCCAGCGGCCGGGGCCGCATCGGAGCAGATGTCCGGGCGCGCTCGGCGGCCCGCCTGCGGCATGCGGTCGACGGACCGCCGCCGCCGCCGCCGCTGCTCGTACGTCATCCTCCCGGCCGCCCGCTGCCGCCACCGCCGCCGCCTGTCGGACAAGGCGTACATGCGCGTCGTGACGCACGGCCAGGTTATGGATAGCTAATGACGCGGCCCGACTTATTTATCGGCTGTTTTCGGGCCGGCGGCCGCCGGAGAAACGGGGCCGATCGAGGCGTTTCTCCGGCGGGCGGGGCGACCGCGCGCCGGGCCTGACCGCCCCGGTTCTAGCCAGCGGCACGGCCACCACGCTGGGCTGGCGCGGGCCCCGGGGCTGGTCGGGGAGGGGGGAGGGGGTGCCACCCATGACTGGTCGTTTTAGCCGGGATGTGTGGGGCGTGACCGGCCGGACGTCGGCTTCACTGGAGTGTGCCGGGCTTCCACAGAGCCAGCTGACCGCCGGCTTTGTGGCGGAGGTGCGCTGATTACGGCTAGTTGTGCGCGCCTGAGCCGCGTGCACCTGCCGGCACGGGGCGGTAACCCCCCCGGTCGGGTCCGCTCAAAGACGTGGTGCCCACTTCAAGGCGGTGGAGGTGATCATATCGCGTCTGATATTCCGACGGGCCCATGGCAGCGGACACGTGGCGCATTGCGGTGTCTCAGAGGGGAGACAGCCCTGTCGTTGTGGAGCACCGCGGGACACGAGTCAGGCGTTGTCGCGACGATTTCCTATTAGGCTTGCATCGAACGACCTGGCTGTTTATCTCGTGTGCAAAAGTCGAAGTCGCTGAACCGTTGGCACCACGTGCTCTTCTCAATAGAAGCAGCCGCCGTTGTCTCCGGTCTCCCGTCGGTTGTCCTCCGGCCGGCGAGTGCCGCTCCTCGGTGCGCGCGCGCACCCTTCGGCACCGTCTCGCGGCACATACATCACACCGGCTGCGCCCGCCGCTTTTGTGCGCCGCCGCCGTGGCCCGTTGTCTCCCTCCCCGCCTCCTTCCCTCCCAGGGCTGGCCGATAATGGGCCGCGCGCGCCGTGCCGCCCCCTTTTCACCGGGCGCCCCCGGCCGTCGCGGCCGCGTCGCGCCGCGCTCCCACGTGCCGTTCTGCCGGAGAATCGGCACCGCATAATGTGGCCGGGCGTCGGCGCGGCGGCGGCCGTTGTGGCGCGGCCTCAGAGGTGGCTTTGTGAGCGGCTCGGCCGTGCAGGGCATTGTAGTCGACGAACCGGCCGGCATGGCTGCCCTGGGCAGGCCGGTGTGCGGAGGCTGGACCGTTGTCGGCCGCGCGGCGCCCCACCTGCGCTCCGGGGAACAGGGTGTGTGGCGACGCGGCGACGGCGGGTCGGACCGGGCAGCCGAGTAGGCCAGGAGGGCCACAGGCCTGGGCGTTCTGTGAGGGGAGTGTGGGCTCATCCTGTGGTATGTTGTATATCAGCTGTTCTGTGATGCAGTTGATGATGATGAAAAGGGGTAACGGCACATTTGTCTCGTCAGATGCGTTGTTGAGTGTGTTTGTTTAGTACCATTTTGTGGCATTCATTTGCTGATGGCATTATTTTGGATAAGGATCTGCTCATGGAGACGTGACATTGGCAGTTTCACTTCGAGCTCCAACCCTGTCTTATCTAACCAACCCATTGAACAATCGGGGTCATGTTCACTGAGCGCGCTGGCTTGGGACCCTGAGCCAGTTCGCTTCTGTGTGGACATCTCGACTGGTGCTATCTCGCTACTGTGTAGACAAACGTCCTCGAGAAACATTTGTCTTCCAAAGCTACAAACAATGCGGTCGTGTTTCCACCCCGTAACGAGCGCCTCCTGATGAAGGGCTGAACATGCGTCGTGTGGCCTGACTTGCCCACATTTGTCACGGCCGGCCGGCTTTCCCTCCTCTCCGGGTCAAACTATTGTCTCTGATTTAGTGCCGGGCCGCTCGGTTAGCGGGTAAAATATCGCCGGCGCTCACAGCCGTTTGGACGTCAATTTCGCCGACCAATGAGCGTCGTCCATCACCTTCTCGGCTGTCATTTTTTGTGCGCCCGTCCCCGAACGAGGCGTCGTCATTACGGCCGGGTTGTGAGCGAGCGGCCCCGGGCTTCGGCCGCCGCGCCCGCCCTCTGGCCGGCCGGCCGCCGCGGCATTTGCATCCCTTCGAGCCGCGAGCGACCGTCTGCCGTCCGCGCAGCTCTGGGACGGGCCGGGTCGACTTTCGCGGCGCTCCGCCGGCCGCCGACCCTGTGCACCCCGTCCCAGGGGATCTTCGACATAGACGGCCAGGTGGCGTTTCGCGCGGGTCGGGACGAGCGCGCGCCGGTGGCGCGCCCGGGGCGCTGGCTGTCGTCAGCCGACTCATTACACGTCCGAGTGGCGCTCGTGCGTCGCTGGGCCAGGCGTCTTTTCACTCGTGAAATCCGGGCTGCAATTACGGCGGCAGTACAACAGCCCCCCGCGACGTGTGTTGACTGAGGGGACGCGCGTGGGGGGCGGCGGACGATCTCGAGACGCCGGTTCCGGCCGTGCGGGGGTCGACGGAGGGGTGTCAAGTTCCCCGTCCTGGCGTCCAGGGGTGGCTGTGCGACGCGTGCCGGCGTCGCATCCGGCGGCGCGGCGCGCTGCGGACGGCCGGGACCGGTGGGGACGCACGTGGCGGCCCGCCAGCGGAGCGGTGGCGCCGGCGACTGACCGCCCAGCGGGGCTCCGGCTCTGGCCCCGACTCCGGCAGCGGGGACGTCTCTGACTCCGGCTCCGGAAGTGAGGACGTCTCCGGCTCCGGCTCCGGCAGCGGGGACGTCGTTGACTTCGGCTCTGGCAGCGGGGTTCCGGCTCCGGCTCCGGCTCTGGCTCCGGCTCCGGCCCCGGCTCCGGCTCCAGCAGCGGGGAGCAGGTGACTCGGGACGCGGCGTGATGTGCCGGAACCGCGCGTGTCTCGCCGACCTGTCTGCTCCTCTCAGTTCACCTTTCCCTGTCGTGGCGGTCCGCTTCTGTTGACGATCCGATCACGGATGCTTCTGTTGACCGAGATCCGATCACGGATGCTTCTGTTGACTGAGATCCGATCACGGATGCTTCTGTTGACTGAGATCCGATCACGGATGCTTCTGTTGACTGAGATCCGATCACGGATGCTTCTGTTGACTGAGATCCGATCATGGATGCTTCTGTTGGCTGGCATCCGATCACGGAGGCTTCTGTTGACTGAGATCCGATCACGGATGCTGACCGAGATCCGATCACGGTTGCTTGTTTTTTCGTTTTTGTCCAACCAGTCGCCCTTGTGCTATCTATCCCCTCCTCTGAGATATCCACGCTTCTCTCACCCATGATCTGCCCCATTACACCTAGTTTTGCCGTTCAGCGATTCTCGCGGTCTTTGTTCGCTGTCGCGTGCGCGTTACGCGGCGGTTCTCAACAGCCTCCACTTTGAACGCACACACAATGGTCTCGGTCCTCATGGCCACGGGCGCGGTCTTGTCATTTCGAAATCGGCGCCGGCTCTCAGCTGCCGGTGCCGGCCTTGATACATCACCGGCGCCACCTCAGCGGCGTCTCTGGCGAACGGTGGGAGCCGAGCCAGCGCTCCGGCGGCGGCTCCAGCAGCGCTGGCGCCGACGGCGACGGCAGGCTCGTCCGCCGACCGGAGCTCGGCCCCACGAGCCGGTCAGCGTGCGTCAGCACGAGCCGGTCAGGTCATGAGCGTCGCGGAACTGGTTAGACCGCACGCCGCGACGGCCGGTGAAGCGGCGCGCTCGGTCTGAAACGCTGGGCTCCCGTGGATGCGAGGCGTGGCGTCGGTGTCGCCGTGGGGTGCGCCGGTGCTGGGGTGTAGGCGGGACGGTGAAGGATGGCATCGCGTCTTTTGTTCCGAGCGGAATCTGTGACTGTTGGTTGATCCGCATTCAGCGAGGAGAAACAGATGCAGGGTGTAGCTACCTAGAAATGATAACGCGCTGCCAGTCTGTGACAGCCCGTGCGTTGCGTCCCGTTCAGGTAGAGCCGACCGACAGCTGACCCATTCCGACCGATCTCCGATTAGTCGGCTGCCAATCTCCGATCAATCCATCACCATTGGCGATCAATTAAGGTTTTGCCGGTAGCGAAAGCTGGCAGTGTGGGCATCCAGATGCATTCAACGTTGAAGCGGGGCATGGCTTGTCGAGAGGGCCGCTGACATGGGGCGCTGTGCAGGCTTGCCTATTACGGTAAGGTGCGGAACAGGGCAGGACGGGACTGACACGGACGCACCGGCCAGGGCAGGACGGGGCTGACACGGACGCACAGGAGAGGGCAGGACGGGACTGACACGGACACACCGGACAGGGCAGGACGGGACTGACACGGGCGCATCGGCCAGGGCTGATCCGCAGGCTATGCAGGCTCACCTATCACGGCAAGATGCAGGACAGGGCAGGACGGGACTGACGCGAACGCATCGGCCAGGGCTGATCCGCAGGCGACCGTCAGTCTTCCGCGGGTAGTCGACTATCCGTCTTCATACTGGTACACCGCCCAGTAGCGGCACTAATCCACATTGCATTGCCGGTCTCTGACGCCGGAGGGAGTCCGTCATCGCTTTCTTCTCTGGTAGTTACTGCCAGCCAGCTAACGGCAAACCTTACAAAACATGAAATCTTTACTACCGGATCATCTAGTTTAAGACAAGGCAAGACGAGGTCTTCGTTAAGCGCGCTTTTCCAGCAGCACCGTATCACGATTCATGGTTACGCCATATCTGTGACGAAATCGGGAACCAGCCAAGGGCAAGAGAAGCCCTCCGCAGACGCCGGTAAACTTCGTTCGCAGCACAGCAAGACCCTGCGGCTCCCTGGCGAAAACGGACTGACATACTAGCGAGGCCGTCGCCACGTCTGTGGCCGGCGGACTGTGCCGGCACGGCCCGGGTCGGCCGACCGCCCTTGTCGGCCTGTCACTCGGCTGGGGGGGGGGGGGGGGGGGGGGCGCCGCCCCGTCGCTCGCGTGACTCGCGAAGACGCCGCCCCTGCCGCTCCGTCGGCGGCACCGGTCCGGCTGGCGCGGCACCGCCGGGCGCGCCAGCCGGACCGGATCGATCGCTCGGTCAGTCTCGGTCTGTCCCGGATCGGTCCGGATCGGCCCGGATCGGATCGGCCTGGATCGACTCGGCGGCGGTCGCGGCCAGGGCGCAGTTCTGACGGATCGCTCGCTGCCGGCCTAACGGAGCTGTCCGGCGCGCGGCGCCAGCTGGCGCGCCTGCCCGGCCCCCCAGCTGGCGGCCGACGCGGTATAGGTGGCACTGCCGTCGCGGACGGGACGCGCTGTTTGTGTCCGCCCGTGCCGTGCTCCGTAGCGGAGCGCGACCGTCTGCTGCGTTGTCCCATCAGCGATACGGCGGCTGACAGCGTTCTGGCGTCAAGTCCTGCTCTTCCGTCGGCTCTCGCTCAGCCGCGCTCGATGCGTTCCGGTCCCGATTTGTCCTGGCGCTGGCCGGCCGTGCGGCTGCCCAGGCTGACTGCCCGGCTGTGGCTGACTGTCCGGCCGTGGTTGACTGTCCGGCCGTGGCTGACCGCCCAGCTGTGACTGACTGCTCAGCTGTGGCTGACCGTCCGGCTTTGGCCGACTGTCCGGCTGTGGCTGACTGCCTGGCTGTGGCTGACTGCCTGGCTGTGGCTGACTGCCTGGCTGTGAATGGGCCGCTGGGACACCAACACGACGCTGCCCGTGACGGAAGCGGCGCCGTGCGGTGCCAGAGTGGTGCGGCGCTTGACATCACCTGACGCCCGTGGGAGAGGTCAGAGGTCGTATGGAGCCGGCGGCTGACTGACGGCGGCGGGCCCGGCGCGGCTGGCCGACACCCGGGCCCTTGCCCCGCTCCCGGCCGGATGTGAGGTGGTCTGAGGTGACGGGAACGGCCGTCGAGCCCCTGATGTACCGCCTCGCGCCCCTGCTCGCTCTCGGCGGCGCCTCAGGGGTCCCCCAACGCAGTGGGGGAAATGATTGGTGGGGCAGATGTGGGGCGGCGCGTTCGGAATGTCATTTATTTGCCGTTCTCTTGAAACGTCGCACATTTTGATGACGAGGGTTAGGTGTTAATTACTGCGGTTTCACTGATTTATCGCATTTCATTTGTGCCATCATCGCATGCTCAACATTAGACTAAAGCTATGCCAGCTAAGTGATGTTATCGCACTGACTACCGCCAGAGAAGAGATTGCTGTCAAATTACTGTTCAGAAGACTTCACACTTCTGGCCCATTTTTGGTCTCCGCGCATGCCTGCACGTCGCTTTGGACGCCGTTGCGGGTCGGTATGCCGTAAGATGGCACCGTCTGCCCGCTGGCACGGTCCGTCTGCCATATCGGTATCAAATCGCGCGTCCTGACGACCGGACATGCCGCCCACGGCATGTGGACTGCGCGCTTCTGATCGCCGTTTGGGTGGCCACTGGTCTGGGGGGAGGTAGTTCGCTGCCACCGGTCTGAGGAGAGGTGACGGCTGCGGATCGGTCCCTCGCTATCGCCGCGTCTCTCCGTGCCGTGCGAACACCACGGCTATCGTCGGCCTCGAAATTATCGCCTCGGCGAGTCGCGCGGCCACCACCCGGCCTCTCGGGCTCTGCAGCGGCCTCCTCCCGGCAGCTGGGCCGCCGGTCGGTCTGGCCTCTCGGCGCTCCAGCGGCCTCCTCCCGGCAGCTGGGCCGCTCGGTCCCGCTCTGGCCTCTCGGCGCTCCAGCGGCCTCCTCCCGGCAGCTGGGCCGCTCGGTCCGCTCTGGCCTCTCGGCGCTCCAGCGGCCTCCTCCCGGCAGCTGGGCCGCTCGGTCCGCTCTGGCCTCTCGGCGCTCCAGCGGCCTCCTCCCGGCAGCTGGGCCGCTCGGTCCCGCTCTGGCCTCTCGGCGCTCCAGCGGCCTCCTCCCGGCAGCTGGGCCGCTCGGTCCCGCTCTGGCCTCTCGGCGCTCCAGCGGCCTCCTCCCGGCAGCTGGGCCGCTCGGTCCCGCTCTGGCCTCTCGGCGCTCCAGCGCCTCCTCCCGGCAGCTGGGCCGCTCGGTCCGCTCTGGCCTCTCGGCGCTCCAGCGGCCTCCTCCCGGCAGCTGGGTCGCTCGGTCCGCTCTGGCCTCTCGGCGCTCCAGCGGCCTCCTCCCGGCAGCTGGGCCGCTCGGTCCGCTCTGGCCTCTCGGCGCTCCAGCGGCCTCCTCCCGGCAGCTGGGCCGCTCGGTCCGCTCTGGCCTCTCGGCGCTCCAGCGGCCTCCTCCCGGCAGCTGGGCCGCTCGGTCCCGTCCTGGTTACCGCAGTGTTACGCCGCGGCCCGGATACCGCCGCCGGCGCGGGGGAGGCGCTGACTTCACCGCGACACGCCACACCGCCGGCGCTGATGTCAGCCGCGGCCGGCGCGGCGGTGGCGACCCCGATTTTGGCGTGTTGTTCCGGCGGGGCACATCTCCAGCTGCGGGCGGAGCAGCTGGCCATGCACGGCCAACCGTGCGATGCTGCCGTACGGTGTCGTGCGGGCGGGGACGAAGAGGTCCGATGCTATCCGGTCCGATGCTATCGCTGCATGACACGGGTAACGGCCGCCGCCAGGTCTGGAGCCAGTGACACGGGTGACGGCCGCCGCCTGATCTGGAACCAGTGACACGGTTAACGGCCGCCGCTTGATCTGGAACCAGTGACACGGGTGACGGCCGCCGCCTGATCTGGTGGCGGCTGCCGCCTGATCTGGAGCCAGTGACACGGGTGACGGCTGCCGCCTGATCTGGAGCCAGGCGCCGACGCAGGCCGTTTGTCGCGGCGACGCGGCTCATTAGTGCGCCGGTGCCGAGTTGCCGGTGGCTGGCGGGATCAGACTGCGGGTCACGCAGCGATCGCAGCTGGCGCACTGCTCCGCCCCGCGACCGATACCGTCTGCCGGCCACATGACCGAGCGGACGGCAGCGGCGTCAGGGCCGTCCAGCTGAGGACGGCGCAGTGGAGCGGCGCGAAGCGGCGGCGGCCGGTGTGCCGTGTTGACCGCGCCGCTTCCGCTCCGGCGCTGCCCCCCCCCCCCCCCCGGCCTCGGTCCCGTTGCGGCGTTTGCGGCGCCGGCCAGTGCCGCCGGACTGACCCGCCGTCGGCCTATCTGCAGCCGGGGCCTCCCCGCGGGCCGCGGTCGGGCGCCCCCCCCCCCCCCTCCCCCCGCCCGGTCGGCCGGACAGGCGCAGTGGCGGTGTTGCCTATGTCCGTGGTCTAAGGCAGAGGAACCCTGCAGGTCATTGTGATCCCAGGGGTGGAATCCAGGGGAGGAGCATCCGGGCCATCTTTCGAGATGGTCAGAATCCGGCAAAATGGCACATGTTTGGACTTTGAAGAAAAAGCGAACAACGTGTACGTCGCAAAGGTTGTGTTAAGATGCTTTTAAATTGGAGGAAGCAGAGTCCGATGAATTTTATTTCAGATATCAGGACATTCTGTTTAACATTGCCACTCCTTCCAGCCGGCGTTGCCCTTCAAGGCGGCGTTCTGGATCCTCTTGCGTGATCCGGTTGCCGTTCATAAACCATATATTCTGCTGGTAAGATTATATGATATGATATGATAGCCCCTTCAAACACACCTGGTCCTGCCATATTCGTATGGTTTTGTTTGTTTGTTTTGTTTTGTGGAAAGGCTCTATTTGCGTCGGTCCGTTTGGGGAGGTCTGCCATCCATTTCTGACTGGAGTGAAAACATGAAGTGGATGGAAATGAGTAAATGAAACACCACTCGGATGTTTTTGGAGTGTTCTCGTACTGCAGGGCTATCACGTAGGACCGGATTTACCTGAAATGAGAGACTGTTCGGCTTGTGTGGTTTCGCCTTTCATGAAGCATGGTCCTCCCGTACCCCGTCGCCCGGCGGAATTCTGCCGACGGCCGTGTTTTACCGGGACTTCCGCGATTCGTCACCTGCAAGGTTGCCAACTATTCACGTGCACGCTTGTGACGAGTCAACCGATTACTCCCGGATTCTGGCGTCTCTATTTCTGGCCATTGTTTGTGGTGACCGGGAATTCGTGGTACATCCGGTGTTTGGCGATGGCTGTCTCTGGCTGGTAAGCGCCGCGTTTCCTGCGGCATCGCTGCGCCAGCCCCGCCGCCGGCGCCGGTGCCAGCGCGAACACCGGGCTCGCTCCCGACCCTGGCCGCCGGCCAGAGGTCGGACTCGGTTTAGACCTCCTGGAACCAGACGGGCCAGTCGATGTGGCGGCCGTTCTCGCCGGTAATCTCTGACGGGTGCGGCGCTCCAGCCGCCGCCACATGGATTCCCCGCTCGTGCCGGCCGCCTTAAACCCTCCTCTCGAACGCCGGCTGGCGCGCCGCCGGCCCCTGCTGACGTCATCCGTCTCGAGGATGACGTCACCGGCCATCGCGTGGGCGTTGCCAGGGGCGACGCGGCGGGGCGCCGGCCGCGGCGTGCTGTCTTGTTTGGCGGCGTCACTCCCGATACGGCGGTGGCACGCAGGGGCGGGTCATGGCGGCGGCGGCGCCGCGCGCGATGCCGGACAGCGGTCGTCGGTCGCGCTGCAGATAGGGCGGGATGTTCCGGGTCAGGTCGTGCGGCGCCCGGCGTGTTCAGAAGGCCGGGTTGGGGCTGGGGGAGTGGCGGGGGGAAGCGAGCCGGAACCATGTCAGGGGCAACGAGGTGGCTGTGTGGGATCACGTCCAGCCCGGGTCACGTGACGCCTGAGCCTCGCTCGAGAGCGGGCGGCTCAAGCACCGGTCTAACCTGGCACCGTCATATCAGGACCCTGACTAGTCCTTACGCTGACCTGGGTATGGCCCATGTGTGGCTCAAGAATGGGTTTTTGCATGCAACGCGGGGTCCCCCTGTATGGCTAGAGGTTCAGTGGTGTTCTGACCTTAAGATCGCCGCAGCTTAACCCAAGAATTACTTGTTGTGGCGGCCGTCCTCACCGGTAATCTCTGACAGGTGTGGCAATCTTAAGGTCAGAATTGCTTGTGTTTTACCGGAGAATCGCCTCCGTTTGGTCCACGCGAAGCCAATGCATGACAAGATGTCATGTATCTTTAACCGTGACATCATCTGCCTATGGCTAATCGCCTTTGTTGTGGCTATGTATCCCAATCCTGTGAACCCGGAAAACACCTGTTTGACCTGTCATTTCTCCATGTCTCCCGTATCGCCTCTGAATGGCCCTGGTACTACGTCTAACCTCAACTCCACCTTGTTTTGATGACGTTATCACCTCTGACCCCGAAATCACCGCTCTGGGAACCACCCCTGACGTGGCACTCGTGCGTCGCCCCTCCCCCCCCCCTCCCCCATCCCCTCCGCACCTCCGACGAGCTGCGTCAGCCCTTGGCGGCGCGCGCGCCGGTCGGGTCGGCGGCGGCGGCGGCGGCGGCCGGTCCGACCCCGGCGGCATTGCTGTGGCGGCCGCGGCGGGGTGCGGAGGTCACCGGACCACAACCGGACCGGCGCTCCATCGTCAGCGCTGCCGACTCGCGCCTACTGCCGGCTCAAGGCGACGGTGCAGTGCGCTGTTGCATTGCTGGCCGCGCGGCTGTGGACGCGGTCGGACCCGGTGGTGTACGGGAGACGAGCAGACGGCGTGTGGCGTCGCGCGGGGGTTTGACTGACCGCTGGTGCGGCTTGGGAGGCGTGGCTCTGAACCGAGGCTTCGGCGCCGGCCGGCCGTGGAGCCAGGTGCTCCGCCGGGACGGTGGCCCGGGGTCGACTGCGGGCCGAGGTCGTGAGTGTGGTGCCTGTGACGCCGCCTAAACCTGCACGGACAATGAAGGAGGTTAAGTCGCGCACCACCTGGTACATCTGCCCCGACACCGGGCAGGAGGAACAGCAGGAGAGCGAAGGCGCCGAGGGCGGTGAGTTCGGCAGATTGGTGGATCGCGTTATCGGTGGATGCGCTGTACGTCAAGCGGTCGCTAGGGGCACTTTACGTTGCAGAAGCCGCCGACCATTAAAGTACCAGCTGCGTTGGATTCTGGGTCCAGAAATTGCGGTGTCGTCGTTACTCGCGCGGCAGGTGTCCAGGCCCAGTCTGCAAGATCGGAGTCAAACAAGATTGGAATCGAACAATGCTTTGCAAGCGATGGGCTGGGACGTCTTGGCACCAAACATGGTTGACTCTCGCTCCAGGCTGCTGATGTGGCCAGTATGGAAGGGCCGTTTATTTTCTGCAGTCATATCAAGCTCTGTATCTCGTTGGGATGTCCCATGAACGTTTTCCTTGTGCTTTGTTGTGCTGGTGGTTTTCCTGGTCGCGTGTCGGCTGATACCTGGGATTCCTGGTGGCCTGCCTGCCCCCGTGCGCTCTCCCGCCCCCCGGCTCCCGGACGTGGGCTACTTGGGCGACGTTCGCCACCACCTGTCAGCTGCGTGCGCATCCCTGCCTGACCAATCACCGGCCCGGCACGCACGTTCCGACCAATCACGAGCCCGGCCGCGACCTGCATTTGCAGTGGTCGCAGTGTGCTTGAGTATGCCCTTGCCGGCCTCTCGCCGGTGCGTCTCACCGGTGGCCGCGTGCAACGGACCGGGGTCACGACCCCTGACCCGGACGTGACCCGGCGCGACCCGGCCGCCTTCCCAGGCCGGTCACACGGCGTCACCGGCGCGCAGGAGTGCGCAGGAGGCGGGCGAGCGTCCGCAGTTGACCTGGCCCACCGGCCAATCAGCGGCCCGACATGACCGCCAGCTCGGCCGCCTCCGCGGCTGAGCTGGTGGTCATGTCACACGCACGGTCACTGGGCACGGCACACGCGGCGTTCAAAGCAAGCCGCTCTGGAATGTTCCACATTTGAAGATATTGAAGCAGGCATCAGAAATGATGAAACAAGCTCACTTGTTACATTTGATATACTTTTAAGTGGAAAAGGCTGCTCTAGACAGCACAGTTTCTCAGTTCAGTTAATATGCTCTTCGATACGTCATGGTTTGATAACGACCTCGTACCTCGCACAACACTGATTAATAGCCAGTTGACTGCCGTTATATTTGGAAATCGTGCTCACGAACGCCAGATTTGAATGTCTCGGCCATCATATTTTTCCTGGCCTCGATCGCCGCATGGATTATGGAATGGCAGGATTTAAATAACTTTATTATGGCGTCATGAATGTCGAGGCAGCCTTGAAATACTCGTCCAGAAATAGTTTCCCCATCTAAGAAAGGCAGGGCTGTGAACGGCACCAAGTGATCTCCAAGGTGGCTTTTTCAGTTCGAGACCTCATACCAATGTGGAACACTTTCTTTAAGTCTGTGAATGATCTCGTACGCTCTGCGATTTGTCGTGTTGGTAGATTATTATACTCCAGTCATGAAACATAGCTGACCGACCGTAATGCAGTTCAGAGCGTCAGTGTTCGACTTGCCCTGCGGTTTTTGGTCATGTTTCTTTGTCCATACGCGGTGGCACACAATACATTTGGGACACGGGTTTTCTGGCGGCCGTCGACCATCGTTCACTGGTCAGCAAATGTGCGTTGACGAATGAGGACACCGTTCGCTGGCTCGAAACATCAGCGTTTTTATCGCCCCGACGTTGGTGCGGCCATCCTCCACCGAATGACGCAGTGGTTAACGAAGGCGTCCCGCCGTGGCCGTGGTCGACCAGCAGTAACTCGACGGCGGTGCGCAAGTTGGCCATCCTCTTCCGTGGATACCTTATCTGCTGTCTCGTTCTGTGGAATGTGGACGCCGTGGACTCGGACGAGCTGGTGTGCTGAAGCTGTCCGCAGCCAGGGGCGGCCCCCGTATGCGGAAGTTCGGTGTCGCGTTCGAGCGCATTCCGCGTGGTGCGGCCGGTAGGCTGGGAACCCACGGATGTCTGGAGCGGTGTGCTACAGATTTGGTGCATTTACACTGGGCGTGTTAACAAAATGTTCCCCGTTGGGTGAGAAAAACGTAGGACAATGCATGAAAATGCAAAGATATATACCAACGCCTGAGTACATGGCATGCTAAGTCTGCTATGTTTTTTTTTAAAGAAAAAGTCATCCGTGCTAGGGAATAGTAGTAAAACAGTTTGCGACGAGTTAGTAGTTTTACAGGTTGCAAGGCATTAATAGATGAACAGCCGAGCCGCCTTCTTCGGCCGTAGCGAGTCAAGGCGGAGTTAGTATGGGGTCGTTCCGACCGCATGACGCCGGTTGTGTTGTATGGCGTCGCCGGCTGGCGTTCCGGGTGGTTTCACTCCCCCGTGACCTGACATATGAGGCGGCCCCGGGCCGGATGTCGGCGTGCCCCGTGACCAGCGGGACAGGGCGTGCACGGCCAGAGGAGCAAGGCGCTCGGCTCTCTTACAAATCAAACGTGCGATCGGTGGAAATGGACGGAACAAAACGGTTAACTGTTCTTTTTGTGAGCAAATAACAAGAACAAGGTTATTAAATGTTCGAAGAGGGGTTGGCAGTCAGCTGTGGGGACGGTTCCGAACTTGAGCTGCCCCGGCTGGGTTCGCTGCCGCCGCCCCGGCGCGTGCTGGGCCGACTGGCACCGGACGCCGGGGCCTGGTGCCGCCGCTCCTCTGCAACCGGACACGGACGGACGCGGCGGCGCACCGGAAGCCGCGCTGGCCTGGTGAGACGGCACACCGCTCGCTCCGGGCTGGCCTGGTGAGACAGCACACCGCTCGCGCCGGGGTGGCCTGGTGGGACAGCACACCGCTCGCGCCGGGGTGGCCTGGTGAGACAGCACACCGCTCGCTCCGGGCTGGCCTGGTGAGACGGCACACCGCTCGCTCCGGGCTGGCCTGGTGAGACGGCACACCGCTTAGCTCCGGGCTCGTGGCGGCGCCCCGATCGGCCGCGTCGAGCAGAGCAACCTCCAGTCACTGTTGGCGGCGGACGGGGAGACGGAGCGGGCTGCGAAGCGGTTGACGGATGAGCGGGAGTCGCCTCTGCCGCCGGCCGGGGAGAGTCTGACGGCTCGATGTCAGGACGTAGGCGCCTGGTGGCCGCCTGTTCATGGCCTGGTGCTGCCGTCATGTTCATGGACTGGTCCTGCCGTCCTCTTCATGGACTGGTCTTAGTCCTAGTGCCGTCCTGTTCATGGCCTGGTCGTATTCCTAGTACCGTCCCGTTCATGACCTGATCATGTTCCTTGCACCGTCCTGTTCATGGACTGGTCCTAGTTATAGTGCCGTCCTGTCCATGGACGGGGTTCTAGTTCTAGTGCCGTCCTGTTCATGGTGTGGTCTTCGTGTCATCGTGGCGCTGTTCCGGAGCCGCGATGCAGCGATTAGCGGCGCTACCAGGCGCAGACCAGACCAGACCAAATCAGACCAGACCAGACCAGAGCAGAGCATGGTGTCACCAGCGGGTCCCGCCGGGCCACAACGACGCTTGACAGGCGGATGCTGGGTCGTGCAAGATTGACAGGCATACCAGGCGGATGCTGGATCGTGCAAGATGTTTGGCAAACATGCTCGGCGCTCTTAGATTACGGACGCCGAAGGCCCGGGTGCTGGCGTGACTACGCGACAGGCCGGCGCTCGGCTGGGCTCTCTCCCGCCCCGTGCGGTCACTGTGCTGTGTTTGTTTACCGCCGCCCCCGCCCCCCCCCCCTCCCGCTGCGGGGGCGGGGCGGATGTGACATCTGGTGGGTGGAGGCGGTGGGGAGGGGGCGGAGGCGGCGCGGCCGGCGCGCAGGTCCGAGGCTGCTCCGGCGGCGGTCAGCGGTCAGCGGTCGGAGGCCTGAGGTCGGCGGTCGGCGGTCGGCGGCGAACGGTGGTGAACGGCGGTGTTGTACCGCGCGCAGGGGGCCGCTACGGGGGAGGGGAGGGTGGGGTGGGGGCGGGCGGGCAGGGCAGGGCAGGGCAGGGCAGGGCAGGGCGTCAGGTGGCGCCCTGGGGCGCGCTGCAGGACGTGTGGCGGACTGGTACACTGCGCTTCGGCGACCGAATGTTATTGGGTGGTACGCCGACGCTGTTAAAGTTGAGTGTTGGAGGGGATTGACGTATGAATTGAGTACAGTGAACTGTAACCTAACGACAGGGCGAGGCAGAGTGACGGCACCCCGCTGGGCGATTGTGCCGATCCGGAGAGCTCTTCCATGACCGGCGATCGGTTTGCATCGCTGTGACGAGTCCGGCCAGACTGAGCCTGGAATCGGACCGTGACGAACTCAATGTGGAAAGTTAAGCACATTGCTGGGCACAGCCACGACGAAAATAGGAAGCACAATAGCCATATGTTCTTAGTAATTCACAAGAAATGTGTGGCATGGATCAGCAAGATGCGAAAAGCATGATTTGATGACATGTTTTCTCTCGTTGTCGTGGGCCTGATGTTATTAGGTTTGGTACTTTAAGCTCAGTGCGGATCATGTCCAGTTGAGCGTGCTGGGCTGTGCGAGCAGACCAGACCGCAACACGCTGGGGTGAAAGGCAAGGTGCCGTCTTGAAAAGATGCCGTCTTGAAAGGTGCCGTCTTGGGCCGTGCTGTGCTGTATCGTGTCGCCGCCGCCGCCACCGCCGCCACCGCCGCCGGCCGTTACCTCCTGGCCTAATTAGACTCCATTGGCGTGATTGCTTTGGCGCTGGCGCCGTCGTCGTTCGGCGTGCCGCCGAGACGGCGACCGGCTGGCGGGGCGGCGCGCTGACCTGGCGGCGGGGTCCGCTGAGGTCGAGGTGGTCCGGTCTGGTGGCGGAGATTCGCCGAAGCGCGCGCGAGACCAGGCGTGAAAGGTCTCGGCTGGACCTGCGCGGATGGGGAGGTGCAGAGGTCCAAAGGCAGGGTTGTCTGCGTCGTTTTCTTTGGGATACAGGCGCGGTTTTCTGTGGAATTGCACTCGAAATGAGCTCAACAAATATATTCAAGTATCTGATCATGGTAGCCGCTCATCCGGTAGTCTCGTAACTGGCAGGTGGGGCATCGAGCGGATGGCCACTCATTCGTAACATATCTCCTCTTAAACCAGGCTGACAGTGACGCGTTTCCTGTTCCGAGCGCTGACTGAGTCGTGATAGGCGGCTTGTCGAGCTGGCGGCGTTGTCGTGTGGGGTCACCTCAGTTGAGGCCGAGCGTCATGTGGGATCACCTCAGTTGAGGCCGAGCGTCGTGTGGGATCACCTCAGTTGAGGCCGAGCGTCGTGTGGGACCACCTCAGTTGAGGCCGAGCGTCGTGTGGGATCACCTCAGCTGAGGCCGAGCAGCGTCGCTTCGCCGGCCTCCCGTCGCCGCGGGGCAGCACTTTAGAGGCTGCGCAGGCGGCGGGGCCGCAGCTCGCTGCCGGGATTTCAGGGTTTGTTTCAGCGGGGCTTCTGTCCCTGTCGTGGCGGCTTCCGAGGTTGCGTGTCTGCCGGACTGGGGCCGGGCTGATCCAGGATTGGGGACAGGCTTCCTGGGGCTGCGGGCGGGCTTATCTAGGGCTGGGGACGTCTGTCCCGCGTTTTGAACGGGTTTATCCCGGGGCTGCGGACGGGTTTATCCCTGGGCTGCGGACGGGCTTATCCAGGGCTGGGGACGGCTGTCCTGCGTTTGGAACGGGTTTATCCCGGGGCTGCGAACGGGTTCATCCCGGGGCTGCGGACGGGTTGATCCCGGGGCTGCGGACGGGCTTGTCCCAGAGCGCATGCGTTTCATCGACGAGAGGCGTGCACGGATGGAGGCCGCCCGCTGGGCCGCTTCCGCCTACCGTTGGCAGCCGTGCCGCCGCCCGGGAGCCACGCATGGCTGGCGATGACGCCCGACGCGGCCGACCTTGGAATCAGGGCAGTGTTTGTGGGCGTTTTAGCTGCGGCTGGGTGTACTGCCGCCGTGTGGTGCGCGCGCCGCACAGCCCGTCACGCCGACGGCCGACCTTGGCCTCGGCCGTGCCTTCCGTCGATGGCTGCTCTATCTGAGCGATCGGTGAGCGCCGCGTCTTGCCGCCGGCTCGGCGTAGGCAGGCCGTACCGGCCGGCCGCGTGTACAGCGACGCTGGCGGGCGGCGCGGCGCGCTGTCCGGAGCGGGGCCGGGCGGGACGGCGCGCGCTCTGGCCGGACGCCCGGGCCATGAGTCAGCGCCGGCTCCGACGATGGAGCGTGGCGCCGCGCCGGCCGCCGCCCTCCATCGACTCTGAGTCAGCCGGGCCGGCCTGGCGGCGCGCGTCAGGCGCGCCACGCTGCCGGCCCGGCACGCCAGCTATGCCACTGGCCCAGCTGTCGCGGGGCGGACGGCGGCGACGGCACGGGGATAGACTCGACGCCAGCTGGCTGCTGGACCGTCGCTGATGGGGCCGCGGTGCGAGGCGGCCGGACAGTTCCAGAGGCCGGTATGGCAGCTGTTCTGACGGAGCTGACCGTCGCTGATGGGGCCGCGGTGCGGGACGGCCGGACAGCTCCAAGAGGCCGGTATGGCAGCTGTTCTGACGGAGCTGAGCAGTGAGTGCTGTGCGAGTTTTCGAACCGCGCGTTGGAACTTGTGCCGGTGAACTGCCTGATAATTTGCTGGAACGCGCACCGCAGCGCCGCACTACGCGGAAACCATGGCGGACACGTGACTGCGAGCTGACCTCAGCTGACCTTAGCGTGCCTGACCCCGCGCCCCCTCCGTTGCAGACCTGACGCCGGAAGAGCAGCAGCTGTTGCTGGACATCCGACGACGCAAGGCAGAACTGCTGCAGGAGATCCAGGTGGGTGTGACGTCACCGGTGGATATGTGTGACGTCATCTCCCGACAAAGTTTTGCCTGGCACCAGGCCGACTTCACCTTTGCCTCTTTTTGAAGTTAATCCTTCACAAGCCGGTGTATCAAGAATGCACAGGGTGAGGCAGGCCAGGGAAGATGCAAGACTGCTTTGCACGTGGGATAAACAGCGGAATTTCGCGGTTTTGTCATCACAAGGTATCGTTTCTGACACCTGCCCCGGCCGTTTTCGCGTTTTATCGGAGCCTCCTGCCCCGGCCGTTTTCGCGTTCTATCGCTACGGTATACCAACGGAATCCGGTGACCGAGCACAAGTCTCCCTTTCAGTGGATGGGCGTCAGGGTGTTTGGCCTCTTTGTGGATGTCATGGCGTCGTGCGTAGATAGGAACAGGCGCCAAGTGACCAGCGAGGCGCAGCATCCTTGAACCAACTGGACGGCATCATCCACATAACTGGCATTACTACCATCGCCATTACATTGTCACTATCACCCACCACCTGACAACGTTACCGTCGCCCTGGTATTACAGCGCGATAAAGCGTTGCAGTAAGCGACCAACTCTAACCTGAAATTCACCTGCAGCACATTCAGCCGAGATGTATTGTGATTTTATCTAATTTTGTTCCCGTCAGACAGGCGGATTTCCCCGGGGACTCAGCCGCTAGAATTACCGCGCCCGCCGAGTTAGCTGGTGATGCGCTCGGCTGGCTTCCTCCACGGCCGGTGATGCGCTCGGCTATGGGTGACACTGATTGGCTCCGGCTCTCTGCCGTCAGTCCAGCAGCTGGCGCGGCAGGAACCACGGCGCCACTGCTCCCGGTCCTGGTGTCCTGCCGCTCGTGGTGCGGGTTTCACGCCACTGCACCCGGTCCTGGTGTCCTGCCGCTCGTGGTGCGGGTGTCACGCCACTGCGCCCGGTCCTGGTGTCCTGCCGCTCGTGGTGCGGGTGTCACGCCACTGCGCCCGGTCCTGGTGTCCTGCCGCTCGTGGTGCGGGTGTCACGCCACTGCACCCGGTCCTGGTGTCCTCCCGCTCGATGCGCGGGTGTCACGCCACTGCGCTCGGTCCTGGTATCCTCCCGCTCGAGCCGCGGGTATCACGCCAATGCGCCCGGTCCTGGTGTCCTGCCGCTCGTGGTGCGGGCGTCTCGCCACTGCGCCCGGTCCTGGCGTCCTCCCCCGTTCGAAGTGCGGACGTCTCGCCACTGCGCCCGGTCCTGGTATCCTCTCGCTCGAGGTGCGAGTGTCCCGCGACGGCCGCTTGGTCCTGGCATCCCCTCGCCCAAAGCGCGAGTATCCCGCGACGGCCGCCCGTCCGCGCCTCTTCCTGCCGCTGAGACAGCGGTGGTCGCTAACGACGTCAGCGTCTGGTGGCTCACATTGGGGACAGTTTGTTATGAAGTTCAGCTCAGCCATAATCAACTTCGCGGCCAAGCTCCTTAGCTCTGAACGGCCACGCGAAACCGAGGGCACGTTCAGTTTTGAGGGTACGTCTGGCGAGATGCCATCCGCTCGGTGTCCTCGGTTGATGCGGCAAAACTGCCCCGTCTCCCTCCCCCCACCCGCTGATGGCCAAAACGATGCGGCGAGACGGCTGGCGGTGCGGCCGCTGTGGTCGACCGTGCCCCGCGGGGCGTCCTGCTCGGCGGAGCGGTGGCTTGCCGTCACGGTATCGACCGGCCGTCCAGCGGCGGCGGCGGCGGCGGCGCTGCCCCACGCCCTGGACGCTGCCGACGTCCGGTGACGTGTCTGACTCAGCCGCTGAGGTGTTGTCTGCCTCCCGCCCCCGCCCCGCCCCCGCGCAGCACGCCCCCGCCCCCGGCACGCGGCATCTCATCGACCTGGTGACGAATGTTGCGCTCGGTAATGAATTAACAGCGAGGCGGCGGGCGGCGGTGGGATGGGGTGGCGTTCACCGCTCACTGTTCGGTGTTGGGATGCGGGGTCGGGCACCGCCGGGCTTCCGCGAGGTCGGCGCGTGGGGACCGGCAGGCGGGCGAACCGCGACGGTTTTGTCGACAGCGCTGTCTGTCGTGCTGTGCTGGGTGTTTCGCCGGATAACTAATGGAACTGTGCCGCTTTCGTCAGGATATTCCGGGACCAGATCGTTTATAAGCCTCGCGCTGATGACGCCTTTGACGCTCATAAGTGGGGCATTCTGGCGTGAAAGGTTTGGCTTCTGGCGTGGAAGGCTTGATCAGCGCCGCGTGGAAGACTTGCCGGTTCCGCGCGAGAAGTTTGTACCGCGCCTCTTGGAAGCTTGCCCCGCGTCCCATACTCCAGTCCGCTGCCCCACTCCCCATACTCCAGTCCGTTGTCCCGCGCTAAAACACCCGCCTGTTGTTGTAACACGAGCCTGCAGGGCCAGCTTCGGGACACTATCGGGCATCTGAGGCGGCATTCTCGGCATGCCGGGCTGGAGTCGGCCCTTGATGGTGTGCGCGCAGGCCACTCGGGTAGATACACGACCCATTGCCGAGGGCCAGAGTCGCCATGGTAACCACTCGCGCGCACACTCTCTCCGAGTTCGACGGACGCCCTGCACGACTAGATGACACGGTGGCGGCCGTCCCGGCGCGGGACAGTGGCCGCCATGCGACAAATAGGCAGCTCCGCAAACATTGGGTCCCGTTGAGTTTACAGTGTGGATGTTTCTCGTCAGTCTCAGTGCATTTAGCTGGCATTCCGCCTGCTCGTCGGGCATCTGACCGCGGCCACCCCGACGTCTGGACCGTCAGTCTGTACCTGCCGGGGTGTCTCACCGGGCGGCCGGTATAGTCAGCAGGGAGGGCTCACGTGAGCGTCGGCATAGTCAGCAGGGAGGGCTCATCGTGAGCTGTCCGGCATAGTCAACAGGGGGGGGGGGGGGGGCTCACGGGAGCGTCGGCATAGTCAGCTAGGAGGGACGTGGTGAGCGTCGGCATAGTCAACAGGGAGGGCTCACGTGAGCGCGGCATAGTCAACAGGGAGGGCTCACGTGAGCGTCGGCATAGTCAACAGGGAGGGCTCACGTGAGCGTCGGAATAGTCGACGGGAGGGCTCACGTGAGCGTCGGCATAGTCAACAGGGAGGGCTCACGTGAGCGTCGGCATAGTCAACAGGGAGGGCTCACGTGAGCGTCGGCATAGTCAAACAGGGAGGGCTCACGTGAGCGTCGGCATAGTCAACAGGGAGGGTTCACGTGAGCGTCGGCATAGTCAACAGGGAGGGCTCAGTGAGCGTCGGCATAGTCGACAGGGAGGGCTCACGTGAGCGTCGGCATAGTCGACAGGGAGGGCTCACGGGAGCGTCGGCATAGTCAACAGGAGGGCTCACGTTGAGCGTCGGCATAGTCGACAGGAGGGCTCACGTGAGCGTCGGATGTCGACAGGGAGGGCTCACGTGAGCGTCGGCATAGTCAGCTAGGAGGGACGTGGTGAGCGTCGGCATAGTCAGCAGGGAGGGCTCACGTGAGCGTCGGCATAGTCAACAGGGAGGGCTCACGTGAGCGTCGGCATAGTCAACAGGGAGGGCTCACGTGAGCGTCGGCATAGTCAACAGGGAGGGCTCACGGGAGCGTCGGCATAGTCAACAGGGAGGGAGTGGTGAGCGTCGGCATAGTCAGCAGGGAGGGCTCACGGAGCGTCGGCATAGTCAACAGGGAGGGCTCACGGGAGCGTCGGCATAGTCAACAGGGAGGGGGACGTGGTGAGCGTCGGCATAGTCAACAGGGGGGCTCACGGGAGCGTCGGCATAGTCAGCTAGGAGGGACGTGGTGAGCGTCGGCATAGTCGACAGAGAGCGGTCACGGGGGCGTCGTGCAGCCCCGTTTCAGCTGCTTATTTCTTATGGTGGTGGCTTGGTGATGATGGGAGCTACTTTTGAGGGGATTGGTGCCGGCGTTGCACGTGCTGGTGCTATGACCAAGCCGGATCAGAGCCGGAGGTGTGCGCCGTCACCACCACTCCGCCCAGTCGCCTCAGAACTGACGGAAAGCTCCAGTGTCTGGGACGGCCCGGAGCCCTGCGATGAAGCGTGTTTTCCTTCTTTTGCCTCACGTCATCCTGATGTGATGGTGTCTCGTAATAATGCTATAGTGCTGTTGCGATAAGATGCCCGCTATTGGATTACTGACGCCGTTGAAAGGCTTCCTAATGCCGTTTCCTCGTCTCAGGACGTCCGGCCACAAACATGTGCGTTGGACCGGGACCGATGTGCACACGGGCGTACACGCGGGCAGAGAGCGTATTTGATGATAAGCAAACAAAACGTTAAGCTCCTGGTCTTTTGGCGCGGCGAGTTGAAAGCTCTTATCCTGGTAATAATTGACTTGCAATATACTAGAAGGCATAGGTACATTGAAAGTGCCTCCCGTTATCTGGAAGGTCGATTATTGCCAGCGTAAGAACTCTGAACTCACAGAGCAGAAAGTGGTTATCACGGGTTGTCCCCTTCGTTTGTGAAGGTCTCGTACAAAACAGGCCGATAATCCTTCTGGGAGAGACCAGCAACTGGGCCTGGGCCGGTGTTCCATCATTTGAATGTCTACTTCAGCGTGGAGCGCACGAAACATCCGAGTTCTGACATGAACAGGCACCACGGCAGCTTCATTCTCACACCTTCCGTGCTTTTTGTGCTCCTTCGTGCTGTCTTCGTGACGGACATCGCCTGAATTACCTTCATTTGCACCTCACCTATCTCCATGGCGTGATGCTTCTGCCGTTTTTCTCGTAGTTCCTGTTAGCGCTCGCTGTGCCAGAGCTGTGCGCAGCCCTGGACAAGAATGCGAGACGCCGCGGAATGCCCGCCGCAACATCGCCTTGATCTTGCCGTTGTGCATGCCTGCTGTGTGGGAACATCCTCGTCGGCGGTACCCTGGACATCCGGCGAGCCGACACACTTCGGCACACCTGCGCACCAATGACGTCACGCCTCGGCTCGGTGTCAGCTGCGGCGGAATTGGCCGTAATTGCTTGTTAATCCGGCGCTTCCGCTTGGCAGGGCTGTGGGTCTGATACCCTGTCGGGTAGTTCGTCATCGGCATGCGAGTCCGCCCTCAAGACGCTGGCTCTCATAAAGTCGCGCGTCACATGGCTGTTAACGGCCGTCCGCGCCGCGTCACGTGGGCATTCATTGGCTTGATTCGATACGGCGTGACGGACTGGCCGTGCGGCTGCTGACTGACGTGGGCTGGCAGTTGGGCTGCTGACTGAGATCACTCGGCGGACCAGACGGCGCGGCGTTTGTGGCGTCGTTCGCGCCATGCGGCCGCCGTTTGGCATTGCGGTTTCCATGGCGTCTGGCCGCTACCGTTCGATAGCCGCCGATGGTGGCTTTGTTGTGTGGGTTGCGTGGGAGAGTCGGCGCGGGTCTACACGAAGCTCGGTTTTCGAACTCGCAGCGCGGTCGGATGCTCGGCGGTCGGTGCTTTTACAGTCTCGGGTGCTGTCGAGCGTGACGGTGCAAATGAGCTCATTAGCATACGAATTTGTCATAATGGGTGCTTGAGCCAGACATTCCGTGCGTTGACGGCCGCGCTCCCACATCTTTCGGCGCGTTTCTCGAGCGGGGGTGCGGTGAGATCGTGAGGTGGCGTGTGCCTCTCCGGCTGGATCTCATGGCCCCTCCACACCGCGACCCACCCATAGCAGTATACCGAGCCCCTCTCGCGTTTCCGCGTAAGACCGCTCTGCGCAGTAAAAAGGCCCCGTCGAGGTCCAGACGCGGTGCAAAGTACGGGCATCGCTGGGCGCGGGGCCGGCAGAAATAGGTCACGAACGCCAGCGAACGGCGGAGAGAAGAGCTGCCGGCTCGACCGAGAGGTCGCCGGCGCGGCGCCAGTGACGCCAGGCCCGGGCCTAGGCGCCGCACGGAGCCTGGGCCGGGCTGAGGGCGAGGGTGAAGGGGGGGGGGGGGTCGTTGCTGCTGATGTTGCCGCTGACACGGCAGCGGCCACAGCAGGCGTGCGACGCGTGGTGACCGCCCTGGGCCGGAGGGTGACCCGTCGGGGGCGGGAGCAGGGACGAGGCTCTTGCGGGCAGACCAGCCTGCCTGCGGTGCCGTCTGACGTCACCGACGCGAGCCCCGTGGGAACCGTCCGCCGCCCCGCGCCCGGAGGGATCGGCACACTGTCTGAGGTCCCATCCACCGATCCCCTCCCTTCCCGCCGGCCCCTCCTCCCCCTGGCGTCCGTTCCGCCCAGGCTGGGCTGCCTGGAGAAGTGCTCCTTCTCTGGCCGCTGTGGCGCCGCGGACGTCGGCTGCTTGCCACGAGCGCTGAGAAGCGAGGGAGACGGGGACGGGCGCGCCCTTTCAGCATCGCACGTCGGCTGGAAGATGCCTATGACCGGCACTCTATTCCTCCTGTGGTCGGCCGGGCGTCTGTTGTTGGGCGGTGGCCGCACAGTGCCGGCCTGGTCAATCGCCCAGGCAGAGGGGGGGGGGGGGGGGGGGGCGGGCGGCTCTCCGTGCCTGACCTCGGCGCTGCTCCCGGCGACCTCGGAGGCCGGCGCGGGCTGACCCGCGGCCGACCGCCCTGCGTCAGCGCGCTGGGCGCAGACCGAGACGGCCGCCACCTGCGCTGGCGCTGCGTCCGCACGGCCGCGGCGCTGACGTCGCCGACGCCGCTGACGGCGACACCGGCGGTCCGCTGCGCTGTGACCGCACGGCCGCGGCGCTGACGTCGCCGACGCCGCTGGCGGCGGCGACACCACGGTCCGCCGCGCTGTGACCGCACGGCCGCGGCGCTGACGCCGACGCCGCTGGCGGCGACACCGACGGTCCGCCGCGCTGTGACCGCACGTGCCGCGGCGCTGACGTCGCCGACGCCGCTGGCGGCGACACCGCCGGTCCGCCGCGCTGTGACCGCACGGCCGCGGCGCTGACGTCGCCGACGCCGCTGGCGGCGACACCGACGGTCCGCCGCGCTGTGACCGCACGGCCGCGGCGCTGACGTCGCCGACGACGCGCTGGCGGCGACACCGACGGTCCGCCGCGCTGTGACCGCACGGCCGCGGCGCTGACGTCGCCGACGCCGCTGGCGGCGACACCGACGGTCCGCCGCGCTGTGACCGCACGGCCGCGGCGCTGACGTCGCCGACGCCGCTGGCGGCGACACCGACGGTCCGCCGCGCTGTGACCGCACGGCCGCGGCGCTGACGTCGCCGACGCCGCTGGCGGCGACACCGACGGTCCGCCGCGCGTGACCGCACGGCCGCGGCGCTGACGTCGCCGACGCCGCTGCGGCGACACCGGCGGTCCGCCGCGCTGTGACCGCACGGCCGCGGCGCTGACGTCGCCGACGCCGCTGGCGGCGACACCGCGGTCCGCCGCGCTGTGACCGCACGGCCGCGGCGCTGACGTCGCCGACGCCGCTGGCGGCGACACCGACGGTCCGCCGCGCTGTGACCGCCCCGGCCCGGCCGCCGTCTGGGTCGTCTCTGAGGGCGTGTTTGTTGTCGTCCGGCGGCCGGGGCAGCCGGCAGCTGTGCCCCGACCGCCGGCTCCGACGCCGCCGCCCGGCAACGGCACCATGGCGACCGACCCTCCCTTTTTTATGCGGCTGGGTGGCGGCTGCGTTGCTAGGTGGGACAGTGGCCGGCAGACAATTGGGACTTTGAGAGTGGCCGGATTCATTGGCTTTTGACGCGTGCTGTGTGCAGTCTCCGAATGGCGTACCCTCGAAATATTTTTGGGTGATGCGGTTCTGATGTTAAAAAGTAATGGTCGCGCTCAATTTCTCTTTTCGAAAAGAAAGCGTTAAGGTCTTCTGCGCGAGATTGCCTTTATATTGTATAAATTCCTTTTGAGTCAATCTCCTATTCAGTGGTGAGTCCGTGAACGGACAGAACTTTTTGAAGACCATTCGGGGCTCCAGGCTGACTAGTGGGGAGTGCTTTGTGAGCGGCCCGCGCGGCAATTTTTGGTCAGCTGTTCTTATGCAACGGCCAGCGCGTGTCATTGTTCATGGATTCTACTTTCAAAATGTGGGCGGGGCTGTATCTGCCCCCTAAATAGCATGACAAGTTTTAGCCATGTACGCTTCTGACGGACGTATTGGCGTTTCTCCGCCTCTGCCTCTCACTGCCCTGCCTTGCCTGCCCGACTGGGTTCTGTCCGCCTCTGCTCAAGAAGCTGCGGGTTTCTCCGCCTCCCACTCCCCCTGCCTCGCCTGTCCAACTGGGCTCTGCCCGCCTCTGCTCCAGAAGCCACCGTGACTGGCGGCCCTCCGATTGGTCAATAATTGCTGGCGGCGGTTATGAGGTCGGCGTGGGGATCAGACGGCGCGGCGCGCGCTGTGAGGGGGGAGGGGAGCAGGGAGGGCGGAGTATCGGAGTTTCAATTGCCTGGCGCGGCGCGAGTCCATTTGTCGATCGAACACGGTCGGGACCACGCCGCCCAGGCCTGTCAGAGTATCGGATGTGATCCCCGTACTGTACCGCTTTTAACGTGGGGGGGGGGGGGGCGGTAACGCCTGTGGATAGCTACACGCTTCACGGTGCGCACCATGGGATGATCGAAGTTGGGTCCTCCAGATGGAGGTTACTGTCCGGGAGGGGGGGGGGGGGGGGTAGCTGTTGCAGATAATCGTCATCATAATGCTGTCATGACATCGGGGTGATTTAATCCTACTTTAGTTGTGATGCGTTTCTTGGTTTCCACCTATCCAACGCGGAACGGACCACAGCAAGAATGCTCATCTTGAGCGTTCAGGTGCATACTTGGAGGAACAGTGATGCGTCTCTGGCTGCTACCGACTAGGGAATGTGTGTATGTGGGTGTGGGTGTGGGTGTGTACATAAATTGTACCTTGTTCTGCAACATTGTCGCTGTCATTTATTTGCGCAGAACACTGTTTTCCTGCGATTCTCGTAGCCGATTGAACATATTTTAAGTTTGGTGGTCACATGATCAGTCGGTCGAAAAATGCCACACAAATTGGCCTATTGTTTCCGTCGTTTCTGCCTACATTTTGTCTACATGTGTAGTCTGTGGTTCGGGCGGGCGCTCGGTTAGTCCTCGGCAGCCACCTCCTCCCGTTCGCTCTCCCCCCACCCGTCTGGGGCGGCTCTCTCCCGGGGGACGGGCCACTGACGGGCAGGCGGCCCTCCCGGCGCCCAGCCGGACCCGGCGGCCGCCGTGAGCAGGAGCGTCCGTCCGGTGCCGGTCCGTGCCGTCGCATCGATTGACCTCGTCGGCCGGCGGCGCCGCGGCGGGCGTGAGGCCGGCGCGCTCCCGCCGGCTCGCGTGACCCGGGCGCGGGGTCGGCGGGGTCACGCCGAGCTGGCGCGGTCACGGGAGAGGGGCGGGCGGGGATGCGTTTGGGCTGCACCCCCGCCCGCTCGTCCGCGAGGGAGTGGCAGACACAAGCTCGGTGGGTAATAGCTGTAGGGTAAACGTTGTTTCCGTGTGTGCTGTGGACACCGATGGCTCGGCTCGATCCGACCCCGGTATTGGTGCAGTTGTACGCTGTGACTGCAGCTGCAGTGTTGGCACGTGTCACAGCGCACCACATTCGGCGCCGACTGACGGCTGCCGGCCGGATGGGAGGGTGGGTCCGTTTGTTGGGCCGGCTGGATGGGCGGGTCTGTTAGCGGCGATGAGTTCGGCTGTCGGGTATTGCTCTGCCGCTCTCGCTCGGCTGCTGGGCGGCCGTGGTGTCTGCTGCAGCGTCGCTGTCCGCAGTTGGAACCAGGCCAGCCTGTTGCGACCTCTTGTCACGTGACGCGGGGCCCAACTGAAGGCGTATCACTGGAGGTGACATAAGCCATGTTGCGGAGTGTGCTGGTGGTTTGGCGTTTTAGGGTGCGTCCACTGCCAATGGTTATGTATCGTCTCCTAATGCGTGTGTGTGTTTCAGTTTTTAGAAAGGGAGAAGTAAAGTTTGGGCTGCGTGAATTAAGGCTGCCGTGGACCCGTTGGTGTGATTTTCTGTGCCGTTGACTTGGTCCGCTGAGCTGTACAATGTTCTGCATTGTCACGATGGCGCACGTGTGGTCTGCTCCAGACTAAATGACGGCAAAATGTTCTCGTCGTCTTCTTAAATGGGTCGTTCATTACTGCTAATGTGGCCCTCCGGAAGATGCTTTTAGACATTTCATTTAATTTGCGGAACAGCGGTGCTCTCACATTGCCCTCAAATGGCGCATTTTCCGTGACCAGTCGCTGCGCGACGCCTGGTGGCCACTCCGCAAAGTAGGTGACACCAGCGCCACGTACCTACTGGTTTGTGTCCTGACCGCTAGATGGCCGCGCCAGTAGCGAATAAGCCACTTATCGGCTTTAGCGGTGCACTTACGTCAGCACACAAACAAATGAATGAGAGCACCTTGTGCCATATCAATTGACACCCAGGCTTAGCTTGGAGCCGAATATTCTATGCGTATTGGCGTGGAGGCATAACTTGTTCGCCGAATAAAATGTGAGCTCCGTACCAGAACGAAGAAAGTTCTTCGTGTAAAATGCGGATAATCCAATAGTGCAAAATGACCTGTCAAATGAAGCCTTCCGGTAATTATGATATGGCCGTCAACGCCGCTATACTTGAATTAATGTGACGTGACATGTATCATTCACTCTGAAAAAGTGCGCTCATTATTCGGGTGTGCCACGGCTAATGGCGCGATCGTGGGGACTCATTAGCCTGGTTCGGCTCTCTCTTTCAGACGTTTTTCATGGGGCATTGTGTGCGGCTTGACAGTTACGGATACATCCCTTTGTCTAACGTGTCCCAGAGGCTTTGCCCACAGGGGGTACGAAAGTATCCGCTCTCTCCTCATGTTAGACGTATACCGGCGGCACTGTCCGAGCTGGCTGACATCCGATCGAATGAAGATTATCGGTCCCACTCCTTTAGTTGTGTTTGGGCGCCTGTGGCTGATCTACGTGTAATCTACGCTGCGTGTGGCTAGCCGGCGTGTGCATAGAAGGCTGCGAGGTATGAGCACATGTCCGATATAAAGCCTGCCACCGAACGGGGCATGTGCCAGATTAACAGCAGCGTCTTCAGTACATGGAACCGCGCAGCCAGTGGAACGGGGGGGGGGGGGAGTAGGAGGGTGGGCGTCCCGGCATCGACCCCGAACAGGCCGGTGGCGGCGGCCTGGCTGCCGGGCTGTTGCCAGGCCGCGCCAGCCGACGCCGGCTGCCGCGGCGCTCCGCCGCGGCAGCCTGGCAGCCGGAGCTGCCGGGACCGGCAGCGGGTGTGGGCGCTACTCGTGTCCTCCTTAGCGGCAGATTTGGCCGTAAACCTCTGTCGTCGGCCTCCGTGCAGACCGCTCCAGAAGTCTAGATCAGTGCTGGAGCGTGGCGGACGTCGCGCCACTGAATGGCGGGGCGGACCGGGCTCATGAATATTGGCGGCGTCACCAGCGGGTGCCTTGTGCGCGGCGGTGGACGCGGCCGCGCCGCCGGCCTCCCGGGGCCCGCGCGCGCCACCCGGCGGCTGCACGGGTGTGACCTCCCGCTGCGACCGGTGCCGGTGGCCGGGAACTGGGCCAGTGCTGCCCCGCCGCCGCCACCTCCGCCTCCGCGGTGTTAGCTGGGTGGGCCGACGCGGTGCCGCGTACGTTGTGGATGCCAGGTAGGGGGCAAGGGCGGCAGGAGGGGGGGGGGGGAGGAGGTACTGCGCCGGGATGAGCTCACGCAGACGGCGCTATCTGTGACGTCACTGCAGCGACCGGGAATGGCGGCGCCGGCCGCCGCTGGGTCAACACGAGGCGGGACGTGAGGGCAGACCGATGCCAGGCAGAGTCGAGGCGGTCTGGGACGCCATACTCGGCGGCAGGGGGAGGGGGGGGGGGGGGGGGGGGCAGCAGCTGGAGCACAGTCCGACCGGAGAACCGGGGCGGAGAGTACCACTGGCATGGCCACACCATGAGTCGCCACTGGCATGGCCACACCATGTCGCCATGAGTCGACAAATTAGAACTTAGAGAGGGGCACTGCGTTTAAGGGAAATTTTTACCTGCATGCACTGAATTCCGCAGACGTTTGCAGGACCTGTCCGCCCCGTCTCTCCTGCAGCGGACCCGCAAGCGGCGAGAGGTTGGCGGAGCGAGCCGGGAGCCAGGCGGGCCAGATTAAAGCCGACCCGTCTTCTGGCGCGACTTTATTGGACGGGGACCTTTCAGCAAAGTGTTTATCCTTCCCGACAGCTATTGGATGGCCTGCCTGTGATGCAGTGCCATGACTCCCTATTACTGGCAATTTGTGTTGATTGACTGCAAAATTGTAATCTTGCCCGTGCAACTATGGGCCGCGGCCATCTTTGAACGAGAAGGCCGGGAGGAGCCGAAGATGGGCTCCTGTGTCTTTGGTTCCTCCGGGATGAGGAACGCTTGAACATG